>NC_052157.1:74754394-75954394 GCF_902713615.1 Scyliorhinus canicula
AGAGACAGAGAGCGGGGGGAAAGAAGAGACAGAGAGCGGGGGGAGGAAGAAGAGACAGAGAGCGGGGGGAAAGAAGAGACAGAGAGCGGGGGGAAAGAAGAGACAGAGAGCGGGGGGAAAGAAGAGACAGAGAGCGGGGGGAAAGAAGAGACAGAGAGCGGGGGGAAAGAAGAGACAGAGAGCGGGGGGAAAGAAGAGACAGAGAGCGGGGGGAAAGAAGAGACAGAGAGCGGGGGGAAAGAAGAGACAGAGAGCGGGGGGAAAGAAGAGACAGAGAGCGGGGGGAAAGAAGAGACAGAGAGCGGGGGGAAAGAAGAGACAGAGAGCGGGGGGAAAGAAGAGACAGAGAGCGGGGGGAAAGAAGAGACAGAGAGCGGGGGGAAAGAAGAGACAGAGAGCGGGGGGAAAGAAGAGACAGAGAGCGGGGGGGAAAGAAGAGACAGAGAGCGGGGGGAAGAGAGAGACAGAGAGCGGGGGAAAAGAAGAGACAGAGAGCGGGGGGAAGAAGAGACAGAGAGCGGGGGAGGGAGAAGAGACAGAGAGCGGGGGGGGGAGAGGAAGAGACAGAGAGCGGGGGGAGGAAGAGACAGAGAGCAGGAGTGGGAGGAGACAGAGAGCGGGGGGGGAGGAAGAGACAGAGAGCGGGGGGGGAAGAGGAGACAGAGAGCGGGGGCAAAGAGGAGACAGAGAGCGGGGGAGGGAGGAAGAGACAGAGAGCGGGGGGAGGGAGGAAGAGACAGAGAGCGGGGGAGGGAGGAAGAGACAGAGAGCGGGGGAGGGAGGAAGAGACAGAGAGCAGGGGAGGGAGGAAGAGACAGAGAGCGGGGGGAGGAAGAGACAGAGAGCGGGGGGAGGAAGAGACAGAGAGCGGGGGGAGGCAGAGACAGAGAGCGGGAGGAGGCAGAGACAGAGAGCGGGGGGAGGAAGAGACAGAGAGCGGGGGGAGGAAGAGACAGAGAGCGGGGGGAGGAAGAGACAGAGAGCGGGGGGGAGGAAGAGACAGAGAGCGGGGGGGGGGAAGAGACAGAGAGCGGGGGGGGAAGAGACAGAGAGCGGGGGGGGGAAGAGAGACGGAGAGCGGAGGGGGAGAAGAGACGGAGTGGGGGGGGGGAATTAGACAGGGAGCGGGGGGGGAATTAGACAGGGAGCGGGGGGGGGAAGAGACAGAGAGCGGGGGGGGAAGAGACAGAGAGCGGGGGGGGGAAGAGACAGAGAGCGGGGGGGGGAAGAGACAGAGAGCGGGGGGGGAAGAGAGACGGAGAGCGGAGGGGGAGAAGAGACGGAAGTGGGGGGGGAATTAGACAGGGAGCGGGGGGGGGAATTAGACAGGGTGCGGGGGGGGGGGAAGAGACAGAGAGCGGGGGGGAAGAGACAGAGAGCGGGGGGGAAGAGACAGAGAGCGGGGGGGGGAAGAGACAGAGAGCGGGGGGGGGAAGAGACAGAGAGCGGGGGGGGGAAGAGACAGAGAGCGGGGGGGGGGAAGAGACAGAGAGCGGGGGGGAAGAGACAGAGAGCGGGGGGGGGGAAGAGACAGAGAGCGGGGGGGGGGGGGAAGAGACAGAGAGCGGGGGGGGAAGAGACAGAGAGCGGGGGGGGGGGAAGAGACAGAGAGCGGGGGGGTAAGAGACAGAGAGCGGGGGGGGAAGAAACAGAGAGCGGGGGGGGAAGAAACAGAGAGCGGGGGAGGGGAAGAGACAGAGGGGGGGGGGAAGAGACAGAGAGCGGGGGGGGAAGAGAGACGGAGAGCGGGGTGGGTGGGGGGGAGAAGAGACAGAGAGCGAGGGGTGAAGAGACAGAGTGGGGGGGGGGTGGGGAAAAGAGACAAAGAATGTGGTATCACTTCATTCACGGAATAAGGTAAATTCACATCACAATCCAACGTTTTCATGCTGTCCAAGGCGGAAAATCAAATTGGCCTCCTCTCCCTGTGCTGCAGGGGCAATCGGCTGTATTGCCTCTTCCTGTGTTATGGGTAATGGAGGCTGACAGGCCTCTTCCCTTAAGAGTATTGAGAGGGGCTGGCTGCTTGCGCTCCGCCTGTTCCTGTATAATATGCCCGATGGCTGAATGGCCTCATCGTGTTCCTGTGCAATGGGCCTGTGGAGCTGAATAGCCTCATCTGATCCAGTGCAACAGTTCCAAGAGGGCTGAATTGACTTTTCCTCTTCGTATGTAATGATCCGGTGGGATGAATGGCCTAACACTTGTTCCTGTGTAATGGGTCGAGAGGCTGGTCGATGCCCAACAGCTGTGCTGGGGCAGGAAAGTGTGAACACATGGGAGCTTCTCCATGATAATTAGGATATCTGGGCCGGTGACAAAGGAGAATCATTCAGAGAAGAAACACATGGAGGAAGAGAAAAGCAAACTCACAGGTTCTCACATAATCAACTCCGCTGTTGTGGTTCCCAATCTGTGCGTACTTCGGTGTGAATAGGTCTTTAAGAGAGAAGCGGACACACAATGTGTCCTGTTTCACATCTGGAATAGGAGGCAGAGGAAATTCAAGTCACCAATCAGGACAGTAATGCTGACGGACCACTGGGTGCCGGAGGGGGTGGAGAGGAGAAGTACCACAGGGTGCCAGGGAGGGGGGTGGGAAAAAGAGGGGAGGAGAAGGACCACAGGAGGTCGTGTGCGGCGGTCGGTGGGGGGGGGGGGGGGGGGGGGGGGGGGGCGGCGCGGTGGCGGACCACAGGGGGCTGGTGGGAGGGGGTGGACCATAGGAGGGCGCTGGGAGGAGGGTGGACCACGGGGGCTGCTGGGAAGGGGGGGTGGACCATGAGGGGCCGCTGGGACGGGGGGGGGGGCGGACTACAGCGGGCTGGTGGGAGGAGGGCAGGCCACAGGGGGCCGCTGGGAGGGGGGCAGACCACAGGGGGCCGCTGGGAGGGGGGGCAGACCACAGGGGGCCGCTGGGAGGCGGGGGCAGACCATAGGGGGGCGCTGGGAGGGGGGGGTTGGACTCACCCTGAATTCTACATATTACCACTTTTTCTGACAATATTCCTCCCAAACTACATAACTCCGCATCTCTTACCATCAAAGATTGACTAGCGCCTGTATCCCTTAAAATTATGACTTCTTTACCTACTTAGTGGTACACGCGAAAACTTTACCCACACAAGTACATTTTTAAAAGAGATCCAGCACCTTCTTAATAATAATAATAATAATCGTTTATTGGCACAAGTAAGCTTCAATGAAGTAACTGTGAAAAGCCCTTAGTCGCCACATTCCGGCGCCTGCTTGGGGAGGCCAGTACGGGAATTGAACCCGCCCTGCTGGCCTTGTTCTGCATTACAAGCCAGCTGCTTATCAATCATCTCTTGATCAGGCTGCACAATCTTTTGCACCTCCTTCTCTTCAATTGGGCTTTCCTTTACCACTGTAACAAATGGACTGGCTTATCCTGTTTCGCCACATCAGCCTTCCTAGTGCTTTTCTTCAACCCTGTGGCATTACATGGTCTTGTTTATTACAGTAAAATCACATGAAACTTTTCATTTATCTTCCACGCTCCTGGATTTAAAAAAAAATCTGAGTTACACATCTGATCTCCTATCAGATCCCCTTTCCCACTTGATTATTTCTCTTTTCCCCAGTTTCTATCCCTCACCGGCTGAAACTGATGTTGGAAACCAAACTTTGATTCATGAACTAATTCATAATCATCTGCAATTTCTGCTGCTAATCTTGCAGTTTTAACCCTGTGGTCTTCCACAAGAGTTCTCACTACATCAGGAATTGAATTTGAATTATCCTCCAAAATTATAATTTCTCCAAGAGCTTCATATGTTTGGTCTATTTTCAAAGGCCTTATCCACCTATCAAAATTACTGTTTGATTCTTTCAAACTCCATGTATGTTTGACCAGGCTCTTTCCTTAAATGTCTAAAGCTTTGTCTGTAGGATTTTTTCACCTCCTCATACGTCCCAGATACCTCCTCTGATAGTGATGCAAACACTTCAGTAGCTCGACCTACCAACTTTGTTTGAATCAGTCCTGCGATCATTTCATTTGTTTAGCTACCATTTCAAATGAAATGAAAAAGGCTTCTACCTCCTTCTCAACCTTGGCAATGCTTGGACATATTTAAATAGATCCCCACCAAGCCTTCGACAATGACGCTCTTTCTCACCATCCTCAAACTGTACGTTTCTCTTCACATCCGCCAATTTTAACTGACTGTCAGGTCTCGTGGCCATTTTCTGAAGTTCAATGTCTCTCTTTTTTTCCCCGATCTGTACATCCTTTTCTCTCGCTTTTTGTTCTATTTGGGCTCTTCTTTCTTTGTCCCATTCTTCATCTTCAAGCTACTTTTATTCTTTTTCATGTTCAAGTAATTGAATTCTTGCCATTTCTAATGATTCTAACTGTGTCTCAGGCAATTTTAAATGCTCAGCTACCACCGCAATTATCTCTTCTTTTTGTATTTTGTCAGGCAATGTTAACTGCAATGTTTTTTGTCTAAAAGCCTTTTTTAAAGTTTCTGTTTGTCAGGTACTGCGTGTGACCTTCTCCACCCTCCGAAAGGGCCATTGTCTACAACGCACTCCCTTACTTAAACTGGAATACACACCTGACTAAATTGCCTTACTGAGCCAACAATATAGAGATTATATGTGACCTGTAGTCTATTACTCCAACAAGCAATGAGCAGTTGCTGCTGGAGATAGAAAATCTATAGAGAACACTATGGATTCGCAACATGGGAAGATTGAAAATGATCATGGATGCTAGAAGGGCTCAACGGGAGTGTCTGTTACTTAAATAGGTGGGTTAAAGTAGTTAAGGATGAGAGGAACAACCAAGTGGGATGTAGGAACATTGAGGAAAGGAATATGTATATGACGTGTAGATTGGAGTTGAGAAAATTAATAAGGTTATGCGTTAAAAGATTAGAGGCGGCCCTGATGACCCTGTTGGCCGACAGAATATTGCGGAGTGAATAGCCAAAATCAGGATGGCAATTGTTGAATAAGGTGGCACGAATTGAAAAGTGGAATCTATGTGACAGGTAATGAGAATGACAATGATGAAGATGACATTCAATGGGATTTTAAGAAGACAATTGAAACAAAAATCACAAGGACAAAACCTCTTTTGAAGAGATGAACTAGACATTACGGAACATCCAAAAGCCAACACTGTTGTTTGAATCTGGGGTGTGAAAAGGCAACATAATTTAGCAAGTTGCCTGCAAATTTTTAAAATTTAAGACAAAGAACAAGCAATTAAAAATGCGACTGCCTGGAATCAAATAGAAATGCTTGGCTGCTTTTTTTAAAAATGAAGATATTTTATTGGACTGCAAGATTTCTCCAGGGCTCCGTGATTGAGACAGGATTAAGTAATCGAGCTGGAACATGGACAGGAAAGCAAAACAGCAAATGGGAATTGGAATATTGGGTGCAATTCAATGCAATATTTCAGTCTTGTCATTAATGAGGGGGAAAGTCCAGAGAAGGCAGTTGAGGAATTGAACAAAGGAATGTGATACAAAATGGGATAATTAGTTAGGATAATGTAGAGTATACCCAGGTATAGGAGCCGGAACTAAGTAACTGAGCAAAGCATGGCCAGGAAGGGGGGAGGGGCAGTTGCTAGGATGAGAATGCTAAGTGAAAGGGGTCCCCCCAAGGGCTGAAGAATGTGAAGTGAGCCCAGGGCTGAGGAACGTGAAATGAGCCAATCAGGATATATGGCCAGGTCAAGAAGTGTATAGGGATAGCCTATGGGAATTTTGCATTCATTACTGTAGCCTTAATTGGTTGTATGTATGTGAAATTTGATGCAACTTGAATGCATCTGTACAGAAATGTTATGTCCCTTTGTTCACTCGCTGTTGAAGATCCAGGAGACATGGTTGTGTCCTGCTCTCGCAATAGTGAGTCACCCAGCTAGCGGGTTAAAATAAACAGTAACTGATACCTGCAAATCCGTCTCAAATTTTATTGAGACCAGACTGACAGCAAAAGAATCAGGATTGTCATAGTAAATTGATAAAGGTTCTCTTGGTAATGTTTGTGACCTTTTCGATGTTTTGATTTAAGAGTGATGTGGAGATGCCGGCTTTGGACTGGGGTGAGCACAGCAAGAAGTCTTACAACATCAGGTTAAAGTCCAACAGGTTTGTTTCAAACACTAGCTTTTGGAGCACTGCTCCACATGAGGAAGGACCAGTGCTCCGAAAGCTAGTGTTTGAAACAAACCTGTTGGACTTTAACCTGGTGTTGTAAGACTTCTTACTTGATTTAAGACAACAGAGTTTGGTACTCTGGCCACCGCCAAAGGCATCTGGGCCATGTGAGGAGAGATAAGTAACAACTTTGAGATCTTTGGATAAGATCACAAAGGGTTCAAGAATGTGTGGCATTTGGAGCATGGGCGTCAGGGGCTCGTTTAGTACAATTGGCTAAACAGCTGGCTTGTAATGCGGTACAAGGCCAGCAGCACGGGTTGAATCCCCATACTGGCCTCCACAAACAGGTGCCGGAATGTGGCGATGAGGGGCTTTTCACAGTAACTTCATTGAAGCCTACCTGTGACAATAAGTGATTATTATTATGTGTGCAGATAAGATGCCAAGTTAATAGGAAGGAAATCAGTTCAAAATAAGCCCTCTTAAGGGTTTGAAAGTCCTTGCCATTATGCATTGAAGAGCAGGTCTCATGCATGCACACTACTTGACAAACAACTTGGCATGAAATGATTAAATGGCCAATAGAGTGAAACAGCACCATGTGATCAAGACATGAAACATGCTTTCTAGAGAAACTGATCTTTCAAACAATTGGGATATAATCAAACACACTGATACCTGTCAAAATCAGCAGAATTAAAGTGCACGGATAAATTATTTGGATATGAACAATTAAGGGCCGGGTATGAAGTAAACCGGATGAGAAGTATCCACAATATGGATACAGATTAATGGAGAGCTGGAGGGCGGCACGGTGGCAGTGGTTAGCACTGTTGCCTCACAGCTCCAGGGTCGCGGGTTCAATTCCGGCCTCGGGTGACCATCTGTGTGGAGTTTGCACTCTCACCTGTATCTACATGGGTTTCCTCCGGGTGCTCCGGTTTCCTCCCACAGTCCAAAGATGTGCAAGCTAGATGGAACGTTCATGCTAAAGTGCCTCTTAGTGTCCAAAAGTTGAGGTTGGGTTACTGGGTTACAGAGATGGTGTTGAATGGGCTTAAGTATGGTGCTCTTTCCAAGGTCTGGTGCAGACTCAATGGGCCAAATGGCCTCCTACTGCACTGTAAATTCTACGATCTATGAATACTTTAGGTCCATGCATGATGTTATTTTGGATGATATTGGGCGATATTATCTGCAAGGGGGAGTGTCACGGAGAAGGGGCTATCAATCTAATTATTCAGAAATCGCCTTCAAGTCACAGCAGATTATGGAATAAAATGGAATTTAACACAAGTTATGTGAAGAGGGAACTAAAAACAAATAAGTGAATTTTCTCCCTGCATTGATCGCCCCTTCAAGGGCTGGAGAAAGAAAGTGATCAAGAATAATAATGAGATAAGGGGTGAAGGAGTAAGATCCAGTCCTGGAACCGTATTATATGTAACTCAAGTCGAAATGACATATAATCCACATAAGAAGTAACAAATTACATTAATGACATAGCAACTGGTCAAATTTTGTTTGTTCACAATTATTTGAGTTACAATGACACGGGTGAAGCCAGTCTACCGCCCACACTTAATAGGAAAAAACACAATAAGACACCCAGCATTTGAGTTACTATATGGGGCATTAATTGTCCAGGCAATCAAAGAACCAAGAACATTACAGCCCAGGAACAGCCCTTTGGCCCACCAAGCCTGTCCCAATCCAGATTCTTTATTTAGACCTACTTATTGCTGAAACGATCTGCATTCCTCCATTCCCCGCCCATTATGTTTCTATTAAGATAGATCGTAAACTTTGTTATCTGCCTCCACCACCTCCACTGACGATGCGTTCCAGGCACCCACCACTCTTTGCACGAAATATTGCCTCACACATCTCCCCTAAACATTCCCCCTCTCCTTGAACCTGTGCCCCCTTGTAATCGAGTCTTCCAACCTGGGAAAAAGCTTCCGACTATTCACTCTGTCTATCCTCTCGTATCATTTTAGACCTCAATCAGGTCTCCACTTAGCCTCCGCCTTTCCAATGAAAACAATCCAAAATACTGCATGCAATAGTCCAAATGTGGCCTAAAGTTTTATACAATTGTAACATGACCTCCCAATTCCTGTACTGAATGCCAGTCAATGAAAGCAAGCCTGCTATATATGCCTTCTTGACCACCTTATCCACCAGTATTGCCACATTCATGGAATTATGGACCTGAATGCCTAGATCCCTGTTTGTCAATACTCCCAAAGGTCCTGCTATTTACTGGATAATTCACACCTAAATTTGACCTTCCAAAATGCATCACAAACTCCCTTTCACTGGTACTCTCTGCTTTCTGTTGCCAAGCCCATTCTTTATCCATCTAGCTGCACAACCCGAATCCCATGCACTTTACCTTTTGTACCAGTCTGCCATGAGGGACCTCACTAAAGTCCATGTCGACAACATCCACAGCCTTTCCCTCATCAATTAATTTTCTCACCTTCTCAAACTCTATCTAGTTGATAAGACATGACCTTCCCCGCACAAAACCATGTGCGGGGAAAACCGCACTAACAAGTCCATTTACTGCCAAATGAGAATAAATCCTGTCCCTCCAACAGCTTCCTCACCATTGACGTCAGGCTCACCGGCCTATAATTACCTGGATTATCCCTGCTTCCCTTTCAACAAAGGGACAACATTGGCTATTCTTCAGTTCTCTGGAACTTCGCCTGTGGTCAAAGATAATGCAAAGGTATCTGTTAAGGCCCCAGCTATTTCCTCTCTTGCCTCCCTTAGTAACCTGGGATATTTTTTCTTCCAACGATCGATGATAGATCCCATTGCTGAGATTTGTTTTTGCTTCCAGAATTATTACTGAAAGAGATCAGGGATAAAATTGGAACATGGAATTAAATCAGAGGCAACGTGCTTTGGCAGGTGTAACAAGGACACATGAGGCAACGTGCTTTGGGAGATGTAACAAGGACACACGAGGCAACCTGTTTCGGGAGGTGGAACAAGGCAAGGGAATACATAGTAAATGGGAGGATATTGACTCTTAAGGATCAGAAGAACTTTGTCAATGTATTATTATTGGCTTAACCTCCAAATGAACACCAGGTGGACAGTTGTGGCAGGGATCTTGTATCGAGTTTGTATCTCTGCTGACTAAGAAGCACAATAAACCTGAAGGCAAAAGACAAGCTGTTGTATTTCTCCTCCATCATATACTAACAGTTGGTATTATTAGCACTCAGGAGTGCATGCCCATGGTTCTGGGGGGAGACAATCATGCAGTGCAAACTTCACTGGATTTGTAATCCAGACGCACGCGAGGGTTCAGGAGCCACGGGTTCAAATCCCACCGTTGGAGGAATTTCAACTCAATTAATAAATCTGAAATTAAAAGCCAGTCTCAGTAATGGTGACCATGACCATTCTCAAGATTCTTGTAAAATCCATCTGGTTCACTAATGCCCATTGGAAAAGGAAATCAGTCGCCCTACCTGGTCTGCCCAATGTGACTGCAGAGCCACATTAACTTGCCAGACTCTAAGCTGTTCACGGAAATGATCTGGCAAGCCGCTAAGCTCTGCTCTGTCTGCTCCTCCCTCTCCTATCCAACCACCCCATCACTTTGTGGCCTTCCCACCCCTCAAAACGCTGTGCTGGCCTGTGATGCCAATATTGTATTTTTAAAAAATGAAGTTAGCAGACCAGGTCATTGATGTGGTTGAGAAGTACATGGCATGTTTCATGACTGAGACATGGTATACAAGAGGATTACGTTAGAGCTGTATAATAAACACTAGTTAGACTACAGTTAGTGTCCAGTTCTATGTATTGCAATATGGAGGGGGCAGGGGCACACGAGAGAGGGATACAGCAGAGATTTACAGGGAACCTTCCAATACTGGATAATCTTAGCAACAAAGATAGATTTGATTTTCTCGGATTGTTTTCTTCGGAAGAGAGAAGGCAGAGATTGAATTGAGGTCAGTAAAACGATGAATGCCGAGACAGAGTAATGGAGATTACCTATTTACCTCAGCAAACTAGTGGAAAAACCAGGGTGCACAGATTTGGAAAAGGATTCAAGCTGGGATGTGGAGTTCAAAGATTCTGCCTCATTTATAAATAACTCGTGTCTAGTTAAAGAGCCTGACAACAGACAGTTGGATATTACCGAGATGACTGTCAAGACACAATGGGCAAAATATATTGCATTTTGTGTTGCAAACTTCATATGGTATAGTGGGGGGCCAGAGGTGACAGTGCTATGGCTGTGTTGGAGGCGGGTGGGGTGGGGGTGACTGAGGGAGACAAAGGGAATGATCATGCCGAGAGAGGTGCAGACAGAGCAAGCAGAAAGAGTGTACAAACCTTGTGGTGGGGGTTTGAACCAGTACCCCTCCTCAGGGACACTAATGCATCTCCTCCACAGGCCGATGGTGCCATTGTACTTGTAGAGTGCCCGGGAGTACATATATTCGTCGCTGTCCTCACTCTTAAACTCCTCGCTGGGTGGGTTCGTTGAGTGCAGATTCGTATCATTCGTCTCAGAGACTCTGAATGGGCTCCGGTACTCATACCAGTGATCAGTGCCAATGGCCGCAGCGATGTACACTACTGAGATCAGGGCCAAGACACTGCCAATTACCAGCGCAGTGGCAAAGCGGTTATCCACCATAGCATCAGCAATTCAGCTTGTGGAAAGAATGACATGAGATTAGTACAAAGGGAGTGAAGAGTTGAGAGAGTAAAGGGAGAGGGGGAAGAGGAGGGGGCTGCGGAGGAGGAGTGAAGAGGAGAGGCGGGGGTTGCAGCAAGGAGGAAATGAGATACAGGAAGTGGACACAGACTCAGGACAGCCAACGAGAATGCGTGTGAAAAAGATGGAAGATAAGACACAAATAAGATCAATAGCGAGTGGCTGAGGGGAACGCAAGAACGTAAATGAGTAGAGTCATAGATGTTTACAGCATGGAGACAGGCCCTTTGCCCCAGCTTGCCCATGCCGCCCAGTTTCTATCACAAAGCTACTCCCACTTACCTGCATTTGGCAAATATCCGTCTGTACCCACTCTGCCCATGTAACTGTTTTTTAAAAGAACAAATTGCACCCGCCTCTACCACAGACTCTGGCAGCTCATTCCAGATGCTCACCACCCTCTGTGTGAAGACATTTCCCCTCTGGTCTCTTTTGTATCTCTCCGCTCTCACCTTAAAACCTATGGCCTCGAGTTCTAGACTCCTCTACCTTTGGGAAAATATGTTGACTATCTACCTTATCTGTGCCCGTCATTATTTTATAAATCTTTAAGATCATCCCTCAGCCTTCTATGCGCCAGGGAAAAAAGTCCCAGCCTATCCTGATAGCTCAGACCATTAAGGCCTGGTAGCATCCTCGTAAATCTCTTCTGCACTCTTCCTAGTTTAACAATATCCTTCCTATAATAGGGTGACCAGAACTAAAAACCGTATTCCACATGTGGTCTGACTAATGTCTTGTACAACTTCAACATGACGTCCCAACTACTGTATTCAATATTCTGACCAATAAAACTTAGGATGCCGAATGCCTTCTTTAACACCCGGCCCACCTGCGACTCCACCTTCAAGGAGCTATGAACATGTACCCCTAGATGTCTTTGTTCTTTAACTCTCCCCAGCTCCCGACCATTAACTGAGTAGGTCCTGCCCTGATTTGATCGACCAAATTGCATCACCTCACATTTATTTCCATCTGCCATTCATCGGCCCACTGGCCCAATTGGTCAAGATCCTGGTGCAATATTATAAACCTTCTTCACTATCCACTGTGCCACCAATCTTGGTGTCATCTGCAAACTTACTAACCATGTCTCCTAAATTCACATCCAATCATTAATATTTATAACAAATAACAGTGGACCCAGCACCGATCCCTGAGGCACACCGCTGGTCACAGACCTCCAGTTTTAAAAACAACCCTGCACAAGTACCATTTCGCTTCTGTTGCCAAGCCAATTTTGTATCCAATTGGCTACCTCACCATGGATTCCGTGAGATTTAACCTTATGCAACAACCTACCATGCGGTACCTTGTCAAAGACCTTTCTGAAGTCCAGGTAGACAACGTTGACTGCACTGATCTGATCTACCTTCTTGGTCAACCCTTCAAAAAACTCAATCAAATTGCTGGACATGACTTTCCCTTTCTAAAGTCATACTGACTTTCCCCATTGAGCCCCCATTGAGGTCTCAAGCCAGAACACCTCTTTAACCTGTGATTATCCCCCTCCCTGGATCTGTAATGATTTGATTACCTGCAAATGCTCGCATTCCAAGCATTGTCCAGCATCTCTGACTTTGTCTATATAAATGTTTCTGGAACATACCTCGCCATTCACCCGAGGAAGGAGCTGTGCTCCGAAAGCTCGTGTTTGAAACAAACCTGTTGGACTTTAAAACCTGGTGTTGTAAGACTTCTTACTGTCCTTCGTTCCAGTGAGAACAAACTAAGTTTATTCAACCTCTCCACATAGCTAAGGCCCTCCATACCAGGCAGCATCCTGGTAAATCTCTTCTGCACCCTCTCTAAAGCCTGCACATCCTTCTGGTAGTGTGGCGACCAGAATTGAACACTATACTTCAAGTGTGACCTAACTAAGGTTCTATACAATTGCAACATGACTTACCAATTTTTATACTCAATGCCACCCTTTTCAGTCACCTGTGGACCTCTGACTGTAAATACTCTTGAGGGTTCTACCATTCACTGTATATTCTCTCCGCCCAAGTCTCCAAACGATCTAAATCCTGCTGTATCCTCTGACAGTCCTCATCGCTATCCGCAATTCCACCTTCCTTTGTGTTGTCTGCAAACTTACTAATCAGACCAGTTACATTTTCCTCCAAATCATTTATAGAAACTATGAACAGCAAAGGTCCCAGTACTGATCCCTGCGGAACAACACTAGTCACAGCCCTCCAATTAGAAAAGCACCCTTCCATTGCTACTCTCTGCTATCTATGACCTAGCCAGTTCTGTATCCATCTTGCCAGCTCACCTCTGATCCCTTGTGACTTCACCTTTTGTACCAGTCTGCATTGAAGGACCTTGTCAAAGTCCTTACTGAAGTCCATATAGACAATATCCACTGCCCGACTTGCATCAATCATCTTTGCGACCTCCTCAAAAACCTCTATCAAGTTAGTAGACACGACCTCCCCTTCACAAAACCGTACTGCCTCTCACGAATGTGTCCACTTGTTTCCAAGTGGGAGGACCTTCTCTACCTTCGAACAAATTACCCACTATAGAAGTAAGGCTCACCGGTCTGTAGTTCCCAGGCTTAATCCCTACAGCCCAAGGGCACATTTGCTACCCTCCAATCTTCAGGCACCTCTCCTGTCGCTGATTCAAACATCTCAGCGAGGGGGCCAGCAATTTTGTCTCTAGTCTCCACAACGACCTGGGATACACTGCATAGGTCTCGGGGATTTATCTATCTTGATGCGCTATAACACCTCCAGCATCTCCTCCTTTGTATTATGTACACTCCTCAAGACATCACTTTTATTCCCCCCAATTTCCGCAACATTCGTGCCTTCCTGTACAGTAAATACTGAGGAGAAATATTCATTTACACCTAACCCATCCCTTCTGGATCTGCGCATAGGTGACCTTGGTTATCCTTAAGAGGCCCTACCCTCTCCCTAGTCACCCTTGATGTATCTGTAAAACCTCTTTGGTTTTTCCTTTGCCTTATCTGCCCAGACAATCTCATGTCCCCTTTTTGCCCTCCTGATTTCTCACTCAACTCTACTCCGACAAGCCCTATACTCTTAAAGGGATCCATTTGATCCCAGCTGCCTATGCGTGTCATATGCCGCTTTCTTCATTTTGACCATTGTAGCCATCTAGGATGGCCACTTACAAAGAAACATGGACATTTGCAAAGACTCAAAGGAAATATGGCCAATACAAGATTCAGGCAGGCTCAGAGCCTAAATGTATATTTGTAAACAGAGAACCAGACAGTATCGAAACCCCAGCCGAATTGCATTCTAATGACCCATTTCCCTAAGACAAAGGACTGGTACTCAGGTATCCGATACAATTCCAGACACATCGGCACCACTCCCTTTACTCAGGAAGCATAAACAGCAAGGTCAGTGGCCGCTTAGGACACGCCCAGTCATCAAGGCACCCGACCCGTTGTTGGCTCAGATTGAAGGCAGCGATCGAAGTCTGTCAAATTATTGGGTCCAAACCTAAGGACCGCCCAAAAGAGTGCAAAACCCCCAAGGATAAAGAGAGACACTGCCATGTGTTCGATCTCTTTGGACCTGGCGCTCTGGCAACGTCCATCTCCAACTGCAGCACCACGACCAGAAGCAAGTCCAAGTTCAACGTTCGCTGTCAGACGGATGAGCCCAGCTGAACCGCAGTTACTTCTCCAGACCCAGCAGGTCCAGATTCGAACAAAGGCCACTGTTCCTCTGACCTAAGCCGGGTGCCTGAAGTTAAGTACAGGTTGTCATAGTGTTAGGTGTAGTGTTTATGTTGCATGTATAAGTTAACCTTGTGTGTAAATAAAGTATTATTGAACTTGAACTAACTAACTGGTTGTTGGGTCTTTGATTGATATCTGGTTGAACCTTGTGGTGGTATCATTTGGTACCTGGTGACTCTGAAAGCAATATATCATCAATATCTAGACAAAAGAAGGACAACCTTATCGACTGCCGTATTTATAGCGAGTAAATATAGCAACATTATTGGCGACCTCTGACGGGACTCGACCCAGAAGTGATTTTGTCACTCCGAGAGAACCCACAAAACGTTTGAATTAGAAACCCAATTGGAAAAGTGAAAGAAACCATAAGTGTAAGACCAGTATCGATCAAACCTCCCAAGATTCGGAAGTGTGTAGTAATTTGCATACATACTAACAGGGAAATAATATCAACTCATTAGATTTTGTTATGAAAAACTTTCGGGAGTTGCGTGAACTGGAAAATAGCATAAGTCATACCCGCTGTTTGCATCACCGCTTTATTCACCCTGTCCCAAATTCACGGTAGAGATACAGATATTATTGTAGGAAAAGACATAATCATAGAAATGGCAATGAAGGCAAAGGAACGCCTTATGTACCCACAGGAACCCGAGGTCTCAGCGACCAATAGAGCAGAGCAGTGTCGCATATGGGAAGAGGAAATTAGGAAGTACCTAAAAGGGAAAGGATGGCCCCTATGGTCTGAGTTTTGTGCAAATGAAGAGACAGGTCCTGGTAGTCAAGGACAAACTTGGTGGGATAACCTGACCGAGATCCATAAAAACAATTTAGGTAAAGTTCGTAAGCCGATGGCAATCGTGTCCTGTTTGGCACAATTGTGAGGCACACAGGAGGTCGTGTGGACGCTCCGCAGACAGCTTGTAGAGAAAGAGTAGTGAGGGAAACGTTAGTGAATGTGAAAAAGTAAATGAGCAACTCCGAGAGCAGCTAGCAGCGAAGAACAAGGAGATGCTGATGTCAAATGGGCACACCAATCTTGTCTAGCTCACCCAAGCAGCTTTCAGACACAATATGACAAGGCCGACCAAGAAACGCAATGCGCAGTTTTGGTAAGGGAAGAAACGGAACACCCAATAGAGCAATTAAAGAAGCAATGCGAGGACTTAAAGGCAGCCCTACGAGCACTCCACAGTTCCACAACGGAACAAAGGCAGAGTTTGGTAGACTACACCAAATGCAGGCAGCAAATTTCACCATTACAATCACTGCTCTCAGTGCAAAATGGTTTCAGAGACATCTTTGGATCAAATTTAGACCAGGAAGATGGCCCCGATTGGCAAAAACTTCATGAAACTGCCCATCGATATGTAAAAGGAACAGAGATTCAAAATAGCGCCTCCCAGGCCCCGAAAAGAAAAGCACCGGCACCACCGACTGCACAGGCAGCACACAACCCTATGAATCCAGTCACCACGCAGCGCAGAATACTGACAGAAGACCAACACAATTTTGTGTACACCACCCCACTAACCATCACCCAGTTAAGGGATGCCCATGATAAAATAGAAAATTTTCAACCCACATCAGACCCACACCATTTCTTTGAGCGAGTTAGACAACAGACAGTCATGTACGGTACGGACGAATAGGAGCAAGTGAAACTCAGTCATAAGCCCTGACCCATATGTTAGTTCAGCCCTTCCCGACCCACAAAATGTAGTTCAGCCCTTCCCGACCCACAAAATGTAAGAGGAGGGAGCCTCCAGGATATGAAGACAGCTATCCTAGATGCAATTGGCTATAATAGAGGAGATCCCGTAGAAGGACTCAACCGATGTAGGCAGAAGAAAGAAGAGCATCCAACAGCATTTGCTAGACGCCTCTGGATACACTTCACAGCAGTATTTGGAGATTTAGCCCATGCCCATTTAAATGCAGACAATACAGCCAAATGGACCCGTATTTTAGTCTCCCACGCCACAGATGCAGGACAAAAAGCATATGACCCCTCAGACGCCACACACAATGAAGTGTGCGTTCTGAAGAGACTCTCTAGAGCTTGGGAACAATCCCTACATAAAAAGGCAGAGCAGGAGAAGGTAGAAGCAAACATGAATCCACTAAGGACACATCAAGACACCGTATGGATAAATGAAGGTAGAAATGACACAGCACCATAAAGCACAGGGATGCTATAATTGTGGACAGAAGGGACATTACGCCCGAGAATGCAATGCCCCCCTGAACCAGCAAAGGAATCAGCACACAAATGCCCCACATTGGAACAATGCCAGGCCTATCCACAGTGTTAGCGCCCGTTCAGTTAATTTGGCCATAACTGGCACCGATTGACGGTGCTCGGACTCCCCAACTTGGGTCTGCAACACGCTCTGGGACAAGTGCGGAAGACCAGTAGTCACAGGCACAGTATGCGGACACCCCGTAGAGTTCCTTCGGGACACAGGAGGGTCCCGAACCACGTTAAACTCCTCCACGATGTACCAGCGAGATATATGGCCCACTACAGACACTATCACTCTTAGTGGATTTACAGGACACCTCCAGCAGGGAAACATTACGGCCCCTGTGGATATTCAGATCGGGAACATGAGGACCAAGCATTCAAGTTGTTTTAGTAGATTTACTCCAGACAGCAGAGCACATCTTGGGGATAGATTTCATGAGCTCACACCTTTCTTTTGACCCCGTGAATAAGTATGCGTGGAAAATGGCGAGAACAAGCACAAGCCCCTGCCACGCTCACAATAGAAGACTACGAACAAAGGATTAGCTCAGTGGGAGATTACTGGTTTGATCCACAAACCATTACCACAGAGAAAACAATTAGGGGAGTCTTAAAGAAACACAAAGCATCTTTTGCCCAGCACAATCACAATTGCGGTAAAATTCCATTAATCGTCACCATTGCAGGTCCCGGTCCTAAGCCCCAGAAACAATACAGTTTTCCACAGCAAGCTGAGGGAGAAATAGCCAAGTTAATTCAAAGTTTATTGGATCAAGGTGCAATTCCGCCCGTAGCCTCAACAAACAATGCCCCGATTTGACCCACAAGAAAACCAAATATTTCATGGAGACTGACCATCGACTACAGAGAACTCAATAAAGTAACTCCATTAGTAGCCCCCACTGTTGCCACGAGTCACGAGACAACGTTAAAGCAGGAACTTCAGTCTAAATATTTTACGGTTCTGGACATTAGCAATGGCTTTTGGTCCATTCCATTGGGTAAAAATTGCCAGTATAAATTTGCGTTCACCTTCCAGGGACAGCAATACACGTCGCCATGCCTTCCACAAGGTTTCCACAACTCCCCCTCCATTTTTCACAGACAATTGGCCAATGGGTTACCAAAATTTTCCTGCTCCGAATGCCTCATTCAGTACGTGGACGACTTGCTCCGACAGACTGACACCAAGGAAGAGCATAGAACATAGAACAGTACAGCACAGAACAGGCCCTTCGGCCCTCAATGTTGTGCCGAGCCATGATCACCCTACTCAAACCCACGTATCCACCCTATACCCGTAACCCAACAACCCCCCCTTAACCTTACTTTTATTAGGACACTACGGGCAATTTAGCATGGCCAATCCACCTAACCCGCACATCTTTGGACTGTGGGAGGAAACCGGAGCACCCGGAGGAAACCCACGCACACAGGGGAGGACGTGCAGACTCCACACAGACAGTGACCCAGCCGGGAATCGAACCTGGGACCCTGGAGCTGTGAAGCATTTATGCTAACCACCATGCTACCCTGCAGCCCCTGTGAAATAAGCACATTTCACTTATTTCCAAACTATTAGGTCTCCTGAAAGAAACTGGATGGAAAGTCAACCCCAAAAAAGCCCAAATTCTCCAAGAAAAGGGTAATCTATTTAGGAACAGTTTTAACGCATGGCAAACGTGAGATAGAGAAAAAGCGTATTGATTCAATTGTTAAATTGCCCTTGCCCCATAATGTTACAGCACTCCGGTCATTTTTAGGACTTTTTGGTTATTGCAGGAACCACATAGATGGTTTTGCCACAAAGACAGCCCCACTTTCTGAGCTCCTGAAGAAACAGGCCCCATGGAAATGGCATGCACAGCACACAGATGCCATTGATGCACTAAAACGCGCCCCAAGTACAGCTCCCGCTTTGCAGGCACCAGACCTACACTCCCCATACGCAATAGAGGTAGCGACCACCGACCGAACATTTCGGCCGTACTTCTCCAGGAAAGACTCAATTGTTTAGGACCTGTAGCCTATGCCTCAAGAGTTTTAGATCTGGTAGAGCAAGGATTTTCAACCTGCGAAAGGCACTTGCTCGCAATTTTTTAGGCTGTTCAGTACTTCGCGAACATAACAGGACTCAACACCAAGCACACCCCAACACAGCTACTGTTAGACGGCAGGCTGAAGGACGGCACAGTTTGCCAAATTAGAACAGCGCACTGGACCCTACTCCTACAAGCACGCAACATCACAGTGAAAAAGACAAAGACACACACGCTTTTGGCAGATAATTTACAGTATGCAGGAACTCAACACAAGTGTGGAATCATTGCAGCCAGGCACAACACAGGACCCTTTATTCCTAAATCGTTACCAATAAAAGCAGGCATCAGACCACAGAGAACCCAGCCCACAGATAAATCTCTAAAAAATTATGTAGATGGCTCCTCCGCCATTGATAATGGGAAAAGCATTACAGGATGTGGCATATATGTAGAAGACGTGCATTAGAGGAAATTTCACTAAAATTACCAGTACATTTAGGTTCGCATGCAGCCAAGTTAGCAGCCATCGCATACATCGTGCAGCATCCAAATTCATTCCCGACCCCCGCAGATATATATTCGGACAGTCTATGTGTCTGCAACAGTTTGACGGAATTCCTGCCCCTGTGTGAATCTAGAGGATTTATATCCGCCAGCGGTAAACCCCTAGCCTCAGTGCCATTACTAAAGCACATTCTCAAAGAAGCTAAAGTTCGCAAATATGGCATCATAAAGGTTAGAAGCCATCATCGTTCCTCCCCACCTGGTAACGTAAAAGCAGATGCCCTAGCAAAATTGGATCACAACATGGTCACTTTTGGCAAACCCCCCCCGAGTGTGCCCCAGTACACGCCGTCCAGGTCTCACAGACCAATATTGAAGATTTAGCACAGGTGCAAAAAAGCAGACAACACGCTTAAGGAAATTTTAAAAGGTGATTACCCAGCATCCTACGACAAATTCAAAGACACTTTTACGATTCAGGATGGAATGATATTAAAGAATGGTATTCACGTGGTCCCCACCCATGACAGGAACCAGATTATTTGTCAATTTCATAATGAACACGGATGTCAAGGGATAGAAACCACCCTTGCCCACCTAAGACATCTCTGCTGGTGGCCCGATTTAAAAAACAGATGTCACCATTGCATTGGAAACTGTTTAATTTGCGCTCAGAACAACCCAGACATGATACGCAAAGAAAGGTCAGCTAAGATACACCCGCCCTGTTAATGACCCATGGACGAATTTACAACAGGGTTACAGTGGTCCCCTTTCCCCCTGCAGAAATGGTTTTAAATATGTTTTGGTAGTGATCAATACCTTCACAAAATGGGTGGAACCATTTCCTTCCAGGACAAACATGGCTAAAGCGACAGCAAGAATTCTAACTCAACAAATATTTACAAGATGGGGACTCCCCCATAGTATTGAATCGGACCAAGGATCACATTTTACATCAAGAGTTATGAAAAATGTTCTAACAATTTTCGGCATTAAACAAAAGTTTCATATTGCCTATCACCCACAATCCAGCAGCACTGTGAAACGCATGAACGGAACCCTAAAAACGATTAGGAAAATGGTGCAAAAGCGCAATACAACATGGGGCACAGTTCTCCCAATTGTACTGATGTTTATTAGACTGTGTCGAGTTCAACAGGCTACACACCCTACACCCTCATGACCGGACCACCCAAGGGTACAGAGTATTTGTTTGGACTTGATTTGGCCAGCCCCACAGTCACCGCCCTGACCCACGAAAAAGCTGCCCAACAAGGAATGGAAAATATTAAAGCAGCACAGCTCGCTGCAGCTGTTCGACGAGGCGCCAGGAAAAAGCAGAGGAAGGCCTGCTTTGATAAAACAGTACACCCTGTAGAACATACAGTCGGACAGCAGGTGATGGTCTCCCTATATAATCTGAGTTCATTCCTCTCCCCCAAATTTGCAGGACCATACTCCATTTCTGATAAAGTAAGCCCCTCAGTATATAAAATTACATATCCAAATGGAAAATCAGAATGGTTTCATACAAAACATAAGGTTTATGGAACTCAGTGCAGCCATTCACACCATATTTCACTGGCAATAGCAGACAATTACAACCCACCCACTGGCAACCTAAACCAACCCTCCCCCAGCCTGGACAGCACGTCCACAGCCACGACTGACTCCGCCCCCAGGGGCAGGTTTCCACCTCGGAATTGATTCGACCGATGGCAATAGCAACAACACCACGGACTTACTGGAGATCCCCGACCAATGGCAAAAAAGACCAGGCCCCAGTCACTACAGCCCCAGTAACACCGACCAAGATATGTTTGGCCCCTCAGATACCATTTATTTGCCTCAACCAGAACCAGACCCGTCGCCCGACAATACAACTCCCCCCTTTGCCAAGAAACTCCCCCTTTGCCAAGAAACAATGGCACTGCGATAACTCTCGACAGTTGACAAATTATGAAATGGATCCCACGACAGCCCACGCGGCCATGGCACAGAAACGGCAAGCATGAGTTTGGCAACCGGGAGATGGTGATGACTCAGAGTCGGACTCCCACCATGGTAACCCCTTTACGACCCTTTTTGGAATGGAACCCGGAGGTGTCCAGATGATGTTCGAAAGGAACCAATTGAGATTTACGGTGTCCTATTCTTTCATGAAGCCTGCCCACTTTTCTTTAATTTATTATTAAATGTTGAACGTTTGTTTTTTGTATGACTATTTGTGTTGACCTCTCACTAAATTTTTTGATACAGTTTCTTCTTTAGGTCTCCTGCTAAATTTCTTGATGCAGTCATAACTACTTTTTTGATGCCAAAACGGTAGTTAAAGGAACAAGTTTGTCGGAAGGGCAGCACGCTAGCATTGTGGATAGCACAATTGCTTCACAGCTCCAGGGTCCCAGGTTCGATTCCGGCTTGGGTCACACTCTCTCTGTCTCTTGGTTCCTAAATCTTTAATAACATTGCAAAAACAGTTTTAAGTTTCGAGGCATTTTAACTGCTGCCCTGTATCCGGATCTGATGCATGGAATGCTGTTGTCTGCTTGATTGATGTTATTCCTTGCTAGTTATTCCTCATGTTTCTAGTTAAATGTAAATGTAAATTAATTTATTTAGAGCGACCTATTTTGTTACTTTGGACCGCAAATTTTGCTGCTAGGGCTATGTTTATTTAGATAGTTAGACTGGCGAGATTTTATAATGAAATCTATATTTCTATATAGGGGCATCACGGTAGCATTGTGGCTAGCACAATGGCTTCACAGCTCCAGGGTCCCAGGTTCGATTCCGGCTTGGGTCACTGTCTGTGCGGAGTCTGCACATCCTCCCCGTGTGTGCGTGGGTTTCCTCCGGGTGCTCCGGTTTCCTCCCACAGTCGAAAGATGTGCAGGTTAGGTGGATTGGCCATGATAAATTGCCCTTAGTGTCCAAAATTGCCGTCAGTGTTGGGTGGGGTTACTGGGTTATGTGGATAGGGTGGAGGTGTTGACCGCGGGTAGGGTGCTCTTTCCAAGAGCAGGTGCAGACTCGATGGGCCGAGTGGCCTCCTTCTGCACTGTAAATTCTATGATCTATGAAGTCCTTGGATATTCAAATTCTTTCCGTTCTTCTAAGGTCAACCAGGCAGTGGAGTAACAGCACTAATCCCCGCCCTGCCTGAGGACCCCCATCTATTTGGTCAGCAAAATTTGGGTAGTGGAGCAACGGAACTGATCACCACCCTACCCCGGGATTCCACCCATTCTTGCCCTGCCGCGGCTCATACACACCCCATCTCCCATCGATTTGGAAAGTTCTTTTCAAAACTTTTTTCGCGTTCTTTTAGGTGTGGTTTACAGAATACACTTTGCCACAGTTTTTTTGCTTTCCGGCGACCCTTCGGTCGCTACCCTCAACTGCTGTTTACATATTCAGCACACTTGATTGAAACAAAATCTGCTGATATGGGAAACTACCTTAACACTGGACGGAAAAATTGTCCGCACACTCAACACATTGACCACAGGCTGCGAAACTGCTTGCACTGTGACAGAATTTTTTTTTTCTCTTGATGACTTGTCTCCAAAATGGTTGGTTGAAAAAACAAATGAGGGAGTCACACATGGTGACAATTCTGATGGGAAATTGATATCAAAGAGAAACGGACAGACAAATGAGATATTAATCAAAGGTAATAATAGATATTATGCTTGCACCCCCAGGAATATACGAGGATACAAAGAATAAAAGGCAACATGAAGACAGAACTGATGACCTCCATCATGACCATCGTTGGATCACCCCAGTTGCGCGCGTCGACAACCCCCGTAATCCACACCACATTGGCCCCAAATACAACCATACCACACGATACCCCGAGCCCGGACACCACACCTCACATGGAAATAAACATTGATACCGAGACATGGTGCGATAAAATAAAATGGTATTCCCTCTCATACACGGTAGAAACCCTATTAGTTATTGCAATACTGCGCAGTGTCATTCAGACACTTAGACTTTGGAAATGGCAAAGGAGAGCCTCCCGCTCCCCAATATATACACTCAGAGCCCCTTTTCTCAGACTTCAAGAGATCCCACACTCATTTTGAAACGTTTTTCTGACAAATAAATTCCGCAGTTTTCAATAAAAGTTACATTTTCTGAAAATGTGATAAGTTTAAGAAGAAATGTGATGCTGCTATTGTTTAAATTTTTATACTGTAATACAAGTTCTTTTGGTTATTAGCTAGCAGCATTGTGTAGTTTAGGTAAGGACAGTTAGAGGTTCCCCTTTGTGTAAAGAAGTTAAATGAATGATTGAATATTATATTGCCCCCTTAGAATTTTCATAGATGTGTGATGTATTAAAAACTTAGGTAAATGTTCCAATCCATTGGACAGAGTAGTATAGAACCAGTCCTTGATTAAGGGTCCTTAAGGGTACCCGGCAGTGTTTAGTGTAATTTAGCACATAGTGTTTATGCTGCATGTATAAGTTAATCATGTGTGTAAATAAAGTATTATTCAACTTGAACTAACTAACTGGTTGTTGGGTCTTTGATCGATATCCGGTTGAACCTTGTGGTCGTACCATTTGATACCTGGCGACTCTGAAAGCCATATAATATCAATATCCAGACAAAATAAGGGAACCTTATTGACTGCCATATTTATAGCGAGTAAACATAGCAACACCCTGGCCTGAATATCCCGGGTCATCCAAGGTGAGCTCCTTCTATGAGCCTTACCCTTCACTCGAAGAGAAACGTGCTCACCTTGAACCCCAGTGAATACTTTTGAAAGATTCCCACTTACCTGCTGTCCCCTTGCTTGCAAATAGGCACCCCCAATTAACTTTGAAAGTAAGATAGATAGAACAAACAAAATAGTGAGTAAGCAGAGGACAGAGACCCCAAACTGTGCAAACTGGATAGATAGGGAATGCACAACAGGCAATGCGAGAGAGGCAGCTGTGTTTGCAAATGCAGCTAAGGTAATGGGAATGGGCAGTGAAACAGAGAAAGGCCCATGCAGAGCACAATCACTTCCTCATTGCACCTATCCGTTCCCTGACCACCTCCCACAATCTGTCCCATTTATCCCATACTATAGAGCGGAAGCCCACCACTGTCAACAGTTGACCTAATTAGCTCATCTGCATCTCTCTTTCCCCCTCAATACACAGCCCAATTAACAAATTGCATCAGTCAGTCTCTCCCAACATGCATTGGGGTCAGTTAGTTCTTTGAACAAGGTACCCAGCTGCACTCAATTCCTGCTGCAACTTGAAGCCCCATCCTGATGCTGACGAGAAAATGCACCAATTCCAGATAAAAGAGGAAAGGGTTGCAGTGGATAGGGACAGAGACAGAAGGCAGGCTAAAGGCAGACAGAGGCGGACGGGGACAAGTGGGCTTGAGGGACACATGTGGAGGCTGACACTCCCATTTCTATCATGCCTTGCTGTTCCAAAACACTCTACAATCAATTAAGTCCTTCAGTTCAAAAGGTGTCCATCCCTCTCCCTGGGTAAATCTGAGATTAAGCCAGTCTGTTTGCAACCTTGGAGTCACATCAATCCTACAATAAGCTTCCATCGATATGTTCATGCCATGACAAAGACCTCCTACTTCCACCACCATGTTAGTGCCAAACTTCATCCCTGTTTCAGCTCATTGCTGCTGAGACTGTCATCCATGCCTTATCTACCTCTAGACCATGATGACGCAAGTGCAGAAGTAGGTCATTTGGCCCATCGAGTCTGCTCCGCCATTGAATGAGATCATGAGGGATCTGATATTTAATTCTCAGCTCCACTTTCTCAACCTCGCTCGATAACCCTTGGTTCCCTCAGTGATTAAAAATCTATCTACCTCAGCCTTGAACATACTTAACCACCCAGCTTCCAGTCCTCTGTAGTAGACTTGACAGTTAACACGCTCCTGTCTGGTCTCCCACATTCTATCTCGAGATCATCCAAACCTCTGCTGCGCAGCATCATAACTTGCAGCAAGTCCTGTTCCCCGCTCAGTCCCTTTGCTCGATGATGGACATTGGCTCCTGATCAAGCAATGTTTCGACTAAAACATTTTCATCCTCGTTTGCAATCTCTCCGTCGTTTCCGTCTCCCTATCGCATTGTCTCCAGGTGCACGGCCCTCCGGCGATCTTGGCAGTCTATCTTTGACCACTTGTTCTGATTAAATTGTAATTGCCCCACTGCTGGCAGCTGTGCAGTCAGCAGCCTGGGCACAAAACTGGATAATTTTATCCCGACACCTTCCTGACTCACTTTCCTCCTTCAAGAAACTTTTCATAAGCTTCCTCTTTGACCAACATTTTGGTCAACTGAACTCCTTTGCTTCGGCGTCATATGGTGTTTATAATGCTCTGGTGAAGCCTTGCGATGCAGGTTGTTGCTGCAAGATTCAATAGACCCTTGTGTACAAATTGGCTGCTGTTTACAGCAGTTTCCTTGCTGTTGACAGAAGCCCAACTCGGCCCTTGCCCGAGAGGTGGGGGCTCGCGCCCTTGCCCACGAGGTGGGGGCTCGCGCCCTTGCCCACGAGGTGGGGGCTCGCGCCCTTGCCCACGAGGTGGGGGCTCGCGCCCTTGCCCACAAGGTGGGGGCTCGCGCCCTTGCCCACGAGGTGGGGGCTCGCGCCCTTGCCCACGAGGTGGGGGCTCGCGCCCTTGCCCACGAGGTGGGGGCTCGCGCCCTTGCCCACGAGGTGGGGGCTCGCGCCCTTGCCCACGAGGTGGGGGCTCGCGCCCTTGCCCACGAGGTGGGGGCTCGCGCCCTTGCCCACGAGGTGGGGGCTCGCGCCCTTGCCCACGAGGTGGGGGCTCGCGCCCTTGCCCACGAGGTGGGGGCTCGCGCCCTTGCCCACGAGGTGGGGCTCGCGCCCTTGCCCACGAGGTGGGGGCTCGCGCCCTTGCCCACGAGGTGGGGGCTCGCGGCCCTTGCCCACGAGGTGGGGGCTCGCGCCCTTGCCCACGAGGTGGGGGCTCGCGCCCTTGCCCACGAGGTGGGGCTCGCGCCCTTGCCCACGAGGTGGGGGCTCGCGCCCTTGCCCACGAGGTGGGGGCTCGCGCCCTTGCCCACGAGGTGGGGGCTCGCGCCCTTGCCCACGAGGTGGGGGCTCGCGCCCTTGCCCACGAGGTGGGGGCTCGCGCCCTTGCCCACGAGGTGGGGGCTCGCGCCCTTGCCCACGAGGTGGGGGCTCGCGCCCTTGCCCACGAGGTGGGGGCTCGCGCCCTTGCCCACGAGGTGGGGGCTCGCGGCCTTGCCCACGAGGTGGGGGCTCGCGCCCTTGCCCACGAGGTGGGGGCTCGCGCCCTTGCCCACGAGGTGGGGGCTCGCGCCCTTGCCCACGAGGTGGGGGCTCGCGCCCTTGCCCACGAGGTGGGAGCTCGCGCCCTTGCCCACGAGGTGGGGGCTCGCGCCCTTGCCCACGAGGTGGGGGCTCGCGCCCTTGCCCACGAGGTGGGGGCTCGCGCCCTTGCCCACGAGGTGGGGGCTCGCGCCCTTGCCCGCGAGGTGGGGGCTCACTCCCTTGCCCGCGAGGTGGGGGCTCACTCCCTTGCCCGCGAGGTGGGGGCTCACGCCCTTGCCCGAGAGGTGGGGGGGCGCACCCTTGCCCGAGAGGTGGGGGCGCGCCCTTGCCCGAGAGGTGGGGGCGCGCCCTTGCCCACGAGGTGGGGGCTCGCGCCCTTGCCCACGAGGTGGGGGCTCGCGCCCTTGCCCACGAGGTGGGGGCTCGCGCCCTTGCCCACGAGGTGGGGGCTCGCGCCCTTGCCCACGAGGTGGGGGCTCGCGCCCTTGCCCACGAGGTGGGGGCTCGCGCCCTTGCCCACGAGGTGGGGGCTCGCGCCCTTGCCCACGAGGTGGGGGCTCGCGCCCTTGCCCACGAGGTGGGGGCTCGCGCCCTTGCCCACGAGGTGGGAGCTCGCGCCCTTGCCCACGAGGTGGGGGCTCGCGCCCTTGCCCACGAGGTGGGGGCTCGCGCCCTTGCCCACGAGGTGGGGGCTCGCGCCCTTGCCCACGAGGTGGGGGCTCGCGCCCTTGCCCGCGAGGTGGGGGCTCACTCCCTTGCCCGCGAGGTGGGGGCTCACTCCCTTGCCCGCGAGGTGGGGGCTCACGCCCTTGCCCGAGAGGTGGGGGGGCGCACCCTTGCCCGAGAGGTGGGGGCGCACCCTTGCCCGAGAGGTGGGGGCGCACCCTTGCCCGAGAGGTGGGGGCGCACCCTTGCCCGAGAGGTGGGGGCGCACCCTTGCCCGAGAGGTGGGGGCGCACCCTTGCCCGAGAGGTGGGGGCGCACCCTTGCCCGAGAGGTGGGGGCGCACCCTTGCCCGAGAGGTGGGGGCGCACCCTTGCCAGAGAGGTGGGGGCGCACCCTTGCCCGAGAGGTGGGGGCGCACCCTTGCCCAAGAGGTGGGGGCGCACCCTTGCCCAAGAGGTGGGGGCGCACACCCTTGCCCGAGAGGTGGGGGCGCACCCTTGCCCGAGGTGGGGGCGCATACTTGTCCCAGAACCACTGCTTGGGGTCCAACTCCACGACTCAAGGTCACAAAACAGGTCTTGGCACTGGGGGGGGGGGGGGGGGGGGGGCGGTTTAGTAAGCACTGTCCTCATCGGAGGCACAACCTTTCAGACACAAAGTTAAACCAAGCTGCCATTTTGCCTGTTCGGAAGACACCACAGGTTACCACCCCTCTTCTACCCTCCTGAAATCCTGGCACATATGCTACTCTTGAATTGTTACACAATAAAAACTCAGATGCTCTGGGCCATTTTCACATGGATGTTTGCAGGATCTTACTCTGGCCAAATTGACTCCCACGTTATGATGGTGACTGGATTTCAAATGAAAATCCCGCCCACACAGTGCCCGATAAACCCAAATCTTTCCTTGTATTTGGGTTGAGGGGGACTGAATATCAGAGAATTGAATACCACCACACACCCCCTCCTTCCACACATAGGGATCTTTCACACCCACCTGAGGGAGCAGCCCGGGTTCTCTGGTCAATGAGCTCGCTGATACTCAGTTTGATCGGGCTCGGGCTCAAACTCAACCTTGTCTGCTCTCAGGAAAACTACCCCAGCCTTTCCACTTTCACCCAGTCACGACAGTATCTCTGCGGCCGACGCTCTGAAACCCTCCCGACCCGAGCAACCACCTCGAAAACCCCCTCGAATCTCTTCACTTCCTCCGCCCCGCGACCCTCCATTACCCTCAGCCACTCCAGGATCCAGTCTTCCACCGCCAGTTCCTCTCCAACGGAGGGAGGGAAGCTACTTCCGGCCAGTACTCTCGTCATCTCGTTCTGTCACTCCTTTCTGGGCTCCACCTCCTCGTTACGTCGCTCCACCCGTGTAACGCCTGTTCCCTGACGTCATTCCGCCTATTCTGTCCGTCACCCAGCTGAGGTTCCGCCCAGTCCATGGCGTCGAGTAACTAACCCCGCCCCCACTCCACAGACGCAACGTCACGTTCACCTAGTTGGACTTCCGCGAGAGACCATGGACCTGACGTCACTAATTCCAGCCTCCCCATCACGTGACCCTAATCTTGCTGTCTTTTCGAAGGTTACCGCATGGTTTTTGTGCTATTTGCGGCTGATATTTTGTGTTTTTTTGTGCTCTTTAATGCGGTTAAAGTGGGAATTTTATCGCCTCCTCCACTGGCCATTGGCGGACATTGTGGATCCACCAGCCGGGACCTCTGAACCCTGGATTCCCCAAGGTTGCAACTGGCCTGACGTAGGGGGTGGGAGCAAATGGGCTCCCCTCTGGGTCTGCACCACAACCATCAACACACATCAAACAAACACAATGCAACACATTCATCTGTCAATCTCCCTTGAAATCTTGCGCTCTTGAAGAACAATGTTGGATACAAGAGATTGAAGAGAAGGAAGCTGAACCTCCTCCTGGTCGTGGCGAACACTCAGCTCCAAGGAAGTAGCGACAATATTATCACTGAGACTGACAGCATGTTCCTGCCACAAAAACAGAAAATACTGGACAACTTCAGCTGGTCTGACAGCATCTTTGGAGGGAAAAGGGCGCTAACATTTCAAGTTTGCCAAAACTTTGACAAAGTCATCCAGACTTGAAACATTAGCTCTCTTTTCTCTCCACAGATGCTGAGGTTGTCCAGTATTTTCTGTTTTTATTTTGGATTCCAGCATCTGCAGTAATTTGCTTTTGTCAGCTTGTGCCTGCCTTCTGTCTCATGTGAACTCACAGCTCATCCTCATCCTCCTCTCTAGCCTGATGTTCAAGATGCAGATGATGCACCCAAAGATTGCTTTCCCACCCACTCCACTCACCTCATTAAATCTTCCCCTTTCAAATTTCTGCTTTCAAACCTCCAAAAGAAAACTGTCACCTGTTTGGCCAGATCAGACCAAGGAGAAACAGGAGAGCAACAGCACAGCATCCTAGAAGAGGCTCTGTACTTCAAAAGGCCTATTATGGATGTTGCTGCTCAGCCGCCATGCATGAGTTAAGAGAATGTGGACTCAGGACAAGCGGAAGAATGGATTGTGAGCTGGTTACGAGACGGAAAGTGGGTAAAGGGTAGTTATTCAGGATGGGAGTAGGTGGAAAATGGTGTTCCACAGGATCAGTCCTAGGATCAGCTGTTCACAGTTTACATTAAAGATGTGGACTTTGGAATTGTAAACATAGGGCGCGATTCTCCGATGCCGCGCCGGAGCAACCTCGCCGTCGTGAACTCCGTCGAGTTTCACGACGCCACAAAACGGCCCCGATCGCGACCGATTCTGGCCCTGGGAATGGGCTAGCATCGGGGCCGTGCGGAACACGGGAGGCGTGTCGTAAAATGCACCTCCCACCCAGCATTAATGTAGCCTATATCTGAACGCCCTCATGATACCCGCCTAATTGTGATCCTCTATCCATGCCCCCCCCCCCAAACAGGACAAGACTGCGCACAACAACCGGGAGCGTAATAGAACCGGAGGGGGTTCGCCCGTGCTGCACCCCCTAACAGTCTTTGAGCAGAGGGCACTGGACCTCGCTGGGGATCCACCACCCGGGAGGTTGCACAATGCGAGGTTGGAGGCGCAGAAGCAAGTGAGACAACCCTGCATCCCCCCCCCCCCCCCCAGCCCATCCTCTCTACCCTCACACTCTGCCCACTGGACCACCCATCCTCTCTCCCCTCACACTCTGCCCACTGGATCACTCATCCTCTCTCCCCTCATACTCTGCCCACTGGACCACCCATCCTCTCTCCCCTCACACTCTGCCCACTGCACTACCCATCCTCTCTCCCCTCACACTCTGCCCACTGGACCACTGTACACCCGGCCGAGCGTGTCTAACTAACCCCGTATCCCCAGGGCCAGCTGACGAACGTCCAGGGCCGTCTTGTGCCACATAGAGCCGACCATCCGCAACGACACCCGCACCTAGGGTCGCACGCCAGAGGGTGGCAGGAGGTCGGCCAGGAGGGCCATCCTCTAAATCCTGGACTCTGGAGGGGGACGTACAGAGGACGGACAGCGACGACTATCATGGATGTGCGTTGCCGAAGGTCGTGACAGGGACAGGACGGGGTCTGTGGACCTAGACGCACAGAGGACAGCCACGCAGTCAACGGACTCACCTGCTTATTTTTGAAAACCCACCATTATTCTTAGAATTCCCCCTATACCAAAAAAGGGCCGACATTCTAAATGGTGAACAGGGATTCTCACTCCCTGACTCTGATGCAGGCTTCGGTGGGTGCTATTCAGGTCAAACTATATTTTCAAGTTATTCCCCTGTATAACCCATACCTTCACCGAAGATTTTATCTACTTACCACTTAGTAGCATCGATGTCCTAGGTCCTGCATTGCTAAGTAAGTAAAGTAGACTTTAGGAATAACCACTATTTCAGGTAAATTAAGTTATTTTAGTATTATATTTTTTCTTTTAAAAGTTGCAATACTTTCTTTGCAGAAAGGTCAAACGATCTTGCTTCTGGATCCTGCTGGTTAGTTGAAGGGACCTTCAGGCCCACCTTGACAATCAATCTTCTTTAAAGTCTGGTCTTCTTGAGATGTATTCGCTGGTTAGCTTGGTTGCTGTGTCTTGTCGATCCATTTACTGAGCTATGAGAGCTGGCTCTGCTAGCTATCTCTCAGCTGACTCTGACTAAATTCTAGTCTTCCTTAGATGTATAGCTGTTTAAGCTCGGCTGCTTGTCTTGTCTTTCCCATGACTGAGCTGTGAAAGCTGAATATGCTTCTCTCCTCTCTTCTATCTCTGAATTCTCCTATGCTTCTGCTTCTGCTCCCTGGGTTTATATTCTCTTTCTAATAATTATTAAGTTTTTATTACCTTATTGTCAATTAACTTATTTCACTTTGTTAAAAAGTATCTTTGATCTAAACATTCTAATACAACTAAGTATTCATTTTGGGCATAACCTCACCTCTCAGATCTGATTACATTGTCCTTTGTGATGTTCAAAGTTCCTTTGTGATATTCAAAATGCTTTGGTTTCAAGAGGTGTTACTTTTAATTCCTGTGATTTCTATAGTTTAATTTTCCAATTGTCCCCAGCTCATAACTTTGCCTTTGATTTTGACTTTAAATTATGTTTCTCGTAGACAGGTTGTCTCCAATTTTCTTTCATTTACTTGATATTAGTAGAATTTCACACTTAGAATTGACACCTAATACAACTGAACCTCATCTTTTCCTTTCCAGCTGTTTACTAAGAGAGTTAATTTCAATGAAGGTGTGAAACATTGCTTTTAGCTGTATGCTAAAATCCACTTAGTTATGACTTGAAAGACCTGCCTGTTTTAAACATTTGTCACTTAATTCAACTGAAACCCACATCCATGCTTTTCCAAATGCTTACTAAGATAGTTACTTTCAATGAAGGTGTGAGCCATTGTTTTAGCTTAATACAAGAATCCTGTGTGTTTGCTAAGCCTGCTTGAGAGAAAGAATCTGCATTTTATAATCCTGCTCTTTGCAGCTGCTATTAACCCTTCGTGGGATCTTTCCCTGTATCCTCTCAGATTTATCTCAGACCACATATTGCCAGACTTCCATGTTTCAAATGACACATTTTTCTGTATTTTCAACAACACCCTGTCTTGACATTTGAAACGTAACTATATCATTTGGTTAATTATCCCCCATCTAATTGTACTGACTAAAATTTTTCCCCGATCTTTGTCATTTGTATGTATGTTGTGATTGTAAATTGTGCACTGAAATCAATTTATAAATGTATCTATATCACAAACCAGTGTCGATAAGAGTCTTTGTCCAATTACATGAACCATAGCTGCAGCCGCTCAGGAAGGTAACACAATCGCTATCCCGTGTGTTCCACTACCTACAAAGCATTTTACTTCCTTGGGGTAGCAGCACCATAAAAGCTTCCCCATGTCCCTTAGAAACAGCACACAACTCAGTCCATCAGTAACCAAAAAGATATTTTGTCCATCACTGGCTGTTATGTGTCCCATTTTTCCGTCATCCAAATTGCTTTCCGTTTCTGATTGGAATGGTAAATTATGATATCATGTACCACCCACTGATTCCATTGCTTCATTAATTTAAAAGGTTCAATTGAACCTGCTTCTATCTCTGACTTCTCCACATTAATGTCTAACATTGTCCTGAACCATGTATATGTCTGCCAACCCCTGGTTTACATGAGAGAATATCTTTCTGACAAATTTTCTTCAAATCCTTTTTGTCTGTTATCATTTCCCACTACAACATGAAAGTGTATATTTTCCATTATAACATTTGCAAAACCACATCGAACTGTTTCTTTTTCCAAATAAATTCTCCCTGTTGTTAAATATACAAAAAAAAATTAAGTCTTATCCTAACACATTACTCATCACCTAACCACACAAATAGACCGTGTGTTACAACTTCACATATTTGCAACTGTTATCACAATTTCAATTACTAAAAATAATGTACAATATCGACACATCCCTTTGTGGCTGTGGGACCAATAGTCATTACATACTAAATATGGCGTATAAACAACATCAACATTATTTGTGGTGTTCTATGCAGTTAAATCAAGAAAACACACTAAACTACCACTATTTCCCCTCTATTAAAACATTCACACATCTTAGAAATGCTGATCAAGTTATTGAATAGCACACATACCCCCATTATCATATATAGCAGCCCCTACCAATTTACATGACATTTCATCTTTAATACTATTACAGCTCTTCAATGCAATATTTGTTTGCTGCATTGGTAACAATTTTCCCGCCGTGGCATCAAGCTACAACAATTCTTAAACGATTGTCATTTATCATGTTGGGGTTCCTCGTCAGTCGCTGCTGTCTGCCAAGACCCTTAATAATTTCCTGCACACAGCTGACTGCTTCCGAGTAAAAACTTCTTTATCTGTTTATTCTGAGACCAACACGCCCGCCGAGCAGCCTGGCTCATCAAGGCCGGGTCGGCCCAGGAGACGAGTTCCGACGGGGAACCATGCCGCGGGGCGTGATTCTCAGCAGTCCGCCTCCACTCCCGCTGTACAATCGGGGGATTCACCTAGACGTAGTGGTAGGGCCCGTAAGGCAAGGAAGTTGGACACATAGTAAGTTGGCACGGGTGTAGGGCACAGTTTAGTTGTGGGGGCTAGGGCATCTGTATATAACCTTCACTATTAAACTCACTGTTGCACCTAACTTGTAAGACTCTGTGCTATGTCCGGTGCCATGGGACTCCTGATGGTGACCGACTCTCGCTGGGGTTGACGAGCGGTTAAACGTCGGTGCCGGGTGTGCAGTCCCTTTCACCCCACCACCTCCCACAGTCGGACACCATAGTCCTCGGCACTCCGACGCCAGCTACCCCACATGGGCACGTGATGGAGTGTCCCTGACGAACGCAGCGACCACCGAAATGGATGGTTCAGCTATTGCCATGAGTCAGACTTTGCCTAACGATTCTGAGCCCACACCTCATCGCAGATCGGGCTGTCATCATTCAACATGGCACTGATCATACCCGCTGACACAGTCATCAATGGAGTGCTATACCGTAGTGCCGCAGTGGTAAGGTGATGTTGAATTGGAGCAGTGCACGCGGAGCGGGGATGCGGGGGCGGGGAGGGTGTTGGTGGGGGTTGTGTGCTGTCCGTGTGCACGACTGACGATGCAAGTGGTACTGTTCAGCGATCCCCTCCCACCCGATGCGCGAACCTTGCGGACACCAACGCGTTGCGTGCCCGCTGTCCTCGACGGCTGCCGTTGTGCAGCCTCCTGGACATTACCAGCAACCGGGTCGTGTCTGTGTCCTGCGCCCCATGCCCCACCATGCTTCATGCAATCCTCCTACTACTCATCGTCCTACTCTTCATTAGCGGTAGCACCGCTGCCATCGGCTTCACCCTCCGACTCCTCCACCAGGGAATCTCCCCTCTGCATAACAATGTTGTGCAGCGCACAGCATACCACAACTATGCGACCGACCCTGTCGGGCCGGTACTGCAGGGCCCTTCTGGAGCAGTCCAGGCATCTGAATCTCATCTTCAGCAGGCCGAAGCACCGCTCCAACACACCCCTGGTTGCTGTATAGGCCTCGTTATATAGGGTCTCTGCGTTGGTCTGAGGCCTCCGTATCGGCGTCATCAGCCATGACCTCAACGGATAACTCCTGTCGCCCAGCAACCAGCCCCTCAACCGGGGGGGGCGTCCCTCGAACATTGCGGGGATGAACGACTGCGCAAGAATGTAGGCGTCATGCACACTTCTGGGGAACCTTGCGCACACATGCATGATACTCATGTGGGGGCCGCAAACCCCCTGGATGTTCATGGAGTGTCCCTGACGAACGCAGCGACCACCGACCTTCCTGTTAATGAACACTTCCCTGTTGCCTGCAGGCGGGCGCATGGGGACGTGAACACCATCGATCACTCCCTGGACCATCGGTATCCCGGCCACCTTGGCGAATCTACGGGCACGTGTTTCCTGATGTGCTCGGTCCTCGGGGAATGTAATGTAACGGTCCGCGATGGCGAACAGGGCTTCGGTCACGTCCCGGATGCACTGTGGACCGATGCCTGTGATATCCCAGATAGGTCCCCGCTCGGAGCCTGGAAGGAACCGGTAGTGTAGAAGTTCAGGGCCACCGTCACCTTGACGGTAACCGGTATAGCGTGTCCTCCTCCCGTTCCACGTGGGGCGAGATGCGCCACGAGGTGACAGATATGTGCGACCGTCTCCCTGCTGAACGGTTGTCTCCTCCTGCATGCGAGGTCCGGTAGGGCTTCGAACAACATTCAGTCACGGTACACCCAAAGCTTTGATGGCCGCCTGTGGCTCCCTGGCTCCACCATCAGTGGCTCCTCCTCGTCCTCCCCCCCTCCCCCTACCCCCCAGCCACTTCGACATCAGTGCCCACATCCTGTGCCTTCCTCAGCGTTTGGGTTTCAATGTTCCCCTCAGCATCCCCCTGAGCATACCGGCCATGAGCGCCTGCGGCCTGCGCGGCAATGACGGGCCACTCCGCGGCCGTCCCCTCTGCTGCAGCAGCAGCCCCTGCATCTGCATCCACTGTGGGCTGTCGCTTTCGATGCTGCTGGATGGCCAACTGCAGTGCAGCGGCCCCAACTACTGCGGTGAACATCGCTGTCTGGTTGGCATACATGGTGACCTACAGAAGGGTCATGGGGGGCAGATAAATGACATGTTACACGGAGGTTCTTCGACACCTCAGCAGCCAGCTGCCATGGGATACCTGTGTGCCCCGGTGGCCTGGTCGCGCTGCTGACAAACGGCCAGCCTAACCCCTGGTCACTGTCTGCGTCCAACAGTCAGTTAACAACGTCCTCCTCACCGGTGCATCAGTGGGATCTGCCCATCAGCCACACGACAACCTGCGGGCGTGTCCTCGTCACCGTCCTGCCATGGAAGGGTGGCTGACATGTGGCATCCGCGGATGGACGACCCCTTCCACTCCCTCTCCCCCCTCCCACCTCCACTTCCTCCCTCTCCACTCTCCCACCTCCACTCACACCCTCTCCCCCCACCTCCACTCCCTCCCTCTCCCACCCACCTCCACTTCCTCCCACTCCCACCTCTACTCCCTCCCTCTCCCCCTCCCACCTCCATTCCCTCCCTCCCCCTCCCACCTCCACTCCCTCCCTCTCCCACCCACCACTCCCTCCCACTCCCACTCCCACCTCCACTCCCTCCCTCTCCCCCTCCCACCTCCATTCCCTCCCTCTCCCCCCTCCCACCTCCACTCCCTCCCTCTCCCCCTCCCACCTCCACTCCCTCCCTCTCCCCCCTCCCACCTCCACTGCCTCCCTCTCCCCCCTCCCACCCCACTCTGTCCCCCCCTCCCACCTCACTCCCTCCCACGCCCCCCCCCACCCCTCGTTGGCTGCAGCGTTCGCAGGGAAGCCTTCCCCAGTCTGCGGAGACTCCGGGACAGTCCACTCACCTCCTCAGCGCTCAACGTCTTCTAGCACGTGAATTAGGGTCACGTCGTTGGGACTTCGGCCCATCCGGCCCGGAGAATAGCGGGGGTACCGGAGAATCGCGACTTTGGGTGCCTCGGGCGATTCTCCGGCTTGCGGGACCGATTTTGCCTGTTGGGAGAATTGCGGGAGTGCATCGGACCGGCGTCATGTGAAAAACTGGCGCGGCCCGCGATTCTCCCAACCGGCATCGGAGAATCGCGCCATAATTTCTAAATTTGCGGCTGACACCAAGTTGGAACGCGCTGCAGTTTGGAATCAATACTGAGGAGGAGCACAACGAATTACAGGACAATAGTAGTCCGTTTGCAACACGGGGACAAACTGACATGAAACGAAAGAGAAAATGCTGGAAAATCTCAGAATTTGTAGGGAGAGAAAAGAGCTAACGTTTCGAGTTTCGAGGGCTGTCTGTCATTAAATTATGTTTTTCATAGCAGTTTTCAAGTAAGCTCATCTAACAGTCCTATACCCGCTGCCACTAACTGTCACTCTGAAGTAGATCCTTTGTGTATTTATTTTTCAAAGCGTGGATTTTTATTTTCCGTTAACTGGTGGTAAAGCTTAACTGATTGACTGACCTTGAGTTTTCGTTCCCTCAGAGATTCTGCAAGATGTGGACCATCTCTGGCTATTTATTCTCCTAACTCTATGATCCTTGCTAGGTCTGTAGTGGTGGGCCTAAGGGGTACAAAAGTTATAGCGATAGTTACGGTATTTTCCTTTTCTTCCATAAACTTAAAATGCATGAGGTCAGGTGTAATCTCTAAGACACAGCCATGAGTTCTGATTAACCCACATTTATCCAACTCTCCCTGTCCCACCGGGCGGTGGCAACGTGAGGAAGATCCTATATATTATCTCTGTGTATAGCATAGGTCTCAATGAGATCGTACCTGTGGGAGGTATTAGCCTGTACTATTCCAAAGCCCTCCAGTTGGTTGTGAGGGTATGGCTGATAGGGATCATCAGGACCATCTGTACCCCCATTATCTCGTCTATTTTACAGTCGGGCATTGCTGAGTATACTCTGGTTACTCCCTTCAGAGTACGATTGTCCAGCGTCCCTTGTCATTGGGTAGCATGGTAGCACAAGTGGATAGCACTGTGGCTTCACAGTGCCAGGGTCCCAGGTTTGATTCCCCGCTGGGTCACTGTCTGTGTGGAGTCTGCATGTTCTCCCAGTATTTGCATGGGTTTCCTCCGGGTGCTCCGGTTTCCTCCCACAGTCCAAAGATGTGCAGGTTAGGTGGATTGGCCATGATAAATTGCCCTTGGTGACCAAAGAGGTTAGGAGGAGTTATTGGGTTACAGGCAGAGGGTGGAAGTGAGGGCTTAAGTGGTTCGGTGCAGACTCGATGGGCCGAATGGTCTCCTTCTGCACTGTATGTTCTAAGTTCTATATTTGGCTAGCTTAGCCAGTTGCAGGCTGTCTATTCAATCAGGCACCTCCCCCCCCCCCTTTAGATCAGATCAAGGTTGTGTCTTAGCTGCTCCTGCCAGAGCCTTCCGGCTGTCTCCCTTTCTTGGTCGTTGAGTTTGTTAATTAATGTTGAATGTCTTAGTGTGTGTACCTAACACTGTTGTCCCATTCAACTCTATATCCAGACCCTCTTCCCCAAGCTGGCTAGACCTTTCTCTGCTTTCCCTAATATCCTCTTCCTTATTCCTGTAAGTAGTTCTACCTTCGCATTTAACCTTTGTTTGTCTAGTGACTTTACCATAGAAGTTTCTGTGTTAAGTCAAGTCACTGCATCATTGATTATGCCTCTTCTAACCCTGTGTAGGTTGTCATGCCCTCAGAATCTAGTGGCACCCGTGTCATTGGCAGCCTGCTTCATAACAACCTTACTTAAAACACTATTTAATTCATATTATAGTACTGGAACATGCAAGAAGTACAGACGCAAGTTGTATACACATCCGATGTCTTTCCCCGAATGTAGCTGCAGCCAAGCATTAAAATAAGCTGTATCATTGGTCCAGTCTCTGGCTGCTGGGATGCACATCCCGTCAATAAAATTATATAAAGCACCATAGTTCATCTAGCTACTTGCATCCTGTGTACGTTGTGAAGTGAAGTGCTTGTAGTTGTTCTGAGATCTGAAGAGCCATCACGAGTTCCCACAGCTGCTACTGCCATGCCAGCCTTTCTTGAATGTTCAACCTAAAAATGTAAAGGAAAAGTGGAAAAGTGTCCTGGTCGTCACCAGGTGTTAGATGTTGTCCTTATAAAGCTTTTCCTGTATGGGCCAAACACGTGTGTTATGCAGGGGTTAATAGTTCTTATATATATATATATATTCCAACCCTTTCATATCTATTTTCCTAATTGTATTGCGTTTGAACCCAACCTTGACGTGCTTTTGTCTGGTTAATTAGCCAGTTTATAATAACTCAACTGTCTTAAATTCCTGAAGCTACTGCAAATATCATGGCACTTGTACTTGTAAAGTTCTGCACTGTATGTTCTATGTTCTAACACCAAAGATCCATTCTGCATGGGACAGAGTGGGTTAACTAATCTGAATATTTCTGACAATTCAAAACTTATGATTTGTAAGTTCCAATAAAAAATACATCTTCAGCTGTTTCGTCTTTTTATTACTTTATCAGAATCCCAGCACATGAGTGTTGGATTACTGCCAAGTTCCTGTTATCAAATGTCTGAGAACAATGAGTTTTTTGGAATATAAATTTGCTTTCAATCAGAGTTATGTGTTTTTCATTTTTAAAAAACAGCTTCACACATTGTCTGAAGTTTTAATTTCCAAGCTAATTTTAAACATTTATTTTAAAATATCAAACACAATAAGTTATTGAATATATGACTGAACCAATTTTGCGCTGTATCGTGGTTCTCTACCAGACGTCATGTTGTCACCACCCTACTTTTGTTTGAACAAGGAACACGATCATGGACATATTTTATTTACCCATCTGTCCTTTACACTTAATTCTGCAATCTCAGAATTAAAACATCTGCGTTGTGTCAGGGAAGTTTTAACCCTGAACTAATGAAACACCAGCTTGGTCATGTGTATTTCAACTATCCTAACTTCCAATGAACACCATAAAACTAATATGTTCTTATTCTTACATTCATGATTTGTACCCTGATTAAAATTCCTTGTGAATCAAAATTACCCTGGAAAATGTCAATGATAGCCTTTGAAAAGAAAAATTTGTGAACTACACTCAAACTATGATCTTTAAATCACAATGTCAGATGACACATCAAAATAAGTTAGGTAAAAATCCTTCGGGAGCCTATTCTAAAATTCCAGATTATAAACCCAAGGTTACTTTCTCAAAAGATAAATCTTAGCAGAGAGATATGAACATTCACAGACCAAACACACATTCTCACAGGTCGCAAATATCAGAGTAAAGAGATAGCAATTTCACAATCGTTTAATTAAAATACTGAACAAAATTGTCCATTCTCCTTCATCATAAAACTGTCTGTGTTATTCCATTTAAGTCAATTTCCACTGATTAATTTTATAGGCATTAGCTATTCTTAGAGACCTACATTTCTTTGTGCAGATGACCTTCTTGCTGAAATGGTTAAATTTTTGTACAGAATCAAAGCAGGCGGAGAACTTGGAATGATGCCATTTGCGTCTTTACGTGATTTCAACCATTATTTATTCTTTCCTTTAATGTTACACAAATTTCTTTCTTGTTCTGCAAACTGAATTCAATTTTCAACGTTCGCTATTGAACCAGTGTTAGAGAGAGATTACTGGATGGTTATTTTTTATTTATTTTTTGCTTCAAATGAATTGAATTACTGCCGAGTTTATCTGTACGGCTAGAAACGATCTGAAGTTATTTTAGACAAGAATCCATTGTTAAGTTTCTACCGTAATCTTGTATTGACTTTACTCCCCATATTTTACCTTGTTTTGGGAGGGGGATTTGTCATCCTCAGATATTTATGAATAAAACTAATTGAACGTTTCAGCCCCTTTCTGATCTTTTGGACTTTATTTGATTTTTTTTCTTTCCTGTCCTTTGGACATGTCTGAACTTCCAGTTGATTTAAAATGTCCATTTCCAGGGAGCCTATTTCTTTTCACTCTCCTTGAGACATTCCAGGACAGTCCTTAGCTGGAATTGTTGGCAGCCAGTTTGCACAATCTGTACTGCCCCTGTCTTTACTTGCTTTATTGCTAAGCTTAAAGGAGTGTGAGCTCAATTCCTTGAAACTAGCCTGTTTTCCAAACGGTGTGAAGGCTTAATTTCAGTCATTTGTTCTTCTAACTGGTGAACTAAGATGACTCCTGCTTTATTTGTCACTTCTGTGTATCTCACCATTTTCTCTGTTCTACAGGGGGCTGCGTCGGGATCCCACCCACCTTTGATCATTGTTTTTTTATAACCACAGTATTTTGCTCTTACCCGAACGCCAGACTCATGGATCCCCGGGGGATCCCAGAAAAGTGGCCTTGTGCCCCTCTTTTCTTTTCCATGATGTGTTAACCGTGTCACCTCTATCACCCATGTATCCGGTATGCCTAGGAAACTGTGCTCAGAGGCTTTACCTATCGGCCACTCCCGTAGGGTGATGGTCCTGCTTGGCACTGTGTCACGATAAATTTTGCAACCCGTTATTCACTCAACAGTCTGTGCGTCTCGAATTCCCAACTATCTCTGGCCGTCACGTGAGAGCTCAATTGCCCCCTTAATTCAGGCTCAGCATGGGTCCTCGAGCAGCCAATTAGTACTAAAGAAAATGGTGTAGCGGACAAACAAAACAAAACCAAAAAAAATAAATTTTTAATCTGAGTCTTTTACTCACTTGGCCTTGATACCAGATTCGTTGGATATTACCTCACCGTCCGTCTGCCTCGCTGAGTGACTCTAATTTCTGGCTGTCAAAGGTTTGACTACTCGCCTCATCCACCGGCTCGAGCGGCATCCGGCTCAGCAACATCCCGCCAGACTATGCCAAATGTTAGGGGTGAAAAGATTCATGCGAAGGCCTGAGTATGAGTAAAAAATAGCAGTTTATTATGTCAGAATTCTAGGAGAGGAGGTCAGACTACGCAGCCTTTGACAGCACCTTCTCTCACTTGAGCTAAAGCTCACACGGGTTAATATACAGATTCAAGGGGCGGAATTAGTTTGTATTTTCATTTACAGACAATCAATCAACTATATTCGTGTCACATATATGGTTAAAGTGGGTGTTGTCTTACCCGCCCCTCACTTCATACAGAAGTCATTCAAAACTAACATAACATAACAAAACAGAGGTAAAAAAACCAACATAAGTGTACTTTACCTGAATGCTCGTAGTATTCGGAATAAAGTAAATGAGTTGGTGGCACAAATCATCGTAAATGACTATGATTTAGTGGCCATTACTGAAACATGGTTAAAGGATGGTCACGACTGGGAGTTAAATATCCGAGGGTATCAAACTATTCGGAATGACAGAGTGGATGGTAAGGGAGGTGGTGTTGCTCTGTTATTTAAGGATGACATCCGGGCAATAGTAAGGGATGACATCGGTGCTATGGAGGATAAGGTTGAATCCATTTGGGTGGAAATCAGGAATAGTAAGGCGAAAAAGTCACTGATAGGAGTAGTCTATCGGCCACCAAATAGTAACGAGATGGTGGGGCAGGCAATAAACAAAGAAATAACTGATGCATGTAGAAATGGTACAGCAGTTATCATGGGGGATTTTAATGTACATGTCGATTGGCTTAACCAGGTCGGTCAAGGCAACCGTGAGGAGGAGTTTATAGAATGTATCCGCGATAGTTTCCTAGAACAGTATGTAATGGAACCTACGAGGGAACAAGCGGTCCTAGATCTTGTCCTGTGTAATGAGACAGGATTGATTCATGATCTCATAGTTAGGGATCCTCTCGGAAGGAGCGATCACAATATGGTGGAATTTAAAATACAGATGGAGGGTGAGAAAGTAAAATCAAATACTAGTGTTTTGTGTTTAAACAAAGGAGATTACAAGGGGATGAGAGAAGAACTAGCTAAGGTAGACTGGGAGCTAAGACTTTATGGTGGAACAGTTGAGGAACAGTGGAGAACCTTCCAAGCGATTTTTCACAGTGCTCAGCAAAGGTTTATACCAACAAAAAGGAAGGACGGAAGAAAGAGGGAAAATCGACCGTGGATATCTAAGGAAATAAGGGAGAGTATCAAATTGAAGGAAAAAGCATATAAAGTGGCAAAGATTGCTGGGAGATTAGAGGACTGGGAAATATTTAAGGGGCAACAGAAAGCTACTAAAAAAGCTATAAAGAAGAGTAAGATAGAGTATGAGAGTAAACTTGCTCAGAATATAAAAACAGACATTAAAAGTATTTACAAATATATAAGACAAAAAAGAGTGGCTAAGGTAAATATCGGTCCATTAGAGGATGAGAAGGGAGTTTTAATAATGGGAAATGAGGAAATGGCTGAGGAACTGAACAGGTTTTTTGGGTCGGTCTTCACAGTGGAAGACACAAATAACATGCCAGCGACTGATAGAAATGAGGCTATGACAGGTGAGGACCTTGAGAGGATTGTTATCACTAAGGAGGGAGTGATGGGCAAGCTAATGGGGCTAAAGGTAGACAAGTCTCCTGGCCCTGATGGAATGCATCCCAGAGTGCTAAAAGAGATGGCTAGGGAAATTGCAGATGCACTAGTGATAATTTACCGAAATTCACTAGACTCTGGGGTGGTCCCGGTGGATTGGAAATTAGCAAACGTGACGCCACTGTTTAAAAAAGGAGGTAGGCAGAAAGCAGGAAATTATAGGCCAGTGAGTTTAACTTCGGTAATAGGGAAGATGCTGGAATCTATCATCAAGGAAGAAATTGCGAGGCATCTGGATAGAAATTGTCCTATTGGGCAGACACAGCATGGGTTCGTAAAAGGCAGGTCATGCCTAACTAATTTAGTGGAATTTTTTGAGGACATTACCAGTGCAGTAGATAACGGGGAGCCGATGGATGTGGTATATCTGGATTTCCAGAAAGCCTTTGACAAGGTGCCACACAAAAGGTTGCTGCATAAGATAAAGATGCATGGCATTAAGGGTAAAGTAGTAGCATGGATAGAGGATTGGTTAATTAAAAGGAAGCAAAGAGTTGGGATAAATGGGTGTTTCTCTGGTTGGCAGTCAGTGGCTAGTGGTGTCCCTCAGGGATCCGTGTTGGGCCCACAATTGTTCACAATTTACATTGATGATTTGGAGTTGGGGACCAAGGGCAATGTGTCCAAGTTTGCAGATGACACTAAGATGAGTGGTAAAGCGAAAAGTGCAGAGGATACTGGAAGTCTGCAGAGGGATTTGGATAGGTTAAGTGAATGGGCTCGGGTCTGGCAGATGGAATACAATGTTGAAAAATGTGAGGTTATCCATTTTGGTAGGAATAACAGCAAACGGGATTATTATTTAAACGATAAAATATTAAAGCATGCCGCTGTTCAGAGAGACTTGGGTGTGCTAGTGCATGAGTCACAGAAGGTTGGTTTACAAGTGCAACAGGTGATTAAGAAGGCAAATGGAATTTTGTCCTTCATTGCTAGAGGGATGGAGTTTAAGACTAGGGAGGTTATGTTGCAATTGTATAAGGTGTTAGTGCGGCCACACCTGGAGTATTGTGTTCAGTTTTGGTCTCCTTACTTGAGAAAGGATGTACTGGCGCTGGAGGGTGTGCAGAGGAGATTCACTAGGTTAATCCCAGAGCTGAAGGGGTTGGATTATGAGGAGAGGTTGAGTAGACTGGGACTGTACTCGTTGGAATTTAGAAGGATGAGGGGGGATCTTATAGAAACATTTAAAATTATGAAGGGAATAGATAGGATAGATGCGGGCAGGTTGTTTCCACTGGCGGGTGACAGCAGAACTAGGGGGCATAGCCTCAAAATAAGGGGAAGTAGATTTAGAACTGAGTTTAGGAGGAACTTCTTCACCCAAAGGGTTGTGAATCTATGGAATTCCTTGCCCAGTGAAGCAGTTGAGGCTCCTTCATTACATGTTTTTAAGGTAAAGATAGATAGTTTTTTGAAGAATATAGGGATTAAGGGTTATGGTGTTCGGGCCAGAAAGTGGAGCTGAGTCCACAAAAGATCAGCCATGATCTAATTGAATGGCGGAGCAGGCTCGAGGGGCCAGATGGCCTACTCCTGCTCCTAGTTCTTATGTTCTTATGTAATGATGTATCCCGTCTACAGCTATATACCTTGAGCTTATCAAGGATGCATTGCATGTCTTGTTCTGTGAAGCTGTTATCAGCATCTGTTGGGACACTCTCTATACATACCCACGCTTGGGTCTCATGAGACAATTTACAGGGAATGTGGCTTGTTCAGCCATTTTGTGTCATTAATATCACAAAATAGCTAACAGCCATTTTGTGTCTTTTCTGATATTAACAGCATTGTGTATACACTATCTATTTCTACAAATTGCCTCTTCTAAACAGGCATCTAAGCCATTGATTACCTTTTGTTTCATCAGAACTATTCAAAAGTAACATAGGAGCACAAATGTAGTTGCAGGGCCAGCTATAATTTGTATCATAGTCCAGTACAACAAAATGCCTTCCAACAACGACCGATGGAGAAGTCATTTGTTATGTGAGCTAAGGTAACTATGTTGCTCATTCTGGGTGAGTGTTCTTTACACTCAATTGGCTCTGTTTTATTCCTTAGCTCTAGAGTCGCCAGGTATCCTTATGATACCGCCACAAGATTCAAGCTCAAGTTCAGACCAATGACTCAGTACACCAGTTAGTAAGTTCAAAACAAGACACGTTTATTAAAACACAGTTATTTACTACTCATGCATATAGCACTAAAAGACTAGCCTATTCCTACCACTAACAGGCCAATACCGATCTGGAATAAGGGAACTGCCGGATCAGGGAACAATGGCCTCTTGCTTTGTCCTGGATCCGCAGGCTTCCAGTTGGTGTGGACTAAAGGGGTCAGGAGTGTCTACTCTCGTAGCGTGCGTTGTATGACACTTACTTGATGGCGGCTGCTGACCAGGCCTCTCCTTCTCAAGGTCTTCTGCTGCAAAGGTGTTCTGCTGGGAGGGCCGGCTGGTCAAGAAGAAAGAATCAGTCCTGGGACCTGACTTTTATAGGTCCTAGGGGCTTCGCGCCCTTCTGGGTGGACCCTCTATAAACTTGCAATCGATTGGGTCTCTTCCCAATCGATTGATTTGAATATCCCCAATAACGGGGCTGTTCCTCGATCACTGGGCGGTTCTTTCCACCTTATTTGTGTCCTTTGTTTCAGACTCCACTGGCGCCGGGATGTCTGACCTTCTATAGAATGTGTCCATTGTGCATGGGAATCACCGGGAATCGCTCACTTCATATGCGCAGCTCGTTAGTTACAATGCTGTCTGGTTTCTTTAGCAGCTAGAATACAGGGGATTCTGCAAACTGCTTGTCTCTTTACCACTGTCCATTTTTTCCTGTAACCTTTGCGTTCTTCTATTTTGTGTGAGTAACTGGCCAACCCAGGTGGCTACACTCCCTCCTTGTGAGCCTAACGCGAAAGCGTGAAGGATCACCTAAGTACGGTGTCTGTGTTCCCTGACCTCAGCGAGTTTCATGGCCTCTGCACTTTCCTCAACTATGCAGAATTGTTTTTACCTACAATCTCTATTTGCCGCTATGTCATAGGGGACATGCATTACTCGGGAACCTCTGACTATCCTTGATAAACTATACTCACTCAAACATTTTAAAACATTCTAACTCTCTAACCTTACAAACAATGGGCGGCATTCTCCCCTACCCGGCGTGACGGAGGGTCCCGGAGTAGGGGAGTGGCGCCAATCACTCAGGGGTCGTGCCTCCCCAAAGGTGGGGAATTCTCCCCACCTTTGGGGGCCAGCCCCGCGCCGGAGCGGTTGCCACCAGAAGACCGGCGCAAAATACCGGCAGCGGGGCTGGCCGAAAGGTTTTCGCCGGTCCGCTGACGTCACTGCCGGCGCATGCGCGATGTGGGGTTCTCTTCCGCTACAGCCATGGTGGAGGCCGTGGCGGCCGCGGAAGAAAATAGAGCAGCCAGGGCACTGGCCCGGACTCTGAGGGGGGGGCCCGATCACGGGCCAGGCCACCGTGGGGGCACCCCCCCCTGGGGTTCGATCGCCCCCCGCCTCCCCCAGGACCCCGGGGGCCTGCTCGCACCGCAGAGCCCGCCGTTCCAGAGGTGGTTTAAACCTCGGCGGCGGGAGAGGCCTCCCAGCGGCGGGACTTCGGCCCATCCGGGCCGGAGAATCGCCGCAGGGGCCTCTCCGATCGGAGTGGTGAGATTCCTGCCCCCGCCACTTCCCGGGTGGTGGAGAATCTCTGCCACGGCGGGGGCGGGATTTTAGGCGCCCCCAGGCGATTCTCCGACCCTGCTGGGGGTCGGAGAATTTCGCCCAATAGTAGTATTACATTCCATTTCTCTGGCTCGGCAGTCGAGCTCAGAGTGTCACAATCAATTGAAAAGTTCCTTTATTTACAAGACAACAAACGCAAAAAAAATAAATCCTTTATCACAAGTCAAGGAATTGGGGGGGACTGGTGAAATCCGAAAATAGGGGATTGCATTCTATATACTGTCAAGGCGTGAGAGCGGTAGGCTCTCCTTCGCCATTTCCTTATCCGAAGGGTCTGAACTATGCTGCAGACAATCGCCAGTGCCAAAAGCGATTCTACGACATATGACAAGGAGTACCAAGTTAGAAATCTGGTACACCAGGTCGGGGTACTGTTGCCGTTTACTGGGCTTTGAGTGGTCTGTGTCTGGGAAACATTAACGGCCGGGGTCATAAGTGAAAGGGGGTTTGCGTTCGCGCGCAAAAATGTACACATGACTGTGAAAAATACAATAGGCGCTGTCATCTTCCTTCTCTCTTCTCTTCCTGTTCTATTTTAGTGCTTTGATCTTGCTCTGATCCTGCTTTGGTCCCTCCTTCGAATGTCCGAAAGCTATGGGATCAAACATAGTGTCTGTTAGTGTTCTGCTTAATACTCGGATGATAGTATATCTGTCCTCTTGTGCCAATTTCCCCTTTATGAATGGTCAAGTCACTCCCTGTGACTCCCCTCATTTTTTTTTCAAAACGAATTTTAGGAGCAGGTATATACTCAAATACTGTACCACTGCGAGCCGTCTCGCAGGCTTTGCAATTTACCATCCCAATGTTCCTGGATGTAAATAGCATCTGGAATGGCAACCAAAGGGCTACCTAAAACAAAGGAAACAAAACCAAACCTTTTAGAAATAAGACTTTCAAATGAGTTGCGTATGGGCCGCGACGGGTAAGATTTGGGTGGAATCCCTGGGTAGGGCGTGCTGTGCTGTACCCGAGTTTAGTTGACCAGTGGGGTGGTCCTCAGACTGGGCGGGTCCTCAATGCCGTTTCTCCACTGCCTGAGCGACCTGTAACGAACGGGCAAGAATGTAGTCATCATGGGGGTTGTCTCTTCTGTCCTCCAAACAGAAGAGCAGGTATGAGAAAGTCTCGGGAACAAAACATCTTCACTACAGAAGAACAGTGACGAAATGTGAGATGGTCACAAACTTTTCAGCTGAAAGTCTTGTGGCCAATCCTCCTTGTCATTCTGAACTGATCCAAAGACAAACATGAAACAAACAAACATGAAAGAAACATACTGTAGGTTCCATCAGAAAAGGACACCGTTTATCTCTCAAACGGTTCCTCTTTTTCCATCATCTGGACACCTCAATCATTATCTTCTGCGAACAGGGTCGCAAAGGGGTTGCCGTGTCGGGAGTCAGACTTAAAGTCATCCTCTTCTCCCAGATCCCATACCCTTGTATGGATCAGGCATGCTATGAGTGAGTTGTGTGACCGAGGGTCTCTCTCGTCATTCCGGACGAGCCTGTAAGAGTTGTCTGGGTGCCATGTGGTCTTGTCCAAATTTGTGTGAACGTTGTCGGGGTCGTCATAGTTGGGCGGTAGGTCTGGGTGTGGGCCTGGTGTCTGAATGTAAGTGATCTCCAAATCACTGGAGTCGGGGTCGTAGTTGGTGTTTGTGGGGTCTGGTGTATCAGGGCAGTAGAGAGGCATGCTGTGGCTGTCGTCAAAGTCACAGTCGCTGTCTCTGCTGTGGCAGCTTGTGGGCGTTTCGGGGTGTGGTCTGAAGTCAATGGGCGGAGTCGAGGTCGAGTCCGATGAGGTGCTGGTCTGTGAGGGGGAGGGTGGAAAGGCGTCTCAAGTGGGCGGGGCGTGGTGTTCTGCTGCGTCCAGCAGGACATGGTCTGCGTGGTTGGACTGAGTTCCATATGCCGTTAACTGGTTGATATGGAACCAGGCAGTCTTCCCGTTGGGCTACTTTATTTTATATACTGAAGGGCTGACTTTGTCCGCAATTGAGTACGGACCTGAAAATTTTGGTGCCAAAAACGTGCTGGGATTATATACCGACAACATCACCTGTTGTCCAACGTGAAACTCTGTGGAATGTACTGTTCTGTCGAAACAAGTCTTGCTCTGTTTCTTTTTCTTTCCCAATTTAACTAAGGCTGTTAACTGAGCCGATCTTACATTTTCCACTAATTGTTTGACTGATGTCTTGTGTGTGAGGGCCGTCACTTCTGGGCTGGTCATGTCGAGTCCTAAAAGGAATTCAGAACCTTTCATGGGGCATCCGGTCATGAGTGTGTGCGGGGTGAAACCTGTTGAAGCTGAAACAGTATTCCTTAAAAACATAAGTGCGAATGGGAGCATCCCAAGTGGTATTGTTTTCCTGGACCATCTTTCTAAGGGTCGATTTTAGAGTCCGATTCATGCGTTCCACTATACCGCTGGACTGGGGGTGGTACGCAATGTGGAAATTTTGTTTAATGCCGAATATGGTCAGGACGTTCTTCATGACCCGTCCTGTAAAATGAGATCCCTGGTCCGACTCAATACTTCTGGGGAGTCCCCATTTAGTAAAGATGTGGTGGGTCAGGATCTTTGCGGTTGTTTTGGCCGTGTTAGTTCGAGATGGGAATGCCTCTACCCATTTCGTAAATGTATCAATGACCACCAAAACGTATTTATAACCATCCCTGCAAGGGGGCAATGGACCTATAAAATCGATCTGGAGGTTGTCCAGGGGCCATTAACGGGGCCAGTGTGACTGAGCTGTGCCTTCTTCGAATACCTCTCCGGGTTATTCTGTGCACAAATCAAACAATTTTCGATGTAATGTGTTACATCCTCTCTCAAATCTGGCCACCAACAGAGCTGTCTCAGGTGGGCTGTGGTGGGGTCTATCCCTTGATGTCCATGACTGTCATGGAATAAGGCAATCATTTGATTCCTGTCCTTCTCAGGAACCACATACAGTTTATCTTTGAGAACCACACCATCGTGTGTGGTCAGAGCGTGTTTAAACTTGTCATATGGGGCCAAAAACTTTCCTCTACTAATCCCCCTGAGATTGCTGTCCTGTCTTTGTGTCTGTACTAGGTCCTCAATGTTTGTCTGTGAGACCTGAAGTGAACTCACAGGGGCGCTAGCTGGGGGTGTCCAAAAATGTCCGAGCCTGGAACCTGCTTTTGCCAGTGCGTCGGCTTTCACATTTCCAGGAGGGGATGACCGATGATGACTTCTTACTTTAATTATTGCGTAAATCCTATCCTTTGCCTGTTCTAGGATATGGCGGAGCAATGGGGCTGATGGAAGGGGCTTTCCATCTGCGGAAACAAAACCTCAGAATATATATCTGCTGGGCTGGGGAACGAATCTGGGTGGTCCACTATGTAAGCTATGGCCACGAGCTCTGCTGCCTGCGTGCCTAAGTGACCGGGTAACTTTAAAGATATCTCTTCTAATGCGCGTCCCTGCGCATCCTCTACATAGATGCCGCATCCTGTTTATGCGCTCACCATTTAAAACACTGGATGAACCATCCACATAAATCTTCAAGGGGGCACACGTGTCTGTGTGCTGGGGCTTTGAGTTGAATTTCCTATCTTCCTGGGGGGCGTCTTTGCAATGAAAGGTCCTGTGTTGTGGAGGGGGGCTACTATCTCGCAATCATGGGGTTGTCCTGGGTATTGGAGGTTGTCTGCTAAAAAGGTGTGTGTCTTAGTCCGTTTAACTGTGATGTTCCATCCTTGTAAAAGAAGTGTCCACCTAGCTGCTCTAATTTGGCTAACTGAACCGTCCTTCAATCGTCCGTCCAATAGAAGCTGTGTGGGGGTGTGTTCGGTCAGAATCGTTATGGGGTTTAGTCGGGTAATGTACGAAAAGTACTGTACTGCCCAGAATACTGCGAGTAGGTGCCTTTTGCAGGCTGAAAATCCTTGCTCTACTGGGTCTAAAAGTCGGGAGGCATAAGCCACTGGTCGTAGCTGCTCGTGCCATTCCTGATGGAGCACGGCCGAGAGGGTCAGATCTGTGCTTGCTACCTCAATTGCATAGGGGGAAAGTGGGTCTGGAACTTGTAGTGCAGGGGCTCCGCTAAGGGCTCTCTTTAAATCGTCCACACCTCTGTATGCTGCGGAAGCCATTCCCAAGGGGCTCCTTTCTTAAGGAGGTCTGAAAGTGGGGCTGCCTTTGTCGCAAAACCATCGATATGGTTCTGACAATACCCAACTAATCATAAAAACGACCGGAGGGCTGAAACATTTTGGGGAAGGGGCAATTTGACGATTGAGTCAATTCTTTTGAACGCGAGCTCACGTTTGCCGTGTGTGATGACTGTACCCAAATACATCACTTTATTCTCCAATAGTTGGGCCTTTCTGGGGTTTACTTCACATCCGATTGTTTTCAGAAGTTCCAGGAGTTCAGATAGAAGCGTGATGTGCTCTGCAGTAATAGGTCGTCCACATACTGTACCAGACATTCGGGTCGGGAAAATTTGCTAGTCCATTTGCCAGCTGTCGGTGGAAAATGGAGGGGGAGTTGTGGAATCCTTGTGGGAGGCATGTCCACGTGTACTGCTGACATTTAAAACTGAATGCGAATTTGTACTGGCACGCCTTCGCCAATGGGATTGACCAGAAGGTGTTGCTAATGTCCAAAATGGTAAAATACTTGGAGTTGAGTCCCTGCTTGAGCATGGTCTCGGGACTTGTTGCTACCGTGGGGACTGCTGCTGGGGTAACTTTGTTGAGTTCCCGATAATCAATGGTCAGGCGCCATGATCCGTCGGGCTTCCTCACTGGCCAAAAAGGGCTATTATTAGTGGAGGCTACTGTCCTTAGTACGCCCAGCTCTTATAAGCTCTCTATTACCTTTCCGATTTCTCCCTCCGCTTCCAGGGGAAATCTATACTGTCTTTGTGGTCTCGGGTCAGGTCCTGTAATCTTAACTTGTCCAGTCATCCTGCCACAGCCGTGCCTGTGACTGGAAAATGCTGTCCTGTGTTTGTTTAAGATGTGACAGATGTAAGACAGTCCAAAGATGTGCGGGTTAGGTGGATTGGCTATGCTAAATTGCCCGTAGTGTCCTAAAAAGTATGGTTAAGAGGGGGGGGGTGTTGAGTTACGGGTATAGGGTGGATACGTGGGTTTGAGTAGGGTGATCATTGCTCGGCACAACATCGAGTGCCGAAGGGCCTGTTCTGTGCTGTACTGTTCTATGTTCTATGTTTTAAGACTGCCCTAACCTGTTTGCCCGTGCTGAGCGTGGTTGGGTCAAAACAATAGTCGCCGACTGCGCTAATCCTATTTTCATACTCACCTACTGTGAGCATTGCGGGTGCTCTTTCAGACCTTACCATTCGCCAGACACACTGATTGACTGGGTCGAACGACAGGCTGTGTGCATTCATAAAATCAATGCCGAGTATGTGTTCTGCTGTGCGGGGCAGATCAGCTAAAACAACGGGGTATCTGGTGGAGATATTCCCTAGCTGAATTGGTACAGGGGCTGTAATGGTTCCTTGCTGTGAGTGTCCTGTAAAGCCGCTGAGTGTTATTGTGGCTGTAGTGGGCCACGTGTTTGCCTGTGGTGTAGTGGAGGAATTAATGGTCATGCGGGACCCTCCTGTGTCCCAGAGTAATTCTATGGGCTGTCCCCAAATTTTCGCTGTGACTACCGGTTGTCCGGATCTGTCCCAGAGGGTGTCACAGACTCAAGTGGGGGAGTCTGAACACCGACAGTCCGTTCCGTCCATATTGGTCTGTCCTGACTGCGTCCCTATACTGTGAACAGGCTTTGCTCTATTCCTGTTCAGAGTGCTTGTCTGTTGGCTTCTCTGTGATTTCTGTGGTGCATTGCATTCCCTAGCAAAATGCCCTAACTGTCCGCAGTTAAAACATTCCTGTGACTTCTGTGGGGGGCTGTTCTGTCCCTCATTTACCCATGCGGGGTTTTGGTGCGCTCTTACTGCTTGGATGACTGCCTCGGTTTGCGCCTCCTCGGGCTTCTTAAATACTGTCTTATTATGCACAGATTGCTCCCAAGCGCGGGACAATCTTTTCAAGACCCATTTTTCATTATGGGCCTCTTCTGAGGGGTCGTAATTGGAGCAGGCTTTCTGTCCTGCCTCTGTGGTGTGGGAGATAATAGTGCGGGTCCATTTAACCATGTTACCTTGGGTCAAATGTGCGCGGTCTAATTCACCGAAAACTGCAGTGAAGTGAATCCACAGCCTTCCTGCAAATGCTGTGGGGTGCTCGGTCTTTTTCTGCCTACACTTGTTTAGGCCTTCAACTGGGTCTCCTCTGTTATACACTATCGCACCCAAAATAGCTGTATGCATTTCTTCGATGGTGCCTCCTCCAACGTTCTGTGGGTCGACGAGGGCTGCTACTATTGATGAGTCTAAACTCAAAACTGTGAGCTTAACCTGCTCTCGCGCATCAAGGCCGTACATGGTCGCCTGCTGTTTAACTCTTGCAAAGAATTGGTGGGGGTCTGACGTGGGGAGGAACCGGGTGATTTTCTCACACGCGTCCCTTAGTTAAGTCACGGTTAAGGGGGTGGTGTAAGTGATCTCGGGTGCGCGTCTGTGGTTGCTTTTCGTTGGGTGGTGACTGGGTTCATTGGTGCGGGTGCTATCTGATCTGTGGGGGGTTGGGGCGCTTTCCTTTTCTGCTGCGATTCTAGCGCACATGTTCCCTGAACATATCGCTGCGCTGTCTCGCTTAACCCCTGCCAATCTGGGGCATTCTCTTCCTCTAATTGCGTTCCAAAGGTTTCTTGGAAGCCATTCTGCACAGAAAGCAGAGATTGCAGTTCCGCAATCTGCTTCCTACACTTAGCATGGTCCACTGTGCTTTGCCTTTGCCCAGTGGTGGCAGCATGGAGTGCCCTTAAAGCTGCCTTCAGGTCACGACACTGCTTTTTCAGTGTCTCTACCTGCTTCTCTGATTCTTGTCTTATCAAGACTGCACGCTGCACATCCTGATAGGCTTTTTCGTATTGTACCTGGGAACTGCTCAGATGGGCTAGACAAGACTGGTATGCCCTCTTGGCATCATCCACCTCTCTATCCTTATCTGCCAACTTTTGCCTTAATTCTAAATTCTCTCTTTCGATGTCCCTGACATCCACTTTGTTCATTCTATTTCTCTCCTCTAAATCTGCTCGGAGCGTCCTGACGACCTCCTCTGTGCCTCGCAATTGTGCCAAGCAGGACACAATTGCCATCGGCTTAGGTGCCTTACTCAAACCTTTCTTATGAATTTCAGACAGGTTCTCCCACCAAGTATGCCCTATACTCCCGGGACCTGTCTCCTCATTCGAACAAAACTCACTCCAAAGTGGCCATCCTTTCCCTTTGATGTACTTCCTGAGTTCCAGCTCCCAAATGGGACACTGACCTACACTACTGCTGCTGGTCACTGCGACCACGAACTGCTCTGCGTTCATGAGGCATTCCATTGCCTGCATGGCCATCTCTTCTATCTTATGATCTCTTTTAAATTTGGAACGAGGGATATTAAGGCGGTGTTATAAAATACGGGTAAGGCTATCGCTATTTTCCGAATTATAAACTCCCGACAGTTTGTCGCAACAAAAATCTCTCGGTTTTACCTTATAACCCTGTTAGTTACACATGCAAAAACACACTTCCGAATTATGAGGATTGATGTGAACTACTTGAACACTTGTGGTTTTTCCTTTTTCTAATTGGATTTCTGATTCAAATTTCTGGGTTCTCTCGGAGTGGGGGGGCCACTTCTAGTCGAGTCCCGGCGGAGTTCGCCACTAAATGTTGCTCGTTCTAGGTGAGTGTGCTTTACACTCAATTGGCTCTGTTTTATTCCTTAGCTCTAGAGTCGCCAGGTATCCTTATGATACCGCCACAAGATTCAAGCTCAAGTTCAGACCAATGACTCAATACACCAGTTCGTAAGTTCAAAACAAGACACGTTTATTAAAACACAGTTATTTACTACTCATGCATATAACACTAAAAGACTAGCCTATTCCTACCACTAACAGGCCAATACCTATCTGGAATAAGGGAACTGCTGGATCAGGGAACAATGGCCTCTTGCTTTGTCCTGGATCCACAGGCTTCCAGTTGGTGTGGACTAAAGGGGCCAGGAGTGTCTACTCTCGTAGCGTGCGTTGTATGACACTTACTTGATGGCGGCTGCTGACCAGGCCTCTCCTTCTCAAGGTCTTCTGCTGCAAAGGTGTTCTGCTGGGAGGGCCGGCTGGTCAAGAAGAAAGAATCAGTCCTGGGACCTGACTTTTATAGGTCCTAGGGGCTTCGCGCCCTTCTGGGCAGACCCTCTATAAACTTGCAATCGATTGGGTCTCTTCCCAATCGATTGATTTGAATTTCTCCAATAACGGAGCTGTTCCTCGATCACTGGGCAGTTCTTTCCACCTTATTTGTGTCCTTTGTTTCAGACTCCACTGGTGCCGGGATGTCTGACCTTCTATAGAATGTTTCATTCCCTTCTAATTGTTGTGTCCATTGTGCCTGGGAATCACCGGGAATCGCTCACTTAATATGCGCAGCTTGTCAGTTGCAATGCTGTCTGGTTTCTTTAGCAGCTAGAATACAGGGGATTCTGCAAACTGCTTGTCTCTTTGCCACTGTCCATTTTTCCCTGTAACCTTTGCGTTCTTCCATTTTGTGTTAGGAAGTGGCCAACCCAGGTGGCTACAACTGCCTTGGGAAAGAGGAAACAGGGTCTGGCACTGGCTCTTTCTCTACCTTATGAGTCAACATGGATTTAGTAAGGGGAGGTCGTGCCTGACGAACCTGTTAGAATTCTTTGAGGAGGTGACAAGTAGGTTAGACCAGGGAAACCCAGTGGACGTGGTCTATCTGGATTTCCAAAAGGCCTTTGATAAGGTGCCACACAGGAGTCTGCTGAGTAAGGTGAGGGCCCATGGTGTTCGAGGTGAGCTACTGGCATGGGTTGAGGATTGGCTGTCTGACAGAAGGCAGAGAGTTGGGATAAAAGGTTCTTTTTCGGAATGGCAGCCAGTGACCAGCGGTGTCCCACAGGGTTCAGTGTTGGGGCCGCAGCTGTTCACCATATATATTAATGATCTGGATGAAGGGACTGGGGGCATTCTAGCGAAGTTTGCCGATGATACGAAGTTAGGTGGTCAGGCAGGTAGTGCTGAGGAAGTGGGGAGGCTGCAGAAAAATCTAGACAGTTTGGGAGAGTGGTGCAGGAAATGGCTGATGCAATTCAACGTGAGAAAATATGAGGTCTTGCACTTTGGAAAATAGAATCCAAGCATAGACTACTTTCTAAACGGTGAGAAAATTCATAATGCCAAAGTACAAAGGGATCTGGGAGTGCTAGTCGAGGATTCCCTAAAGGTAAACATGCAGGTTGAATCTGTGATTAAGAAAGCGAATGCAATGTTGTCATTTATCTCAAGAGGGTTGGAATATAAAAGCAGCGATGTGCTACTGAGCCTTTATAAAGCTCTGGTTAGGCCCCATTTGGAGTACTGTGTCCAGTTTTGGGCCCCACATCTCAGGAAGGACATACTGGCACTGGAGCGTGTCCAGCGGAGATTCACACGGATGATCCCTGGAATGGCGGGTCTAACATATGATGAACGGCTGAGGATCCTGGGATTGTATTCATTGGAGTTTAGAAGGTTAAGGGGAGATCTAATAGAAACTTACAAGATAATACATGGCTTAGAAAGGGTGGACGCAAAGAAACTGTTTCCGTTAGGCGAGGAGACGAGGACCCGTGGGCACAGCCTTAGAATTAGAGGGGGTAAATTCAGAACAGAAATGCGGAGACATTTCTTCAGCCAGAGAGTGGTGGGCCTGTGGAATTCATTGCCGCGGAGTGCAGTGGAGGCCGGGACGCTAAATGGCTTCAAGGCAGAGATAGATAAATTCTTGATGTCGCGAGGAATTAAGGGCTACGGGGAGAATGCTGGTAGGTGGAGTTGAAATGCCCATCAGCCATGATTGAATGGCGGAGTGGACTCGATGGGCCGAATGGCCTTACTTCCACTCCTATGTCTTATGGTCTTATGGTCTTAAAATCCGAAGCAAAGTGTTTTCTGAACTGGAATTGGAACAATTCCCCTCAGAATCAGGTCTGGAGACCCTTTTCGGTTTTATGATTTATCAAATGGATGACTTGTTAAGTGCATATGAAGCCTGGTCAGAATTCAACAAATTCCAGAAAACAGAGCATACCTATATTGAGGACTATATAATGGAATTTGGAAGACTATACAGAAGGATACACAAATACCACCTGGAATTTCCACAATCTGTGTTGGCATTTAGGTTACTGGACTGTGCTAGAGTGTCCAATATGGTTAGGCTCCTGGTTTTGACAGGAGTTAATTTACAGATAATGATATCTTATTCGATGAGATGACAGTGTAATGTGAGAGCATCTTTAAGAAATGGATGTCTAAGCAATGTACCTTTAAGAAATAGAGCAGCTCATATTTCTGAAGTGATGTCGGAGGGGGGAGCTGAGCTGAGATCACTTCTGCTTTTTGCAGTGTTTTGGTTTCAGTTTTGAGGAACAGAGCTTGGGTGTGCCTGTGTTTTGCAGTGAGCTGGATCTGCAGTGATCTCTGCCAGCAAAGACTATCTCTGAATCATTTGGGTGATTTAAACTCATAAGAGTAATGACTCTAACCTGATGTGTTTCTGTTTAAAGCTGTTAAGTCTTTTGGCAGTTTGAATGAAGAATTATTTAGTGTTGTATTATTTTTGGGGTTATCTTTAAAGTAAGAGGTGTTAAGGGATCCAATGTTTATGTCAAAAGGTTAAGTCGAATTCATGGAATAAACATTGTTTTGTGTTTAAAAACCCATGTGTTCATAATTGTAACACCACACCTGGTGTCCAAGCCGTGTGCTTCAAAAGCAACAATATATTAAAGGGAGTGATTGGTTGAACTCCATGATACATTTTGAGGTTCTGAAAATGCCGTTCCCATAACAATTAGGGGCTCGAGGGGGATAAAAGTTTATCTATTGGATTGGCTTTTGTGAACTTGAAGACAGTGAAGGATTGTTGCTTTTCCCGTGTGGTGTTTTAGTTTAAGTGGGGAGGGTGTTGTGGACAATGGCTCTTTCAGAGGCTCAGGTGTTTTTAGGGGTGGAGAATGTCACATGCAGTACCTTATGGACAGAGACGAAAAGTAGACTATTACTTTTGGCAAAAACATTGCAGTTAACATTACCTGACAAAATATGAAAAGATGAGGGAATTATGACGGTGGTTAAGCATTTAGAGTTGCCTGAGATAGAGTCTGACTCATTGGAAGTGGCAAAAATTCAGTTGCAAATTAAACAAATGGAACATGAGAAAGAATTAAAGCGGTTTATATACGAAAGAGAGAGAAAGAGAGGAAAAACAAAGAGAGAGAGAGGAAAGAGAAAAAGAGAGAGGAAAAAGAAAATGAGAGAGAAGAAAGGAGAAAATAAAGAATAGCCCTAGCAGAACAAAACGAAAAAGAGAGGGACATACAGATCAGGGAAAAATATAAAGAGAGGGAGTTTGAACTTCAGAAATGGCCATGAAACATGAAATTCAATTAAAATTGGCAGACATAAAGGGAAACGTACAGTTGGATGATAGTGATGAGGATAGTGAGACGGAGTGTTATAGTCGAAGGCTTGGTGGGAATCTATTTAAATATGTCCAAGCATTGCCAAAGTTTGACGAGAAGGAAGTGGAAGCCTTTTTCATTTCATCTGACAAGGTAGCTAAACAAGTGAAACGGCCACAGGACATTTGGATATTACTGATTCAAACAAAGCTGGTCGGTAGAGCTTGTGAAGTGTTTGAATCACTACCAGAGGAGGTATCTGGAACGTATGAGGAGGTGAACAAATCCATCTTAAGTGCATATGAGCTAGTGTCTGAAGCTTACAGACAAAGGTTTTGAAATTTAAGGAATGAATTTGGTCAAACATACATGGAGTTTGAAAGGCTCAGAGTAATTTTGATAGGTGGATAAGGGCTTTGAAAATATATCAAACGTATGAAGCTCTCAGAGAAATTATACTTTTGGAGGAGTTTAAAAATTCAATTCCTGATGTAGTGAGAACTCATGTGGAAGAACAGAGGGTTAAAACTGCGAGATTAGCAGCAGAAATGGCAGATGATTATGAATTAGTTCATGAATCAAAGATTGGTTTCCGACATCAGTTTCTGCCGGTGAGGGATAGAAACTGGGGACATGAGAAATACTCAAGTGGTAAAGGTAAAGTGATTTGATGGGAGACAATAAAGAGAGTGTACCTCAGATTAAAAGAGAAATCCAGGAGGGTGGAAAAGAGATGAAAAGTTTCAAATGTTTTCACTGTAATAAACTAGGCCATGTAAAGTCATAGTGTTGGTGGTTGAGGAAAAGCACTGGAAGACTGATGTGGTAAAACAGGATAAGACAGTGGGATTTGTTCGAGTGGTAAAGGAAAGCCCAAGGGAAATGAAGGAGGTGCAAACGATTGTGCAGCCTGTTCAAGAAGTAATTGTGAAGAAGGTGCCAGATGTTTTTTAAGAATTTACTTGTGTGGGTAAAGTTTACTCATGCGTATCAGGAGGAGCATGTAAAGAAGTCACAATTTTATGAGATACAGGGGCTAGTCAATCTTTAATAGTGAGAGATGAGGAATTAGTTTGGGAAGAATGTTGCCAGAAAAGGTGGTGATATGTGGAATTCAGGGTGAGAGGAGTAGAGTTCCATTATATAAGGTAAGGTTGGAAAGTCCAGTGAAGAGTGGTGAAGTGGTAGTAGGAGTAATAGAGAAACTATATTGTCTAGGAATACAGTTTATCTTGGGTAATGATATAGCTGGATCGCAGGTGGGAGTGATGCCTACAGTGGTTGATAAGCCAATGGAAAATCAGACAACTGAAGCGTTGACGGATGAATATCCTCGGATTTTTCCGGATTGTGTAGTTACACGGTCGCAAAGTCACAGGTTAAGACAAGAGGAGAAATCAAAGAGTGAAGAAATCAAAGATTGAAGTGGAATTATACGATTTTTGATCAGATGGTTGAAAAAGAACAAGAACAGGTGGAGGATGAGACGGATAATTTTAGTTCAAGAAAATTGGCGGAGTTACAACAGAAAGATGTAGAAATAAAACAGATATATCAGAAAGGAAATACAGAAGAGGGATCTGAGAGTATACCAGAGTGTTATTGACGTAAATGTGATGTCTTGATGAGAATATGGAGACTTGTACATATGCAGACAGATGAAAAGTGGGCAGAAGTTCATCAAGTAGTATTGCCGGTGGGGTATAGAAAGGAGGTGTTGTGAGCTGCACATGAGGTACCAGTGGGAGGTCATTTGGGAATCAGGAAAACTCAAGCTAAAATCCAGAAACATTTTTATTGGCCTGGACTACAAAAATATGCAGTCAGATTTTGTCAATCATTTCATAGATGTCAAGTGATAGGTAAACGTCAAACATGTGATACAATCAGCACCCTTAATCCCCATTCCAGCATTTGAGGAACCTTTTAGGAGGGTCCTAATTGATTGTGTCGGACCGCTTCCTAAAACAAAAAGTGTGAATCAATATCTTTTGACTATAATGTATATGTCTACTAAGTTTCCAGAGGCCACTCCAGTCCGTAATATTACAGCTGAACGGATTGTGGAGGAGTTATTTAAATTCTTTACTAGACATGGACTACCCACAGAAATTCAATCGGATCAAGGATCAAATTTTACTTCAAAGTTATTCAAAGAAGTTATGGATAGTTTAGGAATATAACAATTTAAATCAACTGTGTATCATCCAGAATCGCAGGGAGCATTAGAAAGGTGGCATCAGACATTAAAGACAATGTTGAGGGCGTATTGTCAAGATTATCCAGAGGATTGGGATAAAGGAATTCCATTCGTATTGTTTCCAATTAGGGATGCACCTAATGAGTCTACCAAATTTAGTCCTTTTGAACTAATTTTTGGTCATGAGATAAGAGGACCATTTAAATTGATTAAGGAACAAATGGTGGGTGAGAAATCGGAAATTACATTATTGGATTACGTGTCAAAATTTAGGGAACGATTAAATAGAGCAGGTGAATTGGCTAGACAACATTTGAAAGTTGCACAAAATATGATGTAACGGGTAGCGGCTGTTGCCCATTGTGTTCGCTCTTTAATTGGCTCTGTTTATGGTGGATAATATGATCGCCTTCCTTAATTCTAATTACGTTTGCTCAAGAGTTGGCAGGTATCATTCGATACCGCCACTAGGTTCAAAACCGAATACTGATCGAAGACTCAATACACCAAAGAAATGTAAACTCTGTGCTTGACTTCCAAGCCAGAGAAATTTCTGTGCTGCTATTTGTACAGTTTAAGATGTTATAGAGTTTGAGTGAGGATAGTTTATTAAGGATAGTTAAAGGTTCCAGTTTTTTTAACTTTGTAATGCATGACTGAATGTCATAGTGCCCCATAGAGTTTTATAATAATGTATGTATTTCAAATGATTTTAGGTAAAATTGTGTTTCATAGGATCGAGCAGTGTAGAGCTTGCTTGGTCCAAGAACAAAGACGACGCCGTAATGTGATCCTTCACGCTTCGCGTTGAGGATCACAAGGAGGGAGTGCAGCCATCTGGGATGGCCACATCCCGATTACAAAATGGACACTTTGCAAAGAATGCAGGGAAAATGGACAATACTGAGAAAGCAAGCAGGTGCAAGGTTTTTTATGTAGAGGACGTGCAGGGACGCGCCCTAGTTGACATTTCACTAAAGTTGCCAGGACACTTAGGGTCACAGGCAGCAGAACTGGCAGCAATCGCTTATATTGTAGACCTGCATGTTGCGTGTCCTGGTAGGCCTTATCATACTTGGTCGGCAAACTACTCAAATGCGCGAGACAAGACTGGTGTGCCCTCTTGGCATCATCTACCTCTCTGTCCCTCGCTGCTAACTTCTCTCTTAAATCCTTATTCTCCTTCTCAAATTCGCTCACATCTATCTCACTATTTCTGTATCTCTCCTCAATCTCTTTACAGAGCATCCTAACGACCTCCTCTGTGCCTCACAATTGTGCCAAGCAGGACACAATTGCCATCGGCTTGCGTGCTTTCCCTGAGCTCTTCTTGTGGATCTCTGACAGGTTCTCCCACCAAGTACGTCCTATACTCCCGGGACCTGTTTCTGCATTGGCGCAGAATTCACTCCAAAGGGGCCATCCTTTCCCTTTGAGATATTTCCTGATCTCATCTTCCCATACGGCACACTGACCTAATCTACTGGTCGCTGCAACTTCGAATTCCTGGGGGTTCATAAGGCGTTCCATTGCCTTCATTGCCATCTTCTCTATCTAGGTTCTCTACTGAATTTGGAACAGGGGGTGATAAAGTGGTACTGTGAACACGGGTACGGCTTATGCTATTTTCCCACCTACAAAACGCCCGACAGTTTTACGAAACAAAATCTCTCAGGTTTACCTTATATCCCTGTCAGTACGCATGCATTAACACACTTCCAAATCTCGGAGGCTTGAGCAGTATTGTTCTAATGCTTGTGATTTTTCTGTTTCTAATTGGATTCTCAGTTCAAATTTGGGTTCTCTCGGAGTGGTAAGGCCACTTCTAAATCGGGTCCCACCAGATGTCGCCAGTAAATGTTGCTCGTTGTGTTCTCTCTTTAATTGGTTCTGTTTATGGCGGTTAATATGATCGCCTTCCTTAATTCTAATTACGTTTGCTCAAGAGTCACCAGGTATCTTTCGATATCGCCACAAGGTTCAAAACCGAATACTGATCAATGACTCGATACACTAGTTAATAAGTTTGAAATCAATGCTCATTTATTTCCACACAGTCAAATATACTCATGCACAAAACTAAACCAACTAATCTATCACTACTAATAAAGCCTATGCTTAGCTTTGGGTGCCCACTGAGTCAGAGGAACAATGGACATTGTCCGGTTCTGAGGCTGCTGGGGTCGAGCTGCTACGGAATAGTAGCTAGCAGCGTCTATCTCGTAGCGTGTGTTGACTTTGGACTTACTTGTTCTGGTGCAGCTGCTAGGCAGGTCTCTCCTCACTGATAGCCAAGGCCAAAAGAGTGATTTTCTCTTGGGGAGATCCTTCTTCTATCCAAAAGGGGCTTTGCGCGCTTTTGGGTGGGCCTTGAACTTGGCCCCAATTAATTGGACCACATCTTGATCATTTCTATCGATTTCCTCCAATAAAGGTGTGGGTGCCCTGATTGCTCGGCGTGTCCTCGGTGGCCATTGGCCTGCTTTTTTCTAGTCTCCTCTGGCGCCGGGATGTCTGCCTTAGTATTGGTTACCTAAATGTTACTCTTTTGTCCCTGGAGATTGCTCATTAGTATGGTAATGGCTTTGCAGGATCAGTCTTGTCTGGGAGCTACAACTCCAATCAACAGACAAACCTTGCACCTGCTTGCTTTCTTAATATTATCCATTTTCCCTGCATTCTTTGCAAAGTGTCCATTTTGTAATCGGGACGTGGCCATCCCAGGTGGCTACACGGACAAGAAATCCAAAGTTCATAGTTTTGTCAGTGAGGATAAAGTTTTAGTGCTGTTACCAGTGGTAGGTGAGCCTTTAAAAGCTAGGTTTTGTGGACCATATCAGATTGAAAGGAAATTAAGTGAGGTGAATTATGTGGTAAAAACACCAGACAGAAGGAAGACTCACTGAGCGTGTCATGTGAATATGCTTAAAAGGTACTTTGAAAGAGAAGGAGAGAAAAATGAAGTTTTAATGATTCTAACTCAAAGTGACGAACCAAATCGAGATGACTGTGAATTTGGCATACCTCAAATTAAATTGGAAAATGAGGATATTCTTAAAAATTGGGATGAATTGTTAAGTTACCTTCCAGAGGAAAAATGAACTGACCTGAAAGAGTTATTGATATTACATGGGCAAGTTTGTAGAGATAAATTGGGACGTACTAAAATGGCTATACATGATGTAGATGTGGGAAATGCTGTTCCTATCAAACAACATCCATATAGACTTAATCCTTTAAAATTGGCACAGGTTAACAGAGAGATTGAGAGTATGCTGAAAAATGGCATAATTGAAGTGGGTTGCAGTCAATGGAGCTCATCCAAAGTGATGGTACCTAAACCAGACGGTACCCAACGGTTGTGTGTGGACTATCGAAAGGTGAATGCAGTTACAAAAAGGACTCTTATCCTATCCCACATTTGGAGGATTGCATTGAGAAAGTGGGACAATCCGCTTTTATTTCCAAACTGGATTTACTGAAAGGATACTTTCAGCCTTTATCTGAAAGGGCGAAGGAAATTTCAGCTTTTCTGACTCCAGATGGCATATACCCATTCAAAGTTATGCTATTTGGCATGAAAAACGCCCCAGCAACATTTCAACGGTTAACTAATACAGTTGTTTCAGGATTACCCAATTGTGCGGTATAGATCGACAATCTGGTCGTGTTCAGCCAGACATGGAAAGAACATTTAAAACATCTGACGGAGTTATTTGATCGACTTCAGGAGGCGGGTTTGGTGATAAAGCTAACCAAAAGTGAATTTGGAAAAGCCCAAGTCACTTTCCTTGGCCATACAATCGGACAGGGTCGAATGGTCACACGAGATGTGAAAACGAAAGTTATTGGGAAGTTTCCGATACCCTTGACACAACGAGAAATAGTGCGGTTTCTTGGTATGAGTGGATTTTACCGGAAATTTGCACCAGATTTTGGCAGTGTGCTCGCTCCACTGACGGACTTGCTCAAGAAGCGTAACAAATTCCAGTTCCAGAGTGTCAGCAGGCATTTGACGGCCTGAACGCTCTGTTAACCACTGATCCTGCATTAGTCATCCCAAATTATACCAAACCATTCAAAGTGGATGTTGATGCAAGTGATGTGGGCGTAGGTGCGGTGCTTCTGCAAGACGACGACTAAGGCCAAGAGTGGCCTGTTGGTTATTTTTCAAAGAAATTGAATTCTCACCAGAAAAAGTATTCGACGATTGAGAAGGAGACTTTGAGTTTGGTGCTGGCTTTGCAACATTTTCACATTTATGTGACCAGCAATCCATCTGACACCATTATATATGCTGATCATAATCCTTTGATGTTTTTGGAGGGATTCCAGAATAACAATTCAAGGCTGTTTCGCTGGAGTTTGTTGTTACAGCCATTTCATTTTAAAATAGTGCATGTGGCATGACGGGAAAATGTGATAGCCGATGCTTTGTCATGAATGTGATAAATGGAAGGATTTTGGTTGGAGGAAGGAGTAAGGGAAAGATGGACTTGTCTGTTTGCATGTGTTGTTTTTTTGTGAAATGAGAAAGTACATTTACTGTGTACATTTCTTGGTGGATGGTGCAAAAGTGAAAAATGAAACTATCTTGAAGTTGATGGTTTATTATTTTTTCGTGGGGGGAGGTGTCATGTGAGAGAACCTTTAAGAAATGGATGTTTAAGCAATGTACCTTCAAGAAATGGAGCAGTTTATATTACTGAAGTGATGTCAGAGGGTGAGCTGAGCTGAGATCACTTCTGCACATGAGGGAGTCAATGAGGGAGTCAGAGAGAGTGGGCGAGATAAAGAGAGGGCAAGAGAGATAGGGCAAGGGAGAGGAGGAATGAGAGACACAGGGCAGGCTACAGTGTGGGTGAGATAGAGAGAGGGTGAGATAGAAGGGATGCGATAAAGAGAGGTCAAGATGGAGATTAGGACAGACGGCAATATGAAGAGAGGTTAAATACAGAACAGGAAAATAATCTAGGAGATGAGGAAAAGAGAGGGTGAGTTAGAAAATGAGTGAGATAGAGAGTAGGTGAGCTAGTGAACAGGTGGGATATAGAGGGGGGCAAGATACAGAGGGGCCATGTTAGATAGTGGGAGAATGTTTGAGGTGAGGGACGCCGTCAGTGTCCCTGCTGATTTCATCAGTGGGAAGTGCACCCAACTCCAGCTCCTCAAAAACCGTGTTAGGGACCTGGAGCTTGAGCTGGATGAACTTCGGATCATTCGGGAGGCAGAGGGGGTCATAGATAGGAGCTTCAGGGACGTAGTTACACCAAAGACTGGAGATAGATGGGTAACTGTAAGAGGGACTGGGAAGAAGCAGTCAGTGCAGGGATCCCCTGAGGTCGTTCCCCTGAGTAACAAGTATACCGTTTTGGATACTTGTGGGGGGGACGACTTACCAGGGGTAAGCCATGGGGTACGGGACTCTGGCACGGAGTCTGTCCCTGTTGCTCAGAAGGGAAGGGGGGAAGAGAGGAGCAGAGCATTAGTAATTGGGGACTCAATAGTCAGGGGCACAGATAGGAGATTTTGTGGGAGCGAGAGAGACTCACATTTGGTATGTTGCCTCCCAGGTGCAAGGGTACGTGATGTCTCAGATCGTGTTTTCCGGGTCCTTAAGGGGGAGGGGGAGCAGCCCCAAGTCGTAGTCCACATTGGCACTAACGACATAGTTAGGAAAGGGGACAAGGATGTCAGGCAGGCCTTTAGGGAGCTAGGATGGAAGCTCAGAGCGAGAACAAACAGAGTTGTTATCTCTGGGTTGTTCCCCGTGCCACGTGATAGTGAGACGAGGAATAGGGAGAGAGAGCAATTAAACACGTGGCTACAGGGATGGTGCAGGCGGGAGGGATTCAGATTTCTGGATAACTGGGGCTTTTTCTGGGGGAAGGTGGGACATCTATAGACAGGATGGTCTACATCTGAACCTGAGGGGCACCAATATCCTGGGGGGGAGATTTGTTAGTGCTCTTTGGGGGGGTTTAAACTAATTCAGCAGGGGCATGGGAACCTGGAATGTAGTTTTGGGGTATGGGAGATTGAGAGTATAGAGGTCAGGAGCACAGATTTGACTTCGCAGGAGGGTGCCAGTGTTCAGGTAGGTGGTTTGAAGTGTGTCTACTTCAATGCCAGGAGTATACGAAATAAGGTAGGGGAACTGGCAGCATGGGTTGGTACCTGGGACTTCGATGTTGTGGCCATTTCAGAGACATGGATAGAGCAGGGACAGGAATGGTTGTTGTAGGTTCCGGGGTTTACGTGTTTTAGTAAGCTCAGAGAAGGGGGCAAAAGATGGGGGAGGTGTGGCGCTGCTAGTCAAGGACAGTATTACGATGGCGGAAAGGATGCTAGATGGGGACTCTTCTTCCAAGGTAGTATGGGCTGAGGTTAGAAACAGGAAAGGAGAGGTCACCCTGTTGGGAGTTTTCTATAGGCCACCTAATAGTTCTAGGGACGTAGAGGAAAGGATGGCAAAGATGATTCTGGAAAAGAGCGAAAGTAACAGGGTAGTTGTTATGGGAGACTTTAACTTTCCAAATATTGACTGGAAAAGATATAGTTCGAGTACATTGGATGGGTCGTTCTTTGTACAATGTGTGCAGCAGGGTTTCCTGACACAATATGTTGACAGGCCAACAAGAGGCGAGGCCACATTGGATTTGGTTTTGGGTAATGAACCAGGCCAGGTGTTAGATCTGGAGGTAGGTGAGCACTTTGGAAACAGTGACCACAATTCGGTGACCTTTACGTTAGTGATGGAAAGGGATAAGTATACCCCGCAGGGCAAGAGTTATAGCTGGGGGAAGGGCAATTATGATGCCATTAGACATGACTTAGGATGTGTAGGTTGGAGAAGTAGGCTGCAAGGGTTGGGCACACTGGATATGTGGAGCTTGTTCAAGGAACAGCTATTGCGTGTTCTTGATAAGTACGTACCAGTCAGGCAGGGAGGAAGGGGTAGAGCGAGGGAACCGTGGTTTACCAAAGAAGTGGAATCTCTTGTTAAGAGGAAGAAGGAGGCCTATGTGAAGATGAGGCATGAAGTTTCAGTTGGGGCGCTTAATAGTTACAAGGAAGCGAGGAAGGATCTAAAGAGAGAGCTAAAACGAGCAAGGAGGGGACATGAAAAGTCTTTGGCAGGTAGGATCAAGGAAAACCCAAAAGCTTTCTATCGGTATGTCAGGAATAAAAGAATGACTAGGGTAAGAGTAGGGCCAGTCAAGGACAGTGGTGGGAAGTTGTGTGTGGAGGCTGAGGAGATAAGCGAGATACTAAATGAATACTTTTTGTCAGTATTCACTCAGGAAAAAGATAATGTTGTGGAGGAGAATGCTGAGACCCAGGCTATTAGAATAGATGACATTGAGGTGCGTAGGGAAGAAGCGTTGGCAATTCTGGACAAGGCGAAAATAGATAAACCTGATGGGATTTATCCTAGGATTCTCTGGGAAGCCAGGGAAGAGATTGCTGAGCCTTTGGCTTTGATTTTTATGTCATCATTGGCTACAGGAATAGTGCCAGAGGACTGGAGGGTAGCAAATGTGGTCCCTTTGTTCAAGAAGGGGAGTAGAGATAACCCCGGTAACTATAGGCCGGTGAGCCTCACGTCTGTTGTGGGTAAAGTCTTGGAGAGGATTATAAGAGATACGATTTATAATCATCTAGATAGGAATAATATGATTAGGGATAGTCAGCATGGTTTTGTGAAGGGTAGGTCATGCCTCACAAACCTTATCGAGTTCTTTGAGAAGGTGACTGAACAGGTAGACGAGGGTAGAGCAGTTGATGTGGTGTATATGGATTTCAGTAAAGCGTTTGGTAAGGTTCCCCATGGTCGGCTATTGCAGAAAATACGGAGGCTGGGGATTGAGGGTGATTTAGAGATGTGGATCAGAAATTGGCTAGTTGAAAGAAGACAGAGGGTGGTGGTTGATGGCAAATGTTCAGAATGGAGTTCAGTTACGAGTGGCGTACCACAAGGATCTGTTCTGGGGCCGTTGCTGTTTGTCATTTTTATAAATGAACTAGAGGAGGGCACAGAAGGTTGGGTGAGTAAATTTGCAGACGACACTAAAGTCGGTGGAGTTGTAGACAGTGTGGAAGGATGTTGCAGGTTACAGAGGGACATAGATAAGCTGCAGAGCTGGGCTGAGAGGTGGCAAATGGAGTTTAATGTAGAGAAGTGTGAGGTGATTCACTTTGGAAAGAATAACAGGAATGCGGAATATTTGGCTAATGGTAAAATTCTTGGCAGTGTGGATGAGCAGAGGGATCTCTGTGTCCATGTACATAGATCCCTGAAAGTTGCCACCCAGGTTGATAGGGTTGTGAAGAAGGCCTATGGTGTGTTGGCCTTTATTGGTAGAGGGATTGAGTTCCGGAGCCATGAGGTCATGTTGCAGCTGTACAAAACTCTGGTACGGCCGCATTTGGAGTATTGCGTACAGTTCTGGTCGCCTCATTATAGGAAGGACGTGGAAGCTTTGGAACGGGTGCAGAGGAGATTTACCAGGATGTTGCCTGGTATGGAGGGAAAATCTTATGAGGAAAGGCTGATGGACTTGAGGTTGTTTTCGTTAGAGAGAAGAAGGTTAAGAGATAACTTAATAGAGGCATACAAAATGATCAGAGGGTTAGATAGGGTGGACAGTGAGAGCCTTCTCCCACGGATGGAGGTGGCTAGCACGAGGGGACATAGCTTTAAATTGAGGGGTAATAGATATAGGACAGAGGTCAGAGGTAGGTTTTTTACACAAAGAGTGGTGAGGCCGTGGAATGTCCTACCTGCAACAGTAGTGAACTCGCCAACATTGAGGGCATTTAAAAGTTTATTGGATAAGCATATGGATGATAATGGCATAGTGTAGGTTAGATGACCTTTAGTTTTTGACTTCCCATGTCGGTGCAACATCATGGGCCGAAGGGCCTGTATTGCGCTGTATCGCTCTATGTTCTATGTTCCAGATAGAGACCGGTCAAACTAGAGAGGGGGCAAGATGCAGAGGGGACATGATAGATAGAGAGTGAGAGGGTGAGATAGAGAGGGGCTGAGATAGAGAGAGGGTGAGATAGAGAACGAAAGAGATAGGGCAGAGAGGGCAAACGAGAGAGTGAGCAAGAAAGTGGGTGAGATAGGGTGAGGGCAAGATAGAGAGATGGAGAAATAAATAGATGGGAAGAGAGAGTGAGTGAGAGAGGGTGAGATAGTGAGTGGGCAAGAGAGAGGAAGGGTGATAGAGAGCAAGGGCAAAAGTGAGAGAGGGTGTGATGGTGAGCGGGTGAGATAGAGGGCAAGAGAGAGGGTGAGGGGGAGAAAAAGAGAAGATGATGGGGAGCAAGAGAGAGAGGGTAGAATAGGGATAGGGTGAGATAGAGAGATGGCGAGAGAGAACAAGGGTGAAAGAGAGGATGAGATCGAGAATCAGTAAGAAGTCTTACAGCACCAGATTAAAGTCCAACAGGTTTGTTTTGAATCATAATCTTTCGGAGCACAGCTCCTTCATTGGGTGATGAGACTCAACTGAAGAAGGAGCTGTGCTCCGAAAGCTAGTGATTTGAAACAAAACCTCTTGGACTTTAACCTGGTGTTATAAGACTTCTTAATGTGCCCAGCCCAGTCCAACACTGGCATCTCCACATCAGATATAGAGAATGGGTGTGATAGAGAGAGAACATAAGAGACAGAGAGAGTGAGAGATGGCAGGATAGAGACGGAGCAAAATGGCATGATTAGGGCTTGTTAGAGAGCCGGCGATATAGAGAGAGGGTAAGAAAAGGGGTAGTAGGTGAGACAGAGAAGACAAGATAGAGACAGTTTAAGAGAGCGAGGGTGAGAGAGAGACAATGCAAGATAGAGAGCAGGCGAGATAGTGGGGGTGTGATAAAGAGCAAAAAGAGAGCAGGAGAGAGAGAGGGTGGGATGGAGGGGGGGGGGGAATTGAGAGAATGTGATTTAGAGAGGTATATAGAGTGTGAGATAGAGAGGGTGCAGGATAGAAAGAGGGCAAATAGATAGAGGGATAGAGCGCAGGCGAGACAGAGCGGGCATGAGATAGAAAGCGGGCAAAATAGAGAGTGGGTGAGTTCGAGAGCAGGTGAGATACAGAACAGGTGAGATAGAGTGGGTGAGATATGAAGATATTGGGTTGAAGATATGGCATTATAGTGCATGAGAGAGCAATAGAGGGAGTCAGTCAAGGCAAGAAAGGGAGCAGGCAAGGTTGAGGGAAAGTGATAGGGAGTGGTCAAATAAGGAAGCAGGAGAGAAACGGTAAGATGTAAGGGGTTGAAATAGAGAGAGGGCAAGGAAGAGAGAAGGTGAGGAAAAGAGAGGGTGAGGAAACAAGAAGGTGAGATAGAGCGTGAGAAAAAAAGCAGGTGAGATAGAGGGTGGGTAAGATAACGAGCAGCTGAGAAAGAGAGCAGTTGAGATAGAGAGAGAGTAACATGGAGAGCTGCTGAGTTAGAGACCAGATGAAATGCAGGGGGGGGGAGGGGGGCGAGTTACAGAAGGGGCGTGATAGATAGTGGGCAAGCTAGTGGTGAGATAGAGAGAGGGTGAGATAGAGAGAGAGAGAGGATGAGATAATGTGCGGTAAAAAAGAGGGTGAGTTAGAAACTGAGTGAGAGAGGGCAAGTTGGAGAGGTGACGAGTTAGAGAGAAGGCAAGATAAATAGGGAAAAAATAGAGAGAAGGCAAGATAGAGCGAGGGCGTGATAGAGTGAAGGCGAGATCGAAAACGGACGTGATACAGAGAGGGTGAGAAGGAGCTAGAGGGAGTGATGGAAAGAGGCTGAGTTAGGAAGCAGGCGAGATAGATAGAGGGTGAGATAGGGACAGGCCGAAATAGAGGGATTCAGATAGAGATAGGTTGAGATAATGAGATCGATACAGGGCGAGATAGAGAGTGCAACAGCGAGAGGATGAAATCGAGGAAGCATGAGATAGAGACAGTTGACAGAGAGACAGGGTGAGATAGTGGAAATGTGAGATAAAGAGCTTGATTCTCTGGCCTCGTTATGCTCTCGCTCATGCGTAACGAGGCTGGTGAATAGCGGGAGAGGCCAAAAATGAGATTCACGCCAAATGCCAAACAGTTTGCGATGCAACTGGCCCGCTCCCGTCGGTGAAATCGGGATCTCGCTGTAGCGTGGCGAGAAAACAATTATCAGCACTTAAGCCTCATTTCCATACAATTAACGAGATCGACCCCATATCCAACGTACTCCCATCATTCAATGGCCTCTCCAGCAAGTACTCACGCTGGAGCCGATTAATAGTCCTTTTCAGAAAAATGAACCTGGCAGAAGTGCTTATGTGGGGAACCGAGGAGGTGGGTAGTAATCTTTGCTCACAGGCAAAGAGATGGGGCGCAAGGCTTGCCACCCAGTGCTTGGTGGGAGGTGGGTTCCACAGGAGTGGGCTGCCATGAGGCGGAGGGTGGGGGTAGGGTGCGCTGGGGAGATGGGCAAAGGGGGTCAGCCTGCATTGCAGAAGTAAGTGACAGACATCATAATAGTTTTGCAAAAAGGTGTTTAATATGTTGTACAAACCCTACTCTCGATGCTACCGGTCCCCATCTCCCCAACCCCCACCCCCGCTCCCCTAACTACCCCTTCACCACTCCCCTGGTGCCCTCTGAACCTCGACATACTTGGCCCTCCTAGCTCTACCACTACGTCTTGGTGTTTCTCCAGGATGCACATCAGGTGGAGGCAGCCAGCTGCTTACCTCGTCCTATAGCCTGGCAGGTATCCTCTGGGGGCTCTTGGACCAGAGGGCCCTAGCTCACTTGTCGGCGGCATATGCAGCCGTGCCGCTCTGTCCCATCTGCTGACTGCAAGACATGACCTCATCAGAGGGGTGGAATTTGGGGGAGCTGCTAGCCACTATCACCACTCCATGGGACAGGGGAGCTGGTGGCCACTATTGCCATTCCATGGGACAGGTCCAGCTTGGCACCCATTGACTGAAGGCCAGTCCTCCTGATCATACTCCTCATGCTGACTGCTGCCACCACCTTATCTTAGTATAGCCACCTGGGGTGGCCACGTCCCGATTACAAAATGGACACTTGCAGAGAATGAAGGGAAAATTGGACAGTGCTAAGAAAACAAGCAGGTACAAGCGGCAAAATTCTCCAGGGACCGACGTGACGCCCATTTCCGGCGGTAAAAAGCGGTGCGGATGACTCCGGCGTCGGGGCCTTCTTTTAAGCCGGTAATCTCCCTTCCCGAAAGGGCCAGCAGCGGACTGACGCAATACGCGTCAGTTTCACCAGCTGCGGAAGTGGCGAGTCCCAGCGTTGTGTGGTGGGGCGAGAGAGACACGGCGTTGTTGGGGGGGGGGGGGAGGAGGAGGAAGAGAGACCCGGCGTTGTTGGGGGGGGGGGGGGAGGGGGGGAGGAGGAAGAGAGACCCGGCGTTGTTGGGGGGGGGGGGGGAGGAGGAAGAGAGACCCGGCGTTGTTGGGGGGGGGGAGGGGGGGAGGAGGAAGAGAGACCCGGCGTTGTTGGGGGGGAGGGGGGAGGAGGAAGAGAGACCCGGCGTTGTTGGGGGGGGGAGGGGGGGGGAGGAAGAGAGACCCGGCGTTGTTGTTTGGGGGAGGAGGAAGAGAGACCCGGCGTTGTTGGGGGGAGGGGGGGAGGAGGAAGAGAGACCCGGCGTTGTTGTTTGGGGGAGGAGGAAAAGAGACCCGGCGTTGTTTGGGGGGGGGGAGGAAGAGAGACCCGGCGTTGTTGTTTGGGGGGGGAGGAAGAGAGACCCGGCGTTGTTTGGGGGTGGGGAGGAAGAGAGACCCGGCGTTGTTTGGGGGGGGGAGGAAGAGAGACCCGGCGTTGTTTGGGGGTGGGGAGGAAGAGAGACCCGGCGTTGTTTGGGGGGGGGAGGAAGAGGGACCCGGCGTTGTTTGGGGGGGGGGAGGAAGAGAGACCCGGCGTTGTTTGGGGGGGGAGGAAGAGAGAACCCGGCGTTGTGTTGGGGGGGGGAGGAAGAGAGACACCGGCGTTGTTTGGGGGGGGGAGGAAGAGAGGACCCGGCGTTGTTTGGGGGGGGGGGAGGAAGAGAGACCCGGCGTTGTTGTTTGGGGGAGGAGGAAGAGAGACCTCGGCGTTGTTTGGGGGGGGAGGAAGAGAGAACCCGGCGTTGTTGTTTGGGGGGGGAGGAAGAGAGACCCGGACGGTTGGTTTTGGGGGGGGGGAGGAAGAGAGACCCGGCGTTGTTTGGGGGGTGGAGGAAGGGGAAGAGACCCGGCGTTGTTTGGGGGGGGGGGAGGAAGAGAGACCCGGCGTTGTTTGGGGGGGGGAGGAAGAGAGACCCGGCGTTGTTTGGGGGGGGGGAGGAAGAGAGACCCGGCGTTGTTTGGTGGGGGGGAGAGGAAGAGAGACCCAGCGTTGTTTGCAGGGGGGGGGGAGGAAGAGAGACCCGGCGTTGTTTTGGGGTGGGGGGAGTGAGGAAGAGAGACCCGGCGTTGGGGGGGGGGAGGAGGAAGAGAGACCCGGCGTTGGGGGGAGGGAGAGGGGGAGAGGGAGGGAGGGAGGGGGCGGTTGCGGTGTTGAGTTGAGAGGAGAGGGGAGAAGGGGGTTACCTGCATTGAGAGGAGAGGGGGGGGAGGGGGTTACGGCGTTGAGTTGAGAGGAGAGGGGAGAAGGGGGTTACCTGCGTTGAGAGGAGAGGGGGGGGAGGGGGTTACGGCGTTGAGTTGAGAGGAGGGGGGGGAGGGGGTTGCGGCGTTCAGTTGAGAGGAGGGAGGGAGGGGGTTGCAGCGTTGAGTTGAGAAGAGAGGAGAGGTGGGGGGTTACCTGCGTTGAGAGGAAAGGGGGGGTACCGGCGTTGAGAGAGGGGGGGGGGCGGCGTTGGAGGGGGTAGTGGTGGTGAGGGGGGGTTGGGGTAGGGGGCAGCGGCGTGCAGAGGGGGGGCGACGGTGCATTGGCCCGGGCATCCGTCGCCCCCCCTCGCTGCACGCCGCTGCCCCAACCCCCCCACCACCCCTACCCCCTCCAACGCCCCTACCCCCCCCACCGCACCTACCCCCCTTCCCACCACCCCTACCCCCCTCCCCACCACCCCTACCCCCTCCCCACCACCCCTACCCCCCTCCCCACCACCCCTACCCCCCTCCTCACCACCCCTCCCCCCTCCCCACCAATGCCGCAACCCCCCTCCAACGCCGCAACACCCCCCCCCCCCGCAACCCCCCCGCACTCACAACCCCCCCCGAACTCGCAACCCCCCCACACTCGCAACCCCCCCCGCACTCGCAACCCCCCCCCGCACTCGCAACCCCCCCCGCACTCGCAACCCCCCCCCCCCGCACTCGCAACCCCCCCCACGCACTCGCAACCCCCCCCGCACTCGCAACCCCCCCCGCACTCGCAACCCCCCCCCCACTCGCAACCCCCCACTCGCCCTCGGACACTGAACGGCGTCAACCATCATCAATGGTTGACGCCGTTTTAAAGCTACTCTGTTTTTCGCCGACGTGACCCGTGGCCACGTCGGCGGGACTTCGGCCCATTAGGGCCGGAGATTTGTTGAAAGAAAAATATAATGAAATCCCGCCGGCGCCAGCTGTTTTCAGAGGCTGCCGGCGGAATTTGCACAACGCCGGTTTTTGGACGGTCGGAGAATAAAAAACCCTGCGGGAGCGGGATTAACGCCGCTGCCGGCCGATTCTCCGACCCTGCGTGGGGTCGGAGAATTTCGCCCAAGGTTTGTCTGTGGATTGAAGTTTGCAGCTCCCAGACAAGATCGATACTGCAAAGACATTAGCATACTAATGAGCTATCTCCGTGGACAAAAGAGAAACATTTAAGCAAACAATACCAAAGCAGGCACCCCGCGGCCAGTGGAGACTAAAACAAAAGCAGGCCAATAGTCACCTAGGGCCCGCCCAGTGATTAGGCAGCCACCCCTTTATTGGAGAAAATCAATACAGATGATTAGGATATGGTCCAATTAATTGGGGCCAAGTTCAAGGCCCGCCCAAAGGCGCGCAAAGCCCCTTGAAAATGAAAATCGCTTATTGTCACGAGTAGGCTTCAATGAAGTTACTGTGAAAAGCCCATAGTCGCCACATTCCGGTGCCTGTCCGGGGAGGCTGGTACGGGAATCGAACCGTGCTGCTGGCCTGCTTAGTCTGCTTTAAAAGCCAGCGATTTAGCCGAGTGAGCTAAACCAGCCCCTTTGGGGTATTATGGGTATTATTCGCATTGAGGATCACTAGGAGGGGGTGTAGCCACCTGGGGTGGCCACATCCCAATTACAAAATGGACACGTGCAGATAATGAAGGGAAAATTGGACAATGCTAAGAAAACAAACAGGTACAAGGTTTGTCTGTGGATTGACGTTTGCAGCTCCCAGACAAGACCGATACTGCAAAGCCATTAGCATACTAATGAGCTATCTCTGGGAATCAGGCAGCCACCCCTTTATTGGAGAAAATCAGTACAGATGGTTAGGATATGGCGCAATTAATTGGGGCCAAGTTCAAGGCCCGCCCAAATGTACGCGAAGCCCCTTTGGGGTATAAAGGAAGCCCCCCAAGCAAGAATCGTTCTTCTTGGCCTTGGCTCTCAGCAGCGAGAGACCTGCCCTAGCAGCTGCACCAGACAAGTAAGTCCAAAGTCAATGCACGCTACGAGATAGACACTCCTAGCTACTAATCTGTACAAGTTCGATGCCAGCAGCCTCAGAACAGGACAATGCCCATTGTTCCTCTGACTGAGTGGGCACCCGAAGCTAAGTATAGGCTTTTAGTAATAGTGAGCGTTTAGTGAGTAGAGTTTGTGCATGAGTATAATTAACTCTGTCAATAAATGAGCATTGATTTCGAGCTTACTCACTGGTGTATCGAGTCTTTGATCAGTATTCGGTTTTGAACCTTGTGGCGGTATCGGAAAGATACCTGGTGACTCTTGAGCAAGCATAATTAGAGTTAAGGACAGTGACCATATTAACCGTCATAAACAGAGCCAATTAAGGAGAGAGCATAACGAGCAACATTTACTGGCGACTCTGGTGGGATTTGACTTAGAAGTGGCCCCACCACTCCAAGAGAACCTAAAATTTGAATTAGAAATCCAATTAGAAACAGAAAAACCACAAGTGTTTGAGCAATACTGATCAAGCCTCCAGAATTCAGAAGTGTGTTAATGCATGTGTACTAACAGGGATATAAGGTAAACCTGAGAGATTTTGTTGCGTAAAACTGTTGGGTGTTTTGTCGGCCGGAACATAGGGTAAGCCGTACCCCTGTTTACAGCACCGCTTTATCACCCTCTGTTCCAAGTTCAGTAGAGACCCCAGAGATAGAGAGAAAAGATGGCAATGAAGGCAATGGAACATTTTATGAACCCCCAGGAATTCGAGGTTGCAGCGACCAGTAGAGTAGGACAGTGTCCCATATGGGAAGATGAGATCAGGAAATATCTCAAAGGGAAATGATGGCCCCTTTGGAGTGAATTCTGTGCCAATGCCGAAACAGGTCCCGGGAGTATAGAACATACTTGGTGGGAGAACCTGTCAGAGATCCGCAAGAAGAGCTCAGGGAAAGCTCGCAAGCCGATGGCAATTGTGTCCTGCTTGGCACAATTGTGAGGCACAGAGGAGGTCGTTATGACGTTCCGTAGAGAGATTGAGGAGAGAGACAGAAATAGTGAGGTAGATCTGAGCGAAGTTGAGAAGGAGAATAAGGAGTTAAGAGAGAAGTTAGCAGCGAGGGACAGAGAGGTGGATGATGCCAAGAGAGCACACCAGTCTTGTCTCACACACTTGAGTAGCTTCCAGATGCAGTACGATAAGGCCTACCAGGATACACAACATGCAGTCTTGGTAAGACAGGAAACCGAACAGCAGTTAGAAACATTGCAGAAACAGTGCAATGACTTGAAAGCAGCCCTACAAGCACTCCATGCTTCCACAAGGGAACAAAGGCAGAGCTCCGTAGACCACGCAAAGTGCTGGAAGCAAATTGCAGATTTGCAATCCCTGCTTTCAGTTTAAAATGGATTTCAGAGTACATTCGGACCCCAATTAGATCAGGAAAATGGCCCCGATTGGCAGGAATTAAATGAAATGGCCCATAGATATGTACATGGAGCATGTACGCAGGTGAATCCCCATAAAAGGAGAGCACCCCAACCCCCCACTGAACAGGCAGAACATACCCCCAAAAACCCGGTAAGCACACACTGCAGCAGAAGAAGCAGATTTTCTCTACACAACTCCTTAACCATGACCCAATTACAGGACGTGTGTGGAAAAATCACACCTTTCCTCCCCACTTCAGACCCCCACCAATTTTTCGCTAAAGTCAAACAGCTGGACGAGAGAGAGAGCAGGTAAAGCTCACAGTTTTAAGCCTCAACACTTCAGTCGTGGCAGCCCTTCCTGACCCACAGAATGTAGGAGGAGGCATACTCCAAGAAATGCACACAGCGATCCTTGATGCGATCGGCTACAACAGAGGAGGCCCGGTAGAACGCCTAAACAGATGTAGGCAAAAGAAAACAGAGCACCCCACAGCGTTTGCTGGACGCTTGTGGATACACTTCACAGCAGTTTTTGGAGAGTTAGCCCACGCCCATTTGTCCGCAGATAATTTTGCCAAATGGACTCAAATCCTGGTCTCTCATGCAACAGAGGTAGGACAGAGAGCTTGCGCAAATTATGACCCCTCAAACGAGGCCCACAATGAAAAATAGGTTTTGAAAAGGTTGTCCTTGGGAGAAATCCGTTCACAACAAAACCGCATTTATCAGACCCGAGGAAGAGCAGGCAGATGCAGACATGCATCCCGTTAAAGCGCACCAGAACCCCGCATGGGTAAATGAGAGTAGGAACAGCCAACCCCAGCCCAAATCACATGAGTGCTACAACTGTGGACAGTTAGGATACTTTGCACGAGAGCGCAATGCGCTACAGAAACAACAGAGAGTCCAACAGGCAGGCACCCTAAACAGGAATAGGGCAAAGCCTATCCATGGTGTTCACGCCCGTTCAGACCGTGGAGACATGAACGGCACTGACTGACGGTGTTCGGGCTCCCAACTTGGGTCTGCGACACCCTTTGGGTCACGTCCGGTCGACCTGTCATAGCAGGCAAAGTCCGGTGTCAGCCCGTAGAATTTCTGTGAGACACAGGAGGGTCCCGCACAACACTCAATTTCTCCATGATGTTCCAGAGGGACACGTGGCCCACAACAGACACCATTACACTCAGCGACTTTACAGGTCACTTGCAACAGGGACACATCATAGCGATACAGTTTGGCAACATCACCACCAAGCACCCCGTCGTGTTAGTTGATCTGCCCCACACAGAACATATCTTAGGGATCGATTTCATGAGCTCCCACAACCTTTCCTTTGATCCAGTTAATAAGTGTGTTTGGAGAATGGCAAAGGCAGCACAAGCCCCCGCCACGCTCACAGTAGGAGAGTATAAGAATAGAATCAGCTCAGTAGGACACTTCTGGTTCGACCCGCGAACCATTAGTTCAGACAGACAGGTTAGGGAAGTCCTGGAAGAACACAAAACAGCATTTGCACAGCACAAGCATGACTGTGGCAGAATGGCTGGCTCTGTGCATATCACAGGTCCTGACACCAGACCCCAAAAGCAGTACGGATTTCCCCAAGAAGCAGAGGGAGAAATCTCGAAAGTAATAGACAGTTTCTTAGACCAGGGCATACTGAGGTCAGTAGCCTCCACAAACGATGCACCAATTGGGCCCGTCAGGAAACTGGATGGATCATGGCAACTGACTTTTGATTACCGGGAACTGAACAAAGTCACCCCAGCAGCAGCCCACCATCGCCACGAGTCCCGATACCATGCTCAAACAGGGACTCCAGTTGAAATTATTTTCAGTTTTGGACATTTGCAACGGCTTTTGGTCCATTCCATTGGCTAAAGCATGCCAGTATGAATTCGCATTCACATTTAAAGGACAGTAGTATACGTGACGTGCCTTCCACATGGCTTCCACAACTCCCCCTCCAGTTTTCACCGACAGCTGGCAAATGGATTAGCCAAACTTTCCCGCCCCGATTATCTGGTCCAGTATGTAGACGACTTGCTACTACAGACAGACACAAAAGCAGAGCACATTTCGCTTCTCGCAGAACTCCTCGGACTCCTGAAAGAAATTGGCTGTAAGGTAAATCCTAAAGAGGACCAGATTTTGGAAGAAAAAGTGATTTACTTGGGTACAGTAATCACGCATGGTAAACGCAAGATCAAGCAAAAGAGAATTGACTCGATCGTCAAATTGCCCTTCCCCACAATGTCTCTGACCTCCAGTCATTTCTAGGACTAGTTGGCTACTGCCTAAACCACATCGACGGTTTTGCCACGAAAGCAGCGCCCCTATCTGAACCTCTCAAGAAGCAAGCACCTTAGGAATGGCTTCCACAGCATACAGATGCCGTGGATGCTTTAAAAAGAACACTCAGCACAGCCCCCGCACTACAGGTCCCAGACCCCCTATCCCCGTATGCTATCGAAGTAGCAAGCACCGACCGAACCCTTTCGACCGTGCTCATCCAGGAACGCCATGACCAGTTACGACCCGTGGCATACGCCTCACGTGTTTTGGACCTTGTTGAGCAAGGATTTTCGGCCTGTGAAAGGCACCTGCTTGCAGTTTTTTGGGCTGTACAATACTTTGCATACATAACAGGACTCAACCCCATCACCATCCTCACTGAAATCACCCCAACACAGCTTTTGTTAGACGGCCGACTTGAAGATGGCAGAGTCAGCCAAATCCACGCAGCCCGTTGGACCCTTCTTTTGCAGGGACGGGACGTCACAGTTAAACGAACAAAGACCCACACTTTCCTTGCCGTTAATTTACAGTACCCAGGCACCCCCTCATGAATGTGAGATCATCGCCACAAAACACAACATTTATTCCAAAGACACCTCCCAGGAAAATAGGCATTACACCCGAGAGATCCCAGCCCACAGACACGTGCTCACCCCTGAAAATTTATGTGGATGGCTCCTCCACTGTTTTGAATGGCAAAAGAATAACAGGTTGCGGCGTTGATGTAGAGGACATGCAGGGATGCGCAGTAGAAGAGATTTCCCTAAAGTTGCCAGGACACTTCGGCTCGCAGGCACCAGAACTGGCAGCGATGGCCTATTTCGTAGACGACCCCGACTCGTTCCCGACCCCAGCAGACATCTATTCAGACAGCTTGCATGTCTGTAATAGTCTGGCGGAATTCCTACCCCTGTGGGAAATGACAGGATTTGTTTCAGCAGACGGAAAACCCCTACCCTCAGCCCCATTACTCCGCCATATTTTAGAAAAAGCAAAGGACAGGAAATATGGCATTATTAAAGTTCGCAGTCATCACCGTTCTTTAAAAGCTGATGTCACCCACTATATAGAGAATTCCTTGATCTGTGCCCAGAGCTGATATGCAGAAAGGCTCAACTTAGTCATACCCACCCCGTTAATGGCCCCTGGACTAATCTCCAGATAGATTTCATAGGACCCCCACCCCCTTGCAGAAACGGATATAAGTATGTGTTGGTGGTCATCGACACCTTCACAAAATGGGTGGAAACTTTTCCATCGCGAACAAATACAGCAAAGACAACTGCAAAAATCCTAACCCACCACATCTTTACAAGATGGGGACTCCCCCGTAGTATAGAGTCCGATCAAGGCTCCCATTTCACAGGACGAGTTATGAAAAACGTCCTCACAATGTTCGGTATAACCCAAAAATTTCATATTGCATAGCACCCCCAGTCAAGTGGTATCCGTCGAATGAATGAACAGGACATTAAAAGCCACCCTCAGGAAAATGGTACAGCAAAATAATAGCACCTGGGATTCAGCATTAATGTTTTTAAGAAACACGGTATCCACGTCCACAGGACACCCCCCCCCCCCACACTCTCATGACCGGACGCCCCATGAAAGGGACAGAATATTTATTAGGATTGGATTTGGCCAGCCCCACAGTCACACCCCTAACACATGAAAATGCTATACAGCAGCTAGTAGAGAACGCTAAAGCAGCCTAGCTCGCAGCAGCTGTGAGACTGGGAACACGGAAGTAACAGAGCAAGGCTTGTTTCGATAAGAAAGTGCATGCCCTGCCTGAGGACCCCCCCCCCCCCCCTCTGGCCAACTACGCTTGGTAGAGCACATACGGCACTGATCACCATCCTACCCGAGGAATCCATCCATTTCTTACCCGCCGCGGCCCATATGCACCTCATTTTGGCTCGTTTAGTTCAAATATTTTTTGGTTTGTTTTACGGCGACCCTTAGGTTGCTCTCCATATGCTATTTACATCCTCAAACATTGGGATGGTAAATTGCACAGGCTGCGAGACAGCTCGCACTGTGTCAGTATTTCTCGAGGATGTCTTGTCCAGCAATTCGGTTTAAAAAAAGAATGAGGGAGTCACAGATGGTGACCAATTATAAAGGGTAATTGGCAATAAAGGACAGACAAACACACAAGATCTTAAACAAGCTAATAACAGGTATTATGCTTGTGTTCACCGGATTGCGGAAACTCACAGACTACGAGAAGAGGAGAAAAAAGAAGAGAAGAAAGATGAAGACGACCTCCATCTTTGTCACATGGATCTTAGCGGGATCCCCTTGATTGCGCGCGGACGCTAACCTCACCCTTACCCCACAGGCCGTCAATGATTCCCTCCCCCACAGTACACAGAGCCCAGCAACAGTCAACAGTACCCCAACCTGGTGTGATAAGTTTATCACTTGGTATTCACTTTCATATGTTGTAGAAGCACTCTTACCACTGGCGATACTTTGCAGTGTTGTACAGACCATTAGGATGAGAAAATGGTGATTGAGAGCCTACCGCTCTCGCACCCCGGTATTCAGATTTAGGTCCCCTATTTTCAGATTTTACCAGACCCCCAAACCCCTTTATATGGATTAAAGAGCATCCGGGTTTTTTTTGTGTTTGTTTTGTTTGTCTCAATAAAGAAGTGTGATCTCAGTGCTTGACTGCCAAGCCAGAGAAATTTGTATGCTGCTATTGTACAGTTTAAGATGTTAGAATATTTTTCAATTGTTTGAGTGAGGATAGTTTATTGAGAATAGTTAGAGGTTCCAGTTTTTTTATTTTGTAATGCATGCCTTAATGCCATAGCACCCCGTCGAGTTTTTTTTGATGATGTATGTATTTAAAATGATTTAGGTAAAATTGTATTGCATAGTATAGGACAATGTAGAGCCTAGTCATGGGTGCCCTGCTTGGTCAGAGAATGAAGACGAGGTGGTAATGTGATCCTTCACGCTTCGCATTGAGGATCACTAGGAGGGGGTGTAGCCACCTGGGGTGGCCACATCCCAATTACAAAATGGACACGTGCAGATAATGAAGGGAAAATTGGACAATGCTAAGAAAACAAACAGGTACAAGGTTTGTCTGTGGATTGACGTTTGCAGCTCCCAGACAAGACCGATACTGCAAAGCCATTAGCATACTAATGAGCTATCTCTGGGAATCAGGCTGCCACCCCTTTATTGGAGAAAATCAGTACAGATGGTTAGGATATGGCGCAATTAATTGGGGCCAAGTTCAAGGCCCGCCCAAATGTACGCGAAGCCCCTTTGGGGTATAAAGGAAGCCCCCCAAGCAAGAATCGTTCTTCTTGGCCTTGGCTCTCAGCAGCAAGAGACCTGCCTAGCAGCTGCACCAGACAAGTAAGTCCAAAGTCAATGCACGCAACGAGATAGACACTCCTAGCTACTATTCTGTACAAGTTCGATGCCAGCAGCCTCAGAACCGGACAACGGCCATTGTTCCTCTGACCCGAAGTTAAGTATAGGCTTTTAATAGTAGTGATAGTTTAGTGAGTAGAGTTTGTGCATGAGTATAATTAACTGTGTGTAAATAACTGTGTGTAAATAAATGAGCATTGATTTCGAACTTACTAACTGGTGTATCGAGTCTTTGATCAGTATTCGGTTTTGAACCTTGTAGCTGTATCGGAAAGATACCTTATGACTCTTGAGCAAGCATAATTAGAATTAAGGATGGCGACCATATTAACCATCATAAACAGAGTCAATTAAGGAGAGAGCAAATCGAGCAACACCAGGCAGCACTGCTGACTTGTGGCTCACTCTCTGGGAACATTGGAAGAACAGGACATCCCTCCTGGGCTCCAACGCGTCTAGAGCCTCCCAACGCAGCATCTCCAAATTTTGCAGCCTGTCTCCTAGGCGCCATTGTTGTGAGCTATCTGGTGTTGGCTGAGTAAGTTAGCGGTGAGGGGTAACTTTGATCTTGTTAGCGGGGGGCTGGCGAGCGCAGTCCCATGAATCAGCTGGCGAGCCTTCATTTGCGTCGAGAAGCCCTTGAGGCCTCGTTAAGTGGCCCAATAACGTTGAATTGTGTTGATTGCCTCACTGGGCTGAGTGCTGGGAAGCTCGCGGCAATTCCGCTCGCTACCACATTTAGAAATTTTCCCAGAAAATTGAGCCCAGAATCACAGAATCGCTTCAGCGCAGAAGGAGGCCATACGACCCATCGAGTCTGAACTGACACTCTGAAAGAGCACCTTTCCTCAGTCTACTTCCCCAACGTATCCTCGCAGCCCCACCCAACCTGCACATTTTTGTGCACTAAGGGGCAATTTAGAATGGCCAATCCACCTAACCTGGACATCTTTGGACTGTGGCGACATAATGGGATCGTGAGAACGAGAGCTACATAGATTAAGTTCCGATTTCCTCTCTGCAGTTTTTTTCTTATCTGTATAAAACAAACCAATTCTCTTTTGGAAAACACAATTGAACCATCCTCCACACAGCCTCAGGCAGTGAATCCCAAACCCTAACCACTCGCTGTCTTAACCCCATCGTCTTCAGTTGGTGTTTTCGAACTTTTTATGTTTCCATAGAACATATGTTCTATGTTAGAACATAGAAAGTAGAACATAGAAAGTTAACAGTGCAGCAGGAGGCCATTCGGCCTATCGAGTCTGCACTGACCCACTTAAGCCCTCACTTCCCCCTATCCCCATAACCCTTCCTAACCTTTTTGGTCACTAAGGGCAATTTAGCATGGGCAATCCACCTCACCTGCATGTCTTTGGACTGTGGGAGGAAACCGGAGCACCCGGAGGAAACCCACGCAGACCCGGGGAGAACATGCAGACTCCGCACAGACAGTGACCCAGCAGGGAATTAAACCTGGGACCCTGGCGCTGTGAAGCTATCCACTTGTGCTACCGCACTGCTACTCAAAACAGTTTTTCCCCGTGGCCTCTGTCCAGGCGAGTCACCATTTTCAAAAGAGCGACATAGTCCCATCCTGAATATTTTCTCCTATTTGGGGGGGGGGGGGGGGGGTCAGTCCGGCCGGGTTTAGAGTGGGGATGGAGGCTGTGGAAAGGCCGGAATCAGTAGACGAGGGAGTAAAACAGCACCCCCTTACTTTCAGAGGCAGTAAAATCTCGAGCGAGTTCCGCTTTTAATAGATTCGCCAATCCAACCCCAGCATGACTTGGCATTGTAAGTGGTCCCGGAAATAATAGAGGGAAAATTGTGGAGCTGATTGTAAACCTTCTGAGTTCATGTGAGGATTTAACACATTGACTGCCAACAGAATACCACGTGACAAGAAATGTTAGATCTGGGATAAATTTATTCGGTTGAAGGCAGGTTAAAATTACACTGAGTCAATTCCAGGCAGTCATTTACAGAAAACAAGGCAAGCAGTCTACTTTCCATATGGAATCTACATTTCTTTACTGGTAGTTTTCAATGTTATTGCCCGATTTACATATTCCTTTCTTATTATGTCTTGCCCCGCTGTCTTTGTAGCCTTGTCCTGTTGTGCACCTGTAAAATAAATCCTTTAAACGTCTCCCTGTTATGTCAGCAATCCACCTGCTGTCTCCCCTCACTCCCCTCATCTCAGTTCTCAATTGATACAAGCGTGTTTTTAAAATATTGTGATATTAATAAAGGTTCTGTGGTGCAGATCGATGCACAGATAAAGAAAAGAAATTCATTGTAATTCTTACGGACTGTTTAAACTCAAGAGACAAAGAAAGGACAGAATTATTCAATTAAAGGCTGTTACAGTTGCACATTAAAGAGGAGTAAGTACACCCCAGTCATGTTCAAACAGACACTCGGGACTCATCCAATCGCACTGAATGTCCGCAGTTGGAACAAACTCGATTCAGAGTCCCGTGTGTTTTCAGTCTGAACTCTCTCCGCTGTTACTCGACGCTGAACCACTTTCACTGCTACTTGGTGTGGTCGTGGTCGTGGTGGTCGGTGTCGTGGTTGTGGTGGTCGGTGTCGTGGTTGTGGTGATCGGAGCCGTGGTCGGGGTGGTCGGAGCCACGGTCGTGGTGATCGGAGCCGTGGTCGGGGTGGTCGGAGCCGTGGTCGGGGTGGTCGGAGCCGTGGTCGGGGTGGTCGGAACCACGGTCGTGCTGGAACCTGTAGATTGTAACATTGTAACAATTTCAGAGTTAGGGGAAAACAAGGAAAGTAGTTTGGTTAAGAAAGCCTTTGACCCCGAAATACAAACTCAAGGCTGGATTCTCAGTTTTCAGGCTATGTCGTGACGCCAGCATGAGAACAATGGGCCGCGATTCTCCGCAACCACGATGGGTGGGAGAATAGCGGGTGGTCCGCTCCCGCAGCTCCCGCAATTCTCCCCCCAAGATGGCGTGTCCGGTTTTCCGACACGCCGTTCGGAGAAACGCGGGCCGCCATTTTTCACGGCGGCCTGCCGTTGCCGACCTGTTCACGACAGCGGCAACCACACCTGGTCGCTGCTGTCGTGAACGTGGCGCGCCAGGTAAGTGTGGGGCCTACGGGGGGCAGATTGGGGAGCGAGCACCACCATCATGCTCGGGAGGGGACTGGCCCGCGATCGGTGCCCACCGTCTCAAGGGGACGCACTCTTTCCCCTCCGCCGCCCCGCAAGATCAAGCCACCACGTCCTGCAGGGTGGCTGAGTGGAATGACGGCAACCACGCATGCACGGTCCAACCCGCGCATGCGCGGCTGACATCATTAGGCACCGCTGCGGCATCATTCTTGGCGCGCCGGGCTTTGAAACCAGGGACAATGCCCAGCCGCCGTATTTCCCGGTACAGCCCCCCGTGTAGGGGAGAATAGGGGGCCGGAAGAGGCTTCCGACGACATCGTGAACCTCTCCAGGGTTCACGATGGCGTTGGGCCTTGCGGAGAATTCCGCCCATGGTGTTTTACAACTGAAAATTCAGCGCAAAACAGCCACAGATCCTGTGTTTGGCTGGGGGCTAGCATCAAATCAGCATAGAGCACCCAGCTCTAGCTGCTGATACGGCCAGAGAATTGCCGGGTCCGTGGCCGCACATGCGCACAATGGCGGCCTGCAGCACTTGAAACAGTGCAACATGGCACCGGCTGCAAGCAGATCCAGCCTGCCAAATAGTGCCTCCACTTTGGACAGCTCGCAATCCCCAGACCACCCCCAACAGTGCCCGAGCCACTGCCAAAGACCCTCTGTCCACGATCGGCTCTCCCCTGACTGTGGCAGTGCTGAGCTGACTCCACAGCCGCTAGGCCGAGTTCCCGACACAAAATAGCGTGAAAGACCCATGCCTTCGGAAACTCGGCTGGGCTGGGGCAGAGCATAGGGGGAGGGCCTCAGTCAACGTCCTGAGGCTGTTGATATGGCGTTTAGCGTACTCCCAGAGTATGCTGCCACCGATTTTGGCACGCACGTTGATTTTCTGGCCGAATGCCAAAAGCGATTTCCATGTTGACAACAGAGAATCTCACCCTCCATCTTTGATATCAATGAGACATTGCCGGAATTCCCCATTCATCGACATTCACTTTTCCCAATGACAGCGCACCCCTGCCAATGGGTTCCCCCCCCCCACCCCCACCCGCTGCTCCCAAGTATTGATAAGGATTGTCTTGCTCTCGAGGAAGTGGAGTGAATGTTCACCAGACTGATTCCAGGGGTTGCGGGACTATCATATAAGAACATAAGAATGAAGAGCAGGAGTAGGTCATCTGGCCCTCGAGCCTGCTCCACCATTCAATGAGATCATGGCTGATCTTTTTTGGACTCAGCTCCACTTTCCAGCCCGAACACCATAACCCTTAATTCTTCAAAAAACTATCTATCTTTTTCTTAAAAACATTTAATGAAGGACCCTCAACTGTTTCACTGGGCAAGGAATTCCATAAATTGACAACCCTTTGGGTGAAGAAGTTCCTCCTAAGCTCAGTCCTAAATCTACTTCCCCTTATTTTGAGTCTATGCCCCCAAGTTCTGCTTTCACCCGCTAGTGGAAACAACCTAACTGTATCTATTCCCTTCATAATTTTTTACATTGCTACAAGATCCCCCCCCCCCTTCTGAATTCCAACGAGTACAGTCCCAGTCTACTCAACCTCTCCTCATGATCCAACTCCTTCAGCTCTGAGATTAACTGAGTAAATCTTCTCTGCACACCCTCCAGTGCCAGTACGTCCTTTCTCAGGTAAGGAGACCAAAACTGAACACAATACTCCAGCGGTAGCCTCACTAACACATTATACAATTGCAGCATTACCTCCCTTGTATTAAACTCCATCCCTCTAGCAATGAAGGACAAAATTCTATTTGCCTTCTTAATTACCTGTTGCACCTGTAAACCAACTTTTTGCAACTCATGCACTAGCACATCCAGGTCTCTCTGCGCAGCGGCATGTTTTAATATTTTATCATTTAAATAATAATCCCTTTTGCTAATCTCACATTTGTCAACATTGTATTCCATCTGCCAGACCCTAACCCATTCACTGAACCTATCCAAATCCCTCTTTGCAGATTATACTAAGATTGGTGGAGTTGCAGATAGCGAGGAGGACTGTCAGAGAATACAGCAAAATATAGATAGATTGGAGAGTTGGGCAGAGAAATGGCAGATGGAGTTCAGTCTAGGCACATGCGAGGTGGAAGGTCCAATTCAAGAGCGGACTATATGGTCAATGGTAGAGTCCTGGGGAAAATTGATATACAGAGAGATCTAGGAGTTCAGGTCCATTGTACCCTGAAGGTGGCAACGCAGGTTGATAGAGTGGTCAAGAAGGCATACAGCATGCTTGCCTTCATTGGACGGGGTATTGAGTACAAGAGTCGGCAGGTCGTGCTACAATTGTATAGGACTTTGGTTAGGCCACATTTGGAATACTGCGTGCAGTTCTGGTCGCCACATTACCAGAAGGATGTGGATGCTTTAGAGCGGGTGCAGAGGAGGTTCACCAGGATGTTGCCTGGTATGGAGGATGCTAGCTATGAAGAAAGGTTGAGTAGATTAGGATTGTTTTCGTTGGAAAGACGGAGGTTGAGGGGTCCTGAGTCAGGTCTACAAAATTATGAGAGGTATGGACAGGGTGGATAGCAACAGGCTTTTTCCAAGTGTGAGGGTGTCAATTACAAGGGGTCATGATTTCAAGGTTAGAGGGGGAAACTTTAAGGGAGATGTGCGTGGAAAGTTTTTTTACACAGAGGGTGGTGGGTGCCTGGAACGCTTTGCCAGCGGAGGTGGTAGGGACGGGCACGATAGCATCATTTAAGATGCATCTAGACAGATATATGAACGGGCTGGGAACAGAGGGAAGTAGATCCTTGTAAAATAGGCGACAGGTTTATGTAAAGGATCTGGATCGACGCAGGCTGGGAGGGCCAAAGGGCCTGTTCCTGTGCTGTAATTTTCTTTGTTCTCTGCCGACTTCCAGTAACCTCTGCACTTTTTGCTTTACCACTCATCTTAGTGTTGTCTGCAAACTTGAACACATTGCACTTAGTCCACAACTCCAAACCATCTATGTAAATTGTGAATTGTGGGACCAACACTGAACCGTGAGGGACACCACTAGCTACTAATTGCCAACCAGAGAAACTGTCATTAATCCTTACTCTTTTCTTTGCATTCTATTAATTAACCAATCCTCTGTGCATGCTACTACTTTACCCTTAATGCCATGCATCTTTATCTTATGCAGCAATCTTTTGTGTGGCACCTTGTCAAAAGCTTTCTGGAAATCCAGATATACCATATCCATTGGATCTACCGCACTGGTACTGCCCTCAAACAATTCCACTAAATTAGTTCGGAACGACCTGCCCTTAATTAACCCATGCTGCGTCTGCCCAATGGGACAATTTCCTATCCACATGCCTCTCTATTTCTTCCTTGATGACAGATTCCAGCATCTTCCCTACTACCAAAGTTAAGCTAACTGGCCTATAATTACCCACTTTTTTTGCCTACCTCCTTTTTTCAACAGTGGTGTCATGTTCGCTCATTTCCAATCTGCCATGACCACCCCAGAGTCGAGTGAGTTTTGGTAACTTATCACTAGTGCATTTGCAATTTCCCTAGCCACCTCTTTTAGCACTCTGGGATGCATTCCATCAGGGCCAGGAGACGTGTCTACCTTTAGCCCCATTAGCTTGCCCATCACTACTTCGTGATAAATGGCGAAGCAGGCTCGAAGGGCCAAAAGGCCTTTTCCTGCTCCTATCTTCTATGTGTCTATGTAAGCAGCAGGAGGCTAGAATCCCGCGACCAGCGAAGGGCGCATCACAGAGAAACACGCAGCAGGGGAACGTAGAATCCCACCTACTTGGCTATTTTAATCATTATTGTGTGATGATGCAGGTTTAATCAGCACTTTCACAGGAAACAATCGTCTGCAGTGATGAAATTGAATTCTATATTAATTCTGAGTGCAAGATATTTCAGTCCAACACAATTGATTTCCATATTAAGTTTGAGAGTGGCGCATTATCAGGCAATAATCTTATGCTTAAACGAGTCGATTACAATTGTAAGAACAAGAGTGCTGGTTGCTTGATTAAGCAATTGACATGATAGATAAAACGTGGGTAAATCCTGAAGGAACAACTCAAACCTGTTCACAGGAATTGTGAAAGGAATCTGAGTGGGAAACATTCATCCTTGGCTCATTGGGAAGTTAAGGAAGATTTCTCGTGTGACGAAGAATGAAGTGAGTTTGAGGATTGGAAATGTTTTAGAAACTAACAAATGGCGATTTTAAAAAGTTGATGAAGTAGGAAAAAAAATAACATGAAAGTGAACCCCGCCAGGAATATAAGCATCATGTTAAGAGGTTTATTATGTTTTTTTTTTAAATTGGCACCAGAACAAGGTTGAGTATTCCTAATGTAAACGCTGGCCCCGTGGAAGCAGAGACGGGACCAATTAAGCAGGGCGGTGGAATTCTACCAGCATGATAAAGATGCTGCTGAGTTGTGGCATTTCCTGTTTTCATTTCCGATGTCTAGCTTCCGAAGTATTTTGTTTTTATCTATGCCACGACCCAACCCCCCCCCAATCGGATTTAGGCGCTGCTGCAATTCTTTCCTGGAGCTCTCAGGAGTGAAATTCTGGAGTTGTGCAAGCCAGACACGACGGGCGCGATTCTCCGCAAATGCAGAGAGTCGTGAAGGCTGCCGTGAACCCGGCCGTGTTTCCCGGCAGCCTCCGCGCCCCCTGTCGGGACCCGATTCTGCTCCCCGGTCGGGGCTAGCAGCGGGGCCCCGTGAACCTCGGCATCGCAGGCTTAGCGAACTTCGCTATGCCCGTGCGCCAAAGTTAACGGCGGCTGACGCGCACAATGACATCAGCCGCGCATGCGCGGATTGGATGGCTCCAACCTGCGCATGCGCGGATGACGTCATCACACATGTGTGTGAAACCCGCACATGCGCGGGCCGGTATGCCCCTCAGCCGCCCCACGGACTGATCCAGCGGGGCGGCGGAGGAACAAAGAGTGCACGGGGTTCGGACCCGCTGCCCGCGATCGGTGGGCACCGATCGCGGGCCCATGGCACCCTTGGCACGGCCGTGCCAATCGGTGCCATGGTTCCCCAGAACGGCACTTTGCGGCCGTTTTCACGAATAGTGAGAGCAGGTGTGTTGCCGTTCGTGAAAATGGCCGTAAAGGCCTGGGAAATCGGCCCATCGGCTAGGGGAGAATCGCTGCTCAGCGTAAAAAAACGACGAGCAGCGATTCGTGTCGGGGGGCGGCCGTGGTGGGGGGGAGAATAGCGGGAGGTCGGGGAAAATGTCGGCAAGGCCCTCCCACTATTCTCCGACCCGTCGTGGGGGGCGGAGTATTGCGCCCGGCAGGAGGCCAGTGTTTTCGTGAAGGGCAGTGGTGAGCCGTATGTGCGGCAAACCCACACTTCAAGATTTGTTAGTGAATTCAAAAACTCGTGAGCTGTCGTGAGGGACATACCCCATGAGCAGCAGCCTTGGCTTCAGAACTGACAAAACCGCACCCCCCCCACCCCAAGTTGTATATGCTCCATCATTGAGCAGCTTAAAGGTAAACATTCTGAGAAAACTGTTAATTATTTGATGGGATGGAATGTTAAAGATTATTTTAGAGGAAAGCGGCGCAGTGGCGTTCACTACGTTATAAAGTTTGGGATAACAGGCCGAGTGTGCTGCTTCACTCGAACGAATCAATCTGCAGAATGACCAAGATCTGAGAACAGTAAGAAGTCTTACAACACCAGGTTAAAGTCCAACAGGTTTGTTTCAAACACTAGCTTTCACATGAGGAAGGAGCAGTGCTCCGAAAGCTCGTGTTTGAAACAAGCCTGTTGGACTTTAACCTGGTGTTGTCAGACTTCTTACTGTGCTCACCCCAGTCCAACGGCGGCATCTCCACATCAAGATCTGAGAAGGGAAGGAATATTTCAGAATTATCTGTCCACCCATCAAAGGGCTATTTTGAACAGAAGGGAGTTTGCAATTCCAGCACGCTATCTGCTCCTCGTGCCCAACACTGAGACACACCATTGCAAAAATGTCGTCATTACCTGTTGCAGCGCTACATTGGGTCCCTCCAGGCAATGATATGAGAAATTCTCCCAAAGCAGGTGTCCCGGTGCAAAGAGTCGCAGTCGCACATCCTTTGAAGACAATTGCCTGAGAGGGGGCTGGAAACAGAAAACATGTACAGTACAGCTGGCCGCTAGAACAGGTACAGATCAGATCAAGTAGCGTGCGAAATAGTTGGATTTCTATGTCGTTCCAAAAGCTCCGTAAGCAATTATGTTTTTTTGCGCCCATCTTTCTTTACATTATTTCACCAATTGCATTAACTGGCCATACCTGCTCTCCGTCCCTCATCTAATTATGTACCAGTTATTCCGCTGTCCCTTTAATCTCATGGGTTCTGATCTTCCTTTCAGGATTTCTTTTACATTCTCCCAGTGTCTCGGACAAACCAAAGATGGGCAGGATAGGTGGATTGGCCACGCTAAATTGTCCCTTGGAGGAAAAAACGAATTGGGCACTTTTGTTTTGTCCTCAATGCCTCTCCATACATTTTCAGCATCTCATATGCAGCTGATATTTGTTTCCGACACACCTCTCTGTGGAAACGCATCGTTGGTGAAGCGGTGCCCAGAGTTACATCCCCTGAATTACAGCCACCTTCAATGGGATTTCAGCAGATTGCACTTTCAAATGTAGATTTAGGTTTCAGTAAAGTTTTCAGGTGACCAGAAGTTTTTTTTCACCCCCAGTGCCGGAAGAAGTTGCAGCAAGAACAAACATTAATGGCATAACCAGTGGTGAATGGGTTTGGTCGAAAATTAAGCACTGGCACTCGGTTGGAATAGCATCCCAACAATGCAGAGGGAGCACATTGGGCCCATTAAATCTGCACCAACCCAACAAAAGTGCATTCCACCGAGCCCACACACCTGCCCTATCCCTGTGTCACAATCTTCTTGCTAGCTGCTGCAACACATATTTCCGTTTGAAGACCAGGCCAGATGTCCCCTTTGGTTCCGCCGCTGAGCCTATGATATCAGTTTGATAGGCTTGGCAAGCAGCAGATTGGTGAATGCAAAACTTTTATTCATCTCATATTGTTGTCTGTGATTGGTGAAGCCATTCAGAATCTGCTGGGAGGAAGGTGAGTCATCTGAAGAGCTCCATTTTGTCTTCAGTTTTGAGAAACATTTTCTTTCACTGGCAGGGTATTTTAGAAACTACCAATCAGACCAGTGAAGGCTCTTGTTTACAAGACACAACAAAAACAGAACTCTGCCAGAAATCGCAGGAATGAGAAAGGGCAAGCCATTTTTCGACAAGTCTGTAACATTCTAACTCTGTCAAGGGCTGGGAGGAGCTCAAATTGAAGCTTAAACTGATAGCATTCTTTATAATACACCTGGAGTCTGTACAGAAAATCAGCCAAACTATTGGTAACATGTGGCACAGTGACTGTGCGGCGCTGAGGACCCAGGTTCGAATCCCGGCCCTGGGTCACTGTCCATGTGGAGTTTGCGCATTCTCCCCATGTCTGCGTGTGTTTCATTCCCACAACCGAAAGATGTGCAGGTTAGGTGGATTGGCCATGCTAAATTGCCCCTTAATTGGGAAAAAATTAATTGGGTACTCTAAATTTGGAAAAAAAAATCAGCCAACTAAACATCTGCAAACCATCCGATTTAAAGCCCGGTAATATCTCTGATGTGGAGATGCTGCCATTGGACTGGGATGGGCACAGTAAGAAGTCTTACAACACTAGGATAAAGTCCAACAGGTTTATTTGGAATCATGAACTTTCAGAGCGCAGGTCCTTTATTAGGTGAGTGAAGAGGAAGGTCACACAAACACAGACATATAGACAAAGCCAATGATGCAAGATGACACTTTGCAGGTAATTAAGTCTTTACAGGTTCAGAGAGCGGTCCTGCAACTGGAGAGAGAGGGCTTTGACAAAGAGTCATCGGACTCAAAACGTTAGCTCTTTTCTCTCCTTACAGATGCTTCCAGACCTGCTGAGATTTTCCAGCATTTTCTCGTTCGAGAGAGGGATAATCACAGGTTGAAGAGGTGTGAGTTGTCTCAAACCAAGGCAGCACAGCACAGGGCAGCATGGTAGCATTGTGGATAGCACAATCGCTTCACAGCTCCAGGGTCCCGGGTTCAATTCTGCCTTAGGTCACTGTCTGTGCGGAGTCTGCACATCCTCCTGGTGTGTTTGTGGGTTTCCTCCGGTTTCCTCCCACAGTCCAAAGATGTGCAGGTTAGGTGGATTGGCCATGATGAATTGCCCTTAGTGTTCAAAATTGCCCTTAGTGTTGGGTGGGGTTACTGGGATAGGGTGGAGGTGTTGACCTTGGGTAGGGTGCTCTTTTCAAGAGCCATTGCAGACTCGATGGGCCAAATGGCCTCCTTCTGCACTGTAAATTCTATGAAGACAGTTCCTCAGTTCACAGGATTTCACAAGCTCAGGCCAGATGGGGAGTGATTAAATGTCGTGAGAAATGAATCCAAGATCCTGGTCAACAATTCACACCTCTTTAACCCGTGATTATCCCTCTCTCCAGTCACACCATCTGGACCTGTAAAGCCTTAATTACCTGCAAAGCCTTGCATTCAAAGTATCATATTGCATCACTGGCAATGTTTATATATGCTGCGTTTGTGTAACCTGTCTCTTCACTCACCTGATGAAGGAGCTATGCTCCAAAAACTCATGATTCCAAATAAACCTGTTGGACTCTAACCTGGTGTTGTTAGACTTCTTACAGTAATATCTCAGTGGCAGAGGCTCCATCAGGTGGTAGAGGGCTGGAAGCGTATCCTGTGCAAATCTTCACCTGCTGGTAGAAGGTCAGAATTGCACCTACCTGAAACTCGTGTGAAACGCCATCCAGCAGTCAAGTAAAATAACTTGGCGGACCTGAAACTTGAATGAATCTATTCTCCAGAGGCCACAAACACAGTAGCTAAGATTAATCGCAGACTTTTTCCTTTAAGCTCAGTTTTTTTTAAATGCTCCCCTACCCATACCGTGTTTCTGTCTTGTGTGCGTCTGAGTGGGGTGGGGGACAAAGTTTGGGGATTATGTACATGGATAGACCATTTTCTTGTTATTTTTTTACATATTCATCTTTTCCTCTTATAGTAAACAGTTTGTTAATGTTTTACTTATAAATCTGGTGGCTGTAACTTATTGGAGCAATCGCGGCTAAAGGTCATAGGAAAAGACAAATTATTAGTTCAGTCGCTTATGTTGGCACTCTGGAGTCTGTGGACTGACCACTCACTAGCCCAAGATGTTGTAACACATGGTCAATACACCGAACCTGCATCTACGGATGCTGATGGGCAACTTAGCATGGCCAATCCCCATAACGTGCAGATCTTTTGGACTGTAGAAGGAAACCAGAGCACCCAGAGGAAACCCATGTAGATATGGGAGACTACACAGACAGTCACCCAACATGGGTCCCTGGTACTGTGAGGCAGATACTAACCACTCTGCACCCTGCCTCCCCGAATATAGAGATCAGATAATGGGAAGATAATTGCTGAACATACCGGTGATGAACTGAGTGCCAGTTGCATTCAAACACTGATTCTCTGTGCCCACACACTTCACTTCTCTCAGATTCATCGTGCAATCCGCCTCGGTAGTGCTGGAACATCCCATACATGTCAGTCCATTTTCGTTTGTATTTTCAGGATCTGGAATGAGAAGCAAAGTAAACAGCTGGCAGGGTGGTAACTGGAGGAGCATGCTTTCATTTGTGGAGTAATTCAGCCAGGTAGTTAGCGTGTGGCCAGTGGTTAGTTAGTGTCAGATTTTCACGGGGGGATTGGGTGGCCAATGTAATAATAATCACTTATTGTCACAAGTAGGCTTCAATAAAGTTGCTGTGAAAAGCCCCTAGTCGCCACATTCCAGCGCCTGTTCGCGGAGGCTGGAGCAGGTATTGAAAGCACGCTGCTGGTCTTGTTCAACATTACAAGCCAGCTGCCTTAGCCCACTGTGCTAAACCCAGCCCCTGTGGCCTGGGTTGTTCAGTGGTGGTAGCTTAGGCATTTAATGAGGCTCACATGGTTAGTGGGGTGATTTGGTCAGGTATCAGCGTGTGGGCAAGTTGTTTACTCTTGGGATTGGATAGTCAGAGAGAGCTGGGATGGTTGGTGATGGTGTGTGAGCTTTGGCCTTCAGTATGGCTCAGGTATTTAGTTGGCTGATTTGGCCAGATGGTAAGCTGGGGTGAGATATTCACTGGTGAGATTATGTTGTCAGTGGGGGCTAGAATGGTCGGTGATGCTGATTCGGCCAGGCGGTCAGCTTGTGGGTCAGTGGTCAGTTGGGAAATTGTGTAGTCAATGGCGATTTGACCAGGTGATCAGCATGTGGGTTGTTGGTGGGGGGGGTGAATGGGTTCGCAACGCTAGATGGGCATAGTTGGTGGGTGGGAGGTTAGACAAAAATGCAATTGGCACTATCACTGAATCAGATTTTTGGATGGGAAAGGCACAAGCTCGACCACAGGAGGTTCCAAGATGATGAAATTGAGAGAGTTGAAGAGTTTTGGAGAGGGAATCCACCCGGTTAAGGAGCTTAAAAACAGCCAGCAACAGTGTAGCGATGATAACAGGGTATGTGCAAGAACACCCAGCAATTACACAAACGCATTGACTCTCAATTACAGTATCACACAGGAAGCACTACCTGGCGTTAGCTGGGTATTACAGCAGTCAGTTGTACAAAACTTGATTATGTTGGAGAATCTTAATCCACCACCACTGTTAAATGATACTGCTGTAGACGTTTCTTCACATCCTTGCTGAAGAGTTGACCTTGCTGAAATCGCTGTAATGAAATACAGATGAGTTGAAGCTTGACAAATAATCCTACTTTTTTTGGAATTTGTTCAATATGATAAGGTGGAGAAAACAATTTCTGTCCTGCAACTGAGCCCAGGAGAAAATAGGAGGTATTCCTGTCTGCTTCTATTGCCAGCAGAGCGCAGACCCCACTGTCGTCAAGAGTCTGAGTGACAGATTAGTGTTTTTATAATTGTAAATTTAAGTGTTTTTTTCCCCAATAAAAGAACAATTTTGGTTGGCCAATCCACTGACCCTGCACATCTTTGGTTTGTGGGGGTGAGACCCAGACACGGGGAGAATGTGCAATCTCCACAAGGGCAGTCTTTTGGGATCAACCTCGGATCCTCGACACCATGAGGCAGCAATGGTAACAACTGAGTCACCGTGCTGCATGTTTTTTTAAAATAATAATGGTAATGGTTTCAGAACAGTTATGGTGCTTCTTCAAATTTGCGAACTTTCCATCCTTTCAAAAGACCGTCACAGATCGACCTTTCGTTCCCCCCTCTCCATTTCTTCTCACCTTGTCCATGCAGCACCCTCGGAAACCATCTTTCCCCTTGCTCCTGCTGCTCATGGGGCTCCCATTTACAATTTTCACCTGCTCTGCTGGGCAAGGGTTCACTGTGCTAACAGAATCATAGAGTCCCACAGTGCAGGAGGTCAATTTGTCCAACAAATCTGCACCGACCCTCCGGAAGGGCTCTCTAGTTCACTCCCCTATCCAGCCCCATAACCCAACTTACACATTCATGGACACTAAGGGGCAATTCAGCATGGCCAATCCACCTAACCTGCACATCTTTGAAATGTGGGAAGAAACAGGAGCACCTGGAAGAAATGGTGAGAACTTGCAAACTCCATACAGTCACTCAAGGCTGGAATTGTACCTGAGCCCCTGGCGCTTTGAGACTGCAATACTAACCACTGTGCCACTTTGTCCTTGAGGGTTTTTTCAAGGCAGAGCCATTTATATTCTTGATGAATAGGAGGGGGGAAGCTAGAATTGTGGAGGTTTGGTTACAATCCATTCTATCACGATCTTATGGACTGGTGAGGCAGGCTGGAGAGGCCACGTGGCCTGGTCTTAATTGATATGTTTACGCCGTTTCATTGAGCACTGCTGAAAACTTGGGGAAAACTGTGATGTCAAGTTGATGAGATGACCTTGTGAGCCAAGAATGATCCTGTGGACATCAGTGAAGGAGATCTTCCCCACCTTGGCCAGAATGCCCGGCGTTGTGATTCAATTTTCTTACCAACAGCTCACCCTTGACGGCAGGTCTCATGGTGGCATGGGTTGATTGGTTCTTAATCAATAAGGAAATCAGGGGTTCTGGGGAGAAGGCAGGAGAATGGGGATGAGAATGATAACAGCCATGATTGAATGGCCGTGCAGACTTGATGGGCCATGTGGCCTAATTCTGCTCCTATGTCTTATAGTTTTATGATTTCAATGGGAGATCCCATTGACAATCGGGGCAAAGGTAGAATATCGGCACCAGCGAATGGTGTGCAGCCGGGAAAGATGTGGCTGGCGGACTGGAGAATCCCGCCCATGTGGTCTATTGGAGAATCTTGAACACAACGATACAGCTTCAAGACATTTGCAAATTAGATATTTTTTAATTTATTGCATCAGATCGTTGTGATTTTTAATAAAAATTTCAAACTCCGGTAGCTGAGTGTTCCCCGTCGTGAGTAAAAGTTTAGGTAATCATACTCAAGATATTCCATGGAATCAAGGAATACGGGGATTGAGATGTGAAGTGGAGGAGGTTAGCATTCATCCAGTCATGGCCAACTGAGAAATTCTGCAGAAATTGCCAAAATGACACGTTCTATCTGCAACATGCCAAATCCACAAACCGCTACAAACACACCTTCAGCATAAAATTAAAGCAAATAATTGCGGATGCTGGAATCTGGAACTAAAACAGGAAATGCTGGAAAATCTCAGCAGGTCTGACAGCATCTATGGAAAAGAAACAGCTCACATTTTGAATCTGGTTGACTTCATCAGAGTCAGAAAGAACTGGAAATTGAATGAGAATTATACTGTAGTGGTAGTGGGGATGGGGGGGGGGGGGGGGGGGGGCGGGGGGAAGAAAATCATTAATGGTTGGATAGAGGCCCATTGATAAGTGGAGACTGGGGTGAGATTGACAAAGATGATTTGGCCTAAAAGGCAAAGGGAATATAAATGGTGGTGATCTTGGATGATGAGAGTGGCATATTTCGAGATCAGATGTGTTAAAAAGAAGACAAAGGTGAGCAGTGTTTCATAGGCCTATTTGGATTTGGGAACAGATGGCCCCAGGGCATGGGTGGCTGGGGTTGGAGATGGTGATAAGGGAAAATCAGGAATTAAAGGGGATGAAAACTGAATCAATGGAAGAAATGAAAATGAAGTCGAAGAAATAAAAAGTGAGTGGTGAAGATGGAGGAGAGAGTTCACTGGATTGATTCAGAGATGAGGGGTTTGTTTTATGAAACGATTGAGCAATAAAGGCCTTTACTCTCTCGAGTCTTGAAGAATGGGAGGAGATCTAATTGAGGTATACAAGACGATAAAAGGTATTGACAAATTAAATGTAGAGTGGATACTTCCTCTTATGGGGCAATGTAGAACAAGAGGTCATCTTTTTAGGATAAAGGGGAGCAGATTTAAAACAGACGAGGAGAAATTATTCACCTCAAAGGATCATAGATCTGTTGAATTCATACGCCCAGAGTGCAGTGGATGCCGGGAGAATAAATTTAAGGAGGAGATGGGTTGAAGGGTTATTGAGAATGGACAAGAAAGTGGCTTTGAGGCCGAGCCATGATAGTCTTGAATGGTGGAGTGGCCTTATGATGGCTGAATTTCCTACTCCTAGTTCTTACAGAACATTGAAATAGACCACAAGACTTTTTTGGCTCTGCGTCAATTCTTTACACACACACACACACACACACACACACACACACACACACACACACACACAATGCAGTGCCCTGACCCCCTTACTTGCAAGATGTTCCATTTTTTAAACATTTTTCCAATCAAGGGCAATTTAGTGTGTCAAATCCACCGACCCAGCACATACTTGGGTTGTGGGGGTGAGACCCACGCAGACACAGGGAGAATGTGCAAACTCCACATGCACAGTGACCAGGGGTTCGGGGGAACCAAACCCTGGTCATCAGCACCGTGAGGCTTCAGTACAAACCACTGCACCAGCGTGCCATCCCACTGCATCACCGTGCCACCCCACTGCATCACCGTGCCACCCTGCAACAAGTTCCTTTTTAATTACTTAGCCAATTCAATTTTGAAATTGATTATTGATTCTGTGCTAATACTCTCTGGGATTGGGAATTCAGGATTGTAGAAATTTGCTCTTCTTAAATAAATCTGTCTCCTGGTCTCACCTTTGTTTCCCTGGCTTAAAATTGATCATTTTTGTGTGCCTTTCTGACACTAGAACTAATTTATAGTGATATAGTTCATCCAGAAACTTTGAAAACATCTCCGATAGCAAGGCAGATTTCTGGTCCCCCAACACTCCATACATTGTACTAATAGACTGCACAACATACTGTCTGAGCTTCATTCATGGTTTATACATTACTATAGATGGGTTACCAACCTAGGAAGAGTGAACATGTCTCTAAATTCAGAAAATCACATTTTCATACAATATTGAAATGTTTTTTTTTGTTCTTTATGATGAGTAGCATTACCTGTTCTTAATATGGTTGAAGTCGTTTGGCATCTATTGACCGTAGCCACACAAGTAGTGTTCGTCGGATTGCAGGTACTGCCAGAACATAGCTTGCAGATCAAAGGTTGCACTGTTTAAAAAAAAAGAAAGAAATTCTCAGGCTTTTCAAATGCGGAGCTCTCAAGATGATAGTCCCTCGAGCCCTTCGAACCATGCAATCTCTACCCAGGCCCACCCTATCCCACAGCCCCACCTAGCCAGCCCATCTCTGGACACTAAGGGGCAATTCAATATGTCCAATTCACCTAACCTGCACATCTTCTGACTGTGGGAGGAAACAGGAGCACCTGGAAAAAATCAATGCAGCCACGTTCACACACAGTGTCCGCCAAGATTGGAATTGAAACCAGGTGCCTCGTGTGGGGAGGCATCAGTATGAACCACTGTGCCACTGAACCCACCCATTGTTTAGGGTGACCATTTGTATTGCAGTTATTTGAGCTTACAGAACACACCTTCAGTCAACTGGTCACAGCTATTCAATACATTTGACCAATACTACATTTTTAAAAATGTTTTTATTGTAGTTTTTTCATTGTATATAATGTACAATAGACAAGGGCATGTGTATTGGGTACAATATACAAGAACTACCATTGGTATCTGCTCCCCCTCCCACTCTTTTTTGTTGTTGCATTAAATAGGTCTTATACACAGTTGGTGATTGTCTACTATTTACATACTTGTGGTTCTTTCCCCTTCCCCTCCTTTGTCTATTGGCTATTCTCTCTCCTCCCCATTTCATAGAATTAACATGCAGATCAAGGACATTCAGCCCATCGGTTCTGCACTGGCTCTTGGAAAGAGCACCCTACCCAAGCCTACACCTCCACACTATCCCCATAACCCAGCAACCCCACCCAACACTAATGGCAATTTTGGACACAAGGACAATTTAGCATGGCCAATCCACCTAACCTGCACATCTTTGGATTGTGGGAGGAAACCGGAACACCTGGAGGAAATTCACATACACATGGCGAACGTGAAGTCTCCACACAGACAGTAACCCAAGCTGGGAATCTAACCTGGGACCCTGGAGCTATGAAGCCATTATGCTAACCACTATGCTACCAAACTTGCAAAGCAATTTGTGTTTCTTTAGGGGTTCTGTTCTTTGCGGCTGTGCTCTCAGCTCCCTATTGTCTTTTACAGCCATTCTTCAGCCTCCCCCTCCTCTGTTTCCCGCTGTCTCGTGGCTCCTGTGTGTCGTCCCCCCCCCCCCCTCCTCTCACAGGCATGGCTCTACCCATTTACCACCACAACCTTGAACATTTCCTCAAAGAAGGCTGGCCACAGTGTGGGTCATACCCTGCACATTTGTCCTCCACCTCCCGAAAGAACCTGCTCATTCGATTTCTTGTCAGGTGTGCTCTGTGCACCTGTCAGCTGCATGAGGCTAAGCCTTGCACAAGTGGAGGTGGAGTTGGCCCTGTTCATGGTCCCCAGTCTAATTCCATCCTTGTTTCTTCCTCCTGTATTCCCGTTTTTTGTCCAGTGGGGAGCACACCCATTCTAAGTTGTCTGTGGAGAGCATGCCCTTGTCCATACAGGTCACTGCAGTTCCCTGCTCTCAAATTACCTACATCCAGTGGCACCTCTAGGGCACCTCGGGGTCTATGGGTCTCCTTGTGGAGAAATTGCTCAACCTGTAGGTGTCGGAGTTCATTCGCGTTAGTAGCAGCAGTCTGTGAGTTCCTCTAAAGTTGCTAGCCTGTTATCTGTGTAGAAGCCCCTAACAGTCAGTGTTCCTCTGTCCTGTCTCTATCTCTTAAAAGATCGAGCCTAGCATAGCTGCGCAAACTTATGGTTGCCTCAGACGGGGACCATGGTGGACATTCGCTCAAACCTGAGTGCTGCCTCATCTGGTTCCAGGTTCGAAGCGTGGCTACCACCACTGGTTTTGCTGAGTGTTTTTCAGGTCGAGATAGGAGCGCTGCCTTGGCTAGGGCCTGGAGGGTCATCCTTGTGTAGGAGCTCTCCTCCATCCTCACCTATTCCTTCACTGTTTCCTCCATCGCTTACCTGGTAGCACTGTAGGTTTAGGAGGGCCAGGCCCCCCAATCTTTCTTCTTTTCTGCAGGACTTTTTGGGGAACCTTGGGTTCTTCTCCCTTCCCCTCCCGTATCCCCACACTCGTCTCTCGCTCTCCCCAACACTTTACTCCATCGGGAATCTTTGTTCTGGGTGATAGGTAGGAATATGGTAGACCCCACTGTACATTTTAGACAACTATTGTCTTATCCATCAACGCCAGCGTGATACTACTTTTAAAAAAGACAACAGCCTCACCTTCAATTAGAGATGAACAGGCGATGGCAAGAACAAACAACAGCCTCATTTTCTTTTCTGCCTTGCTGCACTTCGCACAGATAGTACTGATCTGTCAGCAAACAGCCTTCTTTCTGTAGCGGACGTCGGTAATCTGCACAACGATGGCCTGAGGTAAACTTTAGCTCTAACGCTTCCCATGTTACTGTTGCCCTTATATACCAATAGGTTAGCATAATAAGTGACGTGACACGCCTCCAACCTTACAGCCAAATTACAGGTGGAAGAGAATTACCTGATTCACAGGTAATTACATTCCTCAATAATTCTGCTGCAGTTATATCTATGGAGATGTCGGATAGTCTGTAAAATGATAATGCCTGATCATTGTTGACAGCAGAAAACAAACAGACATAACAATGAACAGCAAATATAAAGGCAAAACACCCCACCGACTTGTTGACATTCGTGGCACCGGTTGGGATATTATAGGATGCGGGGACTTGTCATGAGAGAGAGAGAGATGAAGACTCGCTGGGATATTTAATGGTCTGTGGGATGATCATGAGAGTAGGTTGCGAATAAGGATAGTAGATTAAATTGGATGAAACATAGGCAAGTGAACATTCGAACAACTAAATCACATTTGGACCCCGCAGTTTAATTGGTTATTGCATCAAATGTATTGATAGAATTCTCCAATGTCAGATTCATGATTGATTATTACTTGAACTAATTCTGGAGATTTTAATTCCCCACTTTTTGATTAAACATAAGTATCTGAATTTGAACGCTCGGTACAGGAAGCTGTAGCCTCCAAAAACAAAATCCATTCCATTTCAGTTTGTCAATCCACCTTTGCTCAATAACAACCTGGTGATTAGATTTTGGATTCCATGGAGCTTGATTCACAAGTGCGTGACTTTTATTGTCCAGTTCTTTGTTGCAATATTAATCATGAAACAATATTTTAAATACTTGTGGATGTTTTGATGCTCTATTTTCAGATTCAATTGAGCCTGGTATTTAATTAGCAAGGTCTTCACTGTTGATTCATCACTACTTTTGGCCATTATTTCAATTGTTATTATTCCGCAATGTCTGAATCATAATTCCATCAATGTTAAGTGTCCAATTAATGGCAAGTTTCTACAGCACATGTATTCTGTCTGTCAGTGTTTTTTTTAATGATTGGGAAAGCCTGAAATCATACAGGGAATTGTTTGCATTCCCTATCTAAGCTTGTGAATGTGAATCTGTGTTTTTGTGGGTCTCTCTCTTTCTGTGTGTGTGTGTGTGTGTGTGCGTGTGTGTTTCTGTGTGTGTTGATATGAAAATGCAGTCTTTGAGACACAGTAGCATAGTGGTTAGCACTGTTGCTTCACAGCGCCAGGGCCCAGGGTTCGATTCCTGCTTCGGTCACTGCCTGTGCAGAATCTGCACGTTCTCCCGTTGTCTGCATGGGTGCTCCAGTTTCCTCCCACAAGTCCCGAAAGACGTGCCTGTTAGGTGAATTGGGCATTCTTAATTCTCCATCTGAGTACCTGAACGAGGGGATTGTCACAGTAACTTCATTGCAATGTTAATGTAAGCCTACTTGTGGCACTAATGAAGATTATTATGGTGCCTTCGCTTCCCTGTATTTGTGTGTGCGTTTTGCTTCTGATTTCTCTTTGTGTTTGGGCAGCTAATGCTGGATGTGCGGTTGGAGAGGACATTCGCATCGGTTATTGAAGATCATTTTTCATATAAAAACTTTGATGAATGTAAATCAATATCCTCCAATGAACCAGGCAGTCTTGATGTCTCAGAGGGCAAAGATCCTGGGTTCATACATAATGTACATGTTGGGGTATTGCAAAGGAATTTTGCTGCAATTATACAAGGCCTTGGTTAGAAACTGTTTACCATGAATAAACAGAATGGGATGACTTGTGTATGTGTAGAGTTTTGCTGCTGTCATAGAATCCCTACAGTGCAGGCAGAGACCATTCTGTCCATTAAGTCTGCACTGACCCTTCGAAAGAGCAGTCGACCAAGGCCCAATTCCTCACTCTAGTCCTGTAACCCCACCTAACCTTTTGACACTAAAGAACAATTTAGCATGTCTAATCCACCTAATTTGCAAATCTTGGACTGAGTAAGGAAATCAGAGCACCCAGAGGAAACACATTCAGACACAGTGTAAACATGCTAACTTCATAGAGACAATCACCTAAGGCCAGAATCGAATCCAGGTCTCTGGCGCTGTGAAGCGACAGTGCTGATCACTGTGCCACCATGCCGCTCTGATCAAGAAGAGAGAACCAACCATAGAAATACACGCTGTAACAATGAGGAAGAGACTGGCAGAATCATTTTTAGATTTCGAAAGTGACGTGTGATAGAGTCAATCACAGATTTGAACATTTGCTTGTCATGGAGTTTGTTTTTCAGCCACAGAAAGAGCCCCTTTGGCCTATCGTGTCATTCCAATCATTAACCACCTATCTATTCAAATCCCATTTTCAAACCCTTGGTCTTCTATGCTGTAGCATTTCAAGTGGTCATCCAAAAATGCTTTAAAATGTTTTGATAGTTCCTGCCTCTACCATCTTTTCAGGCAGTGAGTTCCAGATTCCTACCACGCTCTGAGTGAGAAAGGGTTTCCTCAAATCCCAACTAAATCTCCTGCCCTTATTTTAAATCTATGCCCACTAGTTATTGACCCTCTACTAAAGGGAAAAGCTTATTTCTATCTACCTTATCTATTTCTGTCATAATTTTGAACACCTCAATCAGATTCCCTCCTCAGTCTTCTCTAATCCAAGGAAAACAACCCTCGCCTAGCTGAGCCAGTGTTTCTTAATAGCTGAAGTGCTCCAGCCCAGGAAACACCTTTTTGAATCTCCTCTGCAGCTTTTCTGGTATAATCACATCCTTCCTACAGTGTGGTGGCACACAGTGCTCTGGAAGTGGCCCAATGAATCATTTATACAGCTCTATCATAACGTCCGTGCTCTTATATTTTAGGCCTTGGCTAACAAATATACCTTCTTAGCCACCTTATCCACCTGTTTTGCTGTCTTTGTGGATCTTTGACATTGTCTCCAAGGTCTCTGTGATCCTCTATACCTTTGAGTGTCCTACAATTCATTGTGTATTCTCTTGCCTTTTAGTCCTCCCAAATGCATCACCTCATATTTTTCAGCATTAACTTCCATTTGCCACTGTTCTGATTTATTGACAGTAGCAATTTGCGGACAGTTGTCCCAAATTCTAACATCTTTAATGGGTCGGAGTGCTTTCGAATTTCATTCCTGCGAAACTGTCTCTAATTTGTACATGGTTCCCCCGACAGCTTCAGAGCCAACCAGGAGTTCATGTCGAAGTGTTGCTGAGCTGCCTGCTGACCCTATGTTTTGCTACAAAGAATATGGATAGCAGAGACTCCAGACAGGGGGAAGCTGTCAGTTTGTTCTTGGATGTAAAAGTCATGGAAAGATGCATGCAACTGTACACTGACTAGCATGGGAAATTCTTAACAAGTCAAAACTGGGGGAACATGAATATTTCAGATTTGGGATGAGGTTACTATCGATTTCAGAGTTAGGGAAAAATGAGACTATGGATGAACATCAAAACAAGAATAATAATGTTTTTAATCAAGTTGGATCATAAACGGCAACCAATATCGATCAGTGAAAAGGGGGGATGAATGAACACAACTTAGTTCGGAGCAGCAAGGTGGCACAGTGGTTACCACTGCTGCCTCACAGTGCCAGGGTTCAATTCCGGCCTCGGCTGACTGTCTCGTGTGTAGTTTATATTTTCTCCCCGTATCCGCGTGGGTTTCCTCTGGGTGATCCGGTTTCCTCCCACAGTCCAAAAATGTGCATTGGTATGCGAAATCGCCGATGATGTCCAAAAGGTTAGGTGGGGTTACGGGGATAGGATCGGGGCGTGGGCCTTGGTCGGGTACTCTTTCCAAGGGTCGGTGTAGACTTGATGGGCCGAATGGCCTCTTTCTGCACTGCTTGAGATTTGAAGGTTGTAGGCAATAATGTTTATTTCCATTATCCGGTGTCGAATTTAACATTTAACTTTGGCTGAATGCATTATTTCTACTCGTGTGTTCCGAAATATATCGCGCCTCAGCATAAATATTAATATGTCATCTGCGAGTTTTATTAAGTTTCACTCGTCTACTTGAGTTCAAAATTGGATGAAGGATGTGTTTCCCAACCAGAGTGTATTGAGCCTCAATGACAGACAATGAGGAAATGTGAACAGCACAATAACAAGTCCTCTAAATTAACTTGGCACGTACAATGTGTTGAAATTATTTTTGAACAGGAATGTGCTAACACCCATGTCAGAAAGAGGCAGAGGTGGCAGGCCAGATGGTGGTTGAACTTGCAATTGCCAGCCATGCCAAAATCTATATGATCTCTCAATCCCACATTCTACCTACTGCCAGAATTTCATTTCCTTTTTTCAATTATTTTAATTGACACTTGTCCATTTCTTACATTTGTGTTTGAAAATTCTGAATGATATATAAAGGAGGCATCAGGTTTACCAGAAGAGGTGCTTACTTTAACAACATCCCGATTGCGTTGTCGTAAATCGGCTGTATTGTAGGTAAATTAGATGTCACTTGAATAGTTTTAGTTTAGTGTAATAATCAATCGACGTACTACGACATTAATCTGATTCCACTGGTAGTGGATTTTAGTTTTAACATCATGTGACTATTCCTGGCTTCACTCGACAGGACATTGCATCTTGGAATTTTAGGCAGAATAAAACTACCTAGGGATGAGCTATTCACAGGGAACTGCTGAAGAAGCCCCTGTTGCAAATTACTGCAGGAATTTGTCATCTTCAAGTTGAATGGACAGCTCATATTTGTTTCAACAAAAGGAAGGCTAGCAGGAACTTATGGGTACAGGGAGGGAAGGATAACTGCAGATGTTCCTTACATTAGTTTCACTGATAAGAAGCAATTACCTTTATCTTTGTATTAGGGTTAACCTCTATGACAGTAATACTTGTAATAGTACAATTATTTTGATATTATTCAACAGTATTAACTAAATGTATGAAAACTGGTATAAAACATCACACTTTAAACAGTGACTGTTGCTATGCACTTATTGTAGAATTCCTACAGAAGGAGACCATTCGGCCCATTGAGTCTGCACCAATCGCCTGAAAGGGCTCCCTACCGAGGTTGGCCTAATTGTTATGGCCAATACCCCTCCCTATCCCTGTAACCCCACTTAACCTGCACATCTTTTGGGCTGTAGGAGAATACCGGAACAAACCCACACAGATATGGGGAGAAAGTTCAAACTCCACACAAACAGTCAAGCAAGGCTGCAATTGGACCCGGGTTCCTTGCACTGTGAGGCAGCAATTGTTAACCACTGTGCCATCGCACCCCTCACACTCTGTATAATGTTAAGTACCAGCCTCCCCGGACAGGCGCCGGAATGTGGCGACTAGGGTCTTTTCACAGTAACTTCATTGAAGCCTACTCGTGACAATAAGCGATTTTAATTTTCATTTTTTCATTTCAAGTATAACTTTCATTGTATCTTTCTGTATTCGCTACACAGCACTTTCATTTGTAAGCAATTTTGTCAACGTGTTCTTTGTTCCAACATTAAAGTGACTCATTCTAAGACCCAATGCCTACCGAGTGAAGGATGAGGCCTTTAAAATTGTCACTGATAAGGATTTGACTTAACGAGGAGCTTGCATTCATGAAACAAATCCCTAGACCATGCGCTCAAGGCACTATTTCTAAGGAGAAGGCAGCATTCTTCCTCCCCACTCTGAACAAATGGGAAATGAGGATATCACAAAACATCTTTGAATCTAAGCAAGAGGTAACTAAAACAAACTTCAATTAGTGGGATGGTCCCACAAGCAATTGTGTATCTTAGAGGGCCAATCGGAGGATTATAGGAAAATAGATCTATCGACATATAGATACATAGAAGATAGGAGCAGGAGGAGGCCATTTGGCCTTTTGAGACTGCTCCACCATTTATCACAATCATGGCTGATCATCCAACTCAATAGCCTAATCCTGCTTTCTCCTCATAACATTTTATCCCATTCGCCCCACGTGCTATATCTAGCCGACTGTTGAATATAGAACATAGAACATAGAACAGTACAGCACAAAACAGGCCCTTCGGCCCTCAATGTTGTGCCGAGCCATGATTACCCTACTGAAACCCACGTATCCACCCTATACCCGTAACCCAACAACACCCCCCTTAACCTTACTTTTATTAGTACACTACGGGCAATTTAGCATGGCCAATCCACCTAACCCGCACATCTTTGGACTGTGGGAGGAAACCGGAGCACCCGGAGGAAACCCACGCACACAGGGGGAGGACGTGCAGACTCCACACAGACAGTGACCCAGCCGGGAATCGAACCTGGGACCCTGGAGCTGTGAAGCATTTATGCTAACCACCATGCTACCCTGCTGCCCCTACTACTTCCTGTGGTAGTGAATTTCACGGGCTCACCACTCTTTGGGTGAAGAAATGTCTCCTCATCTCTGTCCCAAATGGTTTATCCTGAATCCTCAGACTGTGACCCCTGGTTCCGGATACACCCATCATCGGGAACATCTTCCCTGCATATACACTGTCTTGTCCTGCTAGAATTGTGTAAGTCTGTATGAGATCCCCCTTCATTCTTCTGAACTCCAGCGAGAACAATCCTAACCTAGTCAATCTCTCCTCATATGATAGTACTGCCATCCCTGGAATCTGTCCGGCAAACCTTTGCTGCACTCTCTCCAGAACATCTTTCCTCAGAAAAGGAGACCAAAACTGCATACAATATTCTAGGTGTGGCCTCACCTAGGCCTTGTATAATTGTATCACTGCTCCTGTACTCGAAACCTCTTGCAATGAAGGACAACGTACCATTAGCCTTCTTTACCTCCTGCTACACCTGCATGCTTACCTTCAGCAACTGGTGCACAAGGACACCCAGGTCCCGCTGCACACTCCCGTCTCCAATTTTCAACCATTCAGGTAGTAATCTGCCTTCCTGTTTTTGCTTCCAAAGTGAATACCCTCAAATTTACCCAAATTATACTGTACCTGCCATTGATTTGCCCACTCGCCCAACCTGTCCAGATCATGCTATAGGATCTCTGCATCCTCATCATAGTTCACCCTCCCAGCCAACTTGGTATCATCTGCAAATTTGAGGTTACTTTTTGTTCCCTCATCCAAATCATGAATATATATTGTGAATAGTTTGGGTCCCTGCACTGATCCCTGTGGCACCCCACAGGTTAATGCCTTCCAATTTGAAAAGTACCCATTAATTCCTATTCTTTGTTTCCTCTCTACCAACTAGTTTTCTATCCATCTCAATACACTTCCCCCAATACCATGCGCTTTAATGTTGCACAATAATCTCTTCTGTCGGACTTCATCAAATGCCTTCTGAAAGTCCAAATATACCAGATCGACTGGCTCCACCTTGTCAAATATACTAGTTATATCTTCAAAGAATTCCAACAGTTTTATCAAGTATGATTTCGCCTTCATAAATTCATGCTGATTTTGAATGATCCTGCCACTGCTTTCTAAATGTTCCACTATAAGGTCCCCCACTACCGATGTTAGGCTTACTGGTCTATAATTCCCTGTTTTCTCTCTACCTCCCTTTTTTGAATATTGGAGTGACAGTAGCTGCCATCCAATCTGCAGGGACTGTTCCAAAGCCTATAGAATCCCAGAAGGTGACCACCAATGCATCCACTATTTCCAGAGCCACCTCCTTAAACACTCTGGGATGCTAATTATCAGGCTCTGGGGATTTATCCGCCTTCAATCCCATCAATTTTCCCAGCACCATTTCATTACTAATATTGATCTCCCTCAGTTCTTCCCTCTCAGTAAACTTTCATTATCCAACATTTCCGGTAACTGATTTGTATCCTCTTTTGTGAAGACATAATAACCAAAGTATGTATTCAATTGCTCAGCCATTTCTTTTTCCCTTATTATACATTCCCTTGTTTCTGTCTGTAGGGTGCCTACATTTGTCTTTATCAATCTCTTTTTCTTCACATATCTATAGAAACGCTTCGTGTTAGTCTTTATGTTCCCTGCAAGCTTACTTCCGTACTGTATTTTCCCCTTCTTAATCAATTCCTTGGTCCTTCTTTGCTGAATTCTAAACTGCTCCCAATCCTCAGACCTATTATTTTTCTTGGCCAATCTGTAGGCTTCTTACTTGGGTTGGATACTATTTTTAGTTTCCTGTAAACCATGGAAGGCCTTCTTACCCATTTTGCTTTTGTGTCAGACAGGAATGAACAGTTGCTGCAGTTCTGCCATGCGTTCCTTGAATGCTTGCCACTGCATATCCACTGTAATCCCTTTAAGTAACCCTCTCCAATCTGTCAACGCCAATTCACACCTCACACCTTCATAGATTTATTTGTTAATATTCAGCACTCTAGTCTCCGAAACAATTACTTCACTGTCCATCTTGATAAACAAATGCTATCATGTTTATGTCACTCAACCCCAAGAGGTCTCGCACAGCCAGATTGGCAATGATTCCCTTCTCATTACTGTTATAGGAGCGGCGTTTTCAGAATCCCAAAATGTATCATGGAGTTCAACCAACCGCTCCCTTTAGTGTATTGTTGCTTTTGAAGCACGCGGCTTGGTCTCCAGGTGTGGTATTACAATTATGGACACGTAGGTTTTTGAACACAAAACAACGTTTATTCCATCAATTCAACTTAACCTTTTAAAATAAACATTGGATCACTTACCACCCTTTTCTTCAAAGATAACTCCGAAAATAATACAACACTAAATAATCCCTCAAAATGTTCCTTCAAACTTCTAAAGACTTAACACCTTTAAACATGAACACATCAGGTTAAAGACATTACTATTATGAGTTTAAATCACCCAAATGATTCAGAGATAGTCTTTCATGGCAGAGACCATGGCAGATCTAGCTCAATGCAAACACAGACACACCCAAGCTCTTTTCCTCAAAACTGGCTTTTCCTTTCAAACAATCACAGCGAACCAGCCAGGCACTTTTCAGCTGCTCTCTCTCAAACTGAAACTGAAAGCAGAAGTGAGGTCAGCTCACCCACCCTCTGACATCACTTCAGTAATATGAGCTGCTGCATTTCTTAAAGGTACATTGCTTAAACATCTATTTCTTAAAGGTACTCTCACATGACACCTCCCCCAAGAAAAAAGAATAAACCATCAACTTCAAGATGGATTCATTTTTCACTTTTGCACCATCCAATAAGAAATGTACACAGTAAATATACTTTTTTGTTTCACAAAAAAAACAATACACGCAAACAGGCACAAAAATAAAGTCCATCTTTCCTGTTCTTCTTCCTCCAACTGAAATCCTTCTCGATTGACCGTCTCTTTGAACAAGAAAGTCAATGCACGATCCATCTATTCCTCTATACCTCGGCAATTCTGTTTAAAGTTAGATACTTCAGTTCTAAGATAGTTTATCTATTACTCCGACTACCACTTCACAACTCTTCACTGGACTTTCCAACTTTACCTTATATAATGGAACGCTACTCCTCTCACCCTGAATTCCACATATCATCACCTTTTCGAGGAACATTCTTCCCAAACTACATAATTCCTCATCTCTTACCATTAATGACTGACTTGCCCCTGTATCTCTTAAAATTGTGACTTCTTTACCTGCTCCTCCTGATATACATGAGTAAACTTTACCCACAGAAGTAAATTCTTTCAAGACATCTGGCACCTTCTTAACAATTACTTCTTGAACAGGCTGTACAATCATTTGCACCTCCTTCGCTTCCCTTGGGATTTCCTTTACCACTCTGACAAATCCCACTGTCTTATCCTGTTTTACCACATCAGCCTTTCTAGTGCTTTTCTTCAACAACCAACACTGTGACTTTACATGGCCTAGTTTATTACAGTGAAAACATTTGATCCTTTTCATTTCTTTTCCACCCTCCTGGATTTATTTTTTAATCTGAGGTACACACTCTTTATTGTCTCCCATCAGATCATCTTTACCTTTTACCACTTGAGTATTTCTCATGCCCCCAGTTTCTATCCCTCACCGGCTGAAACTGATGTTGGAAACCAATCTTTGATTTATTAACTAATTCATAATCATCTGCCATTTCTGCTGCTAATCTCACAGTTTTAGCCCAATCTATGTGCAGATTAAAATCACCCATGATCACTGCTATTCCCTTATTACAAGCATCTCTAATTTTGTGTTTAATGCCATTCCTAATATCACCACTGCAGTTTGGGGGTCTATGTATGACACAAGCTAATGTTTTTTGCCACTGGGTATTTCTCAACTCTACCCATGTATACCCCACATTGTAAGAGTTAATATCCTTTCTCACTATTGTGTTAATTTCCTCTTTAACCAGCAATGCTACAACACCACCTTTCTTTTATACCTGACCTTCTTAAATACTGAAGATCCTGGGACATACAGTTCCCATGCCTGGTCACCCTGCAGCCATGTCTCCGTAATCTGAATTATATTTGTACCCATTTATTTCTATCTGCGCGGTTCGTTCATCCACTTTATTGCAAATGCTCCGTTCATTAAGGCACAGAACCTTAAGTTTGTATTTTTCACATTGTTTGTCTTGCTCCCAATAGTTTTATCTTTTGCCCTGTTTGAATTTTGCCCTTGGTTTCTCCGCCTGCCACTTTTCCCATTCCCTTTTTTACCTTTTCTTTTGCCCTTCTCCCTCTTTCCTTGACTTCTTACATAGGTTCCTATCCCCATGGCATATTAAACCCTCCCCAAGCACTTGAGCAAACAGTCTCCCTAAGATATCAGTCCCAGTCCTGCCTAAGTGTAATCCGTCCAGTTTATACAGGTCGCACCTCCCCCAGTACCGGTTCCAATGCCTCAGGAATCTGAAACCCTACCCCTGACACCATCTTTTCAGCCACGTATTCATCCTGTGATTTCTACTCTGTCTAGCACGTGGCACCGGTAGTAATCATGAGATCACTACCTTTGAGGTCCGATTTCTTAACTTCGTTCCAAGCTCCCTGTGTTCTGCTTTTAGGTTAGCATCCCTTTTTTTTACCTATGTCGTTTGTACCGATGTGTACCACAACCACTGGCTGTTCACCCTCCCCTTCCAGAATGTCCAGTCCCCCCTCCGAGATATCCTTGACTCCAGCACCAGGGAGGCAACATACCATCCTGGAGTCTTGTTTATGGCCACAGAAATGCCTGTCTACTCCCCTTACAATTGAATCCCCTATAACTATTGCACTGGCACACTTATCCCCCCTCCCCACTGCAGCAGAACCAACCATGGTGCCACGAGTTTAGCTGTTGCTGTTTTCCCCTGAGAGACCATTCCCCTCAACGGTATCCAAAACGGAATGTCTGTTTTGCAGGGGAATGGCCAAAGGAGATTCCTGCACTACCTGATGTGGTAGTATGGCTAGGGAGACCACATTACCTTAGAACCAGGCTGTCATTGGTACAGCAGTCCCGCTGCCCTTTGGCCCAGGCAAGTCATGTGCCTCTCTGCCAATTGGCTGTGGCTAGTCATGTGACTCCCTGCCAATTGGCCGAGAGGATGGTTATAAAAGCTCGTACCAGCCGGCAGTCGGCCTTTCCTTGTACGACCACTGCAGGGCTCACATCTAGCTTATTAAAGCCTAATATTTGGATCCTCTCTACGTGTCGTGTCAGATTGATGGTACATCACCTGAGTAGCTCTCTTGCTCTGTCTGGTAGTCACCAATTCCCTTCCTACCTGTGGAGGCTGAGCCTGTGGTGTGACCACCTCTCTATACGTGCTATCCACAATGTTCTCCAACTCGCGGATGCTCCACAGTGTCTCCAGCCACTGCTCCATCTCTAAAACTCGAGCTTCCAGGAGCTGTAATGGAGACACGTCCTGCACAAAAGCTGATTCTGGGGACTGGAACTGGCCCCAGTCTACCACATGGAGCAAAAGGAGCAAACCACGGCTTCGAGCTCTCCTGTTATGCCTTATCCCTTAAAATTAAACTTTTGAAAGATATTGGGCGAAATTCTCCGCCCCCCACGACGGGTGGGAGAATAGCGGGAGGGCCTTCCCGACATTTTTGCCGCCCTCCCGCTATTCTCCACCCCCCCCCCCCCCGCCGAAGTCCCGACCCGAATCGCTGCCGCCGTTTTTTTACGGCCGGCAGCGATTCTCAGCTGTTAGATGGGCCGAAGTCCCAGCCCTTTCCGCCGTTTTTACGAACGGCAAACACACCTGGTCTTGCCGTTCATAAAACCGGCGTCACAAACTCGTTATTAATAACCATGGCACCGATTGGCACGGCCGTGCCAAGGGTGCCATGGGCCCGCGATCGGTGCCCACCGATCGCGGGCAGCGGGCCCGATGCCCGCGCACTACTTGTCCTTCCGCCGCCCCGCAGTATCCATTCGTGGGGCGGCTGAGGGGCAACCTGGCCCGCGCATGCGCGGGTTTCGCGCAAAAACGCGGTGACGTCACCCGCGCATGCGCGGGTTGGAGTCTTCCAAACTGCGCATGCGCGGCTGACGTCATATGACGCGTCAGCCGGCACTAACTCCGGCAAGCGGGCTTAACGATTTTCGTTAAGCCCGTCTTGCCGGAGCCTACGGCGTCGGGCTGCTAGCCCCGACCGGGGACCAGAATCGGTCCCCGGTCGGGAAGGGGCGCGCTGCCGTAAAACCCGCCCGGGTTTTACGGCAGCTTTCCGATTTCTCCCGTTTTGGGAGAATCGCGCCCATTTTGTTTCAGATTATATCCAAAGTCTCCTTAACTATTTAATTAGATTTTCTATTTTCAAACCTGATTATTTATCCCCCATGATCTGAAATGAAATTAAAAATAATAATTCAAATCAGTTACTCAACAGATTTTCAAATTTAGCCCAGTCTCCCTTTCAGCCAATTAGTTCGCAATCTCCTGTGATGTCACTTTACATTTTGTTTTCAAATTCTGAAACAACAAAGGGTCTCTCACCTGGCTCCTCTCCATTCCTGGAAGGTAAATTAAGGCCTTGAGCCTCACACTGTATTTATCCTCTGTCTCACTAGAGGTGTCCCTTGCAAGTCCAGCTCCTCTCCGCTCCTGGAATGTAAGTGATGACCATCACACTCGAGATGCAAATTAGAAACTGATCATACCCGCCTGGACTTTTGGCTTGGAAAGGGTTAATAATCAGTTATTATAGTTGAGTAAAATAAAAGCATAGAAACATAGTACATGGGAGCAGGAGTAAGGCAGGCGGCCATTCGAGCCTGCTTCATCATTCTTTATGAACATAACTGATCCTGTATCGCAACACCATGCCCCCACACATTCCCCCATACTCTTTGATGCTTTTCAAGTTGAGAAGTTTACGTATTCCCTTTTTCAATACATACAGTGGCTTGGCCTCCTCAGTCTTCTCTGGTAAAGAATTCAAAATAGGGGATGTTTAGCACAGGGCTAAATCGCTGGCTTTGAAAGCAGACCAAGGCAGGCCAGCAGCACGGTTCAATTCCCATAACAGCCTCTCCGAACAGGTGCCAGAATGTGGCGACTAGGGGCTTTTCACAGTAACTTCATTTGAAGCCTACTCGTGATAATAAGTGATTTTCATTTCATTTCATTTCAAAATGTTCACCACCCTCTGAATGAAGATGCTTCTCCCCAACTCAGTCCTAAATGCCCTACCCCATATTCTGAGACTGTTACCCCTCCAGCGAGTTGAAACAATATTCATGTATCCACCTGGTCCAGCTCCGTCAGAATTTTATATTCTTCAAGTTTTATAACTGCAGTTTTATAACTTCCAATGAACGCAAGCCCAGTCAACCCAACTCTGTCATATGATATCGGGTCATGGAAGCATAGAAAATAAGAGCAGGAGGAGGCGATTCAGCCCTTTGAGCCTGCTCTGCCATTCCTCATTATCGTAGCTGATCATTCAACTTAATAGCCTGATCCCGCTTTCCGCCCCATATCCTTTGATTTCCTTTGCTCCAAGTGTTATATATAAATGCTTCTTTAAAACATGTAGGGTGGGATTCACCAACCCGCTGCACCCGTTTTCGCCCGTGCCGGCAGTGGGATCCTCCCTCCCGACAGCCAGCCAATGGGTTTTCCCATTGTGCGGACCCTCATGCCACCAGGAAACCTGCAGGCATGAGTGTGCTGCCGGTGAAACAGAGGATCCCGCCGACGGAGAATCCAGCCCGTAATATTTTGGCCTCATCGAGTTTCTGTAGTAACAAATCTTCTTGGTGAAGAAATGTCTCCTCATCTCAGCCCTAAATGGCCTACCCTTACTCTCAGGATATCCCAGAAATCTATGATGAACATTCGCTGTACTCCCTCTATGGAACGTATATCGATTCTTAGGCAAGGAGTTCAAAACTGTACAATTCTCAACCTGTGGTTTCACCAAGGCCTTGGACAGCTGCAGTAAGACATTCTTGCTCCAATACTTCAGTCCTCTTGCAAGGAAGATCAATACACCATTTGCCTGCCTCACTTCTTGCTGTACATGCATTCTTGGATTCACTAACTGGTGCACCAGAACACCGATCTCTCTTTTTGTCTCAATATTTTGCAATCTATCACTATTTAAAAAATACACTGCTATCCTGTTCCTTTGTCGGAAGTGATTAGCTTCACAATTATCCATGTTTACTGAATCTGCCATGCATATGTCCATTCAGGGGCTGCACGGGGGGGGGGGGGGGGGGGGGGGGGCAAGTGGTTAGCATGGTTGCCTCACTGTGCCAAGGTTACAGGTTCGATCCCGGCTCTGGGTCACTGTCCGTGTGGAGATTGCACATTCTCCCCGTGTTGCCCCTACAACCCAAAAGATGAGCAGGATAGGTGGATTGGAGATGCTAAATTGCCCCTTAATTGGAAAAAATGAATTGGATACTCTAAATTTAAAAGAAAGTATATATCCATTCAGTCAGCTTGTCAAATGACTCTGAAGCCTCTTGACATCATCCTCACCATTCACTTTCCCACCAGGTTTCGTGTCATCAGCTAAATTGGAAATATTACATTTGGGCCCCTCCTCCAAATTATTGATATATATTGTGAATGCCTAGGCCCAAGCACTGATCCCCGCAGAACCCCACTAGTCACTGTCTTCCACTTTGAAAAATAACGACTTATTCCGGCACTCTGTTTCCTGTCTTCTAACCATTACTACATCCTTGCCAATAGATTACCCCCAATCTGGTGTGCTTTAATTCGACACAATAACCTCTTTGGTGGGACAAGTTTGTGATGCATTTGGAAAATCCAAATGCATCACATCCACTGGTGTGCCCTTATCAATTCTGCTCATTAGGTCCTCAAAAAATGCAATAGGTTTGTGAAACATGATTTCACTTTCATAAAGCCAATTTGACTTTGTCAAATCCCGATGATATTTTCCAAGTGTCCTGCTCGCCCATCCTTTATTATGACTCCAGCATTTCCCTTCTTTTGATGTGAGGCGAACCGGTCTGCAATTTCCTGTTTCTCCCTCCCTCCTTTTGAAAAAAACAATAGCGGGGTTACATTTGTTAGGCCGATTACAGAATCTGCAGCGGTTTGGTAGATGACAACCAACAAATTTGTTACATCCATGGCACTTCATTTTGTACCCTGGAATGTAAATTATTCGGCCCAGGGAATTTATTTGTTTTCAATTCCATTAATTTTTCCAGCACTCTTTTCCAGTAATGCTGTATGACTTCTCTTCCTCCTTCTGACTAGGACCTTGATTCCCTACCATTTCTGAGAAGTGATTTGCATATTTCTCCATGAAGACAGAACTAAAGTAGTTGTTCAAATGCTCTGCCATTTCCTTGTTCTCTCTTATAAATTCTCCTGAATCGTACTGTGAGGGACCTACAATTACCCTTTTCAATTGATTTTCTTTTGCATATTTATAAAAGCTTTTTGAGTCCACTTTTATGTCACTTGGAAGTTATTTGTTTGAAAATAGAAGGCCAAGGGAATGGGAATCTATGCAAGGAGTCAGAGGAGGAGGAAACAAGGACAAAAATAAAAGACCGAAAGTGGAATAAGAATATTGATAGACAGAGTAACGAAGGGGCCAGATTCAAACATTAAAAAATATGAGAGCAAGACAAGTAATGTTAAAAAGTAAGAAGCCTTACAACACCAGGTTAAAGTCCAACAGGTTTGTTTCGAATCATTAGCTTTCAGAGCACTGCTCCTTCATCAGCAGTTCGAGGCAACAGGGGGAGGACATGCTATCCCAGTGGCCCTTAATTTCTTCAAAACAGAGTCCTTCCAGGCGCCAAGTGGGGACCTCTCTGGAATCTCGCAGGCATCAGTGCACCGGTGCATCTGGGCCACCACCGACGCCCTGTATGACGTAGTGGACAGATACGTTAATTTTCCAGAGGACCATGCACACCAGGCTGACCGGGCAGCAGGATTTGCCTCCGTGGCTGGGATTCCGATGGTCCAGGGGGTGATTGATGGGGTGCACGTCGGCATGCATCCTCCCTCGGATGACAGGGACATTTTCCTGAACAGAAAGGGCAACTACTCTATGAACATTCAGGTGATCTGCAACCATCGCATGAAGGGGAGGGGGGGGGGGGGGGGGGGACCTCGGGATACTTACCCTGGCAGCCCTCGTGAGGTCGTGGAGCTTCTTGCGGCACTCTTCTCCAGACCGGGGGGTGTGCCCCACAGCGCTTACCACGGTGCCCACCTCATGTCAGACGCGCCTCGCAGTGCTAGCTGGTTGCCGGTACCCACGTCTTGGACACAAGATGGCCCTGCGCTTTTCCACGTCGTCCAGCATCATGTCCAGATCACTGTCCCTGAACCTGGGAGCGGCACGGTGGTGCTCAGCCATGTCCCATCGGTCGAGTCCTCTGTGCGCGGATCGCGCACTTTAAATGACATGGCGCGGCGTCACCCGGTCATCATGCAATGATGACACCGTTCTCGCACCACGCCCCGCTGCTGGCCCCTTAACGGGGCCTGAATTGATCGTGCCCGAGGCCATTTCGCGCTGTGGTGAAACGCGATAGGTTTCGCAACGGCGTGGATACTCTGCCTCATTAGCGGAGAATCGTGCCCTAGGGTCCTGAATCTTTATAAATGAAACTACGATGATTTGAGGCGTGATTTGGCTATTGGGAAATGTTCTTAAAGGGTTGACTGTGGGTAGGCAATGGCAAACATTTAAGGAATGCATGGGGAAAGTGCAACAATTATTTATTTCTGTCTGGCACAAAAGTAAAACAGGAAAGGTAGCCAATCCATGTCTTACAAGGGTACTTAGAGGTAGTATTTGATCCAAGGAAGAAGCGTACAAATTGGCCAAGAAAACAGGGGCGAAATTCACCGCAGACCATTTCCAGCGGGCAAAAGCGGCGGCGGTGACTCCGACGTCGCGGCCTGCTTTTAGGCCCTAAATCTCCGTTTCCGAAAGGGCCAGCAGCGGACTGACGCTATATGCGTCAGTTTCACCCGCTGCGGAAGTGGCGCATCCCGGCGTTTGTGTGGGGTGGGGTGGGGGGGGTGGGGTGGGGGGGTGGGGTGGGGGGGTGGGGTGGGGGGGTGGGGTGGGGGGGTGGGGTGGGGGGGTGGGGGGGTGGGGTGGGGGGGGTGGGGTGGGGTAGGGGGGTGGGGGGGTGGGGTGGGGTAGGGGGGTGGGGGGGTGGGATGGGGGGGTGGGGTGGGGTGGGGGGGGTGGGGTGGGGGGGGGTGGGGTGGGGTGGGGTGGGGGGGTGGGGTGGGGGGGTGGGGTGGGGTGGGGTGGGGTGGGGGGGTGGGGTGGGGTGGGGTGGGGGTGTGGGGTGGGGTGGGGGGTGTGGGGGTGGGGTGGGGTGGGGTGGGGGTGGGGGGGGGTGGGGTGGGGGGGGTGGGGTGGGGGTGGGGTGGGGGTGGGGTGGGGGGGGGGTGGGGGGGTGGGGTGAGGGTGGGGTGGGGTGAGGGTGGGGTGGGGTGAGGGGGGGGTGGGGGGGGGTGAGTACCGGCGTTTTGTGTGTGTGTGTGGGGGGGGGAGAGAGTACCGGCGTTTGTGGGGTGGTGGTGGTGGTGTTGGGGGGGTGAGAGAGTACCGGCGTTGTGGGGTGGTGGTGGTGGGGGGGGGGGGGGGAGAGTACCGGCGTTTGTGGGTGGTGGTGGGGGGGGAGAGGAGTACCGGCGTTTGTGGGGTGGTGGTGGGGGGGGGGGGGGAGAGAGTACCAGCGTTTGTGGGGTGGTGGGGGGGGAGAGAGAGAGTACCGGCGTTTGTGGGGTGGTGGTGGGGGGGGGGGGGGGAGAGTACCGGGGTTGTGGGGGGGGGGGGGGGGGGGGGGGAGAGCGTACCGGCGTTTGTGGGGGGGGGGGGGGAGGAGGAGTACCGTGAGATTGGGGGGGGGGGAGAGAGTACCGGCGTTTGTGGGGTGGTGGGGGGGGGGGGGGGAGAGAATACCGGCGTTTGTGGGGTGGTGGGGGGGGGGGGGGAGAGAGTACTGACGTTTGTGGGGTGGTGGTGGTGGTGGGGGGGGGGGGGGGGGGAGAGAGTACGGTGTTTGTGGGTGGTGGGGGGAGAGAGTACTGACGTTTGTGGGGTGGGGAGAGTGTACCGGCGTTTGTGGGGTGGTGGGGGGGGGGGGGGGGGAGAGAATACCGGCGTTTGGGGGGGGGGGGGGGGGGAAGAGAGTATGACGTTTGTGGGGGTGGTGGGGGTGGGGGGGGGGGGGGGGGAGAGAGTACTGGTGTTTGTGGGAGGTGGGGGAGAGAGTACTGAGTTGTGGGGTGGGGAGCGAGTACCGGTGTTTGTGGGGTGGTGGGTGGGGGAGAGAGTACCGGGGTTTGTGGGGTGGGGGTGGGGGGGTGGGGGGGGGGGGGGGGTGGGGGTGGGGTGGGGTGAGGGGGGGTGGGGTGAGGGGGGGGTGGGGGGGGGGTGAGTACCGGCGTTGTGTGTGTGTGGGGGGGGGGGGGGGAGAGTACCGGCGTTTGTGGGGTGGTGGTGGTGGTGTTGGGGGGGTGAGAGAGTACCGGCGTTTGTGGGGTGGTGGTGGTGGGGGGGGGGGGGGGGAGAGAGTACCGGCGTTTGTGGGGTGGGTGGGGGGGGAGAGAGAGTACCGGCGTTTGTGGGGTGGTGGTGGGGGGGGGGGGGGGGGAGAGAGAGTACCGGCGTTTGTGGGGTGGTGGTGGGGGGGGGGGGGGAGAGTACCGGCGTTTGTGGGGTGGTGGGGGGAGAGAGTACTGACGTTTGTGGGGTGGGGAGCGAGTACCGGTGTTTGTGGGGTGGTGGTGGTGGGGGAGAGAGTACCGGCGTTTGTGGGGTGGGGGTGGGGGGGTGTGGGGTGGGGGGGGGGTGGGGGTGGGGTGGGGTGAGGGGGGGGTGGGGTGGGGGGGGGGGGGGGGAGTACCGGCGTTTGTGTGGTGTGTGGGGGGGGGGGGGGGGGAGTAGTACCGGCGTTTGTGGGGTGGTGGTGGTGGTGGGTTGGGGGGGTGAGAGAGTACCGGCGTTTGTGGGGTGGTGGTGGTGGGGGGGGGGGGGGGGGGAGAGAGTACGGCGTTTGTGGGGTGGTGGTGGGGGGAGAGAGTACCGGCGTGGGGGGTGGTGGGGGGGGGGGGGGGGGGGGGAGAGAGAGTACCGGCGTTTGTGGGGTGGTGGTGGGGGGGGGGGGGGGGGAGAGTACCGGTGTTTGTGGGGTGGTGGGGGGGGGGAGAGTACCGGCGTTGGGGGGGTGGGGGGGGAGAGAGTACCGGCGTTTGTGGGGGGGTGGGGGGGGGGGGAGAGTACCGGCGTTTGTGGGGGGTGGTGGGGGGGGGGGGGGGAGAGAGCGTACCGGCGTTTGTGGGGTGGGGGGAGAGAGTACGGCGTTTGTGGGGGGGGTTGGGGTGGGGGGGGGAGAGAATACGGCGTTGTGGGGGGTGGGGGGGGGGAGAGTACTGACGTTTGTGGGGTGGTGGTGGTGGTGGGGTGGGGGGGGGGAGAGAAGAGAGTACCGGTGTTTGTGGGGTGGTGGGGGGAGAGGAGTACGAGTTTGTGGGGTGGGGAGAGATACCGGCGTTTGTGGGGTGGTGGTGGGGGGGGGAAGAGAGTGCCGGCGTTGTGGGGTGGGGGAGAGTACCGACGTTGTGGGGGGGGGGGGGGGAGAGAGTACCGGTGTTTGTGGGGTGGTGGTGGTGGGGGGAGAGAGTACCGGCGTTGTGGGGGGGGGGGGGGGAGAGAGTACCGGCGTTTGTGGGGTGGTGGGGGGGGGGGGGGAGAGAGTACCAGCGTTTGTGGGGTGGTGGGGGGGAGAGAGTACCGACGTTTGTGGGGGGGGGGGGGGGGGGGGAGAGTACCGGCGTTTGTGGGGTGGTGGGGGGGGGGGGTGGGGGGGAGAGAGACACGGTGTTTGTGGGTGGTGGTGGGTGGGGGGGGGGAAGCGTACCAGCGTTTTGTGGGAGGGGGGGGAGAGTACCGACGTTTGTGGGGGGGGGGAGAGAGTACGGCGTTTGTGGGGTGGTGGTGGGGAGGGAATACCGGCGTTTGTGGGGTGGTGGGGGGGGGGGGGGGAGAGAGTACTGACGTTTGTGGGGTGGTGGTGGTGTGGTGGTGGGGTGGTGGTGGTGGGGTGGGGGGGGGGAGAGAGTACTGGTGTTTGTGGGGTGGTGGGGGGAGAGAGTACTGACGTTTGTGGGGTGGGGAGAGAGTACCGGCGTTGTTGGGGGTGTGGTGGTGGGGGGGGGGGGGGAGAGAATACCGGCGTTTGTGGGGTGGTGGGGGGGGGGAGAGAGTACCGACGTTTGTGGGGTGGTGGTGGTGGGTGGGGGGGGGGGAGAGAGTACCGGCGTTTGTGGGGTGGTGGGGGGGAGAGAGTACTGGCGTTTGTGGGGTGGGGAGAGAGTACCGGCGTTTGTGGGGTGGTGGTGGGGGGGGGGGGGGGGCGGGCGAGTACCGGTGTTTGTGGGGTGGTGGTGGGGGAGAGAGTACCGGCGTTTGTGGGGTGGTGGTGGGGGGGGGAGAGGGTACCGGCGTTTGTGGGGTGGTTGGGGGGGGGGGGGGGGAGGGGAGAGAGTACCGACGTTTGTGGGGGGGGGGGGGGGAGACAGTACCGGCGTTTGTGGGGGGGGGGGGGGAGACAGTACCGGCGTTTGTGGGGGGGGGGGGGGGGAGAGAGAGTACCGGCGTTGGTGGTGGGGGGGGGGGGGAGAGAGTACCGGTGTTTGTGGGGTGGTGGTGGGGGGGGGGGGGGGAGAGAGTACCGGCGTTTGTGGGGTGGGGGGGGGGGGGAGAGAGTACCGGCGTTTGTGGGGTGGTGGTGGGGGGGAAGAGAGTGCCGGCGTTTTGTGGGGTGGTGGGGGGACGAGAGCACCGACGTTTGTGGGGGGGGGGGGGGGGAGAGAGTACCGGTGTTTGTGGGGTGGTGGTGGGGGGGGGAGAGAGTGCCGTCGTTTGTGGGGTGGTGGTGGTGGGGGAGAGAGTACCGGCGTTTGTGGGGTGGAGGTGGGGGGAGGGAGAGAGTACCGGAGTTTGTGGGTTGGTGGTGGTGGTGCGGGGGAGAGAGTTCCGGCGTTTGTGGGGTGGTGGTGGGCGGTAGGGGTGGGGGGGTAGGAGTGGGGGTGTGGGGAAGGGGGGTGGGGGGGTAGTGGTGGGGGGGGTAGGGTGGGGGGGTGGGGGGGTAGGGGTGGGGGGTGGGGGTAGGGGTGGAGGGGTGGGGGGTAGGGGTGGGGGGGAAGGGGTGGGTGGTAGGGGTGTGTGTGGGGGTGGGGGGGGTGTAGGGGTGGGGGTTGGGGGTGTAGGGGTGGGGGTAGGGGTGGAGGGGTGGGTTGGGGGTTGGGGGGTAGGGGTGGAGGGGTGGGGTGGGGGGGTAGGGGTGGATGGTAGGGGTAGGTGGGGGGGTAGGTGTGGGGGTGGCGTGGGGGTGTAGGGGTGGGGGGTGGGGGGTTAGGGGTGGGAGGGGTGGGTTGGGGGTTGGGGGGTAGGGGTGGAGGGGTGGGGTGGGGGGTAGGGGTGGATGGTAGGGGTAGGTGGGGGGGTAGGTGTGAGGGTGGCGTGGGGGTGTAGGGGTGGGGGGTGGGGGGTTAGGGGTGGGAGGGTAGGGGTGGGGGGGTAGGGGTGTGGGGGTAGGGGTTTGAGGGTCTTTGTTTGAGAGAGAGAGAGGGAGATTGTGGGGACAGACAGAGAGAGGCAGTCCCGTCCGTCCTCTGGCTGAGAGCAGGGCTTTGGTGAATATATTGCAATCTGCCAAAACCCAGGAATATTGCCTGGTTAGAATGCAGAGGGAAATGCTGGGATCCCGGGGTGGGAGATGTGTCTGGATTTGTCTATTTCAGCTTCAGCCTCTGCGATTTCAGGTCAGTTTCACAACAGGAAAAACACGCGGAGAGAGAGGGAAAAACTTTTGGCAAAGTTTCTGGGTTCTGCGCTGTGAATTATCAAGGCACCTTTTCTAATCCTGGGGAGAAACAACCTTTTGAAGAGTCTGAAGAAATAAGCAGGAATTTGGATTAATTCTGCCTCCCCACCCCCTGGGCCTCTTTCTCCTCCTTTCTCCTCCCTCCCCCTTTCTCCTCCCTCCCCCTTTCTCCTCTCTCTCTCTCTCTCACATTCTCTTCATCCTGCCCTTTGTTCCAGATCTATTTGATCCTCCTGTGCACTGGCACAGATTTACAGTGCGGTTTAGGTTGTGCGTTACCCCAGGTGTGGGGGTGGGGAAAAGAGGGAGGGTTCGGCATTCCTCAGGGGCACTGCATTGAACCACCCCCACCCCCCCTCCCAAATCATCCTCCATCTAACCTCATCCATCCCTCTTTTCCCTGCCCCCACACCTGGGGTAAACACAGAACCTAAACCGCACTGTAAATCTGTGCCAGTGCACAGGGGGATCAAATAGCTCTGGAACAAAGGGCAGGATGAAGAGAATGTGAGAGAGAGAGAGAGGAGAAAGGGGGAGGGAGGATAAAGGGGGTGGGAGGAGAAAGGGGGAGGGAGGAGAAAGGAGGAGAAAGAAACCCCTACCCCGCCCCCGCCCCACCACCCCACAAACGCCGGTACTCTCTCCCCCCCACCACCACCCCTCAAACGCCGGTACTCTCCCCCCCCCCCCCACCACCACCCCACAAACGCCGGTACTCTCTCCCCCCACCACCCCACAAACGCCGATACTCTCTCCCCCCACCACCCCACAAACACCGGTACTCTCTCCTCCCCCCCCAACAAACGCCGGTACTCTCTCCCCCCCCACCACCACCCCTCAAACGCCGGTACTCTCTCCCCAACCCACCCCACAAACGCCGGTACTCTCTCCCCCCCCCACCACCACCCCACAAACGCGGTACTCTCTCCCCCCACCACCCCACAAACGCCGGTACTCTCTCCTCCCCCCCCCAACAAACGCCGGTACTCTCTCTCCCCCCCCCCACCACCACCCCACAAACGCCGGTACTCTCTCCCCCCCCACCACCACCCCACAAACGCGGTACTCTCTCCCCCCACCACCCCACAAACGCCGGTACTCTCTCCTCCCCCCCCCCCAACAAACGCCGGTACACTCTCTCCCCCCCCCACCACCACCCCACAAACGCCGGTACTCTCTCCCCTCCCACCACCACCCCACAAACGCCGGTACTCTCTCCCCTCCCACCACCACCCCACAAACGCCGGTACTCTCTCCCACCACCACCCCACAAACGCCGGTACTCTCCCCCCTCCCACCACCACCCCACAAACGCCGGTACTCTCCCCCCTCCCACCACCACCCCACAAACGTACTCTCTCCCACCACCACCCCACAAACGCCGGTACTCTCTCCCCTCCACCACCCCGCAAACGCCGGTACACTCTCCTCCCCCCCCCACATACGCCGGTACTCTCCTCCCCCCCCCCCCCCCCCCCCCGCACTCGATGTAGGTAACTGAACGGCGTCAACCATCATCGTCGGTGGGACTTCGGCCCATCTGGGCCGGAGATTTGTTGACAGTAAAAATTAAATGACATCCCGCCGGCGCCAGCTGTTCTCAGAGGCTGCCGGCGGGATTTGCACAACGCCGGTTTTTGGCCGCTCAGAAAATTCAAAACCCAGCGGGAGCGGGAATAACGCCGCCACTGTCAGATTCTCCGACCCTGCGGTGGGTCGGAGAATTTCGCCCCAGGTCTGAGAATTGAGAGCAATTTAGAATTCAGCAAAGAAAGACCAAGGGATTTATTAAGAAGGAGTAAAATAGAATACGAGAGTAAGCTTGCAGGGAACATAAAACTGACTGTAAAATTTTCTATAGGTACGTGAAGAGAAAAAGATTGGTGAGATAAACGTAGCAGAACCAGGGAAATGTATAATGGGAGACAGAGAATTTCCTGAGCAACTGAATACATTCTTTAGTTCTGGCTTCACAAATGAGGGCACAGAAAATATTGGGAAACACACGGTGTTGTGAGAGGGAGGAGCTGAAGTGGTCAATATTAGTAGGAAAGAAATAATAAGAATTAACAGGGTTTTTTTAATTGGCAGCAGGGATCAGAGCTTGGACCCCAGCCATTCAAAGTATATATTAATGATTTAGATGAAGGAACAAAATGTAAAATCTCCAAATTTGGAGATGACAGTTTAGTGCGAGGGTGAGCTGTGAGGAGGATGCAGAGATCCTGCGGTCATCTCCCTGCAAAACAGGTATACCGCTTTGGATACTGTTGAGGGAGATGGCTCACCAGGGAAAGGCAGCAGCAAGGTTCATGGCACCATGGCTGGCTCTGCTGCACAGCAGGGCAGGAAGAAAATTGGCAGGGCTAAAGTGATAGGGGACCCGATCGTAAGGGGAATAGACAGGCGGTTCTGTGGACACAATCGAGACGCCAGGATGGTATGTTGCCTCCCTGGTGCAAGGGTCAAGGATGTCTCGGAGCAGCTGCAGGACATTCTGGGGGGGGGGAGGGGGGGGGGGGAGGGTGAACAGCCAGCTGTCGTGGTGCACATAGGCACCAGCGATATAGGTAAAAAATTGGATGAGGTCCTACAAGCGGGATTCAGGGAGTTAGGAGTTAAACTAAAAAGTAGGACCTCAAACGTAGGAATCTCAGGATTGCTACCAGTGCCACGAGCTAGTCAGAGTAAGAATGTCAGGATAGATAGGATGAATCCGTGGCTCGAGAGATGGTGCAAGAGGGAGGGATTCAAATTCCTGGGGCATTGGGACCGGTTCTGGGGGAGATGGGACCAGTACAAACTGGACGGTCTGCACCTGGGCAGAACTGGAACCGATGTCCTGGGGGGGGGGGGGGGTTTCTAGAGCTGTTGGGGAGGGTTTAAACTAATGTGGCAGGGGGATGGGAACCGATGCAGGAAGTTGGAAGGTAGTAAAACAGGGACAGAAGCAAAAAGAAGTAAGGGGAAAAGTGCAAGTCAGAGAAGACAGTCAAAAACCAAAAAGGGCGACAGTACAAGGTACAGTGACTGAGGGGAGCTCAGTGAATAGGCCCAGTATTACTAAAAGGAATAAAACTAGAGATGTTAAGATTCAAAACAGAGGTAAAAAAACCACATAAGTGTACTTTACCTGAATGGTCGTAGTATTCGGAATAAAATAAATGAGTTGATGGCACAAATCATCATAAATGACTATGATTTAGTGCGCATTACTGAAACATGGTTAAAGGATGGTCACGACTGGGAGTTAAATATCCGAGGGTATCAAACTATTCGGAAGGACAGAGTAGATGATAAGGGAGGTGGTGTTGCTCTGTTATTTAAGGATGACATCCGGGCAATAGTAAGGGATGGCATCGGTGCTATAGAGGATAAGGTTGAATCCATTTGGGTGGAAATCAGGAATAGTAAGGCGAAAAAGTCACTGATCGGAGTAGTCTATCGGCCACCAAATAGTAACGTTACGGTGGGGCAGGCAATAAACAAAGAAATAACTGATGCATGTAGAAATGGTACAGCAGTTATGGGGGATTTTAATGTACATGTCGATTGGTTTAACCAGGTCGGTCAAGGCAACCTTGAGGAGGAGTTTATAGAATGTATCCGTGATAGTTTCCTAGAACAGTATGTAATGGAACCTACGAGGGAACAAGCGGTCCTAGATCTTGTCTTGTGTAATGAGACAGGATTGATTCATGATCTCATAGTTAGGCATCCTCTCGGAAGGAGCGATCACAATATGGTGGAATTTAAAATACAGATGGAGGGTGAGAAAGTAAAATCAAATACTAGTGTTTTGTGTTTAAACAAAGGAGATTACAATGGGATGAGAAAAGAACTAGCTAAGGTAGACTGGGAGCAAAGGCTTTATGGTGGAACAGTTGAGGAATAGTGGAGAACCTTCCAATCGATTTTTCACAGTGCTCAGCAAAGGTTTATACCAACAAAAAGGAAGGACGGTAGAAAGAGGGAAAATCGACCGTGGATATCTAAAGAGATAAGGGAGAGTATCAAATTGAAGGAGAAAGCATATAAAGTGGCAAAGATTGGTGGGAGACTAGAGGACTGGGAAATCTTTAGGGGGCAACAGAAAGCTACTAAAAAAGTTATAAAGAAGAGTAAGATAGAGTATGGGAGTAAACTTGCTCAGAATATAAAAACAGACAGCAAAAGTTTTTACAAATATATAAAACAAAAAAGAGTGGCTAAGGTAAATATTGGTCCTTTAGAGCAGGGTGGCAAACTACGGCCCGCGGGCCGCATGCGGCCCGCCAAAGGTATTTCTGCGGCCCACCAAGTCATTAACAAAAAAAAATAAAAAAAAATTCTTTTTTTAAATTTTTTTTTTTTTTTAAAATTTTTTTTTAAGGTTAATGGGGGGGGTTGTTGGGTTACTTACTGGTATAGAGTGGATACGTTGACTTGAGTAGGGTGACCATTGCTCGGCACAACGTCGAGGGCTGAAGGGCCTGTTCTGTGCTGTAGTGTTCCATGTTCTATATGAGGCTCCCAGAATCATAACCGGGTGAAGTAATTATTTTACTTAATATACTATGCGGCCCTTTGTGAATTGTGAATTTCTGAATGTGGCCCTTGCACGGAAAAGTTTGCCCACCCCTGCTTTAGAGGATGAGAAGGGAGTTTTAATAATGGGAGATGAGGAAATGGCTGAGGAACTGAACAGGTTTTTTAGGTCGGTCTTCACAGTGGAAGACACAAATAACATGCCAGTAACTGATGGAAATGAGGCTATGGCAGGTGAGGACCTTGAAAGGATTGTTATCACTAAGGAGTTAGTGATGGGCAAGCTAATGGGGCTAAAGATAGACAAGTCTCCTGGTCCTGATGGAATGCACCCCAGAGTGCTAAAAGAAATGGCTAGGAAAATTGCAGATACACTAATGAAGATTTACCAAAATTCACTAGACTCTGGGGTGGTCCCAGTGGATTGGAAATTAGCAAACATGACACCACTGTTTAAAAAAGGAGGTAGGCAAAGAGCAGGAAATTATAGGCCAGTGAGCTTAACTTCGGTAGTAGGGAAGATGCTGGAATCTATCATCAAGGACGAAATAGCGAGGCATCTGGATAGAAATTGTCCCATTGGGCAGACGCAGCATGGGTTAATTAAGGGCAGGTCATGCCTAACTAATTTAGTGGAATTTTTTGAGGACATTACCAGTGCAGTAGATAACGGGGAGGGTGTGCAGAGGAGATTCACTAGGTTAATCCCAGAGCTGAATGTCGTATTCAATATTTTCCCCGCTTCTTGACTGTGATAGAGAAATTCAAACAGCATTCATTAGGTAAGCAAAACTGAACTTGATTTACGAATTAGAACTGATTGCTAGCAGTAGTGGCTGAGATTTGAAGTCGGAAAGCAGTCAAGTACAAACTGCTGAGTCCGTCCCAAGTCTGCGATAGTACAGAAGAATAAGGCGATTTTTATACATTATAGGATCAAGATAACATGAATACAACTTGGTCAGGAATTTAATCGAAAGTAAAACATAAGTAATAATCGTTACAATGGCGTCACCTTGCTGACCTTTAGGGGAATGGAGTTTCATATCATTATCTTGTCTTTGTTTTAAGAAAGGGACAAATTTGTTTACGAACAGGAAGAGACAGCTTTTCAGCTTGGTATTTATTGAGACTGCTTCTAGGTTCATGACGAACAAGCCTTATCTTAGAATTTCAGAGTCACCCAGTTATCAGGTCATGTTGACCTCGGCTGTATCTGCGTATTTTGTATCTGTGTCTTAGGTTAAATTCAATTGTACCAAGAAGACTTTACTAGTTTTCCCATCATGCCATTATTTGCTTCACACAATACCACACTCCCCCCTTCTGTCATATCATGACAACCAGCTAAATAGGTATATCCATGATTCGTTTGAAAATGCAGTTACACAAGCAGGCAAGCAATCCTATCTCTAGTAGCATTAGTAGTAGTAGAATAAAGGCCTTAAAGATCCAGTCAAATAATCCATGACCCAACCACCCTAGCCAACCCGGCGGGTTATAGTCGTGAAATTCACTGCCAATTTCTTGAATTTGAGCAGCCTGTTTGTTAATATGGTCGGCCAGGTTAGTGATATTTTCAGAGCCATCTGGAATGTAAGTACAGCACTCTTGGCCGATGATAGCGCACGTTCCTCCCTGCGAGGCTAACAGATAATCCAAAGCCAGTCGATTTTGTAATGCCATGATCCGGACAGTCACTAGCTCAGCTGAGACCTCGGCCAGTGCCTGTCCAGTGTCACTGGCTTCTGTTGCCGTTACGTTTGCCAGATGTTCCAATGCTGAAGCCATGTAGATCAGTTCGTTGGAAGCCTTGCCTGTTCCGTACAAGGGAAAGGCCATCATAAGGAATTGTTCCGTTTTAGAAATTGTTCTTTTTGCTCGCGAGGGGGAGTGCTTAAGGGTGGGTAGGTGACGCATTTGGGGTACGACATATCCCAAAAAGCAGGATCCTGTCCAATCAATGGGGAGCCACGGATATCCTTTAGTGCCGCATATGAAATAGGTTCCATTGTTGGCTGTAAAATCATCAGCTGATGTCATCCAGGGGATTATATTGGTAGGTTGCACCTACTTTGCCCCATTAACTTTCCTTTCCCAGATTTATTAAAACATATGGAACATTGAACATTATATGAGTGGACAGTGAGGGAGGGTGGAGTCAGGACATGATTATAGGTAGGTTGATACGAAGCTGAAAATTTAGTCATGTCATAGCCAGCTGATCTCCATATTTTCATATTCCCCCTATCTCCCCTGATTCCTGTTTGGTTTTGTCGTAAAATCCATTCAACTGTCTCTGCGGTATGAAAGGGGAGGGATTGGAGAGGTATTCCTTCCCTTGAATGGACAGGGATGTGGGTGCAAACCCAACACTTGCTAATATTCAATTTTTCGGCGTAAAGATATGACATATGTAAATAGGTGTTGGAAGGCAGGTCTCGTTTAGTTCGTTTTTTTTACTACCGAGTGGCCATTAAGGCTAAATAGTCCAGAAAGTCCAAAAATTATACTGAAGATCTTCATCCTGTGTTCTCGTCTGGGTTGGAGACTATCTTCTTGCAATCGGATAGATGTATCCAACTGGCACATCCTTCAAGTTTGACCGAAGTTGGCGTCGTCAGTAGTACGAGGAAGGGTCCGCTCCAGCATTGTCCTAGTTTCTTTCTGTCCCAGTTTTTCTACCAACATGAGGTCTCCGGGTTTGACCACTGGATATCGAGGGACGGCTGTCACTGTCGTTACTGGGAGATGTGCCTGTTTTACCTGTGAGTGAAGAAACTTCAAAGAAAGTGTTAATTGCATCAAATAGCTCTGCATTTGTTCCCCCATCACATGGAGGTCTACTCCCTCTAGGGGTTTTTCATGGGCATCCCAGGGAGTCCTCATTGGCTGACCATAGACTATCTCTGCAGCTGACAGTCCGGTCCGCGAATGGGGAGTCACTCGCATGTGAAACAGTGCCAAGGGTTATACTTTTAGCCAATTTAACCCAGTTTCTTCAGTTAATTTAGATAATTTTTCTTTTAAAGTCCCGTTGGCTCTTTCCAGAATTCCTGCTACCTGCGGGTGATACGCGCAGTGCAGTTGCTGTTTAATTACAAGTGCTTTGCACAATTCAGTATTGATCCGAGCTACAAAATGTGGTCCATTGTCTGAGCTCACCATTTTGGGTACCCCAAAACGAGGAATGACTTCCGTTAACAACAACTTCACTACTGTATGTGCCGTACAATTAGTGGTGGGGAAGGCTGCAATCCATTTACTAAACACATCGATTATTACTAAACAATATTTATAACACTGTGCTTTTGGCAATTCAATAAAATCAAGCTGTATACAAGCAAAAGGATCATCTGGCAAGGGGGTGGTTCCCTTTACCTTTACCCTTATTATGTTTCATGCAAATGACGCATCGATCCAGCTGCGTTTGCGCTGCTGTATTCAAATCTGGGTGCCACCAAGTTTTTAGGAGTAGCTGTACCACTCCCTCCTTGCCAAGATGGGTACAAGAATGCAAATAATTAACAAATAACGGCAATAAAGAATTCGGAATACAAACTTGACCAACTGGAGTCAGCCAGAGGTCTCGTGTCCAGGAGTGCGAACACCTCATTGACTTCCATAGTGTTCGCTCAAAATCAGAGGCGTCCCTCTGCAAATTTTGAACTTCAGCTATCTCTGGCATGCCCTTCGTCCGTAATGCAGGTACCTGGTTTAGAGCCTCATTAGCCCCACTGGGAACAATTAAAGAGGTTGATGAAGCTGCAGTTTTAGCAGCTGAATCAGCACGGGCATTTCCTAATTGAACAGGAGTGTCACCCTTCGTGTGCGCAACGCATTTAATAACTGCCAATTGACGGAGAAGCTGAATAGCATCGAGGAGATTTTTAACCCAAAGAGCATTTTGAATGGGAGTTCCCACAGAGGTGAGAAAACCTCGCTGTTGCCAGAGGCGGCCGGAATCATGGGTCACGCCAAAGGCATACCTAGAATCAGTGTAAACATTAGTACTTTTGTCTGTGGCCAAAATACATGCTCGAGTAAGGGCGAATAGCTCGTCTTTTTGTGCAGAGACAGGGTTCTGGAAGGCTGCTGCTTCCTGCACGTCAGTGTCAGTTACCACGGCATATCCCGACTGTGGGACGCCAAATGGGGAAATGGAAGAACTGCCATCAACATTACAAATTAGATCTGGATTATCAATAGGCCTGTCTGTTAAATCCGGGCGAGGTGCAGTAAGGAAGTGATTCCGAAGCAAACAATCGTGTGGTGGGTCTTCAAGGTTATCGGGGGGCTGTTCGAGGAACACAGCAGGATTTAAGGTTGAACAATAATGAAAAGAGAGGTAGGAGTTTTGCAATAGTGAAACCTCATAGCGGCTCAATCGCGCTTGAGTCAGATGCTGGGTTTGCTGAGACGTTAGGAGAGCCACGATAGAGTGTGAAGTATGCACTTGTACTTGCTGGTGAAGGGTTACATTAGAGGCTGCCTGGACTAAGAAATGGACAGCAGTAAGAATTTGGGTGAAAAGGTCTGTCATACATAGGTCATGTGCTTGGGCGGTAGCCAGGGCATTTTTCAGAGTAATAAAAGATTGCTTTGCTGAATCAGGTAGTTCAAACTTAAGAGGAGCATTTTGAGAGGGGTACGGAGTTAATTCTTTAGTATGTACAGTAACATTCGAATCCATTGTCTGCAAAAGTTCACTAATCCTAAAATGGCTCGCACCTGCTTGGGCGATGTAGGAAATGGGGTCTGCAATATAGGAGTATTGCGTTCCTGAGTAAGCGAGCGATCAGTAGCACTTATTAGGACACCCAAAAATTTGACCTGTCATTGGCCTTTATGAACTTTAGCGGGCGGGATCACATATCCCCATAAATGGAGATGGATGAGCAGGTAAAAGGTGTCACGCTGGTTAGCGATGAAATCAGGGCTGGCAAGGAGTCAATCATCAACATATTGAATGATGGTGGAGCCACCAGGAGGTGCTAATGTCGCTAACTGGGAGTGACCAAACGCCATTCGGATGGTCTACCTATCTTAGGAACTGGAAGAATCGGGGTGTTACAGGGCGATTGGCACGGTATCAGAATTCCCTGTTGAAGGAACAATTGAATCATAACCGAGACTCCTTTTTCAGCCTTGGGACGCAAAGGGTACTGTGAAATAGAGGGCAAGGGCATATCAGGTTTGATTCTAATAACAACAGGAGGGACATTAGTGAGACCAACTTCGTGTTTGGAGGCTGCCCATAAATCTGCGGGTAGTTCAGAAGTCGTAGATTGCGTTGAATGATGATGGTACAGTGCGCCAATGTGGACAAATGGGCGTTTAAAATATTCTAAAGTGCCTGCGGGTAGGGTTTGACTATCATTAAGGAAAGGATCAGCTTGTCCTCGTAGTGCAGCTGCCAGAAATCCCAAGGACTTGGCACTGTATCCTTTGTTGACAGAAAGGGTCACGTGGGGTGACACAAGTCTCGACTGATGCCATAGGCTGTGGGGTAAATCGACAAGAAAGGCAGACCCTTCTTTTGTCTTGGTAAATGCTCTCCAAATCGGGCGAGGTTACTGTATGATCGTAGCAAAGAGTGACATGTGGATTGGGAATGTCTAAGGGAGGTGAAAAGTGTGAGGGATCAAAATCAATCGACCACCACTGTGGAGTAGTGAATAGGGGAAAGTTTCGAAGCTGGGCCTGCGGGATAGGTGATATAGTAATGCGGTTATCAAGGCTTGGGTCACTATATTCTCTCATCTGGACTCTATCGGGTGTTTTAAACAGTGGTACTCAGGGTTAACGTTACCTGCCAGCATAGAACACAGAGCAATCAGGCGCAGGCACAGAAGGTATTAAATCTTGCAGCTGGTGACCTCGTATTTGAGACAGTTCTATAAACATACCATTATCAATGCACTGTATTACCGGTCCGAATTTGCAGTGTCTGTCTGCCTAATAAGGTCAGGTGTCGTTAGTTGTTGTACATCCTTACTGCGAGAAGGCTATGAGTGGGACATATTTCAGTCAATTTTCAATATTTGCTATTTAACCAGTTTTCTGGAAAGAGACATTACTGGATGTTTATTATTTCTTTTCATTTCAAATGAACTGAACCACCGCCGAGTCTATCTGGACAGCCTGAAACGATCTGAAGTTATTTTAGACAAGAATCCATTGCTAAGTTCCTAACCGTAATCTTGTTTTGACTTTGCTCCCCTTTTTTTTTATTTTGGGAGATTTGTTATCCTCAGATATTCCTGAACAAAAACTAATGGAGTGTTTTAGCAACTTTCTAATCAAGGTGGATAGCCTAACTTGGTTCTTTTCCATATGCGCATTCCGTTTTCAAGACCTGTCAATTCTATACCCAATTTTAATTCTTTATCCTGCCAGCTGGCTAACAAGGAGGCATCCTTCAATTTTGGACAATATTCCCTCCATAGAGCAACTAACTTTTTAGCAGTTGACGCCCTATTATTTTCCTAAATCACTTGTTGAGCTTCTATTACTGTTGATAGGTCTTTAGTTGTTCACACAGCGTTTGCAGTACGCTGCCATTTTAAAAAGTTGTATCTAAAGTTTTACCCATTGCACACTTTGTCTGATGCCAGATGGTCCTTCCGATTACAATTTTAACAATTGATTAAGGAAATTACGTGTGTGATGTTTTATGTCAGGGTCCGCACGCTTTTTGCGCTGTTTATGTGTTGTTAAGCAGAGTTATCTGCATCTGCAGGAGATTATAATTTAAATCACGGAGTAATCGCGCTCCGTACAAACCAATTAACAGCTCGAAGGTGACACCGTAAAGATTCTGTGTCCCCCGCCTTACAAAGTTAACGGGAACCTTTTATCGCGAAGGTTTCAGGTAATAAGAAGGACCATGTTGGCATCGATATCTCTTTACCTCTTTCAAATCATCACAGCTTGAAACATAATTTTTAAAGTCAAAGTCTGAAAAATGAAATATGAATTCTTTCCCTCTCTCTCTTATCTATCTCTCACCCTCTCTCAACATAACTCTGTCTGTCTTTGGAACTCTTGTTGCTCTTTCTCTTTATCTGCCTACCTCTCCATCTCTGCCTCTCCCTGACTTGCTCTCTTTCGCTATCTCTAACAGTTCCTGTCTCTTGTCGCTGGCTCTCTTTCTCTCCTTCAATCTCTTCCTCTGTCTCTCTTTCTCTCTCTTGGATTCAGCCCTTGTCCTTGGGGACAAATTTTGAACAAAAACATTTTTCTTTCTCTTTCGAAAACTTTATCTGTGTTATTCCATTTAAGTCAATTTGCACTCATTAATCTTAGAGGCATTAGCTGTTCTCTGAGATGTATTTCTTCGTTTGTCAATTCAGAAAAGACCAACTGTCTGCTGAAATGGTTAATGTTTCCTGCAGAATCTAAGGGGCGGAGAACTTGGCGTGATGCCATTTACGTCTTTTCACGCAATCTAAAAACTTATTCATATTTCAGTTACTCTTATTTGTAAAGTTACTTTCTTTTAAACTGATACAGTGTGAACTGAACAACTTTGGGAACATTTGCAAGAGGAAATATGAATATTTTGCCATTAGTTTAAAAACAATTCGTGTACGCATTTTGTTGTCCTTCAGAAGAACCACTTGTTATCATAATAAGGCCAGTACAACATTCCAACCAGTAGTTAGTTAACATCATCTGATCTACTAAATTTCATTCAAAAGCAATGTTAAACTTTAGTCATTATTGCCAGCATGCTTCTAAATTGGTAACTCATTAACTTCACTTCTATAATTCCCTTACTGTGGATCTTTTAATCAACACCTCTTAGTCAATTATCATGTTTTCCGTAGAGAAGGGTTGTTCGATATTTACGGCTTGCGTCTGTGACCGAGTGCGTGTCGCTGAGGGGGATACGTTAGCAGGAGTTTCATTGGTAATGGAATCAGAAGTGGGAGTCAGGACTTGGGAAAGTGGAATTGTAAGATCGGGGAGCGCAGAATGAGGGTGGGGTCCAGGGTTCAAATTCTCCTTGTCTTCCGTATCACTTGAATATGGGAACATCGGCATGCCAGAGCAACTGGGAGGATCCTCCTTTCCTATAATCTTATGAGCTAGCCCTACTTTCCTACTGGCAGGAGGTTTGTTATTGCCAGATTGCTTTTATAGTGTTTTGACTGTTTTCTATCCCGAAGCTCACATTACAATTTTAAAGTCTCCCAATCGTTCAATTTACCATTCACACACTCATTAATATCTCTTTTGCGGGCGTTATCTTTCCAATTCATTGTGATTGTTCGTTGCGTTAAGTGGACTGTTTTTTTTTTCTAAACACATGAAAAATAGAGGGGAATTGCCCCAAGCTTTATCTAAAGTTTGTCCCATAATGTCAGTAAAAATGTGCCCCTGACAAAAACAAAATGCTCAAACAAAATTTCTGTACCAAATCAAATTGGAGGGTCCTTGACCCCAAAAAATTACTGACAGGGTCCCTGACCCGAAACAAATTATTGACAGGGTCCCTGACCCGAAAAAATTACTGACAGCCTGTATAAATCTGATGCGGGTGAAAAACGAGATCAATAAGGTCCCTGACCTGTGGCCAATTACACAAAAAAATGTACTCACAGTCAAATTTAGATTCGAGAACCGTCACCTGTTTAGTTACTTCCGTCAGGGATGAGGGGTCGCAGCACAGATCCAAGAGAGAGACAGACCAAGGTCAATCATACCTTGTGCCGGCGTCTGTCTCTTTACTCCGGTCGTGGCCTTGATCACTTTTTCTCAGTCCCTCACGGAAGATCACTCAGGATATTGGATTTTTTCTCGCAGCGCCAAATGTCGTATTCAATATTTTCCCCGCTTCTTGACTGTGATAGAGAAATTCAAACAGCATTCATTAGGTAAGCAAAACTGAACTTTATTTACGAATTGGAACTGATTGCTAGCAGTATTGGCTGAGATTTGAAGTCGGAAGGCAGTCAGTACAAACTGCTGAGTCCGTCCCAAGTCTGCGATATTACAGAAGAATAAGGCGATTTTTATACATTATAGGATCAAGATAACATGAATACAACTTGGTCAGGAATTTAATCGAAAGTAAAACATAAGTAATAATCGTTACAATGGCGTCACCTTGCTGACCTTTAGGGGAATGGAGTTTCATATCATTATCTTGTCTTTGTTTTAAGAAAGGGACAAATTTGTTTACGAACAGGAAGAGACAGCTTTTCAGCTTGGTATTTATTGAGACTGCTTCTAGGTTCATGACGAACAAGCCTTATCTTAGAATTTCAGAGTCACCCAGTTATCAGGTCATGTTGACCTCGGCTGTATCTGTGTATTTTGTATCTGTGTCTTAGGTTAAATTCAACTGTACCAAGAAGACTTGACTAGTTTTCCCATCATGCCATTATTTGCTTCACACAATACCACAGACGCAGCATGGGTTAATTAAGGGCAGGTCATGCCTAACTAATTTAGTGGAATTTTTTGAGGACATTACCAGTGCAGTAGATAACGGGGAGGGTGTGCAGAGGGGTTTATAGGCCAGTGTGCTTAACACAAATAACATGCCAGTGACTGATGGAAATGAGGCTATGGCAGGTGAGGACCTTGAAAGGATTGTTATCACTAAGGAGGTAGTGATGGGCAAGCTGATGGGGCTAAAGATAGACAAGTCTCCTGGCCCTGATGGAATGCACCCCAGAGTGCAAAAAGAAATGGCTAGGAAAATTGCAGATGCACTAATGATGATTTACCAAAATTCACTAGACTCTGGGGTGGTCCCAGTGGATTGGAAATTCGCAAACGTGACACCACTGTTTAAAAAAGGAGGTAGGCAGAGAGCAGGAAATTATAGGCCAGTGAGCTTAACTTCGGTAGTAGGGAAGATGCTGGAATCTATCATCAAGGAAGAAATAGCAAGGCATCTGGATAGAAATTGTCCCATTGGGCAGACGCAGCATGGGTTAATTAAGGGCAGGTCATGCCTAACTAATTTAGTGGAATTTTTTGAGGACATTACCAGTGCAGTAGATAACGGGGAGGGTGTGCAGAGGAGAGTCACTAGGTTAATCCCAGAGCTGAAGGGGTTGGATTATGAGGAGATGTTGAATAGACTGGGGCTGTACTCGTTGGAATTTAGAAGGATGAGGGGGGATCTTATAGAAACATTTAAAATTATGAAGGGAATAGGTAGGATAGATGCGGGCAGGTTGTTTCCACTGGCGGGTGAAAGCAGAACTAGGGGACATAGCCTCAAAATAAGGGGAAGCAGATTTAGGACTGAGTTTAGGAGGAACTTCTTCACCCAAATGGTTGTGAATCTATGGAATTCCCTGCCCAGTGAAGCAGTTGAGTCTCCTTCATTACATCTGAAGTAATTGAGGCCAACACATTGTATCTTTTCAAGAAGCAGTTAGATATAACACTTGGGACAAATGGGGATCAAAGGATATGGGGGAATGCGGGATTAGGCTATTGAGTTGTATGATTAGCCATGATCATAATGAATGGAGGAGCAGGCTCGAATGGCTGAATGTCCTCCCTGCTCCTATTTTTTGTTTTCTCGCACACAGTATTTCTCCCCTCACAATCAATCCCTTTGTCCTCCTTTGTTGAATTTTGAACTGTTCCCAATCCTTTCCTCACCATTTTATTCTGCAACTTTCGAGGAGTCTTCTTTGGATCCAATACTATCCGTAATTTATTTTGTTAGCCACGGTTGGACCACATATCCGATTGAGTTTTTGTACAAGAGAGGAATGCATAACTGTTTGATTTGCATCTTTTGCAACTCCCACTCCTGTTCCTACAAAGCCACAATGCAGGAAATGTTGGACATTGGAAATATTATCAGAAAATACTGGAGATGGCCAGCAAGTCATCGACCTGAAAGGTGAACTCTATTTCTGGGGTATCACGCAGGCCTTTGCAAATTTTGATTACTCAGTTCGCTAGGTCTATGTGCTTCCCATTGTCATGCATATAATTTAAATTGCCGGGTGTAACTGAACATTAACTGTATCTTGCCTATACAATCTGAGACATGTGGAAATGCATGGAGTCGAGTGAGATCCATCTCCTTTAATATGTTGGATCTGTGCAGGCCTCCATGCAACTAACACATGACACATCTCCATTGTTTGCTGTATTTGCTTCCTTGTGAATAACCCTCTGTTTATTCGGCCCATCACCCCAATGCTCTAACTTCCCATGTGACCCCCCTCCCCTCCCCACCACCCCCACCCCTCTATGCCTTCCATGTAAAATTAAATGCTTTTTGCCACCGGAGTAAATTTATTTCCAAGGTCTGAGTGTATCTCACCAATATATTAAATTAACTTGAATTCCTCTCTTGTTCAGCAACTGTAACTCTGTGCATTTGCTCATCCTGCGCACAGCACATAGTGGCTCCATATCTCCAGCACCTTTATGACATACTCAGCTGAACCTCGGTCAACATTCAACATGGTTACGCAGAGGGTGACTGCGATTCTATCCTTTCAATACAGGATGACCCCATCCCTAGACAATTACTGAAAGACATTTCATTGATCCCCAGCAGTAAAAATTAAACATAACCAGGCTCAGTGACCTTTCCCTTAAACAGAGAAGGACTAATTGGAAATGTCCATTGTTTGTGTACAACAAGCCTGATGATAAAAGCTGTGGTATTCAAAATCCAAGAAATGAAACTTGAAAACATACCCTCAACTGTATTTTGCAATTTGATTAAATATGAGAAAAAATTTGAGAACCAGAGTTTGATGTTTCAAACAGCTTTGTGATGATTTTAAATGTTTATTCAACAATAAAATAAATTCAACTTGGAGTACACTGAATTAAATCAATGGATTTACACATTATCTCTTGCTTTACCAGTTCCAAATACTTTTATTTCCCTAATTCAAAGATAATTCACCCCAATGAATATCTTATGCATTTGTGAAAATTATGAGCAAAATCCAGTAATAGTTACCAGACCAGAAAGTTATATCTTTTGGGGTTGGCCTCATGCAATAGAAAAACAAAACAATATTTTCAAGCAGACTTTCTTCACTGTCAAGGCTTGTGGAAGTTCAAACAACTATAACTTTTGTGGTCAATGTCATAAAAAGAACCCTTCCTGCATCCTCTTTCGATAATAATTTTTCATTTTTATCGTTCCTCATCTGAACTAACCTATTCTAAAATCAATCTTAATTGTTATCATTTCATGAGTCTACTTTTTAGGATGTAATTGCAAAGTTCACACTTTGTCTCCTCATTTGAACCTCTGATATTTTATTGAAGTCCTTGTATCTTCATTATTACCAACTTTTAAAGTAAATGATAAACATTTATTACCATGCTCATCAAATCATGGAATGCGCTAATTCCATGAACCTAGGCAAATTGTTTTATAAATAGTTTTATCTACATCTGTAATATATCTAGAAGCCATAGAACAGTCCAATGTTCTGGATTTCCTTGATTTTTCATGCTATCCAGATTTTTCTTGACATGCTGGAGGGAGACAAAAAAGCAGCCAACCCTTCCTGCTTGCCGTAACAAGCTTAGATAATGGATGTTATGTACTTTTACTCCATACATTCACAATACAGAGGCCAAAACATTCAGGGAGCAAATGTATCAAGGGGGAAATAAACACTGTGCTAGATTTGGATCTGATTAAATAGTGCAAACAGCTTGTGTGTCAACCAGCCACTACATTCTCATCCCTCCCCTGTTCCTTACACCAAAGGAATGTAAATTCACAAGAACTGAAATGGAGGAAAATTTCAGGTCATTATCACCTGCAGAACTCCACGGTGACAAATCCAACTCTCAAAAACAGGCTGAGCGACAAAAGGCAGATATTTCCAAGGAGTCAGATCATTAAGCGAAGAATAGAGAAAAAGAAAATTGGAAGCAGATGCAAGCGGGGAAACTTAAACCAGGGATAGGAACTAAGAGTGGAGATGCCATGAGAGAAGGGAAGTTGGAGTGCAACAGATGTAGGAATGGAGTGTCGAATATGTAGAAATATGTCAAGTGGAAATGCATAATCCAACAGCGATGCAGATTCAGAGTAATTCACTGAAGTGGAGAGATAGAAAATGTTGAGTGTTCAGAGAGACAAAGTGAGATGGGAGTACACAGCTTAAGAGAGTGGTGGCATGCAAAGTATATAGAGATGAAAATGCAGGAAGAAACCAAGAGGCATGCAGAGATACAAAAATCTGAGAATGACATAGAGAGCTGCAGAGCCAGAAATATACTGAAAGGCGTGTAGCTATTCGTGGAGAAAAATATCCAGCAGAAACTGAGGTAAATAAAGACAGAACACTTTGGTGATCATAGAACAGAAGGATCGTGGGATATGATGAGCTGGGCATGGAGTGAATGAAGGGCTGAAAGAGATAGTCAGACAGCAGAGTGAATGGGGGTGGGGGCTTGATGGTGCGGGTGAGGGCGGCTGACATAAAGGTTCTCAGAGTTGTCAAAAGGGATAAAAATGAACATGTAAAGAACTAGAGAGGCAGAGAGAGAAATCATATCGACAGCATGATATGTTAATAAATATATAAATTCTATGATTCTGGAAAGCAGATATATGAAGCTGGAGGACGTAGCAGTGAAAAGGTTGCTGAGAAAGGAGGAGAGATTGACATATATGTAATGATGATGATTGTTCTGGAATAGTGATAAGTCTGTATCTGCTTCTGAGACCTACCTCTTCCCTGTTGTGGAAAAATTCATCTATGCCTGCAATACAATCCCCTTTCTATTTCTATAATGAAACATACATTGTGATTAATATTGTTATGGGCCAGGGTTTAGCAAACCCCAAAGCGTATCATGGAGTTTACCTGACCTACAACTTTTAATAGATTGTGTTATGGGGAGCACACAGCCCACTCTCTAGGTATGGTACAGCAGAAATTGAAAAGTATTTTTGAAAACAAAACAATGTTTCTTCTATGAACTCAAGTTAACTTTTTAAAAATACACAGTGAACATCTTAGCAACCATCAATTCAAATACAACCCCCAAAGAATATAACACGAAGTAATCCTTAATAACTTCCCAAACAACATCCAGAAGACAAAACAAACACCTTTTAACAGAAGCACATCGGGTTTACATTCACTACTGAAAACATTTATAATTCTGAATTCACCAAATGATCAAGAGGCAGTCTTTTCATGGCAGAGAGATCAACAGTACACCTGTTACCTGTTTTGTCTGGCTTCAGCTCCAACACTGAAAATGAAACTAAGACACACCCTGCAGCAACCAGCCTAAATCAAAAGCAAAAATCTGACAGACAGCCCAGCTCCTCCCACTCTCTAACATCACTGCAGTAATAAAGACTCATTTCTTAAAGGTACTCTCACTACAGATATTTATATAAAGGTACTCTCACTACAGATATTTATATACACACCCATTTATAAACTCTATTTCTTAAAGGTACTCTCACATGACAATATCTTCAGCTCTGTTTGGAGATCTTGCCTGAGGGTTCCTACATGCCAAAACATTCTCTGCTTCCTTTTTGAATGTACTCCTTGCAAAATAAATATCTTGGAAATGAACAGAGACAATAACAATTATTTGTAGCAAAGGATTTGAAAGCAAAACACACAGCAGTCACCCATGCGAACCTCCCTGCATCCTGTATTTTTAACCGGACCTCTGAGTAGAGGAAACAACTCAGAGGAAATCCCAATAATCAGCAATATAATACTAATTAGATATCTCCGCATTCTCCAGAAATTTCTAGTACCCCTTTTGAAATAGAGAGAATCTCCCCAGGCTTCAGGGCACTTTTTGTTCTTCGAAATTGTTGATGTTCATCAAAATAGTTTAAAAGTCAAATTGAGAACATTATTAGACAAAATATCTCAGCAAGAAGTGAGGCTTCCTGCCTGGGTTTCTCAGATTATCACCAAGCAACATGGTTCTATTTATTCTATAACCTGCCCGGATCCTATCTGCTGGGGACAATTGGTTACCCCAACAGCTCTCCAATGACGGGGGAGGGGACAATCACTGGTAGTTGCAGCTGTATAAATAGAGCTGGCCAGTGTGGTACTGGCTAGAGAAGGAAGCAATGGTAAACGACTGCTGCTGCTGTGTACATATTGTAAATAAAGTGACTTTCCATTTGATTCCACAAACTCATGCTGGATTCTTTGTGGCGCTCAAAAAACTGACAATGAGGGTTAAAATGGATAACTCTCTATGCTGCTGAAGCCATGTCCTTGGACCTTTTGTTCGATACAGGTTGGAAGTTTTTTTCTGTTGCACCATGCCTATGGATGTTTGGATGTATTTGATGCTCCGCTGAAGAGTTGGAACCAATATGCACAAGGAATGCATTACTACTTCCTGGTGAATAACATCACTGAAAACAAACGGCAGGTGGTCATTTTGGTAGCCCCCTGTGGCGCACATATGTTGGGGTGAAAAGAAGCCTTAAGTACACTTACATAAAACGTTTGATGAGCTTGTGACTCTGGAGGGCAACATTTTTACCCAATCCCATCCATGATAGTCAAACATTATCGGTTGAACATCATCGAGAAGACCCCTGCGGAATCCCTCCCAGTTCTTATCCAGGCTATGCAGGATTGTAGAGTACAGTGACTGTGCTGACACTTTGTCAAAGATGTTACGAGACCGTTTGGTTTGCAGCATCAATAACGTGGACATCCAGAGGAAACTGTTAACCGAGCTGACATTGACTTTTCAACAGGCCATCCAGATAGAGCTGTCCTGAGAGAGAGCAGAACGGTGACTGCTGGAGCTACAAGAAATGAAATGAAATGAAAATCGCTTATTGTCACGAGTAGGCTTCAATGAAGTTACTGTGAAAAACCCCTAGTCGCCACATTCCAGCGCCTGTTCAGGTGTATGACTTGAGGCACACTCCTTTCACCCAAAAGCATCTCCCCATACCCTCACCATGCCTTGGACGGGGTGCTGTCAGGTCCTACGCTGGTAGCTGTCAGATGTTCCTTCCCTGAGTGATTCTTCTCCAGAACCCATGGATGAGGAGCCGTGTGGGTGTAAGACTTGTGGGTGCCAACCCCAGCGTTCATACCAGTCATGGCCGTATCAGAGGCCAGTCACTCCAGCATGAGCTGGGGCCAACCCAGGGCCCATAGTTTCCATTTGGATAATCCTGAGGGTGATGCTCCTGAGGGTGAGGGGACAGAAGATGACTGCTGCAGCTGCATTTTTTTGGCCACCCACAAGTGGCCCCCATTAAGGTAATGGTCACTCACTTGAGATGGAGTTGGTGCTGGTGCAGCAGGCTCTGTGGTTGGACAGAAGACATTTGAATGCATCAAGTGCGTTATACAGACCCTTGTGTTGACTGATACACAGGTCAGGTTGGCCATCTGTCATGTATTCAAGCTGCTTTAATGCTTTCTCATGTTCCATTTGTTTTAATTTGTAACTGAAGTTTTGCCATTTCCAATGAGTCAACTGTATCTCAGGCAACTCTAAATGCTTAGCCACCGCCATAATTACCTCACCTTTTCACATTTTGTCAGGTAATGTTAATTGCCAAATCTAACAATCTGCTTTTAGTCTCTGTCCATAAGGTACTGCGTGTGACCGTCTCCATCCCCAAAACTTCAGAGCCTCTGAAAGAGACATTGTTCAAACACATTCCCGACTTAAACTAAAACACCACACCTGAAAAGCACCCACAATATGCTCACCCCTCACTGTCTTTAAGTTCACTAAGCCAATCTAATCGATAGACTTTAATCCCGGACGAGCCCCGAGCTCCAATTTGTTATGGGGCAGGGTTTAGAGAACCCCAAAGTGTATCATGGAGTTCACCTGACCCACAACCTTTAATAGATTGTGGTATGGGGAGTGTGGTGATATGCATCACTGTAAATACACAAGGGGTTAATGTAGATACACTAGGACACTGTAAATACAAAAGGGGTTAATGTGAACACACTACACCTAGCTAGATACTAGAGGGAGCACCAGAGACATCATCTACCCAACCCCTCGGCTGCGTGCGCCGGACTATCTAACAATGTTGTTGTTTGTCCTTGCCGCCCTGCCCCCCCAGGGCAAGGCCACGCACAACCGCCGGGAACGGGAGAAGACCAGAGGGAGACCACCAGACCTGCGGCCCCTCACCATGCCCGAGCACAGGGCACTGGACGTGGTTGGCAGTCTGGAGGAGAGGGAGATAGCCGAGATAGAGTTCGGCGGCGGTTTTGACGAAGGGAGACCCCATGCCTAGTTGTTGATCTCATGACACGTGTGTCCCCCTCACCCACCCACCCCATCATCACATCTCCCCTACACCCCCTCTTCCCCCCCACCCCTTCACCACACCCCTTATCCCCTCATCCCCCAGCCTTTCATCACACCCCTCAGCCCCCGACCATTCTCACTACAACCCTCACCTCCCTCACTCCCCCACCCCCTCATCACACCCCCCACCATTCTCACCGCCCTCACTCCCCCACCCCCTCACCACAGCCCTCACTCCCCCACCCCCTGCACCACACCCTTCAACCCCTTCACCTCCCCATCCCCCTGACCACACCCCTCATTCTAAGGCCTTAATCCCGTCTGGCTGTCTGACCACACATGCCGTCTTGTGTCTGACAGGAACTGCCGGAGATGGGCCTGGGCCATCCAGGGCCCCCTGCCCCCAGTCAGTCCCAGAGCCGGTGGCCCCCGGATGGCAGAGCACCGACGGGAAGACCATCTTGAACACCAGCCCTCTGCCCGAGATTCAGGATACCCGGAGTTTGGGTAGGAGGAGGAAACTGACTTTCCGTCACTACTGTCTCCAACACCTTCTACCATCCCAGAGATTATACCTAGGCTGGGCAAACTAGTGAAGAGGCTCCTGGGATACAATCTGGTGCGTACCACACAGTCAATCTGCTACAGCAGGTGGAAGTAGGAGGAGCTGAAGGGCTAGACGGTCGGAGGGAAACCCAGCCCCAGGAACCAGCTCCACCCAGATGGGTCCCGGGCTCCTGGAATATCTAGCCCCACCCACAGTACAGATGCAGGCTGCGCCCCAGAGACTACAGGAGGGGATGACGGCCGGCATCCAACACCCGGAGGTGCAGGTGGAGGATTCCATCCGTGTTCAGGAGCTGCGGGTGGTGCCAGTCATACGTGCCACCCTGACCAAAACCCCATGGGTGGCGTCCGCGGTGGAGGCAATGGGGGCAACGGTGTCAGATATGACTCAGAATGTGCGAGGCCAAGGACATTCTATGCAGGCGGGGGCCGAGGCCAAGGACAGGGCTGCCCTCTCTCCGGCAACCATGTGCCAGAGCCACCTGTAGATTGCAGCAGCGCTCCTGAGCGTCGTCCAGTCACAGCCTATTGCTGAGAGCATCGGTGGAATTGCCCAAGTGCAGGCCTGTGTGGCGCAGACTCAGAGTGAGGTGACCCAGTCCCAGAGGGAGGTAGCCCACTCACTGGCTGATGTGGCCCTCACCCTGAGTGACGCGACCCACTCACTGGCTGATGTGGCACAGACACTCAGGGTAGTTGCACAGTCGCACAGTGATGTGGTGCAGTCCCGTACGGAGATGGGCCACTCCTGTGCTCTATGGCTGCGAACATGCAGACCCTTGCTGAGACCAGAGGCGGACCTCCAGGACTGGCAGCAGCAGGTGTCGGAGGGGCTTCAGGGCTGGCTCCACTCGCACCCCGTCCCATGGAGTAGCCTGCGGGCTATTGGGCATCCCAAGGGAGGTGGAGGTTCTGGGGTCCATGCCAGTGGCCCCTCTAGGGGACGTACCAGAACAGAGCAGCACCTCCTTCCCCCCCCCCCTCCGTACCTGGTGCATCTGGTGGGCAGCTGGCAGAACAGATTGGCACCATGCCACCCGGGATGCCTGAGGAGCAGCCAGGCCCATCCAATCTGCCCCAGGAGACGTGCGCCAATGGGGACCCTCGTCGCAGGGCAGGAGTCACAGCAGGCCTCCTCCACTTCTGCTGTACCATCTGGGGAATCACTAGGCGCAGTCTCAGAGTCCGTAAGGCCAGAAAGTTCAACAGCAGTTAAGTTGGCATGGGTGCAGGGCACAGTTTAGTTACAGGGGCTAGGGCACAGAGTGTAAATACCTCTTCACATTAAACATCGGTTAACACCGTTGAAACCTGCCTCTGTGCTATGTCTGATGGGTTAGGGGTGGGGCGGTCAGTGCTGGCCAGTGGGAGTGAGGGGGGAGGGGAATGACTGAGGCCCAGTGGGTTGACCATGTAAACCCCCCCTCCCGCCCCAACCAGCCCCAGCAGAGGTGCTCAGTGGTGTTGGAGGTGTGGGATGTGGTATGGTGGTGTCCGTGTCCCTGGCCAGGGACCCCCAAACCCCCAGTCTGTGTACCGTGTCACGACAAGTGTTTCCCATGCACGCAAGCCCTAGCGATATCATTGTGCAGCTTCCCGTGCCTTGCCAGGCCCCATGCCCCGCTCATTGCCCCCCTCCCCATCATCCTCCTCATCTGACGAAGCCTGCCCTTCCTCTTCATCCTCTTCCAGCACATCGCCCTCTGCTGCGCAATGTTGTGGAGGACACAGCAGATCACCAAGATGCGGGCGACCCTCCTAGCCTCGTACTGGAGGGTGTCTCCTGAGTGGTCCAGGCACATGAGGCGTATCTTCAGGACCACAAAGCACGTCTTGACCACACCCCTGGTCGCTGAATAGACATCATTGTCGTGGGTCTATGGCCTCCGTATAGGCGTCATGAACCACGACTGCAAAGGGTAACACCTGTCGCCCAGCAACCAGCCCCGCCGCCGGGGGGGGTGTCCGTCGAACATTCGGGGATCTCCAAGTGCGCTAGTATGAAGGAATCATGTAAACTGCTCCGGTATCGGGTGCAGACGTGCAGAATGCACATCTGATGATCGCACACCACCTGTATATTCCATGCTGTTTCTATTTGTGAACAGTGGCCTGTTACTCGCCTGTGGGCGTAGGGCGAAATGCATGCCATCGATGACTCCCTGGACCTGGGGCATCCCGGCCATGGTTGCTAACCCCGCTGCCCGGGCATCTGTTGGGCGCGGTCCACAGGGTAGTCGATGTACTGATCCGCCTCGACATACGCGGGCTTCCATGATGGAGCAGATGCACCTGGCATAAAGTTCAGTGCGACAGTCACCTTGACGGTCACCGGGAGCAGATGTCTCCCCCATACCCCTGCAATGCCAGGTATGCCACAATCAAGCAGATATGTCGCAATGTGTCTCTGCTCATCCGGTAGTCTCCGTCTGCATGCTCGGTCCAGAAGGTCCTCAAATGGCATGCAGTGCGGTACACTCGTGGTCTCATCTGGCGCCTCCTTGGTTCCTCTTCCTCCTACCTCGTCCTGTTAGGCGAATGGCCCTCCAGCCTGAGCAGCTGCCACCTGCCCCCACTGCAGCCCGTTCCTCTGCTGCAGCCTCCGCCTCCTCTCTGAGCGGCCCCGCTCATGCTGCCACAGGGCTTCGTGCAGGACAAAGGCCATCGCCACGGCAGCCAGCATTGCAGGTTGATGTCCAACGCCATAATGCAGGGTTCATAGCACATAGAACTAGAACACTACAGCGCAGTCCGGGCCCTTCGGCCCTCGATGTTGCGCCGACCTGTGAAACCATCTGAAGCCTATCTGACCTACACTATTCCATTTTCATCCATATGTCTATCCAGTGACCACTTAAATGCCCTTAAAGTTGGCGAGTCTACTACTGTTGCAGGCAGGGCGTTCCACACCCCTACTCTCTGAGTAAAGAACTGCCTCTGACATCTGTCCTATATCTCTCACCCCTCAATTTAAAGCTATGTCCCCTCGTGTGGTCATCACCATCCGAGGAAAAGACTCTCACTGTCCACCCTATCTAACCCTCTGACTATCTTATATGTCTCTATTAAGTCACCTCTCAGCCTTCTCCTCTCTAACGAAAACAACCTCAATTCCCTGAGCCTTTCCTCGTAAGACCTTCCCTCCATACCAGGCAACATCCTAGTAAATCTCCTCTGAACCCTTTCCAAAGCTTCCACATCATTCTATAATGTGGTGACCAGAACTCACGCAAGTACTCCAGGTGTGGCCGCACCAGAGTTATGTACAGCTGCAGCATGGACCCTGTGGTTCCGAAACCAATCCCCTGCTTATAAAGGCTAGCACACCATATGCCTTCTTAACAGCCCTATTAACCTGGGTGGCAACTTTCAAGGATTTATGTACCTGGATGCCGAGATCTCTCTGTTCATCTACACTACCAAGAATCTTGCCATTAGCCCAGTACTCTGCATTCCTGTTACTCCTTCCAGAGTGAACCACCTCACACTTTTCCGCATTTTAAACTCCATCTGCCACCTCTCAGCCCAGCTCTGCAGCTTATCTATGTCCCTCTGTATCCTATAACATCCTTCAGCACTATCCACAACTCCACCGACCTTCGTGTCATCTGCAATTTACTAACCCATCCTTCTACACCCTCTTCCAGGTCATTTATAAAATGACAAACAGCAGTGGCCCCAAAACAGATCCTTGCCGTACACCACTAGTAACTGAACTCCAGGATGAACATTTGCCATCAACCACCACCCTCTGTCTTCTTTCAGCTAGCCAATTACTGATCCAAACCGCTAATCACCTTCAATTCCATACTTCCTTATTTTCTGCAATAGCCTACCGTGGGGAACCTTATCAAACGCCTTACTGAAATCCATATACACCACATCAACAGCTTTACCCTGATCCACCTGTTTGGTCACCTTCTCACAAACCTCAATAAGGTTTGTGAGACATGACCTACCTTCACAAAACCGTGTTGAGTATCGCTAATCAACTTGTTCTTTTCAAGATGATTATAAACCCTATCTCTTATAACCTTTCCAACATTTTACCCACAAACGAAAGTAAGGCTCACAGGTCTATACTTACCAGGGTTGTCTCTACTCCCCTTCTGAAAACGGGGACAACATTTGCTATCCTCCAGTCTTCCGGCACTATTCCTGTCGACAAAGACGACATAAATATCAAGGACAAAGGCTCTGCAATCTCCTCCCTGGCTTCCCAGAGAATCCTAGGATAAATCCCATCTGGCCCAGGGGACTATTTATTTTGACATTTTCTAAAATTGCTAACACCTACTCCTTTTGAACTCAATTCCATCTAGCCATGGTCGACTGAACATGAGTGTTCTCCTCGACAATATTGTCTTTCTCCGTGTAACACTGACGAAAATATCCATTTAATGCTTCCCCTATCTCCTCTGATCACACACAACTTTCCACTACTATCCTTGATTGGCCCTAATCTTACTCGGAGTCATTCTTTTGTTCCTGATATACCTATAGAAAGCCTTAGGGTTTTCCTTGATCCTATCCGCCAACGACTTTTTCGTGTCCTCTCCTCGCTCTTCTTCACTCTCCCTTAGGTCCTTCCTGGCTAACTGTACCTCTCAAGTGCCCTAACTGAGCCTTCATGTCTCATCCTAACAAAGCCTTCTTCTCCTCTGACAAGTGCTTCAACGTCCTTAGTAAACACGGTTCCCTTGCTCGACAACTTCCTCCCCTGCCTGACAGGTACATAATTATCAAGGACACGCAGTAGCTGTTCCTTGAAAAAGCTTCCACATTTCGATTGTACCATCCCCTGCAGTTTCCTTCCCCATCTATACCTCCTAAATCTTGCCGAATAGCATCATAATGCCTTTCCCCAGCTATAATTCTTGCCTTGCGGTATATACCTATCCCTGCCCATTGCTAAGTATGAGGGCTGCCGTCGGTGTGGCCCTGGTTGTCCCCCGGTGGTGCTGCCGGTTGGGTGGTGTGGTCTGGGGGAGGTGGAGGTGACTGGGGGGGTCATCCAGACGGCCATTTTCTCTGCGTGCACCCAGGGGCTGGGGCAAGTGGCAAGATGGCCACTGTAATGGCCGTCTGTGCCTTGGCACCATCCCTTTCCTGTTGGAGGGCTCCCTGGCTGCTCGGCCTGTCTTCCCCCCCCTTCTCCTCCACTCCCCTGGCCCTAGCTGGGACCCCACCCCGCAGCCAGCACACCCGGTGTCTGAGCTGGCAGCCCGCAGTCACTCCAAGCCACTTCCTGCCTCCTCTCTCCACCGCCACAGCCAGCACGCCAGATTCACAAATTTTTACAGCACATTAGAAACATGCCATCAGGGAATCAGCCTATCTGAGGCGCTGAATCGCTGAGGCCCTGGATAATCTGTCATCAGGACCGCTAATAGTATGCCTACTGTACTTGCAGGCCACGCGTGGGCGGCGCAATTTCATCATTTTAGGGGCCCAGGGAATCCTGATCTGGCGTGAAACCAGCATCAGGCTCGATTTCGGCATTGGAAGCTATTCTCTGCCCGATCGTGTTTCGCAAATTCGGCGTCGGCTAATGGAGAATCCAGCCCCTTATCTGTAATCTTGTAGTCTGGCAGTGCTGGAATACTTGTCACTGATTGTCTGTGTCCTTGGCTGTGGTCCCTCTGTGGATTGCATGGATGGTCTTCCTCTTGTTGGCTGTCGAAGTTGTAGTCAAGAGGGCTGCAGTCAAGAGAGCGACGATTTAACCCTGAGGTTTTTGCGCTCTTTTGGGCCGTCCCAGGTGACGTCCAATGGATCAGTTGGCCTCGATCACCCTGATCGATCTGAGCCATTGTGGGCAGGTGCCTTGATGGCTGGGGGTCGGCCATAGCCGTAGTGTCAGGCATGTAGGCCTTCACAAATTAGGAAAGCAGGCGCACTGAGTCTGCCACTATGTCGTTTCTACGGGGAGCCCATAGTCCCAGGATAGCCTTTCATAACCATTTTCCGATGTTAGTTTCTTCATACGTCTGAGCTCCGCTTTGTATATTTGCAGGCTGCAGCCTGTCTGTGCTCAGGCTTGGCCAAATTGCCATCAACCCTCTGTGGGTGGCCATTTAGATGGCCACATATCTCTCCTCTTGATCCTGAACGTGAAGCATGGTGGACACAGACTCGGACTAATACCCGCCCTGCTCCCAGCCACCTGTCGGTCAAGTAAGGCCCTAACTCTACTATGCAAAAACATGCTGCATAATACATTATAATATGACCTAACTTCAACTTCACACAAGTATGTTATTAAAACAGAAAATAATCTTATCCTACCACAGTCATCCTACTTCCTTATAAAATTACAAAACAAGTAAACAGTACAGAGATTTAAAGCATCAGCATCAAATTACACAATATTAAAATTGACATACAGTATCAAAAATCTCAACACAAAGGGGCATGGATGACCCTTTAGCAGCAGGCACATGTAAACTTGGCATTTCATGCAATTGAGTACGAGTCCCAAGGAATCTTTAGTTTGTCTGAAGTAAAGGGGCTTGGGTTGTAAGACCCGGCGTCTACTGATTTTTGCTTTCCACCTACGGAACTGGACTATGAGGATGCCAAAATAAATTAATGTAATCAGGATGAAGACTACAGCCAGGTGGGAGATGAGGCACATCATGGGGTGGACCTAAGGGTGAGACCCCCACTCCCAGAAATCATCCCACCAAGTGGTGGCCTTGATTTCTGCGATTTGCCGGGTGATATCCTGGATCTGCTGAATTAATTTGGTGAATGTTCAGTGAGCCGTGGCCAATTTTGGCCTAATTTGGTGCAGTTCCTCAGGTAGGGGTCTAAGTTCAGTGTCGTGTTTTTCATAATAATCCCCCCAGGTTTTGCTGGAGTGCGTCAGTGTCATTGATGACCACCCTTTCCCTTCTGTGGATGTCAATTAAATGTGTGAGCCCACCCTGGCCGGAATGTCCGGTTTTATGCAGAAGGTCTCATTGTTGATGTCACTGTGCTATGCCATACTAGTATTGCTTTAGGGACGTGGTCAAGCAGTACTCCCCTGCTCCCTTGTAAGCTACCCGAGTGATGTCTGTGTCCAGGCTGTGTGCCTCTTTGGTATAATTTAAAGTTGTGTTTGTTCGGAAGCCACACAAAACATGCTCGTTCAAATAGTCTGGGTAGGGGCATGCGATTATCTTTTCAGTTTGCGGACATCTATTTAGAGTGGTGCCGATAAGCCTCCATTCCTTCTCCACTGCATATAATAAGGTCCCAGCATGTCCTATCCAGACGCGTTGTTAATTATTCTATGTTTCTACCTCAAATGCCCTCGGCGGGATTCTCCAATCCCCCACCGGGTCGGACAATCCCCGAGCGGGGGCGGCGTGAATCCCGCCGCTCTGACACCGGCTGCCATATTCTCCGGTGCCGGATTCCAGGCGGGGACGGGGATCATGCCGGTTGGGGCATTGGCAGCGACCTCGCCCCGCAAATCTCCAGGCCCTGATAGGCCGAACAGCTGCCAATTTCTGGCCAGTCCCACCGGCGTGCATTGGACATGGTCCCATACGGCGGGACTTGGCTGGTAGGCCGAGCGGCTGCCAATTTCTGGCCAGTCCCACCGGCGTGCATTGGACATGGTCCCACACGGCGGGACTTGGCTGGTAGGCCGGCTGCTGCGGTGCTAAGGGGGGGATCTGGCCCTGGGGGGGCCCCCAACGGTGGCCTGTCCTGCGATCGGGGCAACTGATTGGCGGGCGGGCCAATGCTGTGGCGGCACTTCTTCCTTCCGCTCCGGTCCCTGTAGGGCTCCGCCATGGCCGGCGCGGATATGACACCCCCCTGCGCTTGCTCCAGAATACACCGGCCGGTCTGCGCATGCAGCGAATCATGCCAGCGGTTCTGCGCATGCGCAAACTTGCTCAGTCCCATGTCGCACGGTGGCGCAGTGGGTTAGCCCTGCTGCCTCACGGCACTGAGGTCAGATGCCGGCTCTGCGTTACTGTCCGTGTGGACTTTACACTTTCTCCCTGTGTCTGCGTGGGTTTCGCCTCCACACCCCAAAGATGTGCAGGGTGGATGGATTTGCCATGCTAAATTGCCCCTTAATTGGAAAAAATGAATGGGGTACTCTAAATTTATATTAAAAAAACTTGCTCAGTCCCTTCAGCGCCGGCTGGCGTGGCGCCAACCCCTCTGCCGCCAGCCTAACCCCCGGAAGTGTAGAGAATTCCGCAACTTCCGGTCGGTCCGACGCTGGAGTGGTTTGCGGCGTTTTTTACGCTGGCGTCAAAGTGGCACAAGGTGGTGCAAACCATAGATATCCTTGGTACAGAAAGTTTGTATTGTCCTGTGGTTTGAGTCCGGCGATTCCGGCAATGAAGGTTGTGATGATGATGATTCCAGGGTCATCCTGAGGCTTTCGTGTTTGTCATCCATGGGTGTCCAAGGGAGACCAACCATAGTGGCTGATGTGTTATCTGAGTTGGTCGATCATCGACTGCAACTGGATGCAGTGAGACTCGAATCAGGCTTCCGACATAGTAGATGGTTCAACACTGTTTTATTGAACTTGCTTCTTGCTGTACATAATCTGCTGTGGGGTGACACTCTATTAATCTAAACTGATAACCTCAGACTGGCTTGACCAGACTAGCTCTCTGTCACATGGAGAAGGTGCTCATGGCCTTGTGCACTCTAACTATCTCTGTAGCTGTGTCCCGTGAGAAGAGGCAGAATCTTAATGCCTCATGTGTTTTATAGTGGTAGTGTCCTGTCTGGTGATTGGTTGTTCTGTGTTGTGTGTGTTCATTGTTTATCCTGTGTGTCAATCACTGCCTGTCTGCATCTCATTATATCCATAAGTGGATATTATGACATCTCCACTTTTTGAAATAAATTTAGGAATATGGCTGTATATACATGTGTGACTATGTACAAGTGGTGAGCGAATGAACATATTGACATGGGAACGTGTCTATTGTGCAGATACAGAGCAAACTGAACAAAATTTACAGGATTCATGTCCATAGATTCAGTCTTTGTGGTGGGCGACAAATTCTTGTCGATTGCCTCAGAGGTGGAGGGGGGGACGACAGCACCTGGACAGGCGGGCTTGCTGCCAGATCGGTGGCCTCGTGGACAGGTGGGATTGCTGCCAGATCGGTGGCTTCGTGGACAGGCGGGACTGCTGCCAGATCGGTGGCCACATGGTGCGAGATGTCCTGATGCGGCATGATGACATGGGGAGAAGAGCGGTCAGGTGGTGGGCAGGCAACTTTGCGCAACACGCTCCTGTTGCGCCAAAGAATGGAGCCATAAGCCATTTGAACAACAAAATACCTGGGGGCAGCCTGTTTGACGACAGCAGCTGAGGCTGACCAGCCTCCCTCAGGCAACTGGACGTAAACAACATCTTCTGGAGCCAACGCAGGCAGATCAGCGGCATGAGCATCATACGTGATCTTCTGCTGGTCCCTGGATCGCTGCACTTTCTGCAGTACTGTGAGGTGGTCAAGGTCTTGAACATGGATGGCTGGAACAGTCGTCCGCAGGTTGCAGTTCATGAGCAGCTGCGCCGGAAACAAACCAGTCCACAGAGGGGTTGTATGCCAACAGCGCTAGGTTGAAATCAGAGGCTGAGTCTGCAGCCTTGCAAAGCAGCCGCTTGACAATATGGACCCCCTTCTCGGCCGTCCCGTTTGATTGCGGGTCATGGGGACTGGATATATGCCTGAAGTGGTAGGATCGTGCACAGTCCCGGAACGGACTCCCTGAACGCCTTGACCCACTTCAATTCGCATACCGTCGCAACCGGTCCACATCAGACGCCATTTCCCTGGCCCTCCACTCATCCCTAGAGCATCTTGAAAACAAGGACTCCTACATCAGACTCCTATTTATTGACTACAGCTCCGCCTTCAACACCATAATCCCAGCCAAGCTCATATCAAAGCTCCAAAACCTAGGACTTGGCTCTCCACTCTGCAATTGGATCCTTGACATTCTGACCAACAGACCACAGTCAGTAAGAATGAACACCAACACCTCCTCCACAATAGTCCTCAATACCGGTGCCCTGCAAGGCTGCGTACTTAGCCCCCTACTCTACTCCCTGTACGCACACGACTGCATGGCAAAACTTGGTTCCAACTCCATCTACAAGTTAGCTGACGATACGACCATAGTGGGCCGGATCTCGAATAACGACGAGTCCGAATACAGGAGGGAGGTAGAGAACCTAGCGGAGTGGTGTAACACCAACAATCTCTCCCTCAATGCCAGCAAAACTACAGTGCCTACAGAAACTCAGCACCCATGGACCAGTTGAACCAGGAACATTCCTCGTCACAATGGATGTCTCGGCACTCTACACCAGCATCCCCCATGACGACGGCATTGCTGCAACAGCCTCAGTCCTCAACACCGACAACTGCCAATCTCCAGACGCAATTCTGCAACTCATCCGTTTCATTCTAGACCACAACGTCTTCACCTTCGACAACAAATTCTTCATCCAGACGCACGGAACAGCCATGGGGACCAAATTTGCACCTCAATATGCCAACATCTTCATGCACAAGTTTGAACAGGACTTCCTCACCACACAGGACTTTCAACCGATGCTATACACCAGATACATCGATGACATTTTTTTCCTTTGGACCCACGGCGAGACATCACTGAAACGACTACACGATGACATCAATAAGTTCCATCCCACCATCAAACTCACCATGGACTATTCTCCAAATTCAGTTCCATTCTTGGACACACTCGTCTCCATCGAGGACGGTCACCTCAGCACCTCGCTTTACCGCAAGCCCACAGATAATCTCACGATGCTCCACTTCTCCAGCTTTCACCCGAAACACATTAAAGAAGCCATCCCCTATGGACAAGCCCTCCGTATACACAGGATCTGCTCAGACAAGGAGGAGCGCAACAGACACCTACAGATGCTGAAAGATGCCCTCGTACGAACGGGATATGGCGCTCGACTCATTGATCGACAGTTCCACCGCGCCACAGCAAAAAACCGTACCGACCTCCTCAGAAGACAAACACGGGACACCACTGACAGAGTACCCTTCGTCGTCCAGTACTTTCCTGGGGCAGAGAAACTACGACATCTTCTTCGCAGCCTCCAACACATCATCAGCGAGGATGGACATCTTGCCAAGGTCATCCCCACACCCCCACTACTGGCCTTCAAACAACCGCGCAACCTCAAACAAACCATTGTTTGCAGCAAATTACCCAGCCTTCAGAACAGCAACCACAACACCACAAAACCCTGCCAGGGTAATCTCTGCAAGACATGCCAGATCATCGACATGGACACCACCATTACACGTGGAAACACCACCCACCAGGTACGCGGCGCATACTCGTGCGACTCGACCAATGTAGTCTACCTCATACGCTGCAGGAAAGGATGTCCCGAAGCGTGGTACATTGGCGAGACCATGCAGACACTGCGACAACGAATAAACGGGCATCGTGCGACTATCAACAGGCAGGACTGTTCCCTTCCAGTTGGGGAACACTTCAGCAGTCAAGGACATTCAGCCTCTGATCTCCGGGTCAGCATTCTACAAGGAGGCCTTCAGGAGACGCGACAACGCAAAATTGCTGAGCAAAAACTTATAGCTAAGTTCCGCACGCATGAATGCGGACTCAACCGGGATCTGGGATTCATGTCGCATTACATTCGGCCCCCACCAACAAGCCTGGACTTGCAGAGGCCTACCGACTGAACTGGCTTGGGACAATTCACACCTCTTTAACCTGGAGCTACCTCTCTCTCTGCATCTTTGATGATTTGATTGCCTGCAGGTGCTCGCATTCCGGGGCATCTCTGACTGTGTCTATATAAACATTTCTGGAACAAGCCTTTCCATTCACCTGAAGAAGGAGCCGTGCTCCGAAAGCTCGTGTTTGAAACAAACCTGTTGGACTTTAACCTGGTGGTGTAAGACTTCTTACTGAGCAAAACTAAAGAGCTGGTCATCGACTTCAGGAAGCAAAGTACTGTACACACCCCTGTCAGCATCAACGGAGCCGAGGTAGAGATGGTGAGCAGTTTCAAATTCCTAGGGGTGCACATCACCAAAATCTATCCTGGTCCACTCACGTCGACGCTATCACCAAGAAAGCACAACAGCGCCTATACTTCCTCAGGAAACTAAGGAAATTCGCCATGTCCACATTAACCCTTACCAACTTTTACAGATGCACTATAGAGAGCATCCTATCGGGCTGCATCACAGCCTGGTATGGCAACTGCTCGGCCCAGGACTGCAAGGAACTTCAGAGAGTCGTGAATACCGCCCAGTCCATCACACGAACCTGCCTCTCATCCATTGATTCATCTACACCTCCCGCTGCCGGGGGAAGCAGGCAGCATAATCAAGGATCCCTCCACCCGGCTTCCTCACTTTTCCAACTTCTTCCATCGGGCAGGAGATTCAGAAGTCTGAGAACACGCACGAACAGACTCAAAAACAGCTTCTTCCCCACTGTCACCAGACTCCTAAATGACCCTCTTATGGACTGACCTCATTAACACTACACCCATGTGTGCTTCATCCGATGCCAATGCTTATGTAGTTACATTGTATATATTGTGTTGCCCTATTATGTATTCTCATGTATTCTCATGTATTTTCTTGAATTTTGTTTAATTCCCATTTCTTCCATGTACTGAATGATCTGTTGAGCTGCTTGCAGAAAAATACTTTTCACTGTACCTCGGTACACGTGACAATAAACAAATCCAATCCAATCCAAGTCAGACCACTCTTGGCTGTAGAAACGTGCACCGTTGTCACTCATTACTGTGTGTGGTACCCCATGCCTGGCAAACGTCTCTTTGCAGGCTTTGATGACGGACTTGGACGTGAGGTCCGACAGTTTCAGCACTTCCGGGTAGCTGGAGAAGAAGTCGATTAAAAGCATGTAATCACGCCCTTTGGCGTGAAAGAGGTCTATCCCCACTTTGGACCACGGAGAGGTCATGATCTCTTGCTGTTGCAGTGTTTTCTTGGGCTGAGATGGTTGGAATTTCTGGCATGTTGTGCAGTTGAGGACCATGATGGCAATGTCCTGGCTGATGCCAGGCCAGTAAACTGCCTGCCGAGCTCTGCGTCGACATTTCTTGACCACAAGGTGACCCTCATGGATCTGTCTGAGCACCATGGTTTGCACGGTTTGGGAAATTACGATTCTATCCAGTTTCCGAAGGATCCCCTCAACAGCCGTTAACTTATCCTGAATGTTGAAGAACTGGGGGCACTGCCCCTTTTGCCAGCCATGAGTGAGGTGTTGCATCACACTCTGCAATAGAGGATCTTTGGCAGTTTCTTCACGTATTTGGATAACTCGTTCATAAGTGGCTGGGAGGTTGCTGGTACACAACTGTACCTGTGCCTCTATGTGGTTAATGAAGTCGTCCTGTTCACACGGCGTAGTGATGGATCGGGATAGGGCATCCGCGATTACCAGCTCCTTACCCGGTGTGTAGATGAGTTCGAAGTCATATCGGCAGAGACAAAGAAGAATTTGCTGCTGCCGAGGTGTCATATCATTTAAATGCTTCTGAATTATGTGGACTAAGTGCCTGTGGTCTGTTTCCACCATGAACTATGGCGGACCGTATACGTAGTCATGAAACTTATCTATTCCTGTCAGGAGACCCAAGCATTCTTTTTCGATCTGGGCATACCGTTGTTCTGTGGAGCCATGGCCCTGGATGCTTATTCCACTGGAGCCCAGGACGAGGAGTCATCTTTCTGGAGGTGCACCGCACCAATGCCGTCCTGGCTTGCGTCTGTGGATATCTTGGTATCCTTGGTTGGGTCAAAAGACGGCAGTACTGGGGCTGTGGTGAGCTTTGCCTTCAGCTCAAGCCACTCCGCTTGATGTGCGGGTAGCCACTGGAACACTGTGGACTTTTTAACGAGATGCCAGAGGGCTGTGGTGAGGGATGCCATGTTAGGAATGAATTTCCCAAGGAAATTTACCATTCCAAGGAAAAGTAGGACCGCCTTTTTGTCCTCTGGGGTCTTCATGGCATTGATTGCCAGTACATTGTCAGCATCAGGTTGCACACCCTGCTGTGAAATGTGGTCACCCAGAAACTTGATAGCGGACCGACCAATGAGCCTTTAGCCCTGATGAGTTGGAGGCCATTTTCGTGGATCCTTTGGAAAACCTGTCTGAGGCGAGCGATGTGATCCTCGGACGTCGTGGACCAGATGATCACGTCGCCCACATAGACTCGCAGCCCCTCGATGCTCTCCATCATTTGCTCCATTATTCGATGAAAGACTTTGGAAGCTGAAATGATGCCGAAAGGCATGCAGTTGTAGCAATACCTGCCCAACGGAGTGTTAAACGTGCACAGTTTCCTCCTGGACTCGTTCAGCTGTATCTGCCAGAAACCCCGTGAGATGTCCAGCTTGGTGAAGAACTTAGCATGAGCCATCTCACAGTTTAATTCTTCTTGCTTCGGGATCGGGTAGTGCTCTCACATGATGTTGCGATTCAGGTCTTTAGGATCGATGCAAATGCGGAGTTCGCCAGAGGGTTTCTTGACGCAGACCATAGAGCTGACCCAGTCTGTTGGTTCCGTGACCTTTGAAATGATGCCCTGGTCTTGGAGTTCTCGTAGCTGCATTTTCTGATGATCCTTGAGTGGAGCCGGCACCCGACGTGGTGCATGGATGACTGGGGTGGCGTGCGGCTTAAGTCGTATCTTGTAGCGATATGGGAGCGTGCCCATCCCATCAAACACATTGTGGTATTGCGTGAGAATGTCATCTATCTCAGCCTGTAGGTTCGCATTGGACGAGGCAGTCGCAGGTGTGGAGGACATGGTATGGACTCGCTGGACCAGATTTAGAAATTTGCATGTGCAAGCACCGAGCAGGGATGCCTTGTCAGGCCGGACGACCTTGAATCTTAATGTCGCCTTGATTGCCTTGTGAGATGCTGCGAGCTGGCATGATCCACTGGCAGCTATGGCATTGCCATTGTAGTCAAGGAGCTGGCAGGCTGGTGGAAGAATGCTAGGTTGGTTTTGGATGCTGTCAAGGTCTGACTGTGATATGTGATTTGCAGACACGCCAGTGTCCAATTTGAATCGGATGCGACACTGGTTGACCGTGATGACAGCACACCACTCGTCTTCAGGATTCACACTCAGGATTGAAAGGCAGTTTGCAGACGCGGTGGAGACCAGCTCGCATGTGGTGATGATGCCCACCCGAGATGGAGTCTCGAGGCAGTCAACATCGGGGTCTGTTGGGCTTTAGGGATCGGAATCCTGCATACCTTGTTGTACGCAGTGGACACGTCTGCGCTGCAGCTGGGATCGCTGGCTGTTGCTCAGTGGAGCGGATCTGCAGAGGGCTGCATAATGCCCAGGCTTTCCACACTGTAGACATCGCCTGCCTTTGGCTCGACATTGCCATTTTAAATGGGCTTTAAATGGGCGGAGCCACAATTTGGACACGTCATGACGCTGAAGTCAGTGCGTTCTGCGTTCTGCATGCGCAGTGTGGTCGGCCAGCGTTCGCACGTGCGCATTAGGGTCTTCGGCCTCATCGTCCTCCCGGTCGTGGCGCGCATGCGTAGGGACCCGAGAAAAGCACGCGAAACGGCCACTCTCCTCAATGTTGAGGCCTTGCATTTTTGTGATGGCCTGCACCCTTTCTGCCTCGTGGGAGGCCAGTTTTGCTATTTCTTCCGCCCTGATGTGGGAGTAACGATTTCTGGCATGCTCTTGGACAACGCACGTTTCGATGGCGATGGAGAAGGTCAACTGTTTGATTTTGTGTAGCTGCTCCCGCAGGAAGTTGGACTGGACCCCGAAAACGATATGATCCCGGATCATGGAATCAGCCGCTGAGTCATAATTACATGACTGCGATAGGTTGCGGAGATGGGTCAAGAAGGACTGAAAAGATTCATCGTTACCCTGAAGCCTCTGTTGGAAGATGTACCGTTCAATGCTCTCATTCACCTCGACTTCACAGTGGATGTTGAATTTCAGCAGAACTGTCTTGAACTTTGTCTTGTCTTCACCATCGGCAAACGTGAGCAAGTTAAAGATGTGGATGGCGTGATATCCGCAGTCGACAGAATCAGCGTGATCTTCCTGGCATCCGATGCTGCCTCGAGGTTGGAAGCCTCGATATACAGGAGGAAATTCTGTTTGAAGACCTTCCAGTTAGCGCTGAGGTTGCCGGAGATCTGGAGTTGCGGAGGGGGCTGGATCTTTTCCATGCCACTGGATGTTTGCTTGCTGGTTGTTGCCGAGTCACTCGAGGTAGGTTCGTTAGAGTTAATAGTTCCCTGGTACCATGATATGTTATCTGAGTTGGTCTAACATCGACTACAACTAGATGCAGTGAGACTCGAATCAGGCTTCCGACACAGCAGATGGTCCAATGTTTTATTGAACTTGCTTGTTGCTGTACATAATCTGCTGTGGGTTGACACTAATCTAAACTAATCTCAGACTGGCTTGACCAGACTAGCTCTCTATCACATGGAGAAGGTGCTCATGGCCTTGTGCACTCTAACTATCTCTGTAGCTGTATCCCGTGAGAAGAGGCAGAGTCTTAATGCCACATGTGTTTTATAGTGATAGTGTCCTGACTGGTGATTGGTTGTTCTGTGTTGTGTGTGTTCATTGATTATCCTGTGTGTCAATCACTGCCTGTCTGCATCTCATTATATCCATGAGTGGATATAATGACTGTCTATTATTGCCGTATATTCATTTTCTGTATTTTATTTGAGATGCCATTCCATAATTAAGTTGTCACCATGCGTCATCTTTTTCTTTTAAAAATATGCTGTTTTCTCACAGCCTTTTTGGAGTCGTCAGACACTATCTTCAACCAACTCCATCTTTATCACAACCATGCAGCGGTTGAGGTGTGTGCCAATTTTATAGAATTTCATCTTGGGAGCATAGAGGTTTTCATTTTGACACAGAGATTCCGACTTTAAAGGGCCGAATTTTAGGGCAGCCCTTATTTCATAGCAGCAGCGATCACCAATGGGTGTGTAAGTGTGGGAGTGGCCTGAAGGGGCCTGGAAGAAAGGGAAAAGAGAAAAGTTTGAAACCGGAAGGTTGGGCACAGAGATAAATACATTATTCATCCCACAACCAACTGTGAAGTTTGGGAAGGAGTTGTGAAGAAGATTAAGACCTGCCCAGGTCTGTTTTGTGTGGAAAGAGCTATTCCAGCCAGTATGAGTGATTAGGATGAGGGAGGTGCATATTATCCATGGCGGGTGACGAATGGGTGGTGTCCCTGTGCAGGGAAGGCCGTTACTCCACTACCAAGCATTTCCTGACCAGTATTGTTTTGTATGGGGGTCCCCGGGTAGGATGGGGGAAATGACATTACTCCATGGGGGCAGCACGGTAGCATGGTGGTTAGCATAAATGCTTCACAGCTCCAGGGTCCCAGGTTCGGTTCCCGGCTGGGTCACTGTCTGTGCGGAGTCTGCACGTCCTCCCCGTGTGTGCGTGGGTTTCCTCCGGGTGCTCCGGTTTCCTCCCACAGTCCAAAGATGTGCGGGTTAGGTGGATTGGCCATGCTAAATTGTCCGTACTGTCCTTAAAAGTAAGGTTAAGGAGGGGGGGTTTGTTGGGTTACGGGTATAGGGTGGATACGTGGGGTTGAGTAGGGTGATCATTGTTCGGCACAACATCGAGGGCCGAAGGGCCTGTTCTGTGCTGTACTGTTCTATGTTCTATGTTCTATGTTATGTCCACTATCTGAGCGTTAAAAACCCGACGAGTGTTTAGGTGGGGTAGGATGCTATGTGGAAATTCGGCTTGATTCCAAACATAAACATTATATTCTGCATTACCCTGCCAGTGAAGTGGGTCCCTTGATCCGACTATATACTGCGGGGAAGACCCCAGCGTGTTAATATCTGATAGATTAAAGTCTTTGCGGTGGCTTTTGCTCTGTTAGAGTGAATGGGAAAGGCTTTGACCTATTTGGTAAGCATGTCAATGATGACCAGGACGTATTTACAGACATTTCTACATGGTGGAAGCAGGCCGACGTAATCCACCTGGAGATTTGTCCAGGGATCTTCTGCAGGACGGGTGTGCCTTACCTGTCCCTTCCCGGCATGACGGTCGGGGTTGTTCTGAGTGCAGATGAGGCAGTTTTCTATGTAATGGGTCACATCTTCCCTTAATTAAGGCAACCAGGCAAGGTTTACTGGTGATCTATGGTAGTGTCTATTGTTATGAGCCTGGGTTTAGAGAACCCCAAAGTGTATCATGGAGTTCACTTGACCCACAACTTTTAATAGATTGTGGTACGGGGAGCAGACGGCCCACTCTACAGGTGTGATACAGCAGAAATGGAAAAGTATTTTTTAAAGCAAAAATGTTTATTCTATGAACTAAAGTTAACCTTTTTAAAACATACAGTGAACATCTTAGCAACCATTAATTCAAATACAACCCCCAAAGAATACAACACTAAGTAATCCTTAATAAATTCCCAAACAACATTCAGAAGACAAAAGACCCTTTTAACAGAACGATTAGGTTCAAATTCACTATTGAGAACATTTATAATTCTGAATTCACCAATGATCAAGAGATAGTCTTTTCATGGCAGAGAGAACAACAATATACCTGCTTTGTCTGGCTTCCGCTCCAACACTGAAACGAAACCAAAAAACAGACACACTCAAGCTTTTCTCAAAGTGAAACTAAAAGCTGACAGACAGCCAGCTCCTCCCACACTCTGACATCACTGCAGTAATAACCACCCATTTCTTAAAGATACACCCACTAAAGGTATTCTATAAATATCAATTTCTTAAAGGTACTCTCACATGACACTATACCCTGGTGTCTGTGGCCGTCATGGCATTTGTACATGAGCTGATTCCGGTCCTGCATGGGGACTACATAATTCCCATCTTTGAGGATTATCCAATCCTGAATATTGAGCTTGTTCTTCCATTTATCATATGTGGCCGGGTAATTCCCATTCAGAACCTGTTTGAGGGACTTGTCTGTCCATTGTGCTTGGGCTAGGTCTACAATGTTTGTTTTGGAGACATGAACCGCATTCATTGCTTCGCCCCCCAGGTGGTTGCCAGAAGTGGCCATTGCGGGCCCCAGCTTTAGTTAAGGTGTCGGCCCTGCAGTTGAAGGGTGGGGAGGTGCGGCTCTTGACTTTAATGATGCCGTATGTGCGGCCAGTCACTTCTTTAATAATGTGTTTGAGTAAGGGGGCTGAGAGTAGGTGTTTACCAATGGTGGACACTGCAAGCTGCCCACAGGGGGGAGGAACTCAGTCAAACTGTTGCAGACATACATGCTGTTGTGGTAAACCACTGTTGCACCTGTATTAGGTGATGTAAGGTAGGACCTGTATTACAGGTTCGCCGGTAGCCCCTGCCTGGTGGCTCCACCCAGGAAGAGGAGTATAAATATGCGTGTCCTCTATTCAACTGCCATTTCGCCAGCTGCTGTAAGAGGCCACGCATCTTACTGCAATAAAGCCACAGTTGTACCCAATCTGAGTCTTTGTACAATTGATCGTGCATCAATTTATTGCAGTAAGATTTTCTACAAGATGGACCTCTGAATCAAAGCAGATCGCCTGCAGCTGGATCCGCAATCGGCCGGCGCCAGAAGAGACTTCAATCACTGGCTAGCTTGCTTCGAGGCTTATATAAACTCAGTGACCAACACACCGACGGAGGCTCAGAAGATACAGATTCTGTACTCAAGACTGAGCTCCAGCGTGTTTCTGCTGATCCAGGACGCCCCGACTTACACGGACGTGATGGTGCTCTGTTAAAGTCAATATTTCTCCCGCTTCTGGACTGTGGTAGAAAGAACGTTCATTAAGAAAACATAACAAGACTTCTGGTGGCGGCAATGCGGAGCTAAGCCGCATGTTCGGCAGCTCCCGCTTTTATAAGACTTGTGGGCTCTTTTAAGGGCCCCAAACGGCGCTGATTCGACGATTCCCGGTGGGTAAAGGGGTCTGGAGCTAAACCCCCTGGGATTTATGGTGCGGACCCGGAATGGGGCAAGGAAAAAAACGGCAGCAGCTCCCCTGGAAAAGCGGGGGAAGGTGGACAAAATGGTGGCTGGTGGAGCCTCCGAGGAGTGGAGGCAGTGGGCGGAGGAGCAGCAGGCGGCCCTTCTGCGCTACTTTACGGAGCTGAAAGTGGAGTTGCTGGACTCTCTGAAGGTTACGACAAGTAAGCTGCTGGAGACCCAGACACCTCAGGGTGCAGCGATCCTTGAGTTGCAGCAGCAGGCCTCTGAGTGCGAGGAGGAGGTTTCGGCCCTCGTGGGGAAGGTGGAGATACACGAGGCGCTCCACAAAAAGTGGCAGGATCATTTTGAGGAGATGGAGTTTCGGTCAAGGAGGAAGAACTTGCGGATCCTAGGCCTCGCGGAGGGGCTGGAGGGGTTGGACCTGCCGGCTTATGTGGCCGTGATGCTGAACTTGCTGGTGGGGGCAGGATCTTTCCATTTGCCCCTGAAGCTGGAGGGGGCCCACAGAGTACTGGCCAGGAGGCCTAAGGCGAATGAACCCCTACGGGCGGTGCTGATGCGGTTCCATCGGCTCAGTGACCGGGAGTGTGTTCTGCGATGGGCCAAGAAGGTGAGGAGCAGCAAGTGGGAGAATTTGGTAGTACGTATCTACCAGGACTGGAGTGCGGAGGTGGCCAAGTGGAGGGCTGGGTTTAACCGGACGAAGGCGGTGTTCCACAGCAGGCAGGTGAAATTCGGCATGCTGCCGCCTGCGAGCTTGTGGGTCACCTACAGGACCGGCATCACTATTTTGAGTCCCCGGAGGAGGCATGGGCCTTTGTGCAGGCTGGAAAGTTGGACTCAAACTAGGGATTGTGGACTGTGGGGGGTTTTTTGTATCACTGCTTCTGCTGTTGCTGGCTATTCTGTTTGTTTTTTTCCTGCTTTTGGATGATGTTGGTTATGGTTTTGTGTTTTAAGAGGGGTGTTGGGGTCTGTGGTTCTGTTTTTGATTGTACGGGGTTGGTGGATGGGTTGGGACTGCTATTTGTGAGCTGCGTTGAGGGGGTGGGGTGGGACAGTGGGAAAGCACGGGTTTTCCTCTGGTTTTCCGCGCTGCGGGACGAGGGGTTTGGAGCTGGAGGCAAGGGGCGTGGATATCAGTTCCGTTTTCCCGCGCTGGAGCAGTGCCAAGGAGCTGCTGCGGGGGGGGGGGGGGGGGGGGGGGGGTGACCCTATATCGGGAGGGGTCGGAGTTAGGGCGGGAGCTGCCCGGGTCAGCAGAAGTCAGCTGGCTCACGGGAGTACTATGGAGGGAGCGTCGCGGCTAGGAGGGGTCCTAGCCTGGGGGGGGGGGGGGGGGGGGGGGGGAAGGGGGGAATACCGGGTTGCTGCTGGATTGGCCAGGGAGGAGCTGGTGCGGGTCGGGGGGGGGGGGGTCGGGGTGAGGTTTTATCGCCGTGGGAAACGGGCCGAGTGGGGGTTGCTGGCCAGGGGCGAGCAGTCGATGGGGGAGGGGGCGGGGTGCCCCCTGATCCGGCTGATCACGTGGAACGTGCGGGGGTTGAATGGGCCGGTGAAGCGGGCCCGGGTGTTTTTCGCATCTGAAGGGGCTGAAGGCGGACGTGACCATGCTTCAGGAGACTCACCTGAAGGTGGCGGGCCAGGTTCGTTCTGAGAAAGAGTGGGTGGGGCAGGTTTTCCATTCAGGGCTTGACGCGAAGAACCGGGGGGTGGTGATCCTGGTGGGGAAGAGGGTGGCATTTGATGCATCTGAGGTGGTGGCTGATAGTGGCGGCAGATATGTGATGGTGAGCGGTAAGCTGCAGGGGGAGAGGGTGGTGTTGGTAAATGTGTATGCCCCAAATTAGGATGATGCTGGTTTCATGAGGCGTATGTTAGGCCGCATTCCTGACCTGGAGGCGGGGGGCCTGATCATGGGAGGGGACTTCAATACGGTGCTGGATCCCCCACTGGATCGTTCTAGTTCTAGGACAGGCAGGAGGCCAGCGGCGGCCAAGGTGTTGAGGGGGTTTATGGACCAGATGGGAGGGGTGGATCCCTGGAGGTTTGGGAGGCCGAGGGCTCGGGAGTACTCTTTTTTTTCTCCCCCGTGCACAGGGTTTATTCCCGTATTGATTTTTTGTCCTGAGTAGGGGGCTGGTCCCGAAGGTGGAGGATGCCGAATATTCAGCTATAGCGATTTCGGACCATGCTCCGCATTGGGTGGATCTGGAGATGGGGGAGGTGCGGGACCAGCGCCCGCTTTGGCGTCTGGACGTGGGGTTGTTGGCTGATGAGGAGGTGTGCAGGAGGGTCCGGGGATGTATTGAGAGGTACCTCGAGGCCAATGATACTGGGGAGGTCCAGGTGGGGATGGTGTGGGAGGCTCTGAAGGCAGTGATTAGGGGGGAGCTGATCTCCATCCGAGCCCATAGCGAGAGGGGGAAGAGGAGGGAGAGGGAGAGCCTGGTGGGGCAGCTGCTGAGTGTAGATGGGAGGTATGCGGAGGCCCCGGAGGATGGATTGCTGGGGGAGCGGCGGAGCCTGCAGGCCAAGTTTGATTTATTGACCATCAGAAAGGCGGAGACAGTGGAGGAAGGCGCAGGGAGCGGTCTATGAATATGGAGAGAAGGCGAGCAGGATGCTGGTGCATCAGCTTCGCAAGCGGGACGCGGCTAGGGAGATTGGTGGAGTGAAGGATAGGGGTGGGAATGTGGTGCGGCAGGGGGCAGAGGGCAATGGGGTCTTTAGGGACTTCTACAGGGAACTGTACCAGTCGGAGCCACCAGTGGTGGGGGGGTGGGGGGTGGGTGGGGGGGGGGGGGGTGGGGGGTGGAGGTGGGGGGGGGGGGGGGGGATGGAGAGCTTTTTGAACAGGCTGCGATTTCCAAGGGTGCAGGAGGAGCAGGTGGAGGGATTGGGGGCGCCGATCGAGTTGGAGGAGCTGGTTAGAGGGATTGGCCACATGCAGTCGGGGAAGGCGCCGGGATCGGATGGGTTCCCGGTTGAATTTTATAAAATGTACGCGGACCCGTTGGGCCCCTTGTTGGTTCGGACCTTTAACGAGGCATGGGAGGGGGGCGTTTTGTCCCCGACGATGTCACGGGCGCTGATTTCCATGATCCTGAAGCGAGATAAGAACCCCTTGCATTGTGGATCATATAGGCCAATTTCACTGCTGAATGTGGACTCCAAGTTGCTGACGAAGATCTTGGCCACTAGAATAGAGGACTGTGTGCCGGGGGTGATACATGAAGATCAGACGGGTTTTGTGAAGGGGAGGCAGCTGAACACTAACGTGCGAAGGCTGCTAAATGTGATAATGGTGCCGGCGGCAGAAGAGAGGCGGAGATTGTGGTGGCATTGGATGCGGAGAAGGCCTTTGATAGGGTTGAGTGGGGGTACTTGTGGGAGGTGTTAGAGAGGTTCGGGTTTGGGGAGGTGTTTATTAAATGGGTGAGGTTGCTGTACGAGGCCCCGATGGCAAGTGTAGCGACAAATAGGAGGAGGTCCGAGTACTTCAGGCTCTACCGTGGGACGAGGCAGGGGTGCCCCCTGTCCCCCTTGTTTTTTGCGTTGGCAATTGAGCCTCTGGCCATGGCGCTCAGGGAGTTGGGGAGGTGGAGGGGTCTGGTGCGGGGTGGGGAGGAGCACCGAGTGTCGCTTTATGCAGATGACTTGCTGCTGTATGTAGCAGACCCGGTGGGGGGAATGCCGGAGGTGATGGAGATTCTTGCTGAGTTCGAGAGTTTCTCGGGATATAAATTGAACCTGGGCAAGAGTGAGCTGTTTGTCGTACACCCGGGAGGAGGGGGTTAGTAGGCTCCCGCTAAAAAAGGCAGTGAGGAGTTTTAGGTACCTGGGGGTTCAGGTGGCTAGGAGTTGGGGGACTTTGCATAAGCTTAATTTTACTAGGTTGGTGGAGCAGATGGAGGAGGAGTTTAAAAGGTTGGACATGCTGCCGCTGTCTTTGGCGGGTAGAGTACAGTCCGTTAAAATGCCGGTGCTCCCGAGGTTTTTGTTTTTGTTTCAGTGCCTGCCCATTTCCATTCCGAGGGCCTTTTTTAGGAGGGTGAACAGCAGCATCATGGGATTTGTTTGGGCGCACAGGACTCCGAGGGTGAGGAGGGTCTTTTTGGAGCGGGGCAGGGATAGAGGGGGGCTGGCGCTGCCCAACCTCTCTGGGTATTATTGGGCGGCTAATGTCTCAATGGTACGCAAGTGGGTAATGGATGGGGAGGGGGCAGCATGGAAATGGATGGAGATGGTGTCCTGTGGAGGCACGAGCCTGAAGGCACTGGTAACGGTGCCATTGCCGCTCCCTCCAACGAGGTACACTACGAGCCCGGTGGTGGCGGCTACCCTCAAGATTTGGGGGGCAGTGGAGACGACACAGGGGGGAAGTGGGGGGCTCGGTGGAGGCCTCGCTGCAGGGGAACCACCGGTTTGTCCCAGGGAACATTGATGGCGGGTTCCTGGGGTGGCACAGGGCGGGCATAAGGAAGTTGGGAGACTCGTTCATTGATGGGAGGTTTGCGAGCCTGGGTGAGCTGGAGGAGAAGTTTGAGCTCCCCCCCGGGGAATATGTTCAGGTACCTCCAAGTCAAGACGTTTGCTAGGCGGCAGGTGGAGGGCCTCCCTTCGCTGCCCCCGCGGGGGGTAAGGGATAGGGTGCTTTCGGGGGTGTGGGTCAGGGATGGGAAAGTGTCTGACATCTACCAGGTGATGCAGGAGGTGGAAGAGGCGTCGGTAGAGGAGCTGAAGACTAAGTGGGAAGTGGAGCTGGGGAAGCAGATTGAGGAGGGGACATGGGCGGACGCCCTGGAGAGGGTGAACTCCTCCTCTTCATGTGCGAGGCTTAGCCTCATCCAGTTCAAGGTACTGCACAGGGCTCATATGTCCGGGACAAGGATGAGCAGGTTTTAATGGGCAGCAGGGTAGCATGGTGGTTAGCATAAATGCTTCACAGCTCCAGGGTCCCAGGTTCGATTCCCGGCTGGGTCACTGTCTGTGTGGAGTCTGCACGTCCTCCCCCTGTGTGCGTGGGTTTCCTCCGGGTGCTCCGGTTTCCTCCCACAGTCCAAAGATGTGCGGGTTAGGTGGATTGGCCATGCTAAATTGCCTGTAGTGTCCTAATAAAAGTAAGGTTAAGGGGGGGGTTGTTGGGTTACGGGTATAAGGTGGATACGTGGGTTTGAGTAGGGTGATCATGGCTCGGCACAACATCGAGGGCCGAAGGGCCTGTTCTGTGCTGTACTGTTCCATGTTCTATGTTCTATGTTTTTTGGGGGTCAGGTGCATTAGGTGTTCGGGGAGTTCAGTGAACCGTGCCCATATGTTTTGGGCATGCCCGGCACTGGGGGAATTCTGGCAGGGGTGGCGAGGATGGTGTCGAGGGTGGTAGGGTCCAGGGTCAAGCCAGGCTGGGGACTCGCGATAATTGGGGTTGGGGTGGAGCCGGGAGTGCAGGAGGCGAAAGAGGCCGGTGTTTTGGCCTTTGGGTCCCTAGTAGACCGACGGAGGATCTTGTTGCAATGGAAAGATGCGAGACCCCCAAGCGTGGAGACCTGGATCAATGACATGGCGGGATTCATTAAGCTGGAGAAGGTCAAATTCGCCCTGAGGGGGTCGGTACGAAGGTTCTTTAGATGGTGGCAGCCTTTCTTCGACTTTCTGGCTCAAAGATAGGGAACTAGGTCAGCAGCAACCCAGGGGGGGAAAGGGGGGGGGGGGGGGGTTTCAGGGGGGCATTGTTTATGTTAATTTAAATTATTGTTAATTTATTTTGTTGTTTATTGGGTTTGGGGGGGGGGGTGAGGGGGTTCATTATATGCGTTGTTATGGGCGCCGGGGGTTGTTTATTATTGTTATTGTTATTATTATTATTGTTCTGTTGTTATACATTTTTCAAAAATCTCAATAAAAATTATTAAAAAAAAAGAAAACATAACAAGACTTTATTTTCAAACAGACTGCAGTTTATGGCTGAAAGTTGAGGTTGGAGAGCAGAGAGTGTCACTGCTGATTCCGACTCAAGTCCACGCTTTCACAGAGAAACAGCTCAATATTTACACATTATCATTATCAAGATTGCGTGACAACAGTTTAGTCAGGAATTCGATCGCAAATAGAAACGGAAGCAATGTCATAAAACAGACCTTTTTTGTCGCATCACTCATACCATTATCTTGTCCTTGGAGGGAACATTGAAAGGTCGGAGGAGACTTATTTCTTCCTGAACTTATCTTGCTTTATTCCTACGGCACTGGGTTATGACGAGTTAGTTTTATCAGGAGTTGCCGAGGTCCGGTATTTTGGAATGGCTTGACTTTCTCTGATCTTATTCAGATTTCAAGTTATGCAGAGTTGGCCTTATCAGTCTTACAGTCTGAAATGGTTAGGGCAGCTTTTCTTACATTGTATCAAACATTTTGACCGGTCTTCCCATTGACCAGTTTTCCCATCATGCCATTACATAATTCGTACCGTATCACAGCTCCTCAAGGAGAACTACGTGCAGAAAGCGAACTCACTCTTCACCAGGCACGTACTCGCCACTCGCTCTCAACTCCCTGGTGAGTCCATTGAAGACTTCTAGCGGGCCCTAATCCCACCCGTCCGGGACTGTGACTGTCAGGCCATCATGGCCACCGAACATTCTAATCTCCTCATGTGTGTGATGCTTTTGTAACAGGGATTGGGTCGGACCTCATTCGCCAAAGGCTGCTCGAAGGGGCCACGCTCGACCTAGCGTAGACTAAAAAGCTAGCACTCTCCATGATGGTCACCTCACGTAACACTCAGGCCTACCCCTCCGGCCACACGGCCCACACCTCCTATCCCTCATAGACCCCGCAAACGGCCGCCCCAGCCGGGGCCTTACCCAGCCAATACGCCTGAGCCACACGCCAATCCGCGCACCCCGGGGCTCCCTAATGTTACTTCTGCAGTCAGTAGAAGCACCCTCGCCAATGCTGCCTGGCTCACACCGCCATTTGCAAGACCTACAGCAAAAAGGGTCCCTTCGCCGCAGTGTGCCAGGCCCACGCAGTCACCGTGATGGCCCCCTCACCCCTGACACACGCACAATGGGTGCCGCCATCTTCGTTCGGGATCACGAGCGACCAGTGGGCGCCGTCATCTTCATCACCCCGGACCACGTGCAGCCAGTGGGCGCCGCCATCTTCACCCCCCGGGGCCATGCGCGGCCAGTGGGCGCCACCATCTTCCCCCACATTAGTCCACGTGCGGCCCATGGGCGCCGCCATCTTGTTCAGCTCCAGCAACGTGCGACCCATGGGTGCCGCCATTTTGTCCCCCGCAGGATCTTCAGTCGCCGCCATTTTGTCTTCCCCACGGGGCATGGACGCTGACAGCATTCCACGACCGGGGCCCACCACGCTCTTCATCTTCTGACACCAGTAATGATCAACCGCAGCTCGCCTTGATGATGCTCGACCAATCCCGGCCTCACAACCTGGCCCCGCTTTGACTACAGTGAAAATCAACGACCGTGTGACCTCATGCCTGCCGTACTCAGGGAGCACCGAAAGCTTCAGCCACTCCGATACGATAAGGCGCTGCTCCCTCGCGGTCCACCCTGCCAACCAAAGAATCTCCCTGGCCTCCGGATCCCATTCCGTCCCGATCCGGGGGTTCTGCACGGTCACTCTCACAGTCCAGGGTGTAGAAGTCACCGGCTTCCGCCTCTACGTCCTTCCTAATCTCTGTGCTGCACTAATACTCAGCCTGGATTTCCAGTGCAACCTCCAGAGCCTCACCCTCAAATTCTGCAGGCCCCTACCACCCCTCACTGTGTGCAGCCTCGCGACCCTAAAGGTCGACCCCCGCTCCCTCTTTGCCAATCTAACATCGGTTTGCAAACCCGTTGCCACCAAGAACAGACGGTACAGCACCCAGGACAGGACCTTCATCAGGTCCGAGGTCCAGCGGCTGCTTCGAGACGGTATCATCGAGGCCAGCAACAGCCCCTGGAGAGCTCAAGTGGTAGTAAAGTGGTTAAAAAGTCGTTAAAACACATATATGATATGGTCAATCAGATTGCGCAGTACCGGGTCTTCTCAACGATTGACCTAAAATCCGCCGACCACCAGCACCCCATTCGTAAATTGGACCGTCCATACACTGCCTTCGAGGCGGACTGTCATCTCTATCACTTCCTCAGGGTTCCCTCCGGCGTCACTAGCAGGGTCTTGGTCTTCCAAAGGGAGATGCACCGAATGGTCAACCGGTACGGTTTGCGGGCCACTTTTCCGTACCTAGGCAATGGCACCATCTGCGGCCATGATCAGCAGGACCACGATGCCAACCTTGCTAAATTCCTCTGCACCGCCACTCTCCTCAACCTCACCTACAATAAGGAGCAGTGTGTGTTCAGCACAACCCGCTTAGCTATCCTCGGCTATGGGGTGCCGAACGGAGTTCTGGGGCCCGATTCCGACCAAACGCGCCCCCTCGTGGAGCTCCCCCTTCCCCACTGCCCCAAGGCCCTCAAACGCTGCCTGGGATTCTTTTCGTACTACGCTCAGTGGGTCCCAAGCTACGCGGACAAGCCCCCCCCACTCATTCAGTCCACCCATTTTCCCCTTATGGACGAGGCGCAACAGGCCTTCACCCGTATCAGAGCAGACATAGCCAAGGCCGGGATGCACGCAGTAGACGAGACACTGCCCTTCCAAGTAGAAAGCGATGCATCAGACGTCGCACTTGCCGCCACCATCAATCAAACAGGCAGACCCATGGCATTCTTTCCCTGCACCCTTCATGCCTCAGAAATTCGGCACTCGTCCGTTGAAAAGGAAGCCCAAGCTATCGTTAAAGCTGTGTGGCATTGGAGGTATTACCTGGCCGGCAGGTGATTCACTCTCCTCACTGACCAACGGTCGGTAGCCCTCATGTTCAACAACATGCAGCGGGTCAAGATCAAGAATGATAAAATCTTGCGGTGGAGAATCGAGCTCTCCACCTATAACTACGAGATTCTGTATTGCCCCGGCAAACTCAACGAGCCCCCTGACGCCCTATCCCGAGGTAAATGTGCCAATGCACAAGTAGACCGACTCCAGGCCTTACACGACAGCCTTTGTCACCCGGAGATCACACGGTTGTACCATCTTGTCAAGGCTCGCAAACTGCCTTACTCCGACGAGGAAGTATGGACAGTCACCAGGGACTGCCAGGTCTGTGCGGAGTGCAGGCCTCACTTGTACCGGCCGGACCGTGCGCGCCTGGTGATGGCCTCCCGCCCCTTTGAACGCCTCAGCGTGGATTTCAAAGTGCCCCTCCCCTCCACCGACCGAAACACGTATATTCTCAGTGTGGTCGATGAGTACTCCAGATTCCCTATTGCCATCCCATGCCCCGATATGACGTCTGTCACCATCATCAAGGCCATCGACACAAACTTCGCTTTGTTCGGTTTCCCAGCCTACATCCACAGTGACAGGGGATCCTCATTCATGAGTTCAGGTAGGTGGTTTGAAATGTGTCTACTTCAATGCCAGGAGTATAGGAAATAAGGTAGGGGAACAGGCTGCATGGGTTGGTACCTGGGACTTCGATGTTGTGGCCATTTCAGAGACATGGATAGAGCAGGGACAGGAATGGTTGTTGCAGGTTCCGGGGTTTAGGTGTTTTAGTAAGCTCAGAGAAGGGGGCAAAAGAGGGGGAGGTGTGGCGCTGCTAGTCAAGGACAGTATTACGGTGGCGGAAAGGATGCTAGATGGGGACTCTTCTTCCGAGGTAGTATGGGCTGAGGTTAGAAACAGGAAAGGAGAGGTCACCCTGTTGGGAGTTTTCTATAGGCCACCTAATAGTTCTAGGGACATAGAGGAATGGATGGCGAAGATGATTCTGGAAAAGAGCAAAAGTAACAGGGTAGTTGTTATGGGAGACTTTAACTTTCCAAATATTGACTGGAAAAGACATAGTTTGAGTACATTAGATGGGTCGTTCTTTGTACAATGTGTGCAGGAGGGTTTCCTGACACAATATGTTGACAGGCCAACAAGAGGCGAGGCCACATTGGATTTGGTTTTGGGTAATGAACCAGGCCAGGTGTTAGATCTGGAGGTAGGTGAGCACTTTGGAGACAGTGACCACAATTCGGTGACCTTTACGTTAGTGATGGAAAGGGATAAGTATACACCGCGGGGCAAGAGTTATAGCTGGGGGAAGGGCAATTATGATGCCATTAAACATGATTTAGGATGTGTAGGTTGGAGAAGTAGGCTGCAAGGGTTGGGCACACTGGATATGTGGAGCTTGTTCAAGGAACAGCTATTGCGTGTTCTTGATAAGTACGTACCAGTCATGCAGGGAGGAAGGGGTAGAGCGAGGGAACCGTGGTTTACCAAAGAAGTGGAATCTCTTGTTAAGAGGAAGAAGGAGGCCTATGTGAAGATGAGGCGTGAAGTTTCAGTTGGGGCGCTTGATAGTTACAAGGAAGCGAGGAAGGATCTAAAGAGAGAGCTAAGACGAGCAAGGAGGGGACATGAGAAGTCTTTGGCAGGTAGGATCAAGGAAAACCCAAAAGCTTTCTATAGGTATGTCAGGAATAAAATAATGACTAGGGTAAGAGTAGGGCCAGTCAAGGACAGTGGTGGGAAGTTGTGTGTGGAGGCTGAGGAGATAAGCGAGATACTAAATGAATACTTTTCGTCAGAATTCACTCAGGAAAAAGATAATGTTGTGGAGGAGAATGCTGAGACCCAGGCTATTAGAATAGATGATGTGGAGATGCCGGCGTTGGACTGCGGTAAGCACAGTAAGAAGTCTTACAACACCAGGTTAAAGTCCAACAGGTTTGATTCAAACACGAGCTTTCCACGTGTTTGAATCAAACCGATTAGAATAAATGGCATTGAGGTGCGTAGGGAAGAAGTGTTGGCAATTCTGGACAAGGTGAAAATAGATAAGTCCCCAGGGCCTGATGGGATTTATCCTAGGATTCTCTGGGAAGCCAGGGAAGAGATTGCTGAGCCTTTGGCTTTGATTTTTATGTCATCATTGGCTACAGGAATAGTGACAGAGGACTGGAGGATAGCAAATGTGGTCCCTTTGTTCAAGAAGGGGAGTAGAGATAACCCCGGTAACTATAGGCCGGTGAGCCTCACATCTGTTGTGGGTAATATCTTGGAGAGGATTATAAGAGATACGATTTATAATCATCTAGATAGGAATAATATGATTAGGGATAGTCAGCATGGTTTTGTGAAGGGTAGGTCATGCCTCACAAACCTTATCGAGTTCTTTGAGAAGGTGACTGAACAGGTAGACGAGGGTAGAGAAGTTGATGTGGTGTATATGGATTTCAGTAAAGCATTTGATAAGGTTCCCCACGGTCGGCTATTGCAGAAAATACGGAGGCTGGGGATTGAGGGTGATTTAGAGATGTGGACCAGAAATTGGCTAGTTGAAAGAAGACAGAGGGTGGTGGTTGATGGCAAATATTCAGAATGGAGTTCAATTACGAGTGGTGTACCACAAGGATCTGTTCTGGGGGCGTTGCTGTTTGTCATTTTTATAAATGACCTAGAGGAGGGCACAGAAGGTTGGGTGAGTAAATTTGCAGACGACACTAAAGTCGGTGGAGTTGTAGACAGTGTGGAAGGATGTTGCAGGTTACAGAGGGACATAGATAAGCTGCAGAGCTGGGCTGAGAGGTGGCAAATGGAGTTTAATGGAGAGAAGTGTGAGGTGATTCACTTTGGAAAGAATAACAGGAATGCGGACTATTTGGCTAATGGTAAAATTCTTGGTAGTGTGGATGAGCAGAGGGATCTCGGTGTCCATGTACATAGATCCCTGAAAGTTGCCACCCAGGTTGATAGGTTTGTGAAGAAGGCCTATGGTGTGTTGGCCTTTATTGGTAGAGGGATTGAGTTCCGGAGCCATGAGGTCATGTTGCAGCTGTACAAAACTCTGGTACGGCCGCATTTGGAGTATTGCGTACAGTTCTGGTCGCCTCATTATAGGAAGGACGTGGAAGCTTTGGAACGGGTGCAGAGGAGATTTACCAGGATGTTGCCTGGTATGGAGGGAAAATCTTATGAGGAAAGGCTGATGGACTTGAGGTTGTTTTCGTTAGAGAGAAGAAGGTTAAGAGGTGACTTAATAGAGGCATACAAAATGATCAGAGGGTTAGATAGGGTGGACAGTGAGAGCCTTCGCCCGCAGATGGAGATGGCTAGCACGAGGGGACATAGCCTTAAATTGAGGGGTAATAGATATAGGACAGAGGTCAGAGGTAGGTTTTTTATGCAAAGAGTGGTGAGGCCGTGGAATGCCCTACCTGCAACAGCAGTGAACTCGCCAACATTGAGGGCATTTAAAAGTTTATTGGATAAGCATATGGATGATAATGGCATAGTGTAGGTTAGATGGCCTTTAGTTTTTGACTTCCCATGTCGGTGCAACATCGTGGGCCGAAGGGCCTGTACTGCGCTGTATCGTTCTATGTTCTATGTTCTACGAGTGATGAGTTGTGTCAGTTCCTGCTCAGCAGGGGTATCGCCTCCAGCAGGACGACCAGCTACAACCCTCGGGGAAATGGGCAGATAGAAAGGGAGAACGGGAGGGTTTGGAGGGCCGCCCAGCTGGCCCTACGGTCCAGGAACCTCCCAGCCTCTCGCTGGCAGCAGGCCCTCCCTGATGCACTTCACTCCATCCAGTCACTACTGTGCACCGCTACGAATAACACACCCCATGAACGTCTTTTTGCCTTCCCTAGGAAGTCCACATCTGGGGTGTTGCTCCCGACTTGGTTCACAGCTCCAGGACCGGTCCTGCTCCGTAGGTACCTCCGACTCCACAAGGCGGACCCGTTGGTGGACAGGGTACACTTGCTCCATGCCAACCCCCAGTATGCCTATGTGGCATACCCCGACCCGCCGGCAAGATACTGTCTGCCTCAGGGACCGGGCACCAGCAGGTTCCACCCATCCAAACTTCCCCGGCCAGGCGCCATCCTCCCCTCCCCCGGCAGTTCCAACATTTTTTTTTCAGAATCCAAAGGCTTTGATTAGCTTTATCATCAGAATCTTACAATCATTTGGAGGTGTAGCAGAAGGTATTATAACAGAAGTTTATATGAAAAGGATGTATTGTAAATTTAATGATTTAGACTTGACAATTATATTTTTAGCCCATTTATTACACACTCGACCCACTTTTTAAGATTTCGGACAGAAAGACTAGTTCCACTTCTCAGAAGCGGAAGACGCACATCGTGTGACCCCATCAGGAAGGACAGCCTTCAGTCCAATACTTGTGTAATGCAGTCTGAAGGCCAGGTACAGCTGAGCCTCCATGGTAATAAAGTTGGGAGCCACCGTAAGAAACGTCACATTAGAATACAGCTGGGAAGAGAAACCCGCCTGGAGTTGACCAACATTCCACCGGAATTCTCATCCTTAGTCATCCATTACCTGGGAAGGGGGGGGGGGGGGGGAAAGGAGAGAGAGAGAGAGAAACAGGAGCATACATAAAACATGAACACTGAGCCACAAGCATCTGAAATCCCAGGCAAGTACAGCTCCAGTGCAATATCATGACTCGCCTTGCCCGGAAATTAAAGAATTAAGGATCAACTTCCAAAATAAAACCATTAAGATTTCTAAAACTTTGTTTTCAATTGACAGCACTTTGAACTTAAATTCTTGTCCTCCCGGTACTTCAAGCACCAGAAAACAAATAAATTTAAGTGATTGAATCCTGCAATCCATAGCTGCGCCACAATAAGGGACACTGTTGTCCTGAGCAACAGTACCTTCCCTACAAAATAAAACAGGAGTGTGCTGGGATTTTAATGTTAATACATGGCATTAATTGGTCCCTTATTTAAGAACAGCATGGGCTTCTTTGCCATCCGTGGATTTCAAATTAAGTCCCTCGACGAGATGATACTCTCTCCGAATGTAGGCATAGAAGTAATCATAAACCAGTAGGATCTGCCCCATATTGAAAGCCAAGGTAATGGCATAGTAGAAGTTGGAATTCGCACTTCCTGCGTAAATCCAAAGGTGCCAGAGAACAGGGAACAGCACTGACGAAGATATCAGCATGCACGTCACCACAAAGATATTCCGAAGGAATCTGTAAAGGTGATGCCACATGGGCAGGAAGGCCATATACAGTGCTACATCTTCAACGGTCGGGTAAGACTTAAAAATTGCAATGATTGCAAGCTGAACGAACATGAAAAACATGGGATGATCTCTTAATTTCACTGACAATGGAAGTGTGTAGAAGAACAGGTTAGGTGGATTGTGTGTAGAAGAAGGTTAGGTGGATTGGCCATGCTAAATTGCCCGTAGTGTCCTAATAAAAGTAAGGTTAAGGGGGGGGGGGTTGTTGGGTTACGGGTATAGTGTGGATACGTGGGTTTGAGTAGGGTGATCATGGCTCGGCACAACATTGAGGGCCGAAGGGCCTGTTCTGTGCTGTACTGTTCTATGTTCTATGTTCTAACACGTTGATTTGAAACACGCACACAAAAAACAAGCGAAAGTGCTCAAACATCTCAGCAAAGAAGTACCAGAAAAGACCAATGTTTGGTGTAAGATCTGGAACACAAAGAATGAAGCCATAGGTAGAGGGAATGAAACTCCACGAATTCAGCACGAAAAACGACAGGCATATGGTGACCATCAGGCAACCCAAACACATGACTGCATACTTCAGCAAAAGTACCAAGAAGGTTGGGCTATGTAGGTTCACCAATATATAGTGTTTCTGTGCAAGGTATAGTAACGCTGGGGCAAACAGTGCAACAGGATACAAGGATTGGTATGCAGCCAAAGCCAAAAATACTGCACCAATAAAGGCACTTCCTTTCACAGTGGCCAAGACAAAAATTGCAATAATTGCATTGTTGATGGCACAAGTAGATTTTGCCACGCAGGTGAGTACGGTGAATGGATTCAGGAGATAGAACAGTGCTACCTTAAGAGGAATATGATACATTTCTTTCAGAGTCCTGACCAGTGTGATGATGTCGGGAGCGTATTTCTGGAATTCAAAAGCAATCCGCTGTTTTCTAAACACGACTTTGTTGAAATCTTCAGTGGCAATATACAGTGCAACTGCGGTTATAACATCCGTGGCCATAAAGACAAACTCTGCATAATCAATAAGGAAATGAAAGAGGTATAAAATAAGGGGAACATGGAACACATTTCCAGAATATGGGGACACTCCTAGATCCAGCAAAGAAAGCCCTTCCACAACTCGCTTCCAAGAAGTCAGAGGCGACACCACCTCCACTCGCTCCGAGATAAATTCCGCCAGCGAAGAGCGGAAGAGCTCAGCCCGGACCGTCACAGCCACAACCAGCGCCAACACCAAGGAGACGGCCATTGTCCCAACCACCGGCCCGGTGGAGGGGCGGGCGGCACTTCCAACATTAACCCCACCAGGACCATCCCTCCTTCCCCTGCCCACGCAAGAGGATGAAGAGGATTTTGGCACGCTCCCGGAGTCACCCGACATCAGGCTGGCACCGGCGTCGACATCGCCGCCACCGTTACGTCGCTCCCAGTGGAACGTCAAGGCACCAGACCAGTTGGATCTCTAACTGGCACCAGACCAGTTGGATCTCTAACTGGCACCGGACTTTCAAAAGACATTTTTTTCTCTCCCTCTTTTTTTTTTGAATAAAACACTGTATATAATTTTCAGTACTGTATATAGTTCTACACCACCCCTGCCGGACTCATTTTTAACAGGGGGTGAATGTGGGAAACCACTGTTGCACCTGTACTAGATGATGTCAGGTAGGTCGCCGGTAGCCCCTGCCTGCTGGCTCCGCCAAGGAAGAGGAGTATAAATATATGTGTCCTCTATTCAACTGCCATTTTGCCAGCTGCTGTAGGAGGCCACGCATCTTACTGCAATAAAGCCACAGTTGTACCCAATCTGAGTCTCTGTACAATTGATCGTGCATCAGCCGTCTGAGTGTATGTCAGCAGGTGCTGGGAAAGATTCTGGGTGGGCAACCACATAAGCTATGGCTTCAAGTTCAGCGGCCTGGGAACCGTGGTATCCTGGTATCTTGAGGGCTACTTCTTCTGGTGGGCGTCCCTGTGAATCTCCATGTATCTATCGCACCCAGTTATCCTATTGCCATCCTCAATAGTGGAGGATCCATCGATATAAATTTTGAATGTGTCACTCGATTGTTGGGGGCCTGCCTTCTTGTTGAGTACTTGTGGCTGCAGTGATCTGGTAATGAAGGGTCCAGTGGGGTGTTTGGCCGTTATTACTTGGCAGTCATGTGGGGTTGCTCCGTGGTGTAAAATATCTGCAAAAATGTGGGGACCTTGGTTCATTTTACAGTGATGTCATTGCCCTGTAGTAGTGTCCATCGTACAGCTTGAACCTGGATTACTGAACCGTCCTTAAGTTACTCATCTAAGAGAAGCTAAGTTGGGGTCTGTTCGGTGAGGATTGTGAACGGGTTGAGTCCCGTAATGTAGGAAAAGTATTGGTCTGCCTAAGAGACTGCGAGCAGGTGCCGTTCGCACCCAGAAAAACTTTGTTCCATGGGGTCTAATACACTGAATGCGTATGTTACGGGGTCTAATAGGTCATGTTGTTCCTGCAGAAGTTGAGCTGAAATGGCCTGATCAGTGGCTGCTACCTCTATGGCATATGGCAAGTCAGGATCAGAAACCTGTAAAGCAGCAACTGTGGCGAGGTTATGCTTTAAATTGTTTACTGTGTCTGTATGCTGTGGAGCCCATTTCCAGGGGGCATTCTTTTTCAAGAGTTCAGAGAGTGGGGCGGCTTTAGTGGCGCATCCATCAATGTGATTCTTACAATACCCTACTAACCCTAAAAATGAGCAGAGTGCACTCACATTACAGGTTAGGGGCAGTTGTAGCATGGTGTCAATCCATATCATCTCTACTTACTTCTTTCCGTGGGTGATGATCGTACCTAAATATAGTACCTTTGCCTTCACAATTTGCATTTTCCTTCGATTAACCTTGCAGCCAATAAAGTGGAGCAGGGCGATAAATTCATGTAGCAGAGCCACATGCTTCTCTTTGGTGTTGGTGTAGATGTAACAGGTCATCCACATACTGCACGAGGCAATCGGGGCGTGTGAATTTGGACAGGCCAGTAGCTAGCTGCCTGTGAAAATTCACCTGAGGAAGGAGCTGCGCTCCGAAAGCTAGTGTTTGAAACAAACCTGTTGGACTTTAACCTGGTGTTGTCAGACTTCTTACTGTGCTCACCCCAGTCCAACGCCGGCATTTAGCACACAGCTAAATCGCTGGCTTTGAAAGCAGACCAAGGCAGGCCAGCAGCACTGTTCAATTCCCATACCAGCCTTCCTGAACAGGTGCCGGAATGTGGCGATTGGGGGCTTTTCACAGTAACTTCATTTGAAACCTACTTGTGACAATAAGTGATTTTCATTTCATTTCATGTGAAAAATAGATGGGAATTGTGGACGCCCTGTGGGAGGCACGTCCAAGTATATTGCTGGCCTTGAAATGTGAAGGCGAACTTCTATTAACAAGCTCGGCCTCAGAGTATGGACCAGAAACTATTGCTGATAGCTAGGACGGTGAAATATTCCACCTGCATGGGCACAGGGCTTGTTGCTACGGTAGGGGCTGTGAGTGGGGTTACTTTATTCTGTTCACGATAAACAATGGTCAGACGCCATGATGCGTCTGGCTTTTTGACTGGCCAAAATGGGGCGTGTTTGTGGATGCTGCCAGTTACACCCTGTTCAACAAGCTACTGATGACCTTGGCAATCTCTGTTTCAGCCTGACTGGGGAAGCTGTATTGTTTCTGGAGTTTCGGGTCCGACCCCTCGATTAACATCTGCTATCTGTCCACAGTCATGTTTATGCGTCGCAAACACCACTTTGTTCCTTTTGAGTAACTCTCTGATGCTTGGATTCCTCAGGTGAGGAAGGAGCAGTGCTCCGAAAGCTAGTGTTTGAAAAAAACATGTTGGACTTTAACCTGGTGTTGTAAGACTTCTTACTGTGTTCACCCCGTCCAACGCCGGCATCTCCACATCACGGCTTTCTCCATACAGGTCCCTGCCTAGTCCTTATTTGGTTTATACAGTAGTACCCTTTTGGCCATTCTGGCGTGGTTGCTCCTGCAGTGACTGTCCCCATACTCTAGATAAGAGTCTAAGCCCCCATGCCTCACTCTGATCCAGCAGCACGCGCACAAAGTTTACACAGGTTTTTTTGTCTGATTTGTGGGCATGTGACACGAGGGACCATTTTGTGGTGTTGGCACCATCCAAATTGGCGCGCTCCAATTCCCCATCTCCTCCATTAAAATATATCAAGAGGCGACTGGCAAAGGCAGTCGGGTGTTCTTCTTCCCTGTCTACATTGATTTAAACCATCCACGGGATCCCCTTTGGCAGTTAGTGTGGCCTCTTTCATTTCATCTAGGGTCCCTACTCCCAGGTTTTGGGGCGATGGCAAGGCTGATCTAACAGACTGGCTAAGGCACATTACTATTAGCTTAACCTCCTCACTCTCATCGAGCCCATACATGATCTTCTGTTTCCGAATTTCTTTGAAGAAGCAGTGTGAATCAGCAGTAGGATCGAAGGTGGTGATTTTGTTGCATTCATCGTTAAGTTGGGTCACTGTGAAAGGCGGGGTTTAAGTGATAGTGGGGACCCAGGCATTCCCTATCCTCCTTTCTGTGGTGACCGGATTTATCGGCACTGGGATGGCCACAACAATCACCGGGTTCTGGGGTGGTGCATTCGGTGTGACCTGTGTGACTGGGGTGGCTGGCGCAGCCAGTGCGTTTATTACTGGGGATGGATGGTCGCTGTAAACTCTCAGTTCGCACAACATACATTGTAGCACTCTCCTGTAATTCTGCTCAATCTGCCACCTCATCTACCTCTTCCTCTCTTGTCCCGAAGGTGCACATAAATCCTTCCTGAACCGAGAGTAAGGGTTTGAGTTGATTAATTTCTCGCTGGCACTGTCTCTACTCCTTGGTGGACATGGTGGAGAGCTTTTAATGCTGTCTGTAAATTGGTACATTTATCTTTTCTAGTCGAGTGACCTGATGTTCTACGTCCTCTCGTACCAAGACAGCATGTTGTGTTTCTTGATAGGCTTTATCGCAATGTGTTTGTAATATACTGCTTAAATGAACAATGTTAGCCTGGTGGGCACACTTAAGATCAGCAATTTCCCTCTCCTTGTTGGCTATTATCTGGGATAGTTTACCCTGATGCTTCTCTTTTACGTTTTGGGCTTGCATCTGCATTTTTCCTTCAATTTCTTTGCTTCCTCTTTTTCCTCTGCTAAGTGCCAGCGGACGGTCGCTGGGACCTCCTTGGTTTCCAACAATTGCGCCTAGCAGCACACTATGGCCATTGGCTTCTTGCACTTCTGCGCACGTTTGCCACCAAGCAGGGGAAGCGATACGGGGCCCCTGACCAGGAGCAGCAGCATGCTGACAATCTGTCGGGGTGGGGGGGGGGGGGACGTTTCATGTGGGAAATTGTGACCTGTAACAAAAGAACGAGTGTAGCGGAGAAGGGAAAGTGAAGTGGCAAGCGAGAGGAGTGCTGGGTAAGACGGGGAAAGAACGAACAGTAACTGCAGACAGTGAGCGAAGGAGAAGCGAGACAGTACCTAATGGGGGGGAGGGGGGGGGTCACCGCACTAGCGCCAAATCTAGCGCCAGGGGTATGCAGTAGAGCAAATAGGGGGGATGGCACCAGGCTGAGGGGGGGGGGGGGGGAACACACAAATAGGACGGGGAAGAAATGGGTATAAGAGCTGGGATAAGGGGGACAAAAGAGGGGAACATGGGAAAGGGAAGATAAAGGGGAGAGGGAAAGGAGGGACCAGAGAGTGGGAGGGACATGGCGGAGGGGAAATAGGACTAGAGCGAGAGCAGCAAAAAGGTTACAAAGGGAGAAAAACCAGAAGCACTGCAAGTAAACATCCAGTACGGTCTATGGGTGAAGGGAGACCCCGGAGTGCAGGAGCCTACCCACATGGCAGATGCGCAGTTGGCCATGTTGGGTGCCCCCTGGACAAAGGGAGACCCCGGAGTGCAGGGACTCAACCACATGGAGAGAGCAGTGACAGTGGTTATCGTGGATGACCTCCGAACAAAGGGAAAACCCGGAGTGCAGGGGCGCGTCCACCAGGTAAGTATAGCTAATCCCACAGGAGCTGGGGGGCAGAAGACCCCCACCAGAATATTCACCTGTAATGTCAGGGGACTCAACGGCCAATGAAAAGATCCAGAGTCTTCACCAACTTTAGAAACATGAAAGCTGACATAGTCTTCCTCCAAGAGACACACCTAAGACGGCAGGACCGACTGTGGGTAAGAAAGGGCTGGTTGGGACAGACCTACCATTCCTGTTACGGGACGAGGGCCGAGGGTGTGGCAATACTGTTCTCCAAGAGGGTGATATTTAAGGCGATGAAGCCGTTTACGGACCCAGGGGGACGGTACATCATGGTCAGCGGGGCCCTAGACGGGGCACCGGTAGTACTTGTCAATGTGTTCGCTCCCAACTGACGACACAAAATTCATCAAAAAGTCCATGGCGGAAATCCCTGACATAGCGACACACTGACTGATCATGGGGGGGGGGGGCACTTTTACTGTGTACAGGACCCACGGACGGACAGGTCAAACCCCAAAACAAGGAAGACTGCGAATATGGCGAAGGAACTTGGTGGTTTTATGGAGCAGATGGGGCGCTGGACCCTTGAAGGTTCATTCACTCAGGGGAGAAAGAGTTCTCCCTAGTACACAACGTATATACTAGGATTGACTTCTTTGTGGTGCGGAAAGTGGTGCTTCCAGGGTTGGTCAAAATGGAATACTGTGCAATCATAATCTCCGACCACGCTCCACATTACGTGGATGTGCTGTTGCTGATGCGCAGGGCTCAACACCCCACATGGAGGATCGACACTGCCCTAATCACCGTCAAGACTTTCAGCGAAAGGGCAACACAGGCCATAGCAGAGTATACGGAGAACAACCAAAGCGGGGAGGTCTCACCCTCCAGGTTCACCTTCAAAGCATGAAGAGACAAGGAGGAAATGACGGCGAGGCAGCAGTTGATCGAGTCCATACTGGAGGTAGATAGTAAATACTTTGAGACCCGACCGTAGAACTCCTGGCGGAGACGAAAAGCTACAAATTCACTTTGATCTGCTCCCACAAGGAAAGTGGTACACCAATTCCACTAGTCATGGGGGACCCTAAAATAACACGGAGATAAAGCCAGCTACCTGCTGGCACACCAGCTGAGAAAGCAGGCAGTCACTAGAGAGATCGCGCAAATTAGACACAACGGAGGCACATAAGAAACAGACCGAGATAAGGGGCAGGATTCTCCGATAATTGGCGCGATGGCCAGAACCCGGCGCCAAAAACGGCGCAGATCACTCCGGCACGGCCCCCCCCACCCCGAAACGGCGCAAATTCTCCTTCCCGGAATGGGCTAGTAGTGGCGTGACGCCATTTGCGACGACGTCACCCGTCACAGACACGTCTCGTCCTTGACGCCAGAGAACAAAAGATGCCCCCCCCCCCCCCCCCCCCCCCGCCGCCCGGAGAGCCATCAAGATGGCCGCCCGCCACGCAGCGGCCCTGGAACTCACAGGCAGACCCGAAGACCGGGAGGTTGTGGATGCAGAGGTCGGTGGCGCACCACAAAGTGAGACCCCCCACGGCTTGCCCCCCTTCTCCACTTTCCCCATATTCCCCTTCCCCCATGTCCCCCATATCCCCCTTTCCCCATATCCCCCTTCCCCCATATCCCCCTTCCCCATGACCCCATATCCCACAATGTCCCCATTCCACCATATCCCACCATCACCACCTGCGTGTACAACCATGCATGTTGTATTGTGTATTGCAGGACCAAACGTCGAGGCACGATCGTGGATGCTGACCACTGCCAGGATGATCCAGGGCGGCCACAAGACAGGGAGAGACCGGACCATCTGGCATACGACACCCCCAGGATGTCCCAGGGTGGCCATGAGACAGGGACAGACCCAGGCCCTCCGCTATACAACGCCCCAGGACGTCCCAGGGCAGCCACAAGACAGGGACAGACCCAGAGCACCAGGGAGACGACGCTCCCATCTCGTGCGAGTGCAGCGACGCAGGCGGGCAACATCCAGCGACAAGGGGGGCAGCCACAGGCCCCCGTCGCAGCCGAGCCAGGACACCCGAGCCCAAGACACCCCAACCCAGGACACAACCACCCAGGACATCGCTACCCAGGACACCCCTACCCAGAACACTGACACACAGGGCACTGAAACACAGGACGGGTGGACAGGAACCACCACCCCAGGGGACCATGGACTTTGGCTCGGATGAGGAACACGACACACCACCACTGCTATCTCCTACACCCTCCACCATCGCAGAGACACTCACCTCGGTTGGGCACTTTAGCGATGAGGCTTCTGGTACACTCACTGGTGCGCAAAACACAGCCGTACCAGTACAGCAGGTGGAGGTAGGAGCAGCTGAGGGGCCGGGAGGTCGGAGGGCATCCTGGCACGCGCAACCATCTGTCGCCCAGACGTGTCCCGGGTTCCTGGAGTTACCTCCCCCACCCACAGACCCGATGCAGTCACGGACCCAGGGACAATTGAAGGGGGTAACGGCCGGCTTGCGGCAGCTGCAGACGCACATGGAGGAGTGCACCCTTATCCAGGAGCAGCGAGTGGGGCCGGTCATAGGTGCCACCCAGGCCAAAACCGCGAGGGTGGCATCTACGGTGGAGGCAATGGGGGTGATGATGTCAGACATGGGGAGCAGTGTGCAAGGCCTGGGATTTTCCATGCAGGCAGTGTCTGTGGCCCAGGACACGGCTGCCCTCTCACAGGCAGCCATGAGCCAGAGCCAGCAGCAGATCGCAGAGGCACTCAACGCCGTGGCCCAGTCTCAGCATGCCATAGCCCAGTCTCAGCATGCCAAGCCCAGTCTCAGCATGCCATAGCCCAGTCTCTACAGGCAGTGACCCAGTCTCAGCATGCCATAGCCCAGTCTCTACAGGCAGTGACCCAGTCTCAGCATGCCATAGCCCAGTCTCAGCATGCCATAGCCCAGTCTCAGCATGCCATAGCCCAGTCTCAGCATGCCATAGCCCAGTCTCAGCAGGCCATAGCCCAGTCTCTACAGGCAGTGACCCAGTCTCAGCATGCCATAGCCCAGTCTCAGCATGCCATAGCCCAGTCTCAGCATGCCATAGCCCAGTCTCAGCATGCCATAGCCCAGTCTCAGCATGCCATAGCCCAGTCTCAGCATGCCATAGCCCAGTCTCAGCATGCCATAGCCCAGTCTCAGCATGCCATAGCCCAGTCTCAGCATGCCATAGCCCAGTCTCAGCATGCCATAGCCCAGTCTCTACAGGCAGTGACCCAGTCTCAGCATGCCATAGCCCAGTCTCAGCATGCCATAGCCCAGTCTCAGCATGCCATAGCCCAGTCTCTACAGGCAGTGACCCAGTCTCAGCATGCCATAGCCCAGTCTCAGCATGCCATAGCCCAGTCTCAGCATGCCATAGCCCAGTCTCAGCATGCCATAGCCCAGTCTCAGCATGCCATAGCCCAGTCTCAGCATGCCATAGCCCAATCTCAGCATGCCATAGCCCAGTCTCAGCATGCCATAGCCCAGTCTCAGCATGCCATAGCCCAGTCTCAGCATGCCATAGCCCAGTCTCAGCATGCCATAGCCCAGTCTCAGCATGCCATAGCCCAATCTCAGCATGCCATAGCCCAGTCTCAGCATGCCATAGCCCAGTCTCAGCATGCCATAGCCCAGTCTCAGCATGCCATAGCCCAGTCTCTACAGGCAGTGACCCAGTCTCAGCATGCCATAGCCCAGTCTCAGCATGCCATAGCCCAGTCTCAGCATGCCATAGCCCAGTCTCTACAGGCAGTGGCCCAGTCTCAGCAGGCAGTGGCCCAGTCTCAGCAGGCCATTGAGGTGAGGTTGGTCGGCTGGTGCCGTGGTGTGCAGTCTGTGCTCATGGTCGGCGATTCCCACGCCCCCCTAGTTAGTGAACCGGGCGGCTGTCAGCCTGTCCCGTGCCCGCTGCCCTAGCCGGTAATGGTGGGCAGCCTCCCGTCCATGTCCAGCCCGTCTGTCCTGACCATTGCCCCCATCCTCCTCATCTGTGGAGGACTGCACCTCGTCTTGCTGCTCCGCCTCTTCTCCCTCCTCAGCTTGCAGCACATCGCCCCTCTGCTGGGCTATGTTGTGCAGGACGCAGTAGACCACAACGATGCGGCCGACCCTATCTGGCGGGTACTGGAGAGCTCCTCCTTTAGGCACCTGAAACGCATCTTCAGCAGCCCAGAGCACCTCTTTATCATGCCCCGGTCGCTGCATGGGCATCGTTGTAGCTGTACTCCACGTCAGTCTGTGGCCTCCGTAGAGGCGTCATCAGCCATGACTGCAACGGGCAACCCCTGTCACCCAGCAAAAAGCCCCTCAGCGGGGAGGTGTGGTGAATGTGATTCACACTATATATAGTTACCAATATCACTCCATGTATATATGTTCGTTATCTACCCATTGTAAGTGCAGTTGCACTATCCGACCACCAGGGGGAGTCGCTCTGGGAGTACGCGAGAGTTGTACTGGGCTCCTCCCTTGGCTCCGCCCAGGACTCCTCCCCTGGGACCGATGTATAAAGATCAGTGCCTTAGAGCCAGCCTGCCATTTCACCTGAAGTTCAACGACGAATAGGCTGGCTCTATTGTAAATGTATTAAAGCTTCTGTTGAGATCTAACTATACGTGTTCGCTGAATTGATGGTTCCATCAATTTAATACACTTAAGAAGCTGCCGAAGTAAAGCATGGAATCCACTCTAAAACCAGGATGTCTAGAACTCGATCTGCAGGATGCAGAGGCGAAAGAAACCTTCTGCATCTGGCTGAAATGTTTTAAGGCCTACCTGGCTGAAATCAGCACCGCTAAAACTACGGAGGAACAAAAGCTCAGCCTACTGCACGCAAGGGTAAGCCACAGAATTTCTACACAACTAAATCCAGCCGGTTCCTACACAGCTGCGCTGGCGATTTTGGACAAAATGTATATTAGGCCCATGAACGAGGTCTTTGCCTGCCATGTGTTCACGACTCGCCGACAAAGGGCTACTGAAACTTTAGCTGAATTTACACGCGAGTTGAACAATCTCTCAAATGACTGCAATTACCAGGCCGTAACCGCGGCCAAACATAGGGAGCTTGCTGTGCGGGATGTTTTTGTAGCGAGCCTTCGATCTAGCTATGTACGCCAGAGACTATTAGAAAATGGGGCCCAGGGCTTAGAGACTACCGTAGAGGCTGCTATCACAATGGAAGTTTCCTTCCGCAGCCTCAACTCGTTTCCCGTGGACCCCGCTAGGGCCCCCGACCTGAGGACCCCCCTAGCCTGGCAAACCTCCACCATGTGGCCGGCCACGTGCGATTCATGGGGGCCCCTAGTCAAATACTCAAGCTATTCAGCAGCTCCAGCTAATTACTCAGCTTCCCCAGCCAGTTACTCAGCTCGCCAAACCAGTTATTCAACTGCTCCAGCCTGCCACTATTCAGCTCCCCAAACCAGTTATTCAACTGCTCCAGCCTACCACTTCTGTGGGCAAAGCCAGCACCCGCGGCAGCACTGCTCAGCCCGATCCACGACCTGCAGCAGCTGCGGGAAGAAAGGCCACTATGCTAAAGTGTGCCTCGGCAGAAGGGCCCCAGCCCTCAAAACCCCAACAGTCCAAAAACATCGCCCCCAGCACCAGCAGGCCTGCGGGACCTGAAACGCTGCAGCCTACGCTCAGGCGCCGCCCCCTCCCACCACATGCAATCCATGGGGGCCACCATCTTGGCAAACCTCCACCATGCGGCCAGCCACATGTGATTCATGAGGGCTGCCATCTTGGACGCCATCTTCATCACCACCCTCCATGTGCGATCCACGGGCCCCAGCTCCATCCCCAGACCCAAACAGCTCATCAGAGGAGTACGACCTCCCCGGGCAGTCACCACATGGCCCGCAACTCAGCGCAATGTTCCTGCATCAAGCTCGCCAGAATACAGCGGCATCTACTCGACAGGACGCCCTATTGGAAGAATTCAACTCCCCCGGGCACCCACCACGCGGCCCGCAACTCAACACGTTCACCCTCGACCAATCTCGCCCCAAGCATCTGAGAAATTCGATGACGGAGGTCCGGATCAACGAGTACAACACGCCGTGCCTCTTCGACTCCGGGAGCACAGAGAACTTCATACACCCAGAGCTGGTAAGAAGCTGTTCCCTCCCTATTTATCCCGTCAACCAAATTATCGCCCTCGCTTCGGGCTCCCATTCCATCCAAATCCAAGGCCGCACTACAGCACCGCTAATGATTCGAGGCGCTAGCTATTCCAAATTTAAACTGTATGTCTTGCCCGACCTCTGCGCGCCACTCCTCTTAGGCTTGGATTTCCAATGTAACCTCAAGAGTCTCAGCCTCAGCTTCGGCGGGCCTCTGCCCCCACTCACTATCTGCAGCCTCGCCACGCTGCGCATTGCCCCCCCTCCTCTCTTCGCCAACCTCACCCCGGATTGCCAACCGGTAGCCACCCACAGCAGACGGTACAGCCTGCAGGATAGGGTATTTATCAGAATGGAGGTCCGAAGGCTGCTCAGTGAGGGGATCATAGAGGCCAGTAACAGTCCCTGGAGAGCTCAGGTGGTAGTCGCCAAGACCGCGGGAAAATTCGGCATGGTCGTCGATTATAGCCAGACCATCAATCGCTTTATGTTCCTAGACGCGTATCCCCTCCCTAAAATTGCAGACATGGTAAAACAGATCGCCCAATATCGGGTATTTTCCACGGTGGATCTGAAGTCTGCATACCACCAGCTCCCAATCCGCCCAGAGGACCGCCACTACACGGCGTTCGATGCCGGTGGCCGTCTCTTCCATTTCCTCCGGGTTCCCTTCGGCGTCACTAACGGGGTTTCGGTGTTCCAACGAGCAATGGACCGAATGGTAGACCAGTACGGGCTGCGGGCCACGTTTCCATATCTGGATAATGTTACCATCTGCGGCCATGACCAGCAGGACCATGACGCCAACCTCCACCGTTTTCTCCAGACGGCCCAAAAATTAAACCTTACATATAACAAGGAGAAATGCGTGTTCCACACAAACAGACTAGCCATCCTCGGCTACGTCATGGAGAACGGAGTCCTGGGCCCAGACCTGGACCGCATGCACCACCTCTTAGAACTCCCCCTCCCCCATGGCCCCAAGGCCCTCAAACGGTGCTTGGGGCTCTTTTCGTACTACGCCCAGTGGGTCCCCCAATATGCGGACAAAGCCCGCCCATTCTTCAAGGCCACACTATTTCCCCTGTCTGCTGAGGCGCGCCAAGCCTTCAGCTGCATCAGGGACGACATCGCCATGCGGGCGGTGGATGAATCCACACCCTTTCAGGTTGAGAGCGACGCCTCAGAGGTAGCGCTAGCAGCCACTTTAAACCAAGCAGGGCGGCCCGTTGCATTTTTCTCCCGTACCCTATCCGCTTCAGAACTGCGACATTCCTCAGTCGAGAAGGAAGCACAAGCCATCGTGGAGGCTATCCGACACTGGAGGCACTACCTCGCAGGTAGGAGGTTCACCCTCATTACCGACCAACGGTCGGTCGCTTCATGTTCGACAACTCGCAAAGGGGCAAAATTAAATTGACAAATTCTTCGATGGAGGATTGAACTCTCCACCTACAATTATGATATCAAATATCGACAGGGGAAGCTCAACGAGCCCTCGGATGCCCTATCCCGCGGGACATGCGCCAGCGCGCAAATCAGCCGCCTAAAAGCCATCCACGATGACCTCTGCCACCCAGGGGGCACCCGGCTCGCCCACTACATCAGAACCAGAAACCTGCCTTTCTCCAACGAGGAGGTAAAAGCGGTCACCAGGGACTGCCTGATCTGCGCGGAGTGCAAACCGCACTTCTATAGACCAGACAGGGCCCACCTGGTCAAGGCTTCTAGGCCCTTTGAACGCCTTGCGATCGATTTCCAAGGGCCACTCCCCTCCACTAACAAAAACATTTACGTCCTTAACATTATTGACGAGTTTTCCCGATTCTCCTTCGCCATCCCATGCCCCGATATGATCTCCCACACAGTCATTAGGGCCCTGCATAGTGTCTTCACCCTGTTAGGTTTCCCCAGCTACGTGCACAGCGACCGGGGTGCGTCCTTTATGAGTGACGAGCTGCGTCAGTGCCTGCTCGACAAGGGCATCGCCTCGAGCAGGACTACCAGTTACAACCCCAGGGGGAACGGACAGGTGGAGAGGGAGAACGCGACGGTCTGGAAGACCGTCCGACTGACCCTCAGGTCCAGGAAGCTCCAAGTTTCCCAATGGCAGGAAGTCCCCCCTGACCCACTCCACGCAATTAGATCCCACCTTTGTACAGCTGCCAACCAAACCCCCCACGAGCGGCTCTTCATTTTTTCCACGGGCACTACCATAGGTGTCTCACGTCTGGCGTGGCTGAGGACGCCAGGCCCGGTTCTCCTAAGAAAGCACGTCAGGGCGTACAAGACCGACCCCATTGTTGAAAAGGTGCGCCTGCTTCATTCCAACCCACAGTACGCATTTGTTGAGTTCCCGGACGGTCGCCAGGACACAGTATCCCTCCAGGACCTGGCATCCGCTGGATACAGCCCCCCATCTACCCCTACCGAGGAACTCCTTTCCCCGTTCCCTGTGCGGCTGCCCCCTTGCGCCTCCAATTCTGCGAGCTCACCCCACCAGTCCCGTGCCAGCACCAGCCCGCCCCCCGCGCCCCCAGTCTCCATTCGACCAGGAGGTGTATGAGGCTCGGACCAGTCTCGACCCGGAGCCGGCAACCGTACCCCAGACCTCGACGCCTGCCCAGCCACCGCAAGAGGCTGCAACCCTGGTGCTCCGCAGATGAAAACGGACAAGTCGTCCACCGGACAGACTGACTCTTTGAGCCATCACCCCCGCCGGACTTGATTTTTTTAACAGGGGGTGAATGTGATTCACACTATATATAGTTGCCAATATCACTCCATGTATATATGTTCATTATCTACCCATTGTAAGTGCAGTTGCACTGTCCGACCACCAGGGGAGTCGCTCTGGGAGTACGCTAGAGTTGTACTGGGCTCCTCCCTTGGCTCCGCCCAGGACTCCTCCCCCTGGGACCGATGTATAAAGATCAGTGCCTTAGAGCCAGCCTGCCATTTCACCTGAAGTTCAATGAATAGGCTGGCTCTATTGTAAGTGTATTAAAGCCTCTGTTCAGATCCAACTACACATGTTCGCTGAATTGATGGTTCCATCAGGGGGCGTCCGTCGCAGACCACCTGAACGTTCATGGAATAGGTCCGCTTCCTATTCGTGAACACAGCCCTGTTATCTACAGGTGGCCGCATGATGACATGCATCCCCTCCACACACACCCCCTCCACACACACCTGCAGCTCCATACACCCCCCCACACACACACATACCCCCTCCACACACACACACCCTCCACACACACACCCCCTCTCCACACACACACACACACCCCCTCCACACACACACACATCCCCTCCACACACACACCACCCCCTCCACACACACACACACCTCTCCACACACACACACCCTCCACCCACACACCGCCCCTCCACACTCACACGCACACCTCCACACACACACCCCCTCCACACACACCCCCGCTCCACACACACACCCCCCTCCACACACTCACCCCCTCCACACACACACATCCCCTCCACACACACACACATCCCCTCCACACACACACCACCCCCTCCACACACACACACACCCCTCCACACACACACATCCTCCACCCACACACCGCCCCTGCACACTCACCCGCACACCTCCACACACACCCCCTCCACACCCCCCCTCCACACACCCCCTCCACACACACCCCCTCTCCGCACGCACACCCCCTCCACACACACACACCCTCCACCTACACACCGCCCCTCCACACTCACACGCGCACCTCCACACACACACCCCCTCCACAACCCCCTCCACACACACCCCCCCTCCACACACACACCCCCTCCACACACTCACACCCCCTCCCAACACACACACACCCTCCACACACGTCCTCCACACAAACACACACACACCCTCCACACACCCCCTCCGCACATACACACCCTCCACATACACACCATCCCCTCCACACACACACCTCCCCCCTCCACACACACACACACCTCCCCCCTCCACACACACACACTCCCTCCACACACACACACTCCCTCCACACACACGCACTCCTCCATTCCACACACACCCCCTCCACACACCCCCTCCTCACACCCCCTCCCCACACACACCCCCCTCCCCACACACACCCCCCTCCCCACACACCCCCCTCCACACACACACCCCTACCCCCCTCCACCCCACCCCCCCCACACACACCCCCCCCCCACACACACACACACATCCCTCTCCACACACAAATTCCTACCTCCACACACACACACCCCTACCCCCTCCACACGAACCCCACTACACACACACCCTCCAGATACCCCCCCCCTTCTGGTAGTCGGTATTAGGGGTATTACGGTACCCTGGATAATGCTGTAAGGCCATTGGTGTGGGAGGTACCTGATACTGCTATATCATTGGTGGAGCCTGCATGCTGGTCCCACCCAGGAAGGCGGAGTATAAGAGCCCGTGTCACCCCAGCAGCTGCATTCCATACCTGCACTGCTGGGAGAAACATCTAGTACAATAAAGCCTTCAATTGTCATCCAATCTTGCTTCTGGAGTCATTAATCGAGCATCAATTTATTGTACTAGATTTTAAAGAATGGAGCTCCGAATCAAGCCGGAGTGTCTGCAATTCAGCCCCCACACGGCAAACGCAGCAACAACGTTCAAACACTGGCTGGCGATCTTCAACAGGTACCTCCAGACGGCCACAGCTACATCCATGGAGAACCAGAAGATGCATGTTCTTCATTCGAGGGGGAGCCCAGAAATCTGTACCTTCACCGAGGATGCGGACAACTTCAAGGACGCGATGGCCCTGTTGAAAGGACATTATATTCGCCCAGTTAATCAGGTCTATGCCCGACATCTGCTCGCGATGAGGCAGCAAATCCCCGGGGAATCACTGGAGGACTTCTACCGTGCGCTTCTGGTGTTAGGTAGGAACTGTGACTGCCAACAAGATTCAGCCAGCGACCACACATAACTTGACCCTGGACCAGTCTCTACCCCAAACACTCTTGGCCGCGACGATGACCGTGCTCATCAATGGGCATAAATCATCCTGCCTGATCGACTCCGGGAGCACAGAGAGCTTCATACACCCCATCACAGCAAGGCGCTGTTCTCTTCCCACCCAGTTAATCAGAGAATCTCCCTGGCCTCCGGGTCTCACTCGGCAGAGATCAAAGGGTTCAGTGTGGCGAACCTCACGGTCCAGGGAAGGGAATTCAAAAATTTCCGCCTCTATGTCCTCCTTCACCTCTGCGCTGCCATGCTCCTTGGGTTAGATTTCCAATGTAACCTCCGAAGTTTAACTTTTAAATTCGGCGGCCCTAAACCCCTCTCACTGTCTGCAGCCTCGCGACCCTCCAGGTCGAGCCGCCTTCCCTTTTTGCGAACCTCACCCCGGATTGCAAACCCATTGCCACCCGGAGCAGACGATTCAGTGCCCAGGTCCGGACCTTCATTAGGTCGGAAGTCCAGCGGTTACTGAAGGAAGGCATTATCGAGGCTAGCAACAGTCCCTGGAGAGCTCAAGTCATGGTTATAAAGACCGGGGAGAAGCATAGGATGGTCATCGATTATAGTCAGACAATCAACAGGTATACGCAGCTCGACGCGAACCCTCTCCCCCGCATATCTGATTTGGTCAACCAGATTGCACAATACAAGGTCTTTTCCAGGGTGGATCTCAAGTCCGCCTACCACCAGCTCCCCGTCAGCCATAGCGACCGCAAATACACTGCATTTGAAGCAGATGGACGGCTCTACCACTTCCTAAGGGTTCCCTTTGGTGTCACAAATCGAGTCTCGGTCTTCCAACGGGAGATGGACCGAATGGTTGACCTGTACGGTTTGCGGGCCACGTTTCTGTACCTCGATAACGTCACCATCTGCGGCTATGACCAGCAGGACCACGACGCCAACCTCCATAAATTCCTCCATACCGCAAAAATCCTTAACCTCAGCACCGACTGTCTAGCCATCCTCGGCTACGTAGCACGTGATGGAGTTATAGGCCCAGATCCCAAACGCATGCGCCCCCTCATGGAGGTTCCCCTCCCACAATGCTCCAAGGCCCTGAAACGCTGTCTGGGATTTTTTTCATATTACGCCCAGTTGGTCCCCAATTATGCGGACAAGGCCTGCCCACTAATCCAATCCACGGTTTTTCCCCTGTCGGCAGAGGCCCGCCAGGCCTTCAGCCGCATCAAAGCGGACATTGCAAAGGCCACGATGCAAGCAATCGATGAATTCCTTCCCTTCCCTTCCAAGACAAGAGCGACGCGTCCGATGCAGCTCTGGCAGCCACCCTCAACCAAGCGGGCAGACCCGTAGCCTTCTTCTCATGCACCCTCCACACTTCAGAAATCCGCCATTCCTCAGTTGAAAAGGAGGCCCAAGCCATAGTTGAAGCTGTGCGGCACTGGAGACATTACCTGGCCGGCAGGAGATTCACTCTCCTCACTGTCCAACGGTCGGTCGCCTTCATGTTCGATAATGCACAGCGGGGCAAGATAAAGAACGATAAGATCTTACGGTGGAGGATCGAGCTCTCCATCAAAACTATGAGATCTTGTATCGTCCCGGAAGCTAAACAAGCCTCCTGATGCCCTATCCCACGGCACATGTGCCAACGGACAAGTGGACCGACTCCGGGCCCTCCATGAGGACCTCTGCCACCCGGGGGTTACTTGACTCTTCCATTTCATCAAGACCCGCAACCTGCCCTACTCCATCAAGGAGGTCAGGACCGCCACCAGGAAGTGCCAAATCTGCGTGGGGTGCAAGCCGCACTTGCAGTCCAGAGAAAGCGCACCTCAAAAAGGCTTCCCGTCCCTTTGAACGCCTCAGTGTGGACTTCAAAGGGCGCCCCCCCCCCTCCACCGACCGCAACAAATACTTCCTGAACGTGATTGACGAGTACTCCCGATTCCCATTCGCTATCCCCTGCCCCGTCATGACAGCAGCCACCATACACACACACACACCCCATCCACACACACCCCATCCACACACACCCCATCCACACACACACACCCTCCACACACACACATCCTCCACACCCTCCCCCTCCACACACACACCCTCCACACACACACACACACCCTCCACACACACTCACCCGCCACACTCACACACCCCCTCCACACACACCCCCTCCATACACACACCCTCTCCACACAAACACCCCGCCTCCACACACACACCCTCCCCCTCCACACACACACCCTCCACACACACACACACCCCATCCACACACACACACACCCTCCACACACACACCCTCCACACACACACACACACACACACCCTCCACACACACACACACACCCCATCCACACACACACACACCCTCCACACACACACACACCCCATCCACACACACCCCATCCACACACACACACCCTCCACACACACACATCCTCCACACCCTCCCCCTCCACACACACACCCTCCACACACACACACACACCCTCCACACACACACACACCCCATCCACACACACACACACCCTCCACACACACACCCACCCCTCCACACACACTCACCCGCCACACTCACACACCCCCTCCACACACACCCCCTCCATACACACACCCTCTCCACACAAACACCCCGCCTCCACACACACACACACACACCCTCCACACACACACACCCTCCACACACACTCACCCGCCACACTCACACACCCCCTCCACACACACCCCCTCCATACACACACCCTCTCCACACAAACACCCCGCCTCCACACACACACACCCTCCCCCTCCACACACACACCCTCCACACACACACACACCCCATCCACACACACACACACCCTCCACACACACACCCTCCACACACACACACACACACACCCTCCACACACACACACACCCCATCCACACACACACACACCCTCCACACACACACACACCCCATCCACACACACCCCATCCACACACACACACCCTCCACACACACACATCCTCCACACCCTCCCCCTCCACACACACACCCTCCACACACACACACACACCCTCCACACACACACACACCCCATCCACACACACACACCCTCCACACACACACCCACCCCTCCACACACACTCACCCGCCACACTCACACACCCCCTCCACACACACCCCCTCCATACACACACCCTCTCCACACAAACACCCCACCTCCACACACACACACACACACACCCTCCACATACACACACCCCTCCACACACACACAACCCCTCCATGCAGACCCGCACCCCCCCTCCACACACACACACACACACCTCCACACACACACAACCCCTCCATGCAGACCCGCACCCCCCTCCACACGTGCACACACACACACACAGCCCCCCTCCCCACACACACCCACACACCCCCCACACATACACACCACTCCACAAACACAACCCCCTCCACACACACCCACTGCACACACACCCCCTCCACACACACACTCCCCCTCAACACACACACGCCCCCTCCACACACACACACACGCTCCACACACACACCCTCTACACACACACTCCCTCAACACACAGCCCCTCCCCACACACCCCCTCCACACACACACACCCCATCCACACACACCCCATCCACACACACCCCATCCACACACACCCCATCCACACACACACTCCCTCCACACACACACCCCCTCCACACACACACTCCCTCCATACACACACGCTCTCCACACGCACACACATCCACCCACTCCACACACACACCCACCCCCTCCACACACACACCCACCCCCTCCACACACACACCCCATCCACACACATGCACCCTCCACACACACACCCACTCCAAAAACACCCCCTCCACACGCACACCCCCTCCATACACACACCCTCTCCACACAAACACCCCCCCTCCACACACACACACACCCCATCCACACACACACACACACCCCCTCCACACACACAATCCCTCCATGCAGACCCACACACCCCCTCCACACACACACACACACACACACCCCCCCTCCACACACAAACACCCCCTCCACACACATACCCCCTCCATGCAGACCCGCACACCCCCTCCACACACACACACACAACCCACACACACCCACCCTCCACACAAGCACCCCCTCCACACACACCACCCCTCCATGCAGACCCGCACACCCCCTCCACACACACACACACACACAGCCCCCCTCCACACACTCACACGCACCCACACACAGACAGCTCCACAAACACACACACCCACACACACCCCCTGCACACACACACCCTCCACACACACCACCCCTCAACACACACACACGCCCCATCAACACACACACACCCCATCCACACACACACACTCCCTCCACACACACACTCCCTCAACACACACCCCCTCCACACACACACACCCCATCCACATACACACACACACCATACACACACACACCCCATCCACACACACCCCATCCACACACACACCCTCCACACACACACACCCTCCACACACACACACACCCTCCACACACACCCCCTCCATACACACACCCTCTCCACGCAAACACCCCACCTCCACACACACACACACACACCCTCCACATACACACCCCCCTCCACACACACACCCCTCCACACACACACCCCTCCACACATACACCCTTCTCCATACATACACCCTCCTCCACGCACACACCCTCCTCCACACACACACACCCTCCTACACACGCACAACCCCCTCCTTCACACACACACATAACCCCCTACTCCACACACACAACCACCTCCTTCACACACACAACCCCCTCCTTCACACACCCACCCTCCATACACAAACACCCCCTCCACACACACCCCCTCCATGCAGACCCGCACACCCCCTCCACACACACACACACAGCCCCCCTCCACACACACACACACCCCTCACACACACACAGCTCCACAGACACCCCCCACCCACACACCCTGCACACACTCCCCCTCCACACACACACCCAACGCACACACACGCCCCCTCAACACACACACGCCCCCTCCACACACACACCCTCCACACACATACACTCCCTCCACACACACACTCCCTCAACACACACCCCCTCCACACACACACACCCCATCCACATACACACACACACCATACACACACACACACCCCATCCACACACACCCTCTCCACACACACACCCACTCCACACACACCCCCTCCACACACACACACCCTCCACACACACACCCCATCCACACACACACACACCCTCCACACACACACCCACCCCTCCACACACACACCCCCGCCACACTCACACACCCCCTCCACACACACCCCCTCCATACACACCCTTTCCACACAAACACCCCGCCTCCACACACACACACACCCTCCACATACACACACCCCTCCACACACACACCCCTCCAGACACACACTCCTCCACACAGACACCCTCCTCCATACATACACCCTCCTCCACACACACCCTCCTCCACACGCACACACCCTCCTCCACACACACAACCCCCTCCTTCACACACACACACAACCCCCTCCTCCACACACACAACCCCCTCCTTCACACACACACACACAAGCACACACACACACACCCGTCCTCCACAAACACACACACATACCCCTCCTCCACACACACCCACACACACATCCCCCCTCCACACACAACCCCCCCCCCCTCCACACTGACTGTGGCCGCGCCGTCACTTCTCTTGCGGCCACCGCACGCCGAGACCTACCTCCGCGCTGGCCGGCGTCAACCACCAGGTGTTTTATTTCATGCCGACGTGACCACGACGTCGGCCCATCCGGCCAGGAGATTTCAGGCAGTGCCGGGGCCCATATTGTTGCGCCGGTCCCTGCCACTCTCCGAGGTGGGCAGCGCAATTCATGCCGGGGCAATTTTTGGGGGCGTTGGAGAATTTGGAGGACGGCGGGGGCGGGATTCACGCCAACTCCTGGCGATTCTCCGATCTGGCGGGGGGTCGTCGCTCTGGGCCCTCGCCATGGCGGCACTTCAATCCCCACCCAAAATACACTCCAGCAGCACAGTGGTGGTAGCCACCGTCAGACCTGGAACCAATTATGGCAGCAATTCATCATGACCGAAATGTCTGACAAAGCCCCCTTCTGCAACATTCATAGGTTAGTACCAGCGTTCGCTGACGCCACCTTTAAAAGGTGGAGACAGGATGGGGAGACACTCACTGTGAGGGACCTATACTCTGATGGCAGGGTCACAACACTGGACAAACTGACGGAGACATTTCAGCAAGCTAAGAGCAACGAACTCAGGTACCTGCAGCTTAAAAACTTCCAATGGAAGGAGACAAGGACGTAGCCACAACAACCATGACAGACACTACGAGAGGGGTTACTGGACACAAACATTTGAGGGAAAGGAAACTTTCGCAACATGTACGATCGACTGGTAGAGAGGGCCGACACCGTACTGGACGCAACGAGGAAGAAATGGGAGGAAGACCTGGGGTGGAAATAGGGTGGTGACTCTGGAGTGAAACACTACATCGGGTCAACTCCACCTCATCGTGTGCAAGACTTAACCTAATGTAACTAAAGGTGGTACATAGAGTCCACTTAACAAAAACCTGAATGAGCAGGTTCTTCCCAGAGGTGGAGGACAAATGTGAACGCTGCCAAGGAAGCTTGGCCAACCACACCCACATGTTGTGGTCTTGCCCAGAACTGTTAGGTACTGGACAGCCTTCTTTGAGACAATGTCCAAAGTGGTAGGAATGAGCGTGGAGTCGTGCACGTAAGTGTATCAGACCAGCCAGATCCCTTCATGGGGAGGAGGACAGACACCCTTGCCTTTGCCTCCTTGATCGCCCGCTGTAGAATCCTGCTCGGCTGCACAGCACCAGCCAAAGCTGCTGACTGGCTGTCCGACCTATCAGAATTTCTCCAAATGGAGAAAACTAAATTTGCCATCCAGGAAGGAAGATGGCATCTTCAGAACATGGGAGCCATTCAACCAACTGTTCCGGGACCTGTTTGTGGCCAACGAAAAAACAATAAGTAATCAAGTAGCCAAGAGCCAGGGGAGAGTGATCAAAAATGAGAAAAGAAAAGGAAGGAGGGAAGGAGGGAAAGACCCTGGTGGCCGGGGGGGGGGGGGGGGGGGGCTGTGCAAGAGGGTTAACCAAACACAACAGAAAAGAAAGGGCAGCTGCGGGGAGGGGGAAAGAGGTGAGGGAACACAAACTGGAAGGAGAGCATGGAAAATGACAACTACCATAACAAACACAGCAGGGCGACTGAGAGTAAGAAAGTACAGGAAGAAGTAACGACGGACGGCCGAAGTGGAGGTAAACAGACAACAAGGAAAATCGACCAGGAGAAGCAAGCACCAGGGGCGTTGCCCAGCACCCCCTCCACCCTGTTTTATTTTGTGTTGCTGATGTTGTATGTACTCTCTTTGTTAAAAAAAGGCATTCAAAAAAGGGTGGCGGGTTGTGGGGGGTTCCCTCCCACTCCCAATGACATGTGTAATGTAATTTTCTCTCCAATGCTTCTATGTATTTACACTTCCCTAGTTTATACTTTCCCACCCCTTGGTTTTTAATTTATGTGGTTTCTTATTGATATAGTGGGCAGGATTCTCCGCCCCCCACCCCCCGGCGGGCCAGAGATTCGCCGGGGGTCGGTGTGAATCCCGCATCCGCCAGCTGCCGAATTCTCCGGCGCCGGGGTTTTGGCGGGGGCAGAAATCGCGCCATGCCGGTCGGCGGCCATTGGCAGCGGTCCCCCTGCCAATTCTCTGGCCAACGATGGAACGAGTGGCGCCCGTTTTAGGCCGTCCCGCCAGCGTAAATTCGACCTGGTACTTGCCGGTGGGGCCTGGCTTTGTGGGTGGCCTCTGGGGTCCTCGGGGGGGAGGGGGGGATCTGGCCCGGGGGGGGTACCCCCACAGTGGCCTGGTCCGCGATCGGGGCCCACTGATCCGCGGGTGTGCTTCTGCCATGGGGGCACTCTTTCCCTTCTCAACGGCTGCTGTGGACCTCTGCCGTGGCCGGTGTGGAGACGAACCCCCCCCTGCGCATGTGCTGGGATAACGCCAGCACACGCTGGTGATCCCGCGCAGGCGCCAACTCGCACCAGCCGGCGGAGGCCCTTCGCCACTGGTTGGAGCGGCGCCAAGCTTCTTCCCCGCCAGTTGGCACGGCACCAACCCCACTGGCACCGGCCTAGCTCCTGAAGCAACGGAGGATTCTGCACCTTCCGGCCGACCCTACTCTGGAGTGGTTTACGCCACTCCTCGATGCCGGGACCGCCGCCCCGCCCGGTAGGGGAGAATCTAGCCCAGTGTTTTTGTTTTTATTATGCTCTGTTCTTTTTCTTTCTCTTTGTGCAATCCTGTAAATATACCATATGCAGAAAACCCAAGAAAAACATTTTTAAAAAATACAGTAATATGTTATGAATACACACAAGGTTAATACTAATTAATCAGATGCACGTTGAACTCTAAACTAATACACTAAAACGACCTGAACCTAACTTCCAGGTGACTGGCAAGTACAGTGCAGATATAGCCTCATCTGTAATCTTGTAGTCTGGCAGTGCTGTAGTTCTTGTTGCTGGCCGTCTGTGTCCTTGGCTCTGCTCTCTCTTTGGATGGCGTGGATGCTCTTCCTCTTGGCTTGTGAAAGGTTCACCGTTGTTGTCGGCTGTCGAAGCTGTAGTCGAGAGAGCGAGCGGTGGGCTGTGAGCACTTTTTATCCCTGAGGTCTACGTGCTCTTCTTTGCGGTACCAGGTGATGCTCCAACGGATCGATCAGGTCTCGATCACCCTGATCGATCTGAGCCAATTGGGGGCGGACACTTTGATGGGTGGGCGGGTCCCAGTCGGCCATAGCAGTTAGTGTCCTAGGCACGTAGGCCTTCCCAAATAAGGAAAGCAGGTGCCACTGAGTCTGCCACTTATTGACAATTTCTACTTGAAGACCATTGTCCCGCAATTGCCTTTTAATGCCCCTTTTCCTATGTAAGTTCCTGCATATGTCAAAGCTCCAGCTTTGTATATTTGCAGGCTGCAGCCTGTCTGTGCGCAGACTTGGCCGAATTTCCCATCGATCTCTGTGGGCAGCCATTTTAGATGACCACAACACACATATACAAAGACACAAACTGACACACAAAACACACACAAACACAAATGCACACACACACACAACGCACATGCATGCACACACACATACAAACAGACACACAAAACACACACATAAACACACAAACACAGAAATGCACACATTCACACACTCACATAAAAAGACACATTCATGTAACATACTGCCAAACACACTTATACAAATAAACCCAAATCATAGAACTTCACACACATAAAAAGACACACTAATGCAAACACTCAGACAAACACATACAAACACATTGATGCAAATAAAACCAAATCATAGAACTGCACCCACAAACACATTCACATACAGACACAAACACACACAAGCACACAAACATACACGCACACAAACACATGCATGTCCTATCACACAAAAAGATATACACACAAATTCAAGCCAATGACACATGTATTCAAACAGACACACATGAACACACATGTACACATACATACAAATACACACAGATACAAATACAATCACACGCAATCAAATACATACACTGACAAACACACAAACACATAGAAATGAACATTCATACAAGCCTAAAGACATACAAAACAACATGCATGCACACACACAGTCAACAGACACACATATAAATGCACACAGAAATACACACACACACAAACTCACAAATACACCCGCACAAACACACATAAAAGCATATACACATATAAAAACACAAACACGCACAAACACACACACATGGAATCACGCACATACAAATGATGAGGTTAGGAGTGGTTATTGGGTTACAGGAATAGGGTGGAAGTGAAGGTTAAGTGGGTCTGTGCAGACTCGATGGGCCGACTGGCCTCCTTCTGCACTGTATGTTCTATGTTCTATATAGAAGGGCAATAGAAAAAATCCTGATCCAAATCCTAGATTATAAAACAGGGAAGGACCCAAGTCAATCACATCAGCTCCCTCCACCCTCAACGCTCGCAGTTGGAGCTGGAAGGAACAAATTAGAGATCTGTGGGGCGCGGGTTATGCATTCGTTCGGGGTAAGCTACAGTAATAACTGAGACCATACAGATATCTGCACTGACACCCTCAGTTAAATTCATTCAGGTGGAGAATCACCAAAATCATTGAACGCTCAAACTGATTTCACTATCGAAATTAGAATAATAATAATCACAAGTTAAACATTTAGCTTCACGCCGTTTTGATTGCTTTGCAGTTAATTGTTGTTGCGGTGTCATTACTGGTGCAATGCAGGAAGCACTGCAGGGAATCTGTTGAGAGCAAGATCCAACAGGCACCAGTGTCACAGAGGTATGGAGCATGGGGCAGATTCATTCCTTAAATACAATGCCCTTACAAGTCCCAATTGCCACCCCCAATAGCATGCTACAAACATACAAGCACACTCACACATACTGACAAACATTCAAACACTCATGCATACATATAAACACACAAATCCACGCACAGACACATACGTATACGCAGAGACACATACAGACGCTCACAGTACACACACAAACATATGAACACACATAGACACAGTCACAGATACAAACCCACAACCACGCACACCTGCACACACAGACATACAAACAAACACATTAACACACACACAGAAGCACAAACACTCAAAAACAAACACACACAAATGCAAACATTTGTTTACATACACAAGATACATACACAAATACAGGCTCATACACACATACACTCATATACACAAACAGACACAGACAAAACACACAAAAATATACACACAAATACAAGGTTATGCACGCATACAAAAAACACACATACTGACAAAAATTTACATTCACAAACAAAAGCACAGTGGTTAGCATTGTTGCTTCACAGCGCCAGAGACCTGGGTTTGATTCTCGGCTTGGGTCACAGTCTGTTCGCAGTCTACACATTTTCCCCGTGTCTGTGTGGATTTACACCGGGTGTTCCGGTTTCCTCAGACAAGTCTCGAAAGACATGTTTGTTGGGTGAACTGGACATTCTGAATTCTCCCTCAGTATACCCAAACAGGTGCTGGAGTATGGCGACTGGGGGATTTTCACAGTAACTTAATTGCAATGTTAATGTGAGCCTACTTGTGACACTAATAAAAATTATTATATAAAACTGCACAAACACACACACAAGCTGGTTTAGCTCAGTGGGCTAGACAGCTGGTTTGTGATACACAATAGGGCCAGCAGGGTGGGTTCAATTTCTATACCAGCTGTAAATTCTGAATTCTCCCTCCATACCCGAACAGACACTGTGGCAACTAGGGGCTTTTCACAGTAACTTCATTGCAGTGTTAATGTAAGCCTACTTGTGACAATAACAAAGATTATTGTATAAACACCCACCTACAGAATCATACACCACAGAACGGCCTCTCACAACACACACATACATGGCTCCTGGGGTGTCACTTTTTCTGAGTGCTGCCATCGTGTAGCCTGTTAGCCCAGTCCAGGAAAAGTGAGGGAAAAGTTGGAATTTCTTTAAAAAGTAATGGTGAGTGTGAAGGGGGCAGTCACACCAGAGTGAACCCCAAGACCGGAGGAAGGAATCACAAATACTGAAGTGGTTGACCAAATGAGGAATCACAATCCTTGTCGATCAACTGATGGAAGAGTTACAACCCAATTCTGAGATATTCAACTGCTGAAGGAATTAGAGATTCCAGAAACCGTCGACCGAGGAAGTATTCATAGTTCTCAGGGATCATCGACCAAAGAATGGATCACATCCCTGGGACAATGGACCAAGGGAGGAATCACAGACCTTGGAGTTTATTGATTGGTGATAATAGCAACTGGGAATGAACTTGTAGTAGTGATCCAACCGGGTCACATTGTGGAGATCAGGGTGTTAAGGGGTAGGGAGGAGCGAAGGCTGCACTGTTCAAATGACTTTAACATTTACTGTGCGGTGAGTCGACTTTACCAATGCAAAGTTTATTCGATCTTCTGTGCATACAAGCCAAACGCAATTGCTCAGGAGAGAATGCAGAGGAGGTTTACAATAATGTTGGATAAAAGCAAATTACTGCAGATGCTGGAATCTGAAGCGAAAGGGACAATGCTGGAAAATCTCAGCAAGTCTGGCAGCATCTGTAGGGAGAGAAAAGAGCTAACGTTTCGAGGCCGATGACTCTTTGTCAAAGCTTTGACAAAGAGTCATCGGTCTCGAAACGTTAGCTCTTTTCTCTCCCTACAGATGCTGCCAGACTTGCTGAGATTTTCCAGCATTTTCCCTTTTGTTACAATAATGTTGCCAGGACTAGAAAGATGTTACTCCAAGGAGAGATTGGATAGAGTGGGATTAATTTCATTGGAAGAAAGAATGCTGAGGTGTACAAAACTATGAAGGGAAGAGCTAGAGTGGACAGGATGAAGTTATTTCCATTGGTGGAGAATTCTAGAACCAGGGGACATTGATTCAAGATGAGTGGCAGAAGTTGTAGAGGGGACATGAGCAAGAATGTTTTTTTTACGCAGAGGGTAGTGGGTGTCGGGAATTCATTGCCGAGTTGGCAGTGGAGGCAGAGACCTGAAACTCTTTTGTAAAGTATCTGTATCTGCACCTTAAGTGCTGTAAGCTGCAGGGTTATGGGCTGGATGCAGGAAGGTATGATTAGAAAGAGCTCCACAGAGCAGCACAGTGGCGCAGTGGTTAGCACTGCTGTCTCACGGCACAGAGGTCCCAGGTTCGATCCCGGTTCTGGGTCACTGTCCGTGTGGAGTTTGCACATTCTCCCCGTATTTGTGTGGGTTTCGCCCCCAGACCTCAAAGATGTGCAAGTTAGGTGGATTGACCATAATAAATTGGCCCTTTCTTGGAAAAAATATTTGGGTACTGTGAATTTATAAAAAAAACAGAAAGAGCTCCTGGGTGTCCTCGGGCTGGCATGGACAAGATTAGATGGATGACCACTTTCTATGATGTATCTTTTCTATGGTTCTATAGTTCCATGTCTGGACAGTGCCCTCTTTGTTACAGGCAGCTTTCAGATGTCACTGAGTGATATTTTGCACAATAACACTACATTTGTGCCTTGTGCAGGTAATGCGCCATGTGGTAGTTCTTTTGTTAGGCCAAATCCTTCTCTTGCAGCTTGTGTGGAAGAATGTGTGTAGAAACCTGACTCAATGATAAGGGTACAAATCAAAGACGCGAGCATTGCTTCAAAGCCAAGGCAGCAGAACATTGTCAACAGTGATGAGGACTGAATTTCTAAAGGATATCGACATGTTGGTGGATTTATCAGAAAAGTAGATAAGGATCAAGACAGAGAAATGTGAGGTGAATGAATTTTGCAGGAGGAATATGGAGAGATGGACTAAAATGAAGGGGGGAAATTCTATTGGAGTTGCATGGACAGTGTGATCCCCGTGTAATTGTACGAGTCGTTGAAGATAGGTGGCCTGGTTGAGAAAGCAATTGCTAAAGCTTATAATGCCTCACTCTTTATTGATGAAGAGAGTTGAGTTTAAGACTAAGGAGGTTTTGTGGAACATGGAGAACACACTGATTCAACCTCATTTAGAGATCCGAATGAGCTTGCTGAGTATTGGAGGCAGTTTGGATGAACTATTCAAAAGAATATTGAATTCCGATCTGAAAAGCACGAATGCGCAAGGTGTCAGGAACGGGAAAAGCTGAAAGTATCTGCCAGATAACCAGTGCAAATTGGATGGGCGAGAGGCCTCATGTTTTCCAAAGATTCTATGCTTCTGGAATTTACAAACTCCACCCCGTACCCAACCGCCACAATCCCAGATCTCAGAAGACCCCCAGCACACCTAATAGCAGTTGACTTCTGGTGAAGTATGGAAAATGTGGTATAAACAGGGCAAGCGATGAGTGCTCTGAAATCACCCCCAAATAACAATGGGGTACAGATGAGGGAATCTCATTTTCGTGAGAGCACTTTATGGAGAGCACTCCCACCTTTATATGTGCTCTGAAAGCTCGTGATTCGAAACAAACCTGGTGGACTTTATCCTGGTGTTGCAAGACTTCCTACTGTGCTCACCCCAGTCCAACGCCGGCATCTCCACATCATGGATAAATATTTAGTTCAGGCGTTTAGGGAGAGCTCTCCTGGCTTGATATGAATTCTTGTAGAATGGGCTCCATTACCCATGTCTGAAAGAGCACATAGAGCATTGGTTTCACATCTCATCTGGCAGTGTGACAGTGCTGATCTATTGGCAATTCGACAGTGCAGTATTCCTTGTGTAATAAACCACTAACATAGCAGTACACCCTCAGTATATCTGCTCCAAGAGGTCTGTGCTCCCCCACTTCGGACTGACCTAAAGCATAGCACTTCTTAATATTGCCTGCCGCCTCCAAAAGGTCAGTAATCCCACAGGACTGAAAAATCAACAGAGCAGGATTTCCTCAGTGCTGACCCACCAATAATGCAGCTCTTCATCAGTACTGACCTTCTGAAAGAGTAGCGTTCCCACAGTACTGACCCTCTGACAGTGCAGCGTCCCCTCAGAACTAACCATCTGGAAGTGAAGCTTTCCCACCCTACAGCCCACTTACGGCAGTGCTGCGCTCCCATAACATGGAACTTTTGAAACTGCAGCGCTCCCTCAGTACTGACCCTCTGACAGTGCAACACTCCCTCAGTACTGACCCTCTGACAGTGCAGCACCCCCACAGTACTGACTCTCTGGCAGTGCGGCACTCCCTCAGTCCTGACACTCTGACAGTGCAGCGCCGCCTCAGTACTGACACTCTGACAGTGCAGCACTCCCTCAGTACTGACACTCTGACAGTGCAACGCCCACTCAGCACTGAACCTTGGACAGTTCAGAATTCCCTCAATACTGACCCTCTGACAGTGCAGCAATCCCCCAGCACTGATCCCCTGAGAGTGCATTGCTCCTTCAGTAGTTACCCTCTGACACTGCAGCACAACCTTAGTACTGACCCTCCAAAAGTGCAACTCTCCTTCAGTACTGACTCTCTGATAGGGCAGCATTCCCGCAGTACTGGCACTCGACACAGCAGTATTCCTTCAGTACTAACCCTCCGACTGTGCAGCACTCCCTAAATACTGACACTCTGACATTGCAGCACTACCTCAAAACTGACCCTCTGACAGTGCAGCGCTCCCTCAGTACTGACCCACGAACAGTGCAGCACTCCGTCAGTACTCACCCTCCGACAGGGCACTATTCCTTCAGTACTCACCCTATGACAGTGCAGCACTCCCTCAATACTGACAATCTGGTATGCAGCACTCCCTTGATACTGACCCTCTGGCAGTGCAGCAATCCCTCAGTACCTATCCTCTGACATGCAGCACTCCGTCAGTACTGACCTCTGACAAGGCAACCCTCCCTCATATTGATCCTCTGACAGTGCAGCGCACCCTCAGTTCTGATCCTCCAACAGTGCAGAGCTCTGTCAGCACTGACCCTCTAACATTGCAGCATTCCCTCATTATTGACCCTCCAACAGTCCAGCTCTCCCTCAGTACGGACCCTCCAACAATGCAGCACTCCCTTAGTACTGACCTCTGACAGTGCAGCACTCCTTCAGTTCTGACCCTCTTGACAGTGCAGCATGCCCTCATATTGAATCTCCAACAGTGCAGCTCTCCCTCAACACTGACAATCCGACAGTGCAGCAGTCCGTTGATACTACCCTCTGGCAGGGCACCTCTCCCTCATATTGGTTCTCTGACAGTCCAGCACACCCTCAGTACTGATCTCCAACAGCGCAGTACTCCCTCAGTAGTGACCCTCCGACAGTGCAGCACTCCCTCAGTACTGACCTTGCGACAATATGTGATTCCAAGGGACGTGCTCTGTTTCAAAACTTATCCAGATTGTCTATCGGTGGGAGCTTTGTTTTATAGAACCGGAGATTGTAGGGAAAAGCTCTATGTTGGTCCTTGTACTGGACCATGTGATGGACCGGAGATAGCTGTGGGTCCGTCTGGGTCCACTCTTTTGTGCAAGCCACCATGACTGACAAGGAATCGATGAAGTGGGGGGCCGCTACTACCTCTGCAGCTGAGGCGGGTGCCAGAGCCCAGAGGTCTTGGAGAGGGGCAAGCGGCTCAGTGCGTCAGCATGTGGGATCTGCTGGCCTGGGTGGTGTTCCATTGTGTACGTGTCTGCTGCTCAGAGAAACGCGCATCACTTGACCCTGGTGGGCACGATCGGGGGAATCACATGATCCTCTCTGAATCGGTCAAGTAAAGGTTTGTGGGCAGTATAGGCTCTAAATGAATGGCTGTAGACATACTGGTGGAACTTCCTCACAACATTTGCAACCGCCAGTCACTCGACCTCGATGTGGGCATAGTTCAGCTCATCATCGACTAGTGCACATGGTGTGACCCAAAAACTATTGGCCGCTCTGACCCGCTGGGATTCCAGTATGTGGGAACAGCTCCAATGCTGCAATGGGAAGTCTTGCAGGTTACGGTCAGTGTTTTTTCTAGCTCGAAGTATGTCAGCAGCTTCTGAGGACAAGTACTGATTGATCTCTTGGAATGTCGTCTGGTTTGGGTGTTCCAATCCCGCTGGTGCCCCTTTTTTTAATAGCTGGTGAAGTAGGGGAAGGAGCGTGGCCAAGTTAGTGTTGAATTTCCTGTAGCAGCTGATGAATTCGAGAAAGGAGCAGAGAGCTATCGGGCCTTGAGTATTGGGAGCCTGCCGGATGGCCCACACTGTGTCTTCCACCAGGTGAAGCACCTTCCTGTCGAACCGCTACCCTAAATAAGGGACTCCGGGCGCATTAGAAATGCACTTCTCCCTGCGGAGGTAGACGCCTGCCTGTTCACAATGCCGGAGGAGTTCAACCAGGTTCTCCATATGTTCTTTGACCGTGGCCCCAGTGATGAGTGTACACAGGTACACAGCCATCCTGGGCAAACCCCGCTGGATGTTTCCATCACACGTTGGAAAATTGAACAAGCTGATAAAACCCCAAAAGGCAGTCGGGTGCATTCGTACAGCCCTCTGTGGCTGTTAACTGTAACATACTTCTGAGAGGCAGGACTAATACCAGTGTGGCTCATGTTGAGCTTCATGAACGTCGTTCCCATGCTGAGTTTGGTGTACAGGTCCTCAAGGCGTGGGACTGGGTAATTGTCCAGTCAAAATACCTGGTTCACTGTCATCTTGTAGTCCCAGTACAGACATTTGGACCCAGCAGGTTTCAGCACTGGGACCACTTATGCAGCCCAATCAGTGAAGTGGATGGGGCGGATGATGCCCAAGCATTGCAACTGAACCAGCTCTGCGTCAACCTTGGGTGGGAGTGGAAAGAACAGGCTTGTGTATCCACGTCCACACTGATTTTGGCCAATGGGCCTTTTATTATTCTGAAGCCTTTCACAAAAACTCTTGGAAACTTTGCCAGCTATCCTTCTGGCCATGGGGGTACATGTGGCAGATGCATTACCCGTCCAACTTTAAGTGGTGTAGAGAGTAGGCATGCCTGGGGGGCTGGGTCGGGATCAGCACCTTCATTGGTCTGTCTGCCATCCCAGCCCTGTTCGTGAAATAAATGTAATGAATGAAAATCGCTTTATTGTCACGAGTAGGCTTCAATGAAGTTACTGTGAAAAGCCCCTAGTCGCCACATTCCGGCACCTGTCCGGGGAGGCTGGTACGGGTTCATGACATCCAACCAGCTGCCTGAGGCCGCAAACTTGGTCTTCCAGTTCTGGGGCATCATCCCGGTTGTGCCCGGATGCGCCATAGCGATGGCATTTTGTCACACAATTGGTCACGCTTCGTGGGAGCTCATGCCATTCAAGCCTGGGAGTGGTCGGTTAGTGCTTGGTTCAGTGACCATACACCCTTCAATGAATATACACCCTTCCGAACTGACAGCGTTGCATCTCTTTGGGCCCTGCGCTCCGTTCTCTCTGGGAAATGGCGGTGTCCACCACCCACTGAGCCTCTGTAAGATGTTTCCTTTTGTGTATCGGTGTTTCACAGCCCACTGGTGGAACAATTCCTTCAGGATTCGGACAGTGGAGCCTCAAACACACAAGAAGCAGTGAATGTCTGTAAGCGCACAAAATATTTGCCATTTGATTCTCCTTGGGCCTTGGAGGCATATGAAAATGGAACTGGCCAACCATTATTGGGTGCCGCAGGTTACGATGTGCCTCAACTGTGGTCTCTAATGCAGCAAAAAAACATGAAACCATTGTCGATTGTGATGAAAACTCACCTGGTTCATTAATATCCTTTAGGGAAGGAAGTCTGGCCTACAAGTGACTCCAGATCCACGGCAATGTGGTTGGCCCTTAACACCCCCCCCGCCAAGGAAAATTAGGGGTGGGCAATAAATACTGGCACAGCCTGCAATGCTCATTTCCCATGAATGAATAAACAAAACTGGTTCATTACGGTATACACAAATAACAAAACTATATCTCCTCTCCCCGAAGGGCCACTCTCCTTGACCTGCACACAGTCAGGGTTTTATACGAAATAGTTCAAAGAGTAATACAGCACAGAACAGGCCCACGATGTTGTGCCGAACTTTTGTCCTAGGTTAATCATAGATCATAGAATTTTGTACACTAAGGGCAATTTATCATGGCCAATCCACCGAACCTGCACATCTTTGGACTGTGGGAGGAAACCGGAGCACCCGGAGGAAACCCACGCACACATGGGGAGGATATGCAGACTCCACACAGACAGTGACCCAAGCCGAAATCGAACCTGGGACCCTGGAGCTGTGAAGCAATTGTGCTATCCACAATGCTACCGTGCTGCCCTTACGAACAAATTAATCTACACTCCATTATTCTACCATAATCCATGTACCTATCCAATAGCCGCTTGAAGGTCCCTAACGTTTCCGACTCAACTACTTCTACAGGCAGTGCATTCCATGCCCCCACTACTCTCTGGGTAAAGAACCTACCTCTGACATCCCCCCTATATCTTCCACCATTTACCTTAAATTTATGTCCCCTTGTAATGGTTTGTTTCACCCGGGGAAAAAGTCTCTGACTGTCTTCTCTATCTATTCCCCTGATCATCTTATACACCTCTATCAAGTCGCCCCTTGTCCTTCTCCGTTCTAATGAGAAAAGGCCTAGCACCCTCAACCTTTCCTCGTAAGACCTACTCTCCATTCTAGGCAACATCCTGGTAAATCTCCTTTGCACCTTTTCCAAAGCTTCCTAAAATGAGGTGACCAAAACTGCACTCAGTACTCCAAATGTGGCCTTACCAAGGTTTTGTACAGCTGCATCATCACCTCACGGCTCTTAAATTCAATCCCTCTGTTAATGAACGCTAGCACATCATAGGCCTTCTTCACAGCTCTATCCACTTGAGTGGCAACTTTCAAAGATCTATGAACATAGACCCCAAGATCTCTCTGCTCCTCTACATTGCCAAGAACCCTACCGTTAACCCTGTATTCCACATTCATATTTATCCTTCCAAAATGGACAACCTCACACTTGTCAGGGTTAAACTCCATCTGCCACTTCTCAGCCCAGCTCTGCATCCTATCTATGTCTGTTTGCAGCCGACAACAGCCCTCCTCACTATCCACAACTCAACAAACCTTGGTATCATCTGCAAATTTACTGACCCATCATTCAACTCCCTCATCCAAGTCATTAATGAAAATCACAAACAGCAGAGGACCCAGAACTGATCTCTGCAGTACGCCACTGGTAACTGGGCTCCAGGCTGAATAGTTCCTCTTGTTAAAACATTTTCTGACCTCGGACTTTTCAGCAATGCCAGTGAGGTGTTATGTTTGGCAATGGCCAATTTCAAAATGTCATAAACCTTTAAGCAATATGAAACGCAGAAGGGAATGTGAGCACATTAATTTCCCTCAAGCTCCAATATCAATCACATAGCGGGAGAGACAGAATGTGTGTGTGCGTAAGAGAGAGGGACACAGAAAATTATGAAAGTTGACTTGCAGAAATATCCCAATCTAAACCCTAGAATACTGAATTTAAACCACAGGTGTACTGCACCAACCAGGTATATCTGTACTGGTTGTCATTTTTTCAGACCTGCACTTATTGTTTATAATGAAATGCTGCAGCAATTTGCATTCATGTGTTCCTGCAAACAGCTCTGAGAAAAATACGGGAATTAAACTCATTCATTGATGTTTCTGGTGGTTATGCGGCTTCCAGAATACCAGAATGAGGAAGTGGAAGATCAGATGCACACTTAACCATAGCCTAACCATAGCATAACCATAACCTAATCCATAGTTAGGTGGATTGGCCATGCTAAATTGCCCGTAGTGTCCTAAAAAAAGTAAGGTTAATGGGGGGGGGTTGTTGGGTTACGGGTATAGGGTGGATACGTGGGTTTGAGTAGGGTGATCATGGCTCGGCACAACATTGAGGGCCGAAGGGCCTGTTCTGTGCTGTACTGTTCTATTAACAAAATGCCCTTACAAGTCCCAGCCACCATTCCCCAATGGTGCGCTACATGCACACACACACACACAACATAATATAAGATATGACATGATTCCATGATATAATCTTTATTATTGTCACAAGTAAGCTTACATTAACACTGCAATAAAGTCACTGAAAATTCCTGAGTCGCCACCCTCCGGTGCCTGTTTGAGTACATAGAAGGAATCACAAATTCTAATGTGGTCGACCAAATGAGGAATTGCAATCCTTGTAGATCAACTGATGGAAGTTACTACCCTGTTCCAGAGATATTTGACTGCTGAAGGAATTAGAGATCCCAGAAATCATCGGAATTATTCATCGTTCTCAGGGATCACTGACCAAAGAATGGATCACCTCCCTGCTGGGATAATGGCCCAAGGGAGAAATCACAGACTTTGGAGGTTATTGATCATTGACCATAGCAACTGAGAATGAACATGTAGGAGTGATCCAACCAGGTCACCTTGTGGAGATCAGGGTGTTAAAGGGTAGGGAGGAGCGATAGCTGCACTTTTCAAATGATTTTAACATTTCCTGTGCGGTGAGTCGACTTTGCCAATGCAAGGTTTATTCGATTTTCTGTGCACACAAGACGGATGCAATTGCTCTGGAGAGAATGCAGAGGAACTTTACAATAATGTTGCTTGGACTAGAAAGATGTTACTCCAAGGAGAGATTGGATAGATTGGGATTAATTTTGTTGGAACAAAGAATACTGAGGGATGACTTGATTGAGGTGTACAAATTTATGAGGGGAAGAGCTAAAGTAGGCAGGACAAAGTTGTTTCCCTTGGTGGAGAATTCTAGAACCAGGGGACATTGATTCAAGATGAGTGGCAGAAGTTGCAGAGGGGACATGAGGAAGGCCATTTTTTACGCAGAGGGTAGTGGGTGTCGGGAATTCGTTGCCGAGTTAGTGGTGGAGGCAGAGACCTGAAACTCTTTTGTAAGGTACCTGTGTCTGCACCTTAAGTGCTGTAAGCTGTCGGGCTATTGGTCGGGTGGAGGAAGGTATGATTAGAAAGAGCTCTGCAGGGCAGCACGGTGGCGCAGTGGTTAGCACTGCAGTCTCACGGCGACGAGGTCCAGGTTCGATCCCGGCTCTGGGTCACTGTACATATGAAGTTTGCACATTCTCCCCATGTTTGTGTGGGTTTCGCCCCACATCCCAAAGATGTGCAGGCTAGGTGGATTGGCCATGCTAAATTACCCGTTAATTGGAAAAAATGTATTGGGTACTCTAAATTTATAAAAAAATATATAATAGAAAGAGCTCCTGGGTGTCCTCAGGCTGGCATGGACAAGGTTGGCTGGATGACCTCTTTCTATACTGTATCTTTTCTATGGTTCCATGACTGGACAGTGCCCTCTTTATGACAGGCAGCTTTCAGATGTCGCTCTGAGTGAGATTTCACATGATAACACTGCATTTGCGCATTGTGCAGGGGATGCGTCACGTGGTAGCTCTTTTGCTAGGCCAAATCCTTCTCTTGCAGCTTGTCTGGAAGAATGTGCATAGAAACCCAACTCAATGATAAGGGTACAAATCAAAGACGCGAGCATTGCTTCAGAGCCAAGGAAGTAGAACATTGTCAACAGTGATGAGGACTGAACTTCTAAAGGATATTGACATGTTGGTGGATTTATCAGAAAAGTACATAAGAATCAAGGCAGAGAAATGTGAGGTGAATGAATTTTTGCAGGAGGAATATAGAGAGATGGACTAAAATGAAGGGGGGAAATTCTATTGGAGTTGCATGGACAGTGTGATCCCCGTGTAATTGTACATGAGTCATTGAAGATAGATGGCCTGGTTGAGAAAGCTTATAATGCTAAAGCTCAGTCTTTATTGCTAAGAGAGTTGAGTATAAGATGAAGGAGGTTTTGTTGACCTAATTTGGAGAATTACATCCAGTTCTGCGCATAATTCCAGGGATAAGGAACTGTCGCTATTAGGAATGATCGAAGAGGTTGGAACTGTTTGCATTGGAGCAAATAAAAGGGAGAGAAGTGACTTGAGAGATATATTCAAGGTTCCTAGGGGTAGGAAGAAGGTAGATAGTGCATCCCATTCATGAGAGCGTTAAGGCCTGTAACTGAATATAATTGGAAAAAAAGGAAGAAACATGATGTTGGGGGGGGGGGGGGGGGGGGGCGGTGCAGATGTAGGTAATGGAATCACCCATTGATGTTGGAGACCGGACCGAACTTGCTGAGAGTCTGTTGGAGGCAGTTTGGATCAAACTATTCAAAAAGGATATTGAATTTCTATCTGGAAAGGACAAACATGCAATGTTATAGGAATGGGAAAAGGTGAAAGTATCAGCCAGATAACCAGTGCAAATTGGATGGGCGAGTGGCCTCCTTTTGCTCTCCAAAGATTCTATGCTTCCGGGAATTACAAACTCCACCCACACCCAGCCAGCACACGCGTACCAGCCTTCCTGAACAGGCGCTGGAATGTGGTGACGAGGGGCTTTTCACAATAACTTTATTTGAAGTCTACTTGTGACAATAAGCGATTTTCATTTCATTTCATTTTTCACACTCCCAGATCTCAGAAGTTTCCCAGCACACCTGATCACAATTGACTTCCTGTGAAGTATGGAAAATGTGGTATAAACAGGGGAAGCAATGGGTGCTCTGAAATCACCCCCAAATAACAAATTGATACAGACGAGGGAATCACATTTTAGTGATGCTGTTTGAGTGATAAATATTCAGTTCCGGCCTTTAGGGAGAGCATTCCTGCCTTTAAATGAATTCATGCAGAATTGGCTCCATTGCTCGCGCCTGAGAGAGCACTGTTCCTTGTTCTGGGTGAGTGTTCTTTACACTCAATTGGCTCTGTTTTATTCCTTAGTTCTAGAGTCGCCAGGTATCGTTAAGATACCGCCACAAGATTCAAGTTCAAGTTCAGACCAATAACTCAATACACCAGTTAGTAAGTTCAAACAAGACACGTTTATTATAATAGTTATCTACTACTTATGCATATAAAACTACAAGACTAGGCTAATCCTACCACTAACAGGCCAATACTTATCTGGAATAAGGGAACTGCCGGATCAGGGAACAATGGCCTCTTGCTTTGTCCTGGATCCGCAGGCTTCCAGTTGGTGTGGACTAAAGGGGTCAGGAGTGTCTACTCTCGTAGCGTGCGTTGTAAGACACTTACTTGATGGCAGCTGCTGACCAGGCCTCTCCTTCTCAAGGTTCTTCTACTGCAAAGGTATTCTGCTGGGAGGGCCGGCTGGTCAAGAAGAGCGCTGGGAGGCTGGTCAAGGAGAGCGCTGGGAGGCTGGTCAAGGAGAGCGCTGGGAGGCTGGTCAAGGAGAGCGCTGGGAGGCTGGTCAAGGAGAGTGCTGGGAGGCTGGTCAAAGAGAGCGCTGGGAGGCTGGTCAAGGAGAGCGCTGGGAGGCTGGTCAAGGAGAGCGCTGGGAGGCTGGTCAAGGAGAGCGCTGGGAGGCTGGTCAAGGAGAGCGCTGGGAGGCTGGTCAAGGAGAGCGCTGGGAGGCTGGTCAAGGAGAGCGCTCGGAGGCTGGTCAAGGAGAGCGCTGGGAGGCTGGTCAAGGAGAGCGCTGGGAGGCTGGTCAAGGAGAGTGCTGGGAGGCTGGTCAAAGAGAGCGCTGGGAGGCTGGTCAAGGAGAGCGCTGGGAGGCTGGTCAAGGAGAGCGCTGGGAGGCTGGTCAAGGAGAGCGCTGGGAGGCTGGTCAAGGAGAGCGCTGGGAGGCTGGTCAAGGAGAGCGCTGGGAGGCTGGTCAAGGAGAGCGCTCGGAGGCTGGTCAAGGAGAGCGCTGGGAGGCTGGTCAAGGAGAGCGAATCAGTCCTGGGACCTGACTTTTAAAGGTCCCAGGGACTTTGCATCCTTCTGGGTGGACCCTCTATAAACCTGCAATCGATTGGGTCTCTTCCCAATCGATTGATTTGAATTTCCCCAATAACGGGGCCGTTCCTCAATCACCGGGCGGTTCCTTACACCTTATTGGTGTCCTTTGTCTTAGACTCCACTGGCGCCGGAATGTCTGACCTTCCATAGAATGTTTCAATTGCAGTTAACTGTTGTGTCCATTGTGCCTGGGAATCACCGTAAATCGCTTCATTAATATGCGCCGCTCGTTAGTTACAATTCTGTCGGGTTTCTGTAGCAGCTAGAATGCAGGGAAATCTGCAGACTGCTTGTTTCTTTGTCAATGTCCATTTTACCCTGCAATCTTTGCGTTCTTCCATTTTGTGTGAGGAAGTGGCCAACCCAGGCGGCTACAGCACATAGACCATTGGTTTCACATCGCATCCTGAACAATTGCACTTCTGGCAGTGTGACACTGCTTATCGATTGGCAATTCAACAGTGCAGTATTCCTTGTGAAATAAACCACTAACATAACAGTACACCTTCAGTATATCTGCTCCAAGAGGTCTGCGCTCCCCCAGTTCAGACTGAATGAAAGCATAGTGTTTGTTCATACTGCCTGCATCCTCCAGAAGAGCAGTAATCCCGTAGGACTGAGAAATCAACAGAGTAGGATTCCCTCAGTGCTGGCCCACCAACAATGCAGCTCTTCATCAGTACTGACCATCTGATAGACTAGCGTTCTCTCAGTACTGACCCTCCAACTGTGCAGCAGAACTAACGATCTGGAAATGAAGCTTTCCCTCCCTACAGCCCACTTACAGCAGTGCTGCGCTCCCATAACATGGACCATTTGAAAGTGCAGCGCTCCCTCAGTACTGACCCTCTGACAGTGCAATACTCCCTCAGTACTGACCCTGTGACTGTGCTGCATCCCTCAGTACTGACCCTCTGACAGGGCAGCGCTCACTCAGTACTGACCCTCTGACAGTGCAGCACACCCTCAGCACTCACTCTCAGACAGTGCAGCGCTCACTCAGTACTAAGCCTCCAAAAGTGAAACTCTCTTTCAGCACTGACTCTCTGGTAGGGCAGCACTCCCTAAATACTGACACTCTGACTTTGCAGCACTCCCTTAAAACTGACCCTCTGGCAGTGCCGCACTCCCTCAGTACTGGCCCTCTGACGGTGCAGCACTCCCTCCGCACTGACCCTCTGGTAGTGCAGCATTCCTTCCGTACTGACCCTCTGGTAGTGCAGCACTCCCTTGAGACTGATCCTCCGGCAGTGCAGCACTCCCTCAGTACTGACCTTCTGACAGTGCAGCAGTCCCTCAGTACTGACCCTACAACAGTGAAGCTCTCCCTTCGTACTGATCCACCAATAGTGCAGCACTCCCTCAATACTGACACTCCAACAGTGCAGCACTCCCTCAGTACTGACCCTCTGACAGTGCAGCACTCCTTCAGTACTGACCCCCTGACAGTGCAGCATTCCCTCATACTAACCCTCCAACAGTGAAGCACTCCCTCTATACTGACAATCTCACAGCAGTGTATTGATACTACCCTCTGACAGTGCAGCACTCCCTCAGTACTGATCTCTGACAGTGCAGCACTACCTCAGTACTGACCCAAAGACAATGTGATTCCAGAGGCGTGTTCTGTTTAAAAGCTCATCCAGGTGGGCTATTGGCGGGAGCTTCATTTTATAGACCTGGAGTTGGTCAGGCAAAGCTCTATGTTAGTCCTCCTACTGGACCATGTGATGGACCTGAGATAGCTGTGGGTCTGTGTGGGTCCTCTCTTTTATGCGAGCCACATGACTGGCAAGGAATCGATGAATTGGAGGGCCGCCACTACCTCTGCAGCTGAGGCGGGTGCCAGCGGTCTTGTGAAGAGGGGCAAGCTGCTCAGTGCGTCAGCATGTGGGATCCGCATGCCTGGGCGGTGTTCCAGTCTGTACGTGTCTGCAGCTCGGAGTACGGCCATCACTGGACCCTGGCGGGCACGATCGGGGGGAACCACACGATCCTCTCCGAATATCCCAAGTAAAGCTTCATGGTTAGTGTAGGCTCTAAATGCGTGGCTGTAGACATACTGGCGGAATTTACTCACAACATTTGCAACCGCCAGGCCCTCCACCTCGATTTGGGTATAGTTCAGCTCATCGTCGACTAGTGTACATGGTGTGATGCAAAAGCTATTGGACGCTCTGACCTGCCGGGATTCCAGTGTGTGGGAATAGCTCCAACGCTATAAGGGAAGTGTCGCAGGTTCGGATAAGTGTTTTTTTTCGAAGTGTGTCAGCAGCTTCTTGAGGACAACTACTGCTTGACCTCTTGGAATGTCATCTTGTGTGGTTATTCCAATCCCTTTTTTTAACAGCTGGTGGAGCAGGCTAAGCAGCATGGCCAAGTTAGTGATGAATTTCCTGTCATAGCTGATGAATTCAAGAAAGGAGCAGAGGTCAATCAGGCCTCGAGTATTGGGAGTTACCTGATGGCCCACACCTTGTCTCCCACCAGGTGAAGCACCTTCCTTTCGAAATGCTAAACTACATAAGTGACTCCGGGGGCGTTAAAATGCGCTTCTCCCTGCGGAGGTAGACGCCTGCCTGTTCAGAATGCCGGAGGAGTTTAGCCAGGTTCTCCACATGTTCTTTGACCGTGGCCCCAGTGATGAGTGTACACAGGTATACATCCACTCTTGGTAAGCCCCGCTGGCTGTTTTCCATCACACGTTTGAAAATTGAACAAGCCGATGAAACCCCAAAAGGCAGTTGGGTGTATTCGTACAGCCCTCTGTGGTGTTAACTGTAATATACCTCCAAAAGGCAGGATTAAGACCAGCTATAGGTATGCGTGGCTCACGTTGTGCTTCGTGAATGTTGTTTCCCCACTGAGTTTGGCGTACAGGTCCTCAATGTGTGGTATTGGGTAATAGACAAGTCGAAATACCTGGTTCACTGTCATCTTGCAGTCCCAGCACAGACATTTGTACCCGTTGGGTTTTAGCAATGGGACCACTTTCGCAGCCCGATCGGTGAAGTGGATGGGGCGGATGATGCCCAAGCATTCCAACTGATCCAGCTCTGCATCAACCTTGGGCTGGAGCGGAAATAACAGGGTCGCGTGTCCTTGTCCACCGTGATTTTGACCACTGTGCCTTTTATTGTCCTGAAGCCTTCAGCAAAAACGCCTTTAAACTTTACCAGCACTCCTTCCTGCATTGGGGGTACATATGTCTGATGCATTGCCATCCAACTTTAAGTGGCACAGAAAATATTAATGCCTGGGGGGGGGGGGGGGGGGGGGTTCAGAGGGAACGGTACCTTCACGGGCCTGTCTGACATCCCAGCCCTGTTCACGGCATCCAAACAGTGGCCTGATGCTGTAATCTTGGAGTTCCAATTGAGGAGAATCATTCCGGTTGTGCCCGGGTGCGCCATAGCGAAGGCCTTTTGTCCCACAGTTGGTCACACTTCGTGGAATCTCACACCATTCAGACCTGGGAGCGGTAGATCAGTGCTTGGTTCAGTGACCACGGTTCCGGACCGACAGCCCTGCATACCTTGGGCCCCGCGCCCCATTCCCTTCTGGGAAATGGCGGTGTCCACCACCCGCTGGAGGGTTAAGTGGACCTCTGTAAGTTGTTTCCTTTGTGTATCGGTGTTTCAGAGCCCACAGGTGGAACAATCCCATAAGGATTCTGACAGTGGGGCCTCAAACACACATAAGGCAGTGAATGTTCTTAAGTTCACCAAATATTTGCCAGTTGATTCTGGGAGGCCATGTTAAAATGGGACAGATGGACCATTATTGGGTGCTGCAGGTTACGATTTGCTGCAAACAGTGCCACCAATGCAGCAAAAAACTTGATTAGCGCATTGGTGGGTCTCCTGCCTGTAGTCGGCAGGAAAATGGTCTGTCGTTCATTCCCATCGACCGAAAAAGAAATACAGCATTCATTCTACATATTTGGTTCAGTCATAGGTACCAGTATCCAGCTGTTCAAGTTTCTTGATGTGTTGAAGTTTCCCGAACTCGTGGTTCTGGTGGCGACTATGAAGGAGTAGGTCGCACAATTGGTAGCTACTGTTTCGGTCGGACTTTTGGACCTTCTCCCCAGACATTTTTGTGCTTTTGAGCGCGTAACAGGGAAGCAGTGGTACTCAGGCACTGAACCCATCGAGTTGTATGGACTTAAGAAGTCGGAGGGACCGTAAACAGAAGAAGTGATCAAACAAGGGCACGGTGGAGGCTGTGAGAGAGACCAATAAGGCCTGTGTTGAGAGCAAGGCGCCGACAGCCCAACCTACAATGGAGCAGCTGCTACAGGCCATGCAAGAGGGCTTTTTAGCTCTGAAGCGCGATAATTTGGAGCCACTCCAGAAGTCGATGGACCTATTGGAAAAAAGGCTGGATGATCAGGCTGAGAAGCTACAGAAGCTGGAGAAGACGGTGGAGGAGCAGGCAGACTTTCAAACGGTGGTGGACGTGGAGATTCGGAGGCTGGAGGATCAGCAAAAAATGCTCCTGGAAAGGTTGAAGAACCAGGACAACAGATCTCGCCGGCAGAATGTAAGAAATGTTGGCCTCCTGGAGGCGGCTGAGGGGCTGGATGTCGTCGTGTCTGTGGAGTGTATGTTTCAGAAGCTGCTGGGGAACTAGGTGTTCCCTCGCCCACCAGTGGTGGATAGGGCATACAGAGAGCAGGTGAGGCAGCCACGATGAGGGGGTCCCGCATGAGCACTGGTGGTCCGGTTCCACAGGTACCTAGACAAGGAGCGGGCTCTGAAATGAGCAAAGAGCACACAAAGCTGTACCTGGGACTATAGCACCCTGTTTGTTTACGAAGACCTGAGCACTGAGGTTGCCAGGAGGAGGGGAGGCTACAGGCAGGTGAAGGAGATTTTGTGCATGAACAAGGTGAAATACGGGCTGCTTTTTCCAGAGCGACTGTGGGTTATGTATGAGAGCCAGCACCACTATTTTGAGGAACCCAAGGAGGCGATGGACTTTGCTCTGAGCTGAGTACTCTTGGATTCATGCAAGAACGTTTTAGTCTATTTTGTTTCTCTCTCGCTTTGAGAGATGCCTGCATGCTTGGATCTGTTCTTTTAGTTTTTTCTACCTTTTTAGGTTGATGTATTTTGGGTTGCAATAGAACATAGAACATAGAACGATACAGCGCAGTACAGGCCCTTCGGCCCTCGATGTTGCACCGACATGGAAAAAATCTAAAGGCCATCTAACCTACACTATGCCCTTATCATCCATATGCTTATCCAATAAATTTTTAAATGCCCTCAATGTTGGCGTGTTCACTACTGTTGCAGGTAGGGCATTCCACGGCCTCACCACTCTTTGCGTAAAAAACCCACCTCTGACCTCTGTCCTATATCTATTACCCCTCAATTTAAGGCTATGTCCCCTCATGCTAGCCACCTCCATCCACGGGAGAAGGCTCTCGCTGTCCACCCTATCTAACCCTCTGATCATTTTGTATGCCTCTATTAAGTCACCTCTTAACCTTCTTCTCTCTAACGAAAACAACCTCAAGTCCATCAGCCTTTCCTCATAAGATTTTCCCTCCATACCAGGCAACATCCTGGTAAATCTCCTCTGCACCCGTTCCAAAGCTTCCACGTCCTTCCTATAATGAGGCGACCAGAACTGTACGCAATACTCCAAATGCGGCCGTACTAGAGTTTTGTACAACTGCAACATGGCCTCATGGCTCCGGAACTCAATCCCTCTATCAATAAAGGCCAACACACCATAGGCCTTCTTCACAACCCTATCAACCTGGGTGGCAACTTTCAGGGATCTATGTACATGGACACCGAGATCCCTCTGCTCATCCATACTACCAAGAATTTTACCATTAGCCAAATATTCCGCATTTCTGTTATTCTTTCCAAAGTGAATCACCTCACACTTCTCCACATTAAACTCCATTTGCCACCTCTCAGCCCAGCTCTGCAGCTTATCTATGTCCCTCTGTAACCTGCAACATCCTTCTGCACTGTCTACAACTCCACCGACTTTAGTGTCGTCTGCAAATTTACTCACCCATCCTTCTGCGCCCTCCTCTAGGTCATTTATAAAAATGACAAACAGCAACGGCCCCAGAACAGATCCTTGTGGTACGCCACTCGTAACTGAACTCCATTCTGAACATTTCCCATCAACTACCACTCTCTGTCTTCTTTCAACTAGCCAATTTCTGATCCACATCTCTAAATCGCCCTCAATCCCCAGCCTCCGTATTTCCTGCAATAGCCGACCGTGGGGAACCTTATCAAACGCTTTACTGAAATCCATATACAGCACATCAACTGCTCTACCCTCGTCTACCTGTTCAGTCACCTTCTCAAAGAACTCGATAAGGTTTGTGAGGCATGACCTACCCTTCACAAAACCATGCTGACTGTCCCTAATCATATTATTCCTATCTAGATGATTATAAATCGTATCTTTTATAATCCTCTCCAAGACTTTACCCACCACAGACGTTAGGCTCACCGGCCTATAGTTACCGGGGTTATCTCTACTCCCCGTCTTGAACAAAGGGACCACATTTGCTATCCTCCAGTCCTCTGGCACTATTCCTGTAGCCAATGATGACCTAAACATCAAAGCCAAAGGCTCAGCAATCTCTTCCCTGGCTTCCCAGAGAATCCTAGGATAAATCCCATCCGGCCCCGGCAACTTATCTATTTTCACCTTGTCCAGAATTGCCAACACTTCTTCCCTACGCACCTCAATGCCATCTATTCTAATAGCCTGGGTCTCAGCATTCACCTCCACAATATTATCTTTTTCTTGAGTGAATACTGACGAAAAGTATTCATTTAGTATCTCGCTTATCTCCTCAGCCTCCACACACAACTTCCCACCACTGTCCTTGACTGGCCCTACTCTTACCCTAGTCATTCTTTTATTCCTGACATACCAAAAGAAAGCTTTTGGGTTTTCCTTGATCCTACCTGCCAAAGACTTCTCATGTCCCCTCCTTGCTCGTCTCAGCTCTCTCTTTAGATCCTTCCTCGCTTCCTTGTAACTATCAAGCGCCCCAACTGAAACTTCACGCCTCATCTTCACATAGGCCTCCTTCTTCCTCTTAACAAGAGATTCCACTTCTTTGGTAAACCACGGTTCCCTCGCTCGTCCCCTTCCTCCCTGCCTGACTGGTACGTACTTATCAAGAACATGCAATAGCTGTTCCTTGAACAAGCTCCACATATCCAGTGTGCCCAACCCTTGCAGCCTACTTCTCCAACCAACACATCCTAAGTCATGTCTAATGGCATCATAATTGCCCTTCCCCCAGCTATAACTCTTGCCCTGCGGGGTATACTTATCCCTTTCCATCACTAACGTAAAGGTTACCGAATTGTGGTCACTGTTTCCAAAGTGCTCACCTACCTCCAGATCTAACACCTGGCCTGGTTCATTACCCAAAACCAAATCCAATGTGGCCTCGCCTCTTGTTGGCCTGTCAACATATTGTGTCAGGAAACCCTCCTGCACACATTGTACAAAGAATGACCCATCTAATGTACTCGAACTATATCTGTTCCAGTCAATATTTGGAAAGTTAAAGTCTCCCATAACAACTACCCTGTTACTTTCGCTCTTTTCCAGAATCATCTTCGCCATCCTTTCCTCTACATCCCTAGAACTATTAGGTGGCCTATAGAAAACTCCCAACAGGGTGACCTCTCCTTTCCTGTTTCTAACCTCAGCCCATACTACCTCAGAAGAAGAGTCCCCATCTAGCATCCTTTCCGCCACCGTAATACTGTCCTTGACTAGCAGCGCCACACCTCCCCCTCTTTTGCCCCCTTCTCTGAGCTTACTAAAACACCTAAACCCCGGAACCTGCAACAACCATTCCTGTCCCTGCTCTATCCATGTCTCTGAAATGGCCACAACATCGAAGTCCCAGGTACCAACCCATGCTGCCAGTTCCCCTACCTTATTTCGTATACTCCTGGCATTGAAGTAGACACACTTCAAACCACCTACCTGAACACTGGCACCCTCCTGTGAAGTCAAATCTGTGCTGCTGACCTCTATACTCTCAATCTCCCGTACCCCAAAACTACAATCCAGGTTCCCATGCCCCTGCTGAATTAGTTTAAACCCCCCCAAAGAGCACTAACAAATCTCCCCCCCATGATATTGGTGCCCCTCAGGTTCAGATGTAGACCATCCTGTCTATAGAGGTCCCACCTTCCCCAGAAAGAGCCCCAGTTATCCAGAAATCTGAATCCCTCCCGCCTGCACCATCCCTGTAGCCACGTGTTTAATTGCTCTCTCTCCCTATTCCTCATCTCACTATCACGTGGCACGGGCAACAACCCAGAGATAACAACTCTGTTAGTTCTCGCTCTGAGCTTCCATCCTAGCTCCCTAAAGGCCTGCCTGACATCCTTGTCCCCTTTCCTACCTATGTCGTTAGTGCCAATATGGACTACGACTTGGGGCTGCTCCCCCTCCCCCTTAAGGACCCGGAAAACACGATCCGAGACATCACGTACCCTTGCACCTGGGAGGCAACATACCAAACGTGAGTCTCTCTCGCTCCCACAAAATCTCCTATCTGTGCCCCTGACTATTGAGTCCCCAATTACTAATGTTCTACTCCTTTCCCCCCTTCCCTTCTGAGCAACAGGGACAGACTCCGTGCCAGAGGCCCGTACCCCATGGCTTACCCCTGGTAAGTCGTCCCCCCCACAAGTATCCAAAACGGTATACTTGTTACTCAGGGGAACGACCGCAGGGGGTCCCTGCACTGACTGCTTCTTCCCAGTCCCTCTTACAGTTACCCATCTATCTCCAGTCTTTGGAGTAACTACTTCCCTGAAGCTCCTATCTATGACCCCCTCTGCCTCCCGAATGATCCGAAGTTCATCCAGCTCAAGCTCCAGGTCCCTAACACGGTTTTTGAGGAGCTGGAGTTGGGTGCACTTCCCACAGATTAAATCAGCAGGGACACTGACGGCGTCCCTCACCTCAAACATTCTGCAGGAGGAGCATTGTACTGCCTTCCCTGACATCACCTCTAGATTAAAAAAAAAACAAGAAAAAGAAAAAGAAAGGAAGAGCTTACCTGATATTACCTCAAACCCTGCTCCCGCTGAAAGGTAAGCAAATTTAAAGGCACTCACTCACCTTCACGACAGGCCCCTGCTCCCGCTTCCCAACCACCGTGGGGTGGGGGGGGGGGTTGGTTAGAGGAGGATGTAGGGTGGGAAACACTCACAAAGTGTTTCGGGTTTAACTGTCACTTGCCAACAGCCTCTCCACAAACCACCTTCAACTTAGGCTGACCGCACTGCACGTATGCAAATTTCCCCAGAACAGCTGATCAGGGGTTCTGCTCTGCTGCCCTCTGCTGGATGATTGCCTTCACTCAAACTCCTCGGGTCTCCTTCGCAGATTCACCTTCAACTTAGGCTGACCGCACTGCACGTATGCAAATTTCCCCAGAACAGCTGTGTTTTTCTTGTTCTTTTTCGTGGTTTCCCATGATGTTTCCTTTTTAGCGTATCTTATTTGGTTGGAGGTTTGTCAGGGGGAAAATAAAAAATAAAATAGCTAAAACGTTGATCTGCTGACGAGGATGGAAACTGGACATGGCAAAATGGGTGGAGCCGGCCAGGAGGCGGGCCAGAGGAAGCGTGACACATGGCTGGGAGACTGGCCAAGGAAAGAGCATGGTTGATCAGCAAAGGGTGGGGGGGGGGGGGCTGTGAAGTGCCCCCCAACCAGGCTGATCACTTGGAATGTTGGAGGACTAAATGGGCTAGTAAAGTGGGAGTGTGTGTTCTCACATTTGCGGGTTCTGAAGGCGGAAGTGGTCATGCTGCAGGAGACGCACCTGAAAGTGGCAGACCAGGTTAGGTTTCATTTGGGGCTCGACACTAAGACTTCGGGGGGTTGCGATCCTGATTAATAAAAGGGTTCAATTTGAGGCAGAGGGTACAGTTGCGGACGGGGGCGGCAGATTTGTTATGGTTAGGGGTAAGCTCGAAGGGGTGACAGTAGTCTTGGTCAGTGTGTATGCCCCTAATTGGGACGATGTGGATTTTATCAGGTGGTTGCTAGGGAAGATCCCCGACTTGAGCTCAAGCAAACCTATCATGGGTGGGGCCTTTAACACAGTCCTGGACCCAAGCCTGGATCGGTTGTCTTCAAAAATGGGTAGGTTGCCAGCGATGGCAAAGGAACTGAGAGGGTTCATGGAGCAAATGGGGGGAGCTGATCCGTGGAGATTTAGCCGGCCGTCGGCGAGGGAGTTTTTGTACTACTCCCACGTCCATAAGGTGTATTCCCGAATTGATTTCTTTGTCATGAGTCGGGACTTGCTGGCCGGGCTGGTGGGGGCAGAATATTCGGCAATTACCATATCGGACCATGCTCCCCACTGGGTAGACCTACGGATTTGTAAGGATAGCTTCCAGCGCCCACAATGGAGGTTGGAAGTTGGATTGCTTGCAGATGAGGCGGTGTGTGAGAGACTCAGGAAATGCATGCAGAATTACCTGCAGGTAACAGGTAAAAGTATACCGGAGAAGTCTCAGCAGCAGTGCTCTGGGAGGCACTGAAGGCAGTGGTGAGAGGGGAGCTGATCTCAATCCGGGCCCATAGGACAGGACAGACAGGGCAGAAACGGACCGATTGGTTCAGGAAATTTTACGGACAGACAGGAGCTACGCGGAGTCCCCGAGGCCAGAGTTACTCAGGAAACGACAGAGGCTGCAGGCTGAGTTCGGAGTGCTGACTACAGGCAAGGCTGTAGAGCAGCTTAGAAAGGCAAAAGGCGCGATATACGAGCATGGAGAGAAGGCCAGCAGAATGCTCGCGCAATGACTCACCTTCCCAAGAGTGGGTAGGGGGTTGGTAGACAGACTGGGGGCCCTGGTTGGGATCAAAGAGGTACTGGGGGGCCTGAAGGTCATGCAGTCGGGTAAAGCCCTGGGGCCGGACGTGAATCCGGTGGAGTTTTACAAAAAGTTTGCCGAGATAGTGGGGCCGGTGCTGGTCAGGGTTTTTAACGAGGCAAGAGACAGAGGGTTCCTACCTCCGATGATGCCAAAGGCCACTATTTCGCTTATTCTGAAACGGAATAAAGACCCGGAGGACTGTGGGTCTTATAGGCCAATCTCTTTGATCAACGCAGATGCTAAGTTACTGGCCAAGGTCTTGGCGACTAGAATTGAGGACTGTGTACCGGACATAATTGCAGAGGACCAAACTGGGTTCGTAAAGGGTAGGCACCTGGCGGCCAATCTAAGAAGGCTGCTTAATGTGATCATGATGCCCCCGGAGAGCAGGGAGGCAGGGAGTGATAGCTATGGATGCGGAAAAGGCTTTCGAGCGGGTCGAGTGGGACTATCTGTGGGAGGTGCCGGGAAGGTTGAGTTCGGGGAGGTGTTCATTGACTGGGTTAGGCTGTTATACCAGGCCCCAGAGACTAGTGTAAGGATGAACAGGACGACATCAGATTACTTCAGACTGCACCGCGGGACAAGACAGGGTTGACCTCTCTCCCCACTGCTATTCACGCTGGCCATAGAGCCACTGGCAGTTGCTCTGAGAGCTTCAAAGGACTGGAAAGGGTGGGGGAGGGGGTGGGGGGGTGGGGGGGGGTGGTGGCGGGGAGTGGAACCTAAAGTCTTGTTATACACGGATGACCTGTTGTTATACGTAGCTGACCCAATGGCGGGGATGGAGGGCATCATGAAAGTACTGAGGGAATTTGGCCGGTTTTCAGGATAAAAATTGGACATGGCTAAGAGTGAGTTGTTCGTAATTCAGGCGAGGGGGCAGGAGAGTAGGCTTAAGGGGTTGCCCTTCAGGCTTGTAGGATAAAGCTTTAATACTTGGGGATACAGGTGGCACGGGACTGGGGCATGTTGATTGAGCTCAACCTGTCCCGATTGGTGGAACGAGTGAGGGAAGAGGTCTCTAGCACGGAGGGTGCAGACTGTCAAGATAACGATTCTCCCGAGATTCTTGTTCATATTTCAGTGTCTCCCCATTTTCATCCCGAGGTCCTCTTCAAGAGGCTGAATAAAATTATCCTGGGATTTGTCTGGGCGGGGAAGTCCCCCCGGGTGAGGAAGGTGATGCTCGAAAGCAGAGGGGAGGGTGGCTGGCGTTGCCGAACTTAGCAACTACTAATGAGCGACCAACATAGCGATGGTAAGGAAATAGATGGTGGGCACGGGGTCGGTCTGGGAGCGGATGGAGGCTGCTTAGTGCGGGGGCACCAGTTTGGCAGCCCTGGTTACGGCGCCTCTGCCGCTCCCGCCGGCGTGGTACTCCACCAGCCCTATGGTGGTGGTGGCTTTGCGGATCTGGGGCCAGTGGAGGAGGCATATAGGGGAAGTGAGAGCATCGGTGTGGACCCAATCTGCGGCAATCACCGGTTTTCCCCGGGGAACAAGGACGGTGGGTATCGACTGTGGCAGAGGGCGGGAATTGTGAGGGTGGGTGACCTGTTACTGGAAGGGAGCTTTCCGAGCATGAGGGAGTTGGAGGAGAGGTATGGGCTGGTGGGAGGGAATGACTTTAGATACTTACAGGTGCAGGATTTTGTGCGCAGATTGGTGCTGTCCTTCCACGCCTCCCGCCAAAGAGGAGGCAGGACAGGGTGGTTTCTAGGGGAGAGGTAGGTGAGGGTAGAGTCTCAGATATTTACAAAGAACTAATGGGAGCAGAGGATACACAGTCCGATGACCTGAGGCTCAAGTGGGAAGAGGAGCTCGGGGAGACGAGGGGGTGGAGAGATGGAGGACGGTATTTGGGCAGAAGTTCTGGGCAGAGCAAAAATGACCGCAACATGTGCCAGGCTTAGTCTGATACAGTTTAAGGTTGTGCACTGCGCCCACATGACGGTGGCCTGGATGAGTAGATTTTTTGGGCTGGAGGGCAAGTATTCCAGATGCGCCGGTGAGCCGGCTAATCACGTGCACATGTTCTGGTCGTGCCCTGGAATCAGGGGGTGCTGGCAGGGATTCACAGACATCATGTCCCGGGTTTTGAAAACTGGGGTGGTAATGAGTCCTGTGGTGGCAATCTTTGGGGTGTCGGAGGACCCGGGAGTCCAGGAGGAGAAGGAGGCCGAAGGAGGTCTTAGCCTTTGCTTCGCTGGTAGCCCGGCAACTAATACTGTTGGCATGGAGGGACTCAAAGCCCCTAAAGACCGCAGCATGGTTATCGGACATGGCAAGCTTTCTCGGTCTAGAAAAGGTTAAGTTCGCCTTGACAGGTTCACTATTGGGGTTCGCCCAGAGGTGGCAGCCATTCGTTGACTTCTTTGCAGATAATTAATTGTCAGCAAGGGGAGGTGCGGGGGGTGGGGGGGGGGGGGGGGGGAGGCTAGGGTAGTGTAGAGTAGGTGTGGTTCAGGCAGGTCCTTGCACGAATGGAGTTGTGGTTTGCAATACGTAATATTTGCTTTTCCTTTTGTACAGTATTATACAATGTCATTGTTTTATATGTTCAAAAATACCTCAATAAAATTGTTTATTTAAAAAAAAGTTTCCTGAACTCACCGTTCGGAGTGGAGGCCTCTGATGGCCTGGACGAAGTAGGTTGGGTGGTATAACACGTGGCAGCTGCGGCAGCTCCACTTCTCCATCGTTGCCAGTGTGGAACCCGACAAGAGAGACATCAGGAAAGCACGGTAGGGGAGGCGGTAGCATACTGGTATTGTGGACAGCACAATAGCACAGTGGTTAGCACTGTGGCATCACAGTGCCAGGGTCCCAGGTTTGATTCCCCGCTGGGTCACTGTCTGTGTGGAGTCTGCACGTTCTCCCCGTGTCTGCGCGGGTTTCCTCCGGGGCTCCGGTTTCCTCCCACAGTCTAAAGACAGGCAGGCTAGGTAGATTGGACATGCTAAATTGCCCTTCGTGTCCAAAAACATTATGAGGGGTTATTGGGTTACGGGCATAGGGTGGAAGTGAGGGCTTAGAGTGAGTTGGTACAGACTTGATGGGCTGAATGGCCTCCTTCTGCACTGTTATGTTCTATGTCACTAGACTAATGAACCAGAGACCCAGAATAATGCTCTGGGGGCCCAGGTTCAAATCCCACCACTGCAGATGGTGAAATTTGAGTTCAATAAAAAATATCTGGAATGACATATTCGAATAATAACCATGAAACCATTGTCGATTGTCATAAAAACTCATCTTGTTCACTGATATTGGTTAGGAAAGGAAATCTGGCCTACATGTGACGTCAGATCCACAGCAATGTGGTTGGCCCTTAACAACCCCCCCCCCCCCCCCCCTCCAACACACGGGAAATTAGGGGTGGGCAATAAATGCTGGCACAGCCTGCAATGCTCACCTCCCATGAACGAATAAACAAAACTGGTTTATTACGGCATACACAAATAAAAAAACTGTATCTCCTCTCCCCGAAGGCCACCCTCCCTGATCTGCACACACGTCAGGGTTTTATACTGAGTGGCTCCTCTTGTTAAAACATTTTCTGATGTCGGACATTGTCAGCAATGTCAGTTCGGTGTTATGTGTGAGGAATGCCATTTGATTAAATCATGAAATGAAGTATTGTGAGGAATGCAGTTTGATTAAATCATGAAATGAAGTATTGTGAGGAATGCAGTTTGATTGAATCATGAAATGAACAAATACCGTTTGATTAAATCATGAAATGAGGTATTGTGAGGAATGCAGTTTGATTAAATCATGACATGAGGGATTGATGAGATTAGGGTGGGAGGAACAATGTATGGTACAGGGAGAAGCAGATAACAAGATATGGCAAATGAGTGAGAGAACCTGAATATTTAAGAACATGGGGTATGCGTATCAGGAAGAATGTGCACCTCAGCATCCTGAACCAATCAGGCGAGAGGGGAGGGGAACAATGCGACGGGCATAGGATAAAAGATGGAGCAATTTGGCAGAAGGGTGTGCTTCTCTTTTGGAGGAACCCGACTCTGCAGACTCGTGAACGAATAAAGAATCTTGCTTCTACGATTTTGTCCTCGGTGTCAGTGATTGTGAGCACACCTACATCTCACATTATGTTTGGCAATGGCCAATTTCAAAATGTCATAGACCTTTCAGCAATATGAAACACAGAAGGAAATGTGAGCACATTAATTTCCCTCAAGCTCCAATATCAGTCACAGAGCGGGAGAGACAGAATGTGTGTGTGTGAGAGAGAGGGGGAGAGAGAGACAGAGATTTATGAAAGCTGATTTTCAGAAATTTCTCAATCTAAACCCTAGAATACTGAATTTAAACCATAGGAATATCTATACTGGTTGTCATTTTTTTAGGCTTGCACTTATTGTTGATTATGAAATGCTGCAGCAATTTGCATCCGATGTGTTCCTACTAATAGCTCTAAGAAAAATATGGGAATTCAACTCATTCATTGATGTTTCTGGAGATTGTGCAGTTTCCAGAATACCAGAGTGAGGAAGAGGAAGATCATAGACAATAGAATATACAGTGCAGAAGAAGGCCATTCAGCCCATCGGTTCTGCACCGACCCATTTAAGCCCTCATTTTCACCCTATCCCCGTAACCCAAATACCCCTCCTGACCTTTTTGACATTAAGGGCAATTTAGCAAGGCCAATCCACCTAACCTGCACGTCTTTGGTCTGTGGGAGGAAAATGAAGCACCTGGAAGAAACACACGCAGACACACGGGGAGAAGGTGTAGACTCTGCACAGACAGTGACCCAGTGGGGAATTGAACCTGGGACTCTGGCACTGTGAAGCCACAGTGCTAGCAATTTGTGCTACCCTGCTGCCCTCAATGCACTATCAGATGCACTATTAACAGAATACCCTTACAAATCCTAGCCGCCATCCTGTCAATGGTAAGCTACATGCACACACACACTCACGCACAAATAGCATAACATATATCATATGATTCTATGATATAATTTTTATTATTGTCACAAGTAGGCTGACATTAACACTGCAATGAAGTCACTGTTAAAATTCCTGAGTCGCCACCCTCCAGTGCCTGCTCGAGTACATAGAGGGAGAATTCAGAATGTCCAAACCACCTTACAGCACGTCTTTTGGGACTTGTGGGAGGAAACCGGAGCACCCAGAGGAAACCCACGCAGACATCTCACAGACAGTGACCCAAGCTGGGAATCGATCCTGGGACCCTGACGTTGTGAAGTAACAGTGCTAACAACTACCGTACCGCCCATAGGCCACAGGCACAGACACAGGCACACATAATTCTAGACACACATGAGGAAATGAATAAATGAATGTGATAAATTTAGGCACTAGGACCCTGAGGGCACTGTGGTCACAGACAGAACAAAGGAAAGCAGAAGTTTCATGGCTCGCGGGGGATGGTAACCTCGTGGTCAGAAGTTTGAAAAAGATGCTGGGGTTACAATGCAAAGTGACCAATTAGGATATAGGGCCAGGTCAGGAGGTGTATAGAATGACCAATGGGAAGCTTATATGTGAATCTTACTGTGATTTTGAATATATCAGCAGAAGCTTCTTTGTATTCTGTCTCTCTTTATTCTGGGCTCTCAGAAGACAGTGTGTGTGTCCTGAGGTCCTATGGATTGAGTCAGCCTTGCAAGTTAGTTATTATTAAATGATATGATACCTGCAAATCCATCTCAGATTTTATTGAATCTAGACTGACAGCAAATTAACTAGGAATCCACACACATACAGGCATACACATAAACACACAAAGCCATGCATAAGTACCCACACTCAGACACACAAACATACACACACATAATCACACACACACACAAACACACGTAGAAGTGCACACTCACACACACATACAAATATACACACTAACACACAGTCACACATCAGCACAGACAAATGCACATGCACATTCACACCTCCAGACCTACAAACAAACGTGCACATAGACATACACTTACATACACCTACAAACACACACACACTCACAGGCACACATGCAGAAATGCACACATGCACAGATTCATGCACAAACACACACATACAAACACGCACATAAAAACACACACACACAAAAAGATGCAGACACGAATACAAGTACATTCATACATACAAACAAATCAACAGGCACTCACACATGCACATACATATAAAGACACACCACTCACAGAAAGACACACACAAATGCAGACACTCAGACAAACATACACACGCACACGTTCTTGCAGATCACAGACAAACATGCACAAACACACACATACAAGAACACACAATCACCCATACAAGCACACACATATAGAAACACACATGAACACACACACACATAAAAATATACATGCAAGCACAAAATACAGATACCCAATCACATACATGCAAGCACACACATGCATGCAAACAATCACATTCAAAACACTCATATACAAACATACAAGAACAAGCGCACTTACATACAAACACACACACACAGAAAAAACACAGAAACACATACAAACGCATACACGTATAAACACACATACTCAGACAAATGCACACAATCACGCACATACTCACACACATTCATTCAAACATACACATGCACAGAAACACGCACACTCACGCACAAAGGTACACATTCAAATTCAATTCATGGACACACATGTACAACAGGCACGCACATACATACAACACCTACACACACTCATAAATATACACACTCATGCAAACACATATAGACAAACACACATACACAAATAAATCCAAATCGTGGAATTTCAAAGCACGCGTGCATGCACACACATAATCACACTCACATTCACACACAAACACACAGATGCACACACACACAGGTACGTCGAAACACACACAAAGATATACACACAAATTCAAGCTAATGCACATGTATTCAAACAGACACACATAGACACACAAATGTACACATACAAACACACAAATACACACACATACAAACACAATTACACACACACTGACACACACATCCACACACACACATAGAAATGCACATTCATACACGCAAGCACACAAACACACTTACAAGCATTCAAAGACACACAGACATACAAACATACAATCACACATAAGCGTAGATAAATGCACATGCACATACACTCAGACAAACAAACAGAGAAGGGTTGTGTTTGCTATCCAATTGAGTGCCCAATGTTTTCAATTTTTTTCATAAGCTATGGGTGTCACTGGCAAGGCCAGCATTTGTATCCCATCCGTAATTTCCTTTAAAAAGTTGGTGATGCACCACCTTCTTGAACCACTGCAGTCCACCTGGTACAGTTACTCCCAGAGTATTGTTAGGAAATGAGGTCCAGCATTTTAATTCAACAACAGTGGAGGAACTCCAATATAGTTCCAAGTCAGGATGGTGTGTGAATTGGAGGGAAAAAATTGCAGGTGGTGATGTTCCCAAGTGTCTGTTTGCTGCTGTTATTCATCTAGGTGGTGGAGGTCGTAAGTCTGGAAGGTGATGTTGAAGGAAACTTGGTGAGTTATTGTGTGCATCTGGTACATTGTGCATTGGTGGTAGAGGGAGTGAGTGTGTAAGTTAGTGGATAGGATGTCAAACTAGCAGGCTGCTTTGTCCTGGATAGTGTCACGCTTGTTGAGTATTGCTGGACCCGCACTCATCCAGGCAAGTGGAAACTATTCCATCGTGTTATTGACTTGTACCTTGTAGATGGCAGACAGGCCTTAGGAAAATACGAGATGAGGTACTCGCCACAGAATTCCCAGACTCTGAGCTGCTTTTTGTGACCATAACATTTGTATCAAGTTTCTGGTTAATGGTAATCCCTCGGATGTATAAAATGCAGGATTCAGCGATGGTAACTGCAATGTCAAGGGAAAATGGTTAAATTCTCTCTTGTTAGACATTGTCATTGTCTGGCACTTATGTGGCGTGAATGATATCCTTAATTAGCCAAGTCTGGATATTGTCCTGGTTTGCTGCAGATGGTCACTGACTGCTTCAGCATCTGAGGAGTCAAGTTGCAAATGGCACAATGTAGCCATGCTGGCCACGCAAAATGGACACTGAGCCAAACTAAAATGGAAGACAGAAGGAAAAGCCTGTTTAGTGAGAACAGACAGCCTGCTCTCAACTAATTAGCATTTTGCAAGCAGAAAACCAGTTTTCTGGCCAGGTGCAAGATCTCCAAGCCAAAGGTGTTAATGGCAAAGCGCTTAGCATTCTGATGAGGCAGCCCAGATCCAGGCACAAACAATGGCAACATTTCCATCTCAATGTAACACTTAATTGGTTGTGCAAACAAAATGGCACCAGAGTAACGAATATCGAAACCACCCCCCAACATCGAGGGAAGCCCCCGCATTGGAGGATTTCGAAGGTAACCGTTTGGAAACGCTCCAATCGGTACCGAAAGGTAGAGCCCGCCTAGAAGGGGGCAAGGACATTAGAGAGGGGTATAAAAGCAAATTCCCCACAGAGCCCGGTCTGTTAAACTCGTGCTCCGGCCCTGATAGACATCTTGCATCCTGACTCCAGCCGTTGAGCACCAGCCGCCGAAACCGTAAGTTCAACGCTTGCTACGCGATCCAAGCCCGCTAGACTCCCAAGTACCAGAACGCTTGCTGAAGGCTGCAGTACAAGACCAGGACGAAGGCCTCGTTCTCTGACCTTGCCTGTTCCTGTTAGATAAGTATTCTGTTCACTTAAGTTTAGTTATAGCTTAGTCTCTTAGTGTGCATGAGTATTTATTATAACTGTATAATAAATATTGATCGTTTGAACTTTACTAATCGGTGTATCGTCTTTATTACTTTGAACTTGACCTTGGAATACTTGTGACGTTGTCTATACGGCAACTGGCGACTCCAGAGCTAAATAATTACATACAACAGAGCCTAGTAGTGATAAGCACACGTCGAACTCGGAGGCGTGTTAATACACTCCAATAAACGCGTTTTACGCCCATAGTAAAACGTGCAACATTTAGTGGCGACTCTGGTGGGACTCGAACCCACAACCTTTGAATTAGAAATCCAAATTGCAGAGAAAGAAAGAGATCACAAGTATTCAAGGTGTTCAAAATAATAAGCGTAATTCGGAAGTGTGTTTAGTGCATGCGTACTAACAGGGCTGTAAGGTAAAACTGAAAGCTTTTTGTTGCGACAAACTTTCGGTAGTTTTGTTAACGGAACATAGCGTAAGCCGTACCCGTTTCTTGAAACACAACCCCAACAACCCCCTGTTCCAAATTATACAAAGAGAGTCAGAGGAAATGGCCATGCAGGCAATGGAACGTCTGATGGATCCAGCAAAGTTTGTGGTCGCAGCGACCAGCAACAGTAGCAGGGTAGGCCAGTGTCCCACGTGGGAGCTGGAACTCCGCAAATATTTACAAGGAAAGGGATGGCCCCTTTGGAAAGAGTTTTGTGCAAATGAGGAGACAGGTCCCGGGAGTATAGGTCATACTTGGTGGGAGAACCTCTCTCAAATACACAAAAAGAACCTAGGTAAAGCACGCAAGCCGATGGCGATTGTGTCCTGTTTGGCACAGTTGCGAGGCGCAGAGGAGGTCATCAGGACGCTCCGGACAGATTTAGAAGAGAGGAATAGGATGAGTAAGGTCGATGTCAGGGACATCGAGAAGGAGAACCTGGATCTAAAAGGGAAGTTGGCAGAGAAGGATAGAGAGGTGGATGATGCCAAAAGGGCTCATCAGTCTTGTCTAGCTCATCTGAGCAGTTCCCAGACCCAGTATGAGAAAGCCTATCAGGACGTGCAACGTGCCGTTCTGATAAGACAGGAATTGGAGAAGCAGGTGGAGGCATTGCAGAGGCAATGTTCTGATCTCAAAGCAGCTTTGAGAGCACTCCATGCTGCAACTACCGAACAAAGACAAAGCACAGTTGACCACGCGAAATGCAGGAAACAGATTGCGGAATTGCAATCTCTGCTTTCGGTGCAGAATGGCTTCCAAAGCACCTTTGGAGCACAGTTAGATGGGGAAAATGCCCCAGATTGGCAGGAATTAAGCGAGACAGCGCAGCGTTATGTTCAGGGAACATGTGCGCCAGCAGCTCAGCAGAAACGACAGGCACCACAACCCCCCACAGCTCAGACCATAACCGCACCCATGAATCCCGTAACCACGCAGAGAAAAGCCGAATCAGAAGGCGCCCCAGACATAACCTACACCACCCCTTTAACAGTAACCCAGCTAAGGGACGCTTGTGAAAAGATCACTCCGTTCCTCCCCACCGCAGACCCCCACCAGTTCTTCGCAAAAGTGAAACAGCAGGCTACCATATACGGCCTGGATGAGAGAGAGCAGGTTAAGCTCACCGTGCTGAGTTTAGACCAAAGTGTAGTAGCAGCCCTCCCCGACCCCCAGAACGTGGCAGGAGGCAGCCTAGAGGAGATGCACACCGCCATTTTAGATGCTATTGGGTACAATAGAGGTGACCCAGTAGAAGGATTAAACAAATGCAGGCAGAAAAGATCCGAACACCCCACAGCATTCGCAGGAAGGCTGTGGATTCATTTCAGCGCAGTTTTTGGACAATTAGATAGAGCGCATTTAACCCGCGAAAACATGGTTAAGTGGACGCGCACCATTATCTCCCACGCAACAGAAGCAGGACAGAGCGCTTGCAACAGCTATGACCCCTCAGAAGAGGCCCATAACGAGAAATGGGTCCTGAAAAGATTGTCCCGCGCTTGGGAGCAATCGCTTCAGGCAAAAGGCAAAGTTAGATCCCCAGAAGAGGCTCAGGCTGCTGCAGATATCCAAGCAGTCAGAGAGCACCAGAAGCCCGCATGGGTAAATGAAGGCAAGAGCAGCCCTCAGCAGAAAGGACAGGAATGCTATAACTGTGGACAGTTAGGGCATTGGGCTAAAGAGTGCAATGCACCCCAGCGATCTCAGAGAGGCCAGCAGACAGGCACTCTGAACCGCAACAAGTCAAAACCGATCCATAATGTCACAGTACAGTCAGGACCCACCAATGTGGACGAGACGGACTGACGGTGTCCGGGCTCCCCCACTTGGGTCTGTGACACACTATGGGACTCATCAGGGAGGCCCGTAGTCACAGCAAAAATCAAAGGGAAGCCCATAGAGTTACTGTGGGACACAGGAGGCTCCCGCACCACCATTAACTCCACGATCACGGCACACTCAGACACGTGGCCGACCACATCCACCATTACACTTAGCGGGTTCACCGGACACTCGCAGCAGGGGCACATTACAGCACCCATAGCAATTCAGCTAGGGAACATTAGCACAAGGCACCCCGTAGTTTTAGTAAACCTTCCCAGGACAGCAGAACACATCCTAGGGATTGATTTTATGAACACACACAGCTTATCGTTCGACCCAGTGAACCAGTGTGTCTGGCGCATGGCGAGAGCAGACAGAGCACCAGCCACCCTCACAGTAGGAGACTACGCTAATCGGATTAGCGCAGTGGGAGAGTACTCATTTGACCTGACTACACTCCACACCGACAGACAAATTAAGGCCCTACTGGACAAACACAGGACAGCATTTGCAAGTCACCGTCATGACTGTGGCAGAATGACTGGACAAGTTCATGTTACCGGACAGGACCCCCGACCGCAAAAGCAATATAGATTTCCCCTCGAGGCAGAGGTGGAAATAGAAAAAGTTATAGGTAGCTTGTTGGACCAAGGTGTACTGAGAACGGTAGCCTCCACCAACAATGCCCCTATTTGGCCAGTGAGGAAGCCCGATGGATCATGGCGTCTGACCATCAATTATCGGGAACTCAACAAAGTAACCCCCGCAGTAGCCCCAATGGTAGCTACTAGTCCCGAGACCATGCTCAAGCAGGGTCTCAACGCCAAGTACTTCACGGTATTGGATATCAGTAACGGATTCTGGTCCATACCATTGGCAAAAGCGTGCCAATACAAATTTGCATTCACTTTTAAAACTCAGCAGTATACGTGGACATGCCTCCCACAAGGATTCCACAATTCACCCTCCATTTTCCACCGACAGCTGGCAAGTGGACTAGAAAAATTTTCCCGACCCGAATGTCTGGTACAGTATGTAGACGACCTACTACTGCAGACAGACACAAAGGCAGAGCACATTTCGCTTCTGGCCGAACTCCTGGAATTGTTGACTTCAATTGGATGTAAAGTTAACCCCAGAAAGGCCCAGATATTGGAAAGTAAAGTGATGTATTTGGGAACAGTCATCACGCACGGCAAACGCGAGATCGAATTCAAAAGAATTGAATCGATTGTCAAATTGCCCCTTCCCCAGAATGTTTCAGCCCTCCGGTCGTTTTTAGGACTGGTTGGTTATTGTCGGAACCACATAGACGGATTCGCGACAAAAGCCGCCCCACTTTCAGACCTCCTTAAGAAAGGAGCCCCCTGGGAATGGCTTCCGCAGCATACAGGCGCTGTGGAGGAGTTAAAACGAGCCCTTAGTGCAGCACCCGCGCTGCTGGTCCCCGACCAACTTTCCCCGTACGCAATCGAGGTAGCTAGCACAGATCTGACCCTCTCGGCCGTGTTGCTTCAGGAACGGCACGAGCAGCTAAGACCAGTGGCTTATGCCTCCCGACTGTTAGACCCGGTTGAACAAGGATTTTCAGCCTGTGAGAGGCACCTCCTTGCTGTCTTCTGGGCAGTACAGTACTTTTCATACATAACCGGACTAAACCCCATCACCATTCTAACCGAACACACACCCACACAGCTACTACTAGACGGTCGACTGAAGGACGGTTCAGTTAGCCAGATTAGGGCAGCTAGGTGGACCCTACTTTTACAAGGACGGGACATTACTGTAAAACGGACACGCACACACACATATTTAGCAGACAACCTCCAATACCCCGGACAGCCCCATGACTGTGAAATTGTAGCTCCCCTGCATAACACAGGCCCCTTCATAGCAAAAACACCCCCCAGGAAGCTAGGAAACCCCGCACAAGGCACCCCACACACAGACACGTGTGGACCCCTCAAGATATACGTGGACGGTTCATCCACAGTTTTAAATGGTGAGCGTATCACTGGATGCGGCATCTACGTCGAGGACGCGCAGGGGCGCGCTCTCGAGGAAATAGCACTGAAGTTACCCGGTCACTTAGGCGCGCAGGCAGCAGAGCTAGCAGCCATAGCCTATATAGTGGACCACCCCGATTCTTTCCCCAGCCCAGCAGACATATATTCGGACAGTTTATATGTCTGCAACAGTTTGACAGATTTTCTGCCCCTGTGGAGGACAAGAGGTTTTGTATCCGCAGACGGAAAACCCCTTCCATCAGCCCCCTTACTCCAGCATATCCTAGAGAAAGCGAAGGACAGGACCTTCGGCATAATAAAAGTTCGCAGCCACCATAGGTCATCACCCCCTGGGAATGTAAAAGCCGACGCATTGGCTAAGGCAGGTTCCAGGAGAGGACACTTATGGACCCCCCCAGCTAGCGCACCAGCTAGCGCCCCTGTGAGCGCAGTACAAGTCTCACAAACAGAGGTTAAAGATCTCGTAGCAGCACAGAAACAGGACAGAGACCTCAGGGAGGTTTTCAAGGGAAACTTTGTGCCTGCGTACGAACACTTTAAACACGCACTGACCACACACGAGGGTGTGATCATTAAGGATCAACTTTATGTGGTCCCACAGCAGGATAGAAATGCCATGATCGCTTTATTTCATGATAACCACGGACACCAAGGAATTGATTCAACCACGAGGCACCTCAGGCAACTCTGTTGGTGGCCTAATCTCAGGAATGATGTAACACACTATATAGAGAATTGCCTGATTTGTGCTCAGAATAACCCGGAGCGGTATTCTAAGAAAGCACAACTTCGGCATACTCGCCCAGTTAACGGCCCTTGGACAAACCTCCAGATCGATTTTATAGGTCCATTGCCCCCTTGTCGGAATGGCTATAAGTATGTTCTGGTGGTGATAGATACCTTTACAAAATGGGTAGAGGCATTTCCATCACGTACAAACACAGCTAAGACAGCTGCAAAGATCCTGACCCACCACATCTTCACGAGATGGGGTTTACCCCGAAGTATCGATTCGGACCAGGGATCTCACTTTACAGGACGGGTCATGAGGAACGTCCTGACAATATTCGGTATCAAACAAAACTTCCATATTGCGTATCATCCACAGTCCAGCGGGATTGTGGAGCGCATGAATCGGACCCTAAAAACGACCCTCAGGAAAATGGTTCAAGAGAATAATTCCACATGGGATTCAGTGCTCCCCTTTGCACTTATGTTCATAAGGAACACTGTCTCCACATCTACAGGATACACACCACATACACTCATGACCGGACGCCCTATGAAAGGTACAGAATTCCTTTTAGGACTGGACATGACAAGCCCCGAAGTGACGGCCCTCACACATGAAAAGGCAGTTAAAGATCTAGTTGAGACTGTGAGGTCTGAACAGATCGCAGCCGCAGTCCAGCTAGGGAAACGCCGACAGCAACGTACTGCCTGTTTCAATAAGACCGTACACACCACAGAATTCCAGGTTGGGCACCAGGTAATGTTATCTGTTTATAACCCCAGCAGTTTTTTGGCTCCAAAATATTCCGGTCCCTACTCAATTTCGGACAAAATTAGCCCCTCCGTTTACAGGATAAAGTATCCTAATGGGAAGACCGCGTGGTTCCATATAAACCAGTTAAAGGCATATGGAACACAGGCCAACCATGCTCACCATGTCCTGCTGGATGCAGCAGAACACTTCACCCCGCCCACTAGAGACACTTTTCCACCATCCCCCTCACAGACCAGTTCATCCACGGACTCGCCCACGACTCCGCCCACAGACCACGACAGACCACGCCCCGACACGCCCACAAGCTGCCACAGCAGAGACAGCAGGACCGACACTGACTCTGAAGACAGCGACAGCACACAGCCATACAGCCCACACTGCACCAACTACGACCCCGACTCCAGTGACCCCATGGAAGTCACCTACCTCAAATATCCAGAACCACCACCCGACCCCGACTACCCCGACAACACACTCGACACTACACAATGGCACAGGGACAATTCCTACAGACTTGTCCGTAACGATGAAAGTGACCCCCGGTCACACAATTCCAAAGTTTCATGCCTGATCCACACAAGGGTGTGGGATCCGGGAGCGCAGGACGACGCAATGTCTGACTCCCGACACGGCAACTCCTTTGTGACCCTGTTCACAGAGACAGAATCAAAGTGAGGTGTCCAGATGATGTAAAATAGGAATCGTTTGAGGGAAACGATGTCCTTTCTGATGGAACCTGCACGTATGTTTGTCTTCGTTTTATGTTTGTTTGTTTCCAGGATTGTAAATTGTTCAGCTGGAGGATGGACATCTTCTTTTCAGCTGAAAAGATTGTGACCACCTCACATACACGTTAGTTTGTCCGCAGATACTTTTGAGAACTTCGGTTTGATTGGAAGATCCCATATTATTTTAGTTATGGGTCCAACAAGTGCCATTTGACCTAAAATTTCAAAATTATCAAATTTGCTTAAAGATGGGTTTTTAAATTAGAGAAACAACTGACCTTTCAGAAATGTGTACAAATTTTGGTATCAGAAAGCATTCTGCCATTAATTGCATCACTTATAATGTGATGCAATTAATCTTTACACTTAAAATAAAAGACCCTGCCTTATTTAATTATTCATTTTATTAGCTTTAAATAAATTATATGGTTAAGGTACAGTATAATAAATATAAAACATTTGTATGATTAAAAAAGATTAACCAAAGCACAAATTATGGTTGTAAGCTTTAAAAAAAATATTATAAACAGAGTTTACAACGTAAAGACTGGACACAAAAAAAATGGTTTCCCCATCCTACTTAAAACGCACACTGTGCCTGTGTAGCACGAGTGCAAAAGCTTCCTGGTTAATTTAAACAGTTTTAACATTTAAAAATAACACTAATCTACAAAAATAGTAAAGAATCTCTCAAGAAATCTTTAACTTACCTGTGATTCATTGATGATTTCCAAACCGCAGCGTAAGTAAACGGAAGAACAAGGTCAAACGCGGGACACAATGCGGTCTCATTCACAAATTTTAAAACTGTAGTAGTTCACGTGTTCTTACCTTGCGCACGTGGTAGGTCCATCCGGGTGCTGTGGAATCAGGTGATTTTTCCCTTTGTTAATTTCGCCGGTAGTGTCTTTGCCATGATCAAACATGGCAGACGTAAAGTTTTCTGGGACATCATTTAACATCATCAAAAAGGTAATTGCAATTTTTTTTGTTAAAAATGTGGGCTATATTTAATGTTTTATGTTGTAATGTGTGCTGCTAATGTATGTTTATTTTATACTGACAAGACTGACTTGCCAACGGAGTTTAAAAAAAATTTACATACCTTTTAAATTCGAGATCCAACGTAAATAACTGGGCAATAAAATTTACGAAATTTGCATTTTATTCCAGCACAAAAATGATAGACAACATTTAAAATAAGGAAATTTAATACTTTCCAGAATTAACCATTATTGATAAAATTGTGATAAACAGCAAAATCACTCAAATTCATTAATGAGAATGAATTATACAGCCTGAAGAACAAAGAGAGTTTCCATGTCTCTAAAAAAAATGTGAAAATGTGGGGGACACGAATGATTAAGTTATAAATTTGAATAAAATCATCTTCTGTTTTTCTTTGACCCGAGTACATTTGAATACCCAAGTATAATCCTCATAATAAAATTAATTTGGGTGGTGTGTGTGTACATGAATTTAGCATAAAATATGTATGAAATGTGAATACCCTTTAAAACCACTCTTGGCCTCCAAAAAAAAATAACTAGCCAGTATCCTTTCCAAAGTTGTAAGGCTACACGCCAAATAGTTTATCTGCAGATATCTCTGAGAACTTCAGTGATGTCCTCAGTTGGAGCATCTTGGCTCCCTTGGTTTTTTTTTAGGTGCCCCTCTATTCGGCGAAATAGAGGCTGCAAGTCACGGTCAACACATTCGTACCCGTTTCTTTCCAGGTTACTCAGGCAGTGGACAAACGGCACTGAGGACCCGCCCTGTCTGAGAACCAACCCTTGGTCAGCCAAGCTCGGGTATGGCACAGCACGCCCTACCCGGGGATTCCATCCAACTCGTACCCGTCGCGGCCCATACGCAACTCATTCGGATGTTTGTTTCAAAGTTTGTTTTCATTTTACGTTAGGTAGCCCTTCGGCCGCCATCCCACATGCTATTTACATCCGGGAACATTCGGATGGTAAATCAGCAAAGCCTGCGAGACGGCTCGCAGAAGGAAGGATTGTTAGGTGTATGCTGGTCTTTAAATTCGCTTTTTGAAAAAAAAAAATGAGGGGAGTCACAGGGTGTGACTTAGCCAGTCATTTTAAAGGGTCAATTGGGTTTTGAAAGACAGATGCACTAACAAGTAAAGGTCTTAAACTGTGTATTGACAGATACTGTGCTTGATCCCAAAGGTTTCAAAGGACGAGACAGAGGTCGAAGCCAGGATTGTCAATACCGGAGGAAGAAGGAAGAGAAAGAAGAAGAACAGCAAAATGATGGAAACCCACCTATTGTTTCTAAATGTTATGTGTATATGTGTGGAAACAAGACACGTTTCCCCCACAACCCCCACCGTAAATGCTTCAATTACAGCAAACCCCCAGTGCTCAGCTCTGATCAGCGAGGTTCAGACCTGGTGCACTAAATTCATGACGTGGTACTCCATGTCCTATATAATCGAATCACTGTTGGTGATCGCGATCCTCACCATACTAGTACAGACCCTCAGGTTGAGGAAATGGAAGAGGAGAGCCTCTCGTTCCAGCACCTCACCCATCTATAGAGTTCAATCCCCCATCTTCGGATTCCACCAAACCCCTCAACCCCTCACTGATTACAACACTCTGTAAATAAAAAGTTCAGCCATGTATTATATTGTTCCATACTCGACTGCCGAGTTGGGAAGTGTGATGTTGTGGTGTGAATGATTAAGGTTTTAGAGTGATTAAATGTTTAAGTTAAGGTTAAGGTTAATAGTGATAGGTAGAGGTTCCCAGTTGTAGTAATGCATGTCCCTTTGACATAGGGCCAAGTAGAAATGTTAGTTAAAAATTTTTTTCTCTTCTTCCCATAGTTTAAGATAGAGTAGAACAGGAACTGGCAAGAGGTCAGAACACAAGGAAGGCAACGTACATAGGTGATCCTTCACAATAGTATGATTGTGAGGATCACAAGGAGGGAATGTAGCCATGCTGGCCACGCAAAATGGACACTGAGCCAAACTAAAATGGAAGACAGAAGGAAAAGCCTGTTTAGTGAGAACAGACAGCCTGCTCTCAACTAATTAGCATTTTGCAAGCAGAAAACCAGTTTTCTGGCCAGGTGCAAGATCTCCAAGCCAAAGGTGTTAATGGCAAAGCGCTTAGCATTCTGATGAGGCAGCCCAGATCCAGGCACAAACAATGGCAACATTTCCATCTCAATGTAACACTTAATTGGTTGTGCAAACAAGATGGCACCAGAGTAACGAATATCGAAACCACCCCCCAACATCGAGGGAAGCCCCCGCATTGGAGGATTTCGAAGGTAACCGTTTGGAAACGCTCCAATCGGTACCGAAAGGTAGAGCCCGCCTAGAAGGGGGCAAGGACATTAGAGAGGGGTATAAAAGCAAATTCCCCACAGAGCCCGGTCTGTTAAACTCGTGCTCCGGCCCTGATAGACATCTTGCATCCTGACTCCAGCCGTTGAGTACCAGCCGCCGAAACCGTAAGTTCAACGCTCGCTACGCGATCCAAGCCCGCTAGACTCCCAAGTACCAGAACGCTTGCTGAAGGCTGCAGTACAAGACCAGGACGAAGGCCTCGTTCTCTGACCTTGCCTGTTCCTGTTAGATAAGTATTCTGTTCACTTAAGTTTAGTTATAGCTTAGTCTCTTAGTGTGCATGAGTATTTATTATAACTGTATAATAAATATTGATCGTTTGAACTTTACTAATCGGTGTATCGTCTTTATTACTTTGAACTTGACCTTGGAATACTTGTGACGTTGTCTATACGGCAACTGGCGACTCCAGAGCTAAATAATTACATACAACAGAGCCTAGTAGTGTTAAGCACACGTCGAACTCGGAGGCGTGTTAATACACTCCAATAAACGCGTTTTACGCCCATAGTAAAACGTGCAACAACAGAGCATTGTGCAATCATCAGCAAGCATCCCAAATTCTGTCCTCAGGATGAAGGGAAGGTCATAGATGAAGCAGCTGAAGAAGGTTAGGCCTCGGACAGTACCCTGAGGAACTTCTCCAGTGATGTTTAGGTGATGAGATGATTGGCCTGCTGCAACTTTTCGCTAAGTATAACTTTGGGGCAGCACGGTAGCATGGTGGTTAGCATAAATGCTTCACAGCTCCAGGGTCCCAGGTTCGATTCCCGGCTGGGTCACTGTCTGTGCGGAGTTTGCACGTCCTCCCCGTGTGTGCGTGGGTTTCCTCCGGGTGCTCCGGTTTCCTCCCACAGTCCAAAGATGTGCGGGATAGGTGGATTGGCCATGCTAAATTGCCCGTAGTGTCCTAAAAAGTAAGGTGGGGGGGTTGTTGGGTTATGGGTATAGGGTGGATACGTGAGTTTGAGTAGAGTGATCATGGCTCGGCACAACATCGAGGGCTGAAGGGCCTGTTCTGTGCTGTACTGTTCTATGATCTATGTTCTAAACAGTGGGGAAGTTTCCATTGACGTTCGTTTTCCTGGGACTCCTTGATGCCATGCACGGTTAAATGCTGCCTTGATTTCAATGTCAGTCATCCTCACCTCACCCTCAGGGCAGCATGGTAGCATAGTGGTTAGCACAATTGCTTCACAGCTCCAGGGTCCCAGCTTCGATTCCCAGCTGTGGTCACTGTCTGTGCGGAGTCTGCACGTTCTCCCCGTGTGTGCGTGGGTTTCCTCCGGGTGCTCCGGTTTCCTCCCACAGTCCAATGATGTGCAGGTTAGGTGGATTGGGCATGCTAAATTGCCCTTAGTGTCCAAAATTGCCTTTAGTGTTGGGTGGGGTTACTGGGTTATGGGGATAGGGTGGGGATGTGGGTTTGGGTAGGTGCTCTTTCCAAGAGCCGGTGCAGACTTGATGGGCTGAATGGCCGTCTTCTGCACTGTAAATTCTATGACTATGACACACATGTATGCAAACAATCACATTCAAAAACACTCATCTACAAACATACAAGAACAAACTTACACACAAACACACTTGCATACAAACACACACAAAAAATAACACAGACACACATACATACACATACGAACACACATACTCACAGGCAAATGCACACAATAACACACAGACACACACACATTCATTCAAACATACACACGCACAGAAACACACACACAAAGGTACACACACAAATTCAATTCATGGACACATGTGCAAACAGACATGCACATGCATACAGCAGACATACATACTCATAAAAAGACACACTCATGTAAACACTCATATGAACACATACAGACACACACACACAAATAAACCCAAATCATCGAACTTTAGAAAAATGCTCATGCATGCACACACACAAACACACTCACATTCACAGAGAAACACACACATGCACACACAAACATACATACACACAAACACAGATACGTCCAAACACACAAAGATTATATACACAAATTCAAGCTAATGCACACATGTATTCAAACAGACACACACATGTACACATACAAACACACAAATAACACACATACAAACACAATCACACACAATCAAATACACACACTGACACACACAAATACATAGAAATGCATGATCATACACACAAGCATACAGACACACAAATACACATGCACGCACACACATATACAAATACACACATACAATACAAATATGCACGCACGCACACATACAAACAGACACAAAACACACCAACATATAAACACACACACACAGAAATGCACACATGCACACACACAAATTCACAAACACACACGCGTACACAAATACAAGCACATACACATAAAAACACAAACATGCACAACACACACACACATGCAAACACACAAATACAAATGATGCTATACACGCAAATTCAAGCTCATGCACACATGCATAGAAACAGCCAGACACACATACATACATACATATATGCATTCACACCCTCACATAAAATGATCCACACACATCCAAACACTTCCCAGAATGCCAAATGGAGGGAGAGGCACATCAGATGCACTATTAACGTATTCATATAAAAATCCTGATCCAAATTCCAGATGATAAAACATGGAAAGACCCAGGTCCAACATTGCTCGGCACAACATCGAGGGCCGAAGGGCCTGTTCTGTGCTGTACTGTTCTATGTTCTATCAGCTCCCTCCACCCCTCTGACAAAGCTCGCAGTCAGAGCTGGAAGGAACGAATTGGAGAAGGTTTAGAAACTTTCATCCATTCAAAGTAACAACAGGCCACATTCTAGCATTTTAAATAAACAATCATACAAATGAAAAATAAAGAAGAATGCTAGAGAGAGAGAGAGAGAGCGGGAGAGATCTGTGGGGCGTGGGGTGTGCATTTGTTTGGGGTAAGCTACTGTAATAACTGCGAAATTCCAGATATCTGCACTGAGACCCTCAGTTAAATGAATTCAGGTGGCATCGACAAAATCATTTAATGCTCAAATTAATTTCACTATCAAAATTAGAAGAACAATTAACACAAGTTAAACATTTAGCTTCATGCAATTTCAAGTGCTTTGCAGTTAATTATTGCTGTGGTGTCATTACTGAAGCAATGCAAGAAGCACTGCAGGAAACCTGTTGACAGCAAGATCCAACATGCACTAGTATCATCACAGCATTATGGAGCATGGGGCAGATTCGTTCCTCAAATTCAATGCCCCTACAAGTCCCTTAAGAAGTCTTACAACACCAGGTTCAAGTCCAACAGGTTTGTTTTGAATCACTAGCTTTTAGAGCACAGCTCCTTCCTTCGGTTAATGAAGAGGTGGGTTCCAGAAACATATATATAGACAAAGTCAAAGATGCAAGACAATACTTTGAATGCAAGTCTTTGCAGGTGATTAAGTCTTTACAGGTCCAGATGGAGCAACTAGAGAGAGGGATAATCACTGGTTAAAGAGGTGTGAATTGTCTCAAGCCAGGACAGTTGGTAGGAATTCGCAAGCCCAGGCCAGATGGTGGGGGGTGAATGTAATGCGACATGAATCCAAGGTCCCGTTTGAGGCCGTACTCATGTGTGCGGAACTTGGCTATAAGTTTCCTCTCGGCGATTCTGCATTGTCACGCGTCCTGAAGGCCGCCTTGGAGACCACTGACCCGAAGATCAGAGGCTGAATGCCCTTGACTGCTTAAGTGTTCCCCAACTGGAAGGGAACATTCCTGCCTGGTAATTGTCGCACGATGTCCATTCATCGGTGGTCACAGCGTCTGCATGGTCTCGCCAATGTACCACGCTTCCGGACATTCTTTCCTGCAGCATGTGAGGTAGTCAACGTTGGCCGAGTCATGAGTATGTACCACGTACCTGGTGGGTGGTGTTCTCACGTGTAATGTTGGCATCCATATTGATGATCTGACATGTCTTGCAGAGATTGCCATGGGAGGGTCGTGTGGTGTTGTGGTCACTGTTCTGAAAGCTGGGCAGTTTGCTTTGATTACCCCTCTCTCCAGTAGCTCCGCATGGGCCTGGAAAGCATTAATTACCTGCAAAGACTCACATTCCAAGTATCATCTTGCATCTTTGACTTTGTCTGCATAAATGTTTCTGGAACCCATCTCTTCATTCACCTGAGGAAGGTGCTGTGCTCCAAAAGCTAGTGATTCGACACAAACATATTGGACTTTAACCTGGTATTGTAAGACTTCTTATTGTGCTCACCCCAGTCCAACACCAGCATTTCCATATCATGGATAAATATTTAGTTCAGGCCTTTGAAATGAAAATCGCTTATTGTCATGAGTAGGCTTCAATTAAGTTACTGTGAAAAGCTCCTAGTCGCCACATTCCAGTGCCTGTCCGGGGAGGCTGGTACGGGAATCGGACCGTGCTGCTGGCCTGCTTGGTCTGCTTTAAAAGCCAGTGATTTAGCTGAGTGAGCTAAACCAGCCCTTTAGGGAGAGCTCTCCTGGCTTGATATAAATTTGTGCAGAATGGGCTCCATTACCCATGCCTGAGAGAGCACATAGAGCATTGGTTTCACATCTCATCCTGAACAACTGCACTTCTGGCAGTGTGACACTGATTATCTATTGGAATTCGACTGTGCAGTATCCCATGTGTAATAAACCATTAACATATCTGAACACCCTCACTATATCTGCTCCAAGAGGTCTGTGCTCCCCCAGTTCGAACTGAACTGAAGCATAGCACTTCTTAATACTGCCTGCAACCTCCAAAAGGACAATAATCCCATAGGACTGAAAAAGCAACAGTGCAGGATTTCCTCAATGCTGACCCACCAATAATGCAGCTCTTCATCAGTACTGGCCTTCTGAAAGAATAGCGTTCCCTCAGTACTGACGCTCTAAGTGTGCAGCATCCCCTCCGTTCTGACCCTCTGACAGTGCAGTACTCCCTCAATACTGACCCTCTCACAGTGCACCACCCCCACAGTACTGACCCTCTCACAGTGCACCACCCCCACAGTGCTGACCCTCTCACAGTGCACCACCCCTTAGTACTGACCCTCCAAACGTGCAACTGTCCTTCAGCACTGATTCTCTGATAGGGCAGCACTCCCTCGAACTGACACTCGACACAACAGTATCCCTTCAGTACTGACCCTCCGACTGTACAGCACTCCCGAAATACTGACCGTCTGACTTAGCAGCACTCCTTCAAAACTGACCCTCTGACAGTGCAGCACTCCCTCAGTACTGACCCTCTAACAGTGCAGTACTCACTCAGTACTGACCCTCTGACAGTGGAGCGCTCCCTCAGTACTGACACTCTGACAGTGCAGCACTCCTTCAGTACTCACCCTCCGACAGGGCTCTATTCCTTCAGTACTCACCCACTGACAGTGCAGCACTCCCTCAATACTGACAATCTGACAGTGGAGCACTCCATCAGTACTGACCCTCTGACAGTGCAGCATTCCCTTGATACTGACCATCTGGCAGTTCAGCAATCCCTCAGTACTGACCCTCCGACAGTGCAGCACTCCCTCAGTCGTGACCCTCGGACAGTGCAGCACTCCCTCAGTACTGACCTTGCGAAAATATGTGACTCCAGGTACGTACTTTGTTCAAAAACTCATCCTGATTGTCTATCGGCGGGAGCTTCATTGTATAGAACTGGAGGCTGTCGGGCAAAGCTCGGTTTTGGTCCCCATACTGGACCATATGATGGACCGGAGATAGCTGTGGGTCCTTCTGGGTCCACTCTTTTGTGCAAGCCACCATGACAAGGAATCGATGAATTGGAGGGCCGCTACTACCTCTGCAGCTGAGGCGGGTGCCAGAGGTCTGGTGGAGAGGGGCAAGCGGCTCAGTGCGTCAGCATGTGGGATCTGCTGGCCTGGGTGGTGTTCCATTGTTTACGTGTCTGCTGCTCGGAGAAACGCCCATCACAAGTGGACATGGTATGATGCAAAAGCTATTGGCCGTTCTGACCCGCTGGGATTCCAATATGTGGGAACAGCTCCAACGCTATAATGGTAAGTCTCGCAGGTTAGGGGAAGTGTTTTTTAAGGCTCGAAGTGTGTCAGCAGGTTTCGAGGACAAGTATTGCTTGACCTCTTGGAATGTCGTCTGGTGTGGGTATTCCAATCCCACTGGTGTCCTTTTTTAACAGCTGGTTGGGCAGACTAAGAAGCGTGGCCAAGTTAGTGTTGAATTTCCCGTAGCAGCTGATGAATTCGAGAAAGGAGCAGAGATCAGTTGGGCCTTGAGTTTTGGGAGCCTGCTGGATGGTCCACACCGTGTCTTCCACTGAAGCACCTTCTTGTCGAACCGCTCCCCTAAACAGGGGACTCCGGTGGCGTTAGAATCGCACTTCTCCCTGAGTAGGTAGATGCCGACCTGTTCAAAATGGCGTTGCAGTTCAGCCTGGTTCTCCATATGTTCTTTGGCCGAGGCCCAGGGCCGGCTCAAGGTACCGGCAACTCGGGCAGTCGCCCGGGGCGCCATGTGCTAGGGGGTGCCATTAAGGAGTGCGTGACAAAGACAAGGAAATTTCCACAACCGTCAGCTTGTACACGTCACCTAAGGTGGGTCGCGGGCGGCTGTGGACGCGGGCATAGTGAAATGTAAGTAAATTATTTCATAACTTTTATGAAGTATTTATCTGACTGTTTTTAATTTATTTTACAACGCAGTGTCTATTTTTACGTGACCATAAATCAATTTCTGTTGGCTATTTTTACTTGAATTCCGGTCAAGTCAAGTGCAGGACCCACGTAAAAAAACAGCCCCTGGGCTAGGAAACTATTTTTTACGTACCATAGACGATTTTACAAACAGATGTGATCTCGATGTGAATATAGCTATTAGGTACACTTCTACCATTAAGTCGATGTTAGTAAGAAATAATATTTCAGAAAAACCAAATGCTGGTGTAAACCGTGTAATATAGACGAAACTGGGAATATTTAGTTATTAGATAAAAACATAAACGTGACATGCCTAACTGCAACACAAATAATGCTGTTCATTTGTTCATACTTTTTATTAGGAGAAAATTTGTTACAGCTACAGTTTTTATCATCGTGAACTTACGGAATATAGTATGCTTCTCAGTTTGTTCAGATCCTGTACAGATTTGAATGCCTTGATTTTGTAATATTGTAATAAACTCTTTATTCTACATTTTCAGTTTTTCTCCTTGTGAAAATTTTTAAAAATTATACTTGTAAGGGCGCCGAAGTTCAGCTTGCCCGGGGCGCCAGCAACCCTAGGGCTAACACTGCCGAGGCCCCAGTGAAGAGTGTTCACAGGTATACAGCCACCCTGGGCAAACCTCGCTGGATGTTTCCATCACAGGTTGGAAAATTGAACAAGCCGATAAAACCCCAAAAGGCAGTCGGGTGCATTCGTACAGCCCACTGTGGTGTTAACTGTAACATACCTCCAAGAGGCAGGACTATGACCAGCTGTAGGTACCTGTGGCTCATGTCGAGCTTAATGAATGTCGTTCCCCTGCTGAGTTTGGTGTACAGGTGCTCAATGCGTGGGACTGGGTAATTGTCAAGTCAAGATACCTGGTTCACTGTCACCTTGTAGTCCCAGCACAAACATTTGGACCCCAAGGTTTTAGCACCGGGACAACTTGCGCATCCCAATTGGTGAATTGGATGGGGCGGATGAAGTCCAAGCATTCAAACTGATCCAGCTCTGCATCAACCTTTGGTGAGGGAGGAAATAACAGGGTTGTCTGTTCTCTTTCACACTGATTTTGGCTACTGTGCCTTTTATTGTCCTGAAGCCTTCGGCAAAAACTCCTGGAAACTTTGCCAGCACTCCTTCCTGGCCATGGGGGTACATGTGGCAGATGCGTTGCCAGTCCAACTTAAAATGGCGCAGTGGGCAGTAATGCCTGGGGGATTCAGTGGGAATGACATCTACACGGGCCTGTCTGGCATCCCAGCCCTGTTCATGGCATCCAACCAGCGGCCTAAGGCCGCAATCTTGGTGATCCAGTTCAGGGGAATCATCCCGGTTGTGCCTGGGTGCGCCACAACGATGGCCTTTTGTGTCATGCTTCGTGGAAGCTCACGCCATTCAGGCCTGGGAGCGGTCGGTCAGTGTTTGATTCAGTGACCAAGTTTCCGGACCGACAGCCCTGCATCTCTTGGGCCCTGCGCTCCGTTTTCTTCTGGGAAATGCCGGTGTCCACCACCCACTGGAGGGTTAAGAGGGCCTCTGTAAGGTGTTTCCTTTGGCGTTTCAGAGCCCACAAGCGAACAATTCCTCAAGGATTCGCAGAGTCGGGCTTCGAACACACATGAAGCAGTGAGTGTTCCTCAGTGCACCAAATATTTGCCATTTGATTGTCCTTGGGCAAGGGAGGCCATATGAAAATGGAACTGGCGGACAATTATTGGGTGCTGCAGGTGATGATGGGTCTCAACTGGGACCTCTAATACAGCAAAAAGACATGAAACCATTGTCGATTGTCATAAAAACTTACCTGGTTCACTAATATCCTTTCGGGAAGGAAATCCGGCCGACATGTGACACCAGATCCACAGCAATGTGGTTGGCCCTTCCCCCCCGAAATTAGGGGTGGGCAATAAATGCTGGCACAGCCTGCAATTATCACGTCCCAGGAATGAATAAACAAATAAACATTGTCAGCAATGTCAGTCAGGTGTTACGTTTGGCAATGGCCAATTTCAAAATGTCATATACCTTTCAGCAATATGAAACGCAGAAGGAAATGTGAGCACATTAATTTTCCTCGAGCTCCAATATCAGTCACACATAGGGAGAGAATGTGTGTGTGTGAAAGCGAGAGCCAGAGAATTATGAAAGCTAATTTGCAGAAATATCCCAATCTAAACGCCAGAATACTGAATATACACCACAGGTGTACTGCACCGACCCAGGAATATCTGTACTGGTTGCCACTTTTTTAGTCTTGCACTATTATTGACTATGAAATGCTGCAGTAATTTGCATCTGACATGTTCCTGCAAACAGCTTTGAGAAAAATACGGGAATTAAACTAATTCATTGATGTTTCTGGAGGTTATGCAGTTCTCAGAATACCAGAGTGAGGAAGATCAGATGCGCTCTTAACAGAATGCCCTTACAAGTCCCAGTCAACAGCCCCCCAACGGTGCGCTACATGCACACACAAACTCGACCACATAACACAATACAATATATGATATGATTCTATGATCTAATCTTTATTTTTTATCACAAGTAGGCTTACATTAACAATGCAATGAAGTCACTGTTAAAATAGCTGAGTTGCCACCCTTCGGTGCCTGTTCGAGTACATAGAGGGAGAATTCAGAATGTCCAATTTACCTAACAGCACATCCTTCGGGACTTGAGAGGAAACCGGAGCACCCAGAGGAAACCCATGCAGACTTCTCACAAACAGTGACCCAAGCCACAAATCGAACCTGAGACCCTGGCTCCGCGAAGCAACAGTGCTAACAACTGTGCTACCGTAAGACCCATAGGCCATATCCACGGACAGAGGCACACATAATTCCAGACACACATATGCGGGCATACACATAAACACGCAAAGCCACACTAAGACACACACATACAGACATATACACTCAGGCACGCAAACAGACACACACATATAAAAACACACACACACACACACGTGCACTCATGCACTAACAAACGTACAAATACATGCAACTACGTACTCAGACATACAAACACATGAACATACACACAGACAGACAAACAAATGAACACACACAGACATGAAAAAACATAAACACACAATCGAAAACTCAAAAACTTGCAGACATACAAATAGACACACACACAACATGCACACACAAACACACACAGAAATCCACATACACACACATACAAATATACACAGTCACTTGCAGACTTAAAAATGCAAACATGTAGAAATGCATACATTCACATACACACAAACACAAAAAGGCACACACACATACAAACACACAATCTCACATGAGCACGGACAAATACACATGCACATACACACATACAGACATACAAACGTACACATACATGCACACATACAAACACACTCATATACAACTACAAACACACTCACGTACACAGATGCAGAAATGCACAGATCCATGCACAAGCACACAAATGCACAAACATTCAAACAAGCACAAAAGCACACACACAAAGATGCAGACACTAATACAAGTATATTGATAGTTACAAACAAAACAACACACATTCACACACACATACATATAAAGACACACCACACACACACAAAGACACACACACATGCAGACTCTCAGTAAAACATACACACACAAATACATTGAAGCAGACTCACACAGACAAACATGCACAAACACACACACATACAAGAACAGACAATCACCAATACAAACACACATGAACACACACATACAGATACCCAATCACGTACACACAAGCACACAGATGCTTACACACAAGCACATTCAAAAACACTCATGTACATACAAACAAACACACACACACAAAATACACAGAAACACATAAAGGTACAAACACACATACTCACAGACAAATGCACACAATCACACACAGACACTCACACATTCTTTCAAACATAGACACGCACATACAAAGGTACACACATTCAATTAATGGACACATGTACAGACAGGCACACACATACATACAACTCACAAACAAACACTCAGAAAAAGACACTCTCATGCAAACACTCATGCAAAGACATACAGACAAACACACATGCACAAATAAACCCAAATCATGGAACTTCACACACACACATGCATGCTGAAGTTAAAACTCGTCACTATTCTTAGAATTCCCCCTATACCAAAAAAGGGTCGATATTCTAAATGGTGAACAGGGATTCTCACTCCCTGACTCCGATGCAGTCTATTTATTCAGGTCAAACTATATTTTCAAGTTATCCCCCAGTATAACCCATACCTTCACCGAAGATCTTATCTACTTACCACTTAGTAGCATCAATGTCCTGGGTCCTGCATTGCTAAGTAAGTAACGTAGACTTTAGGAAAAAAAACACTTTTTCAGGTTAAGTAAGTTATTTTATTATTATTATTATTTTTTAAAGCTGTAAACACTTTCTTAACAGAAAGGTAAAAAGATCTTGCTTCTGGATCCTTCCTGTTGGTTGAAGGGACCTTCAGGCCCACCTTGACAATCAATCTTCTTTAAAATCTGGTCTTCTTTAGATGTATTCACTGGTGAACTCGGTTGCTGTATCCTGTCCTTCCCATGTACCGAGCTGTGGGAGCTGGCTCTGCTGGCTGTCTCCTTTCTTCGGGTTTATATTCTCTTTCGAAGAGTTATTAAGTTTTAACGACTTTATTGTAAATGAGCTTGTTTCACTTTGATAGTTAAAAAGTATCTTTGATGTAAACATTTTAATACAGCTAATTATTAATTTTGGGCGTAATGTCTCCTCTCAGATCTGATTAAAAAATGCTTTGGTTTCAATAGTTACTTTTATTTCTGTGATTTCGAATCGTTTAATTTTCCAATTGTCCCCGGCTCATAACTTTGCCTTTGATTTTGACTTTAAATTATGTCTCTCGTAGACAGGTCGTCTCCAATTTTCTTTTAATTTCCTTGATGTTCGTAGAATTTTACACTTAGAATTGACACCAAATTCGACTGAGCATCATCCATCCTTTCCAGCTGTTTACTAAGAGAGTTTATTTCAATTAAGGTGTGAAACTTTGCTTTTAGCTGTATGCTAAAATTTAACTTGGTTATGACTTGAAAGACCTGCCTGCTTTAAACATTCGTCACCTAATTCAATTGAAACTCTCATCCATGCTTTTCCAGATGCTTTCTGAGATAGTTACTTTCAATGAAGGTGTGAGCCATTGTTTTTGCGTACCACATGAAACCTGTGTGTTTGCTAAACCTGCTTGTGAGAAAGAATCTGCATTTTATAATCCTGCTCTTTGCAGCTGCTATTAACCTTTTGTGGGATCTTTCCCTGTATCCTCTCAGACCAGATATTGCCAGACTTCCATGTTTCAAATGACACATTTTTCTGTATTTTCAATTACAATGCACAGACACAAACACACTCACATTCACACAGAAACACACTCATGCGCACATAAACATGCATACACACAAACACAGGTATGTCCAAGCACACAAAGATATATATATGTATATACACAAATTCAAGTTAATGCACACATGTATTCAAACAGACACACACAGACACACAAATATTTACATAGACAAACACAATTACACACACATAGAAACACAATTACACAGTCAAATACACACACTGGCACACACAAACACACAAAAATGCACATTCATACACACAAGGACGCAAACACATATGCATGCACACACACAAACACACACTCACACACAAACACAAATGCGCACACACATGCAAACACAAAACAAACTGCGTGCACACACATACAGACACACAAAACACACAAACACACACAAATGCACACATGCAGACAAAAACTCACACATGCACAACACAAACATGCACGCACACATGCAAACACACATACATACAAATTTAAGCTCATACACACATGTATAGAAACAGACAGACACACATACATACGTACATACATACATGCACACCCTCACATAAAATTATCCCCACACATCCAAACACTTTCCAGAATGCCAAATGGAGGGAGAGGCACATCAGATGCACTAGTAACATATTCATATAAAAATCCTGATCCAAATTCCAGATGATAAAACATGGAAAGACCCAGGTCAAACACATCAGCTCCCTCCACTCCTCTGACAAAGCTCGCAGTCAGAGCTGGAAGGAACGAATTGGAGAAGGTTTAGAAAATTTCATCCATTCAAAGTAACAACAGGCCACATTCTAGCATTTTAAATAAGCAATCATACAACTGAAAAGTAAAGAAGAATTCCAGAGAGAGCGGGAGAGATCTGTGCGGCGCGGGGTATGCATTCGTTCGGGGTAAGCTACTGTAATAACTGAGACATTCCAGATATCTGATCTGAGACCCTCAGTAAAATAAATTCAGGTAGCTAATCGACAAAATCATTTCACGCTCACATCCATTTCACTATCGAAATTAGAAGAATAATTAACACCGGTTAATCATTTAGCTTCACGCCGTTTGGAGTGCTTTGCAGTTAATTATTGCTGCGGGGTCGTTACTGTTGCAATGCAGGAAGCACTGCAGGAAATCTGTTGACAGCAAGATCCAACACGCATCAGCGTCATCACAGAAGTATGGAGCATGGGGCAGAATCATTCCTCAAATTAGCCTTACAAGTCCCAGCCGCCACCCACACACACACATACTGACAAACATGCACATACACATTAACACACAAATCCACGCACAGATACATACGTACAAGCTGTCACACATACAGATGCTCACACTAAACACACAAACATATGAACACACATATACGCAGTCACAGATACAAACGCAGAACCATGCACACCTGCACATACATACATACAAACAAACACATTAACACACGCACAGAGAAGCAGACTCAGAAACACACACTCAAATGCAAACACACAAAACATGCAACCACACGCATTTGCCCACACAATCACACATATAAATGCACATATTCACATGTACAGGCACGCACACATACATACAAAAACACACAAAAGAAGACGCACATGCAAACATGCAAACACATGTAGAATTGGACACATTCACACACACTCACAAACATGCAGAATTACACGCACACGAAGATGCACACACAAATACAAGCTCATACACACATACACTCAGATACACAAACAGGCATAGACAAAACACACAAAAATTATATACACAAATACAAGGTCATGCACACATACATGAAAACACATGCTGAAATACACAAAGTTACACAATCACACAAAAATACACACATACACATACAAACAACACACACACTTACAAAAATTTACATTTACAAACACAAGCACAGGGATTAGCATTGTTGCTTCATAGCACCAGGCACCTGGATTCAATTCCCAGCTTGGGTCACAGTCTGTTCGGAGTCTACACGTTCTCCCCCTGTCTGTGTAGCTTTACTCATGGTGTTCCGGTTTTCTCTGACAAGTCCCGAAAGACATGCTTGTTGGGTCAATTGGACATTCTGAATTCTCCCTCAGTGTACCCGAGCTAGAGCTGGAGTATGGCATCTGGGGGATTTTCACAGTAACTTAATTGCAATGTTAATGTAAGCCAACTGGTGACACGAATAAAGATTATTATATAAAAATTCACAAACACACATACACACAAAAATGCGCACGCACGCACACACACGCACACACATATAAACACTGAACCACAGAAACACACACATACAGAACCCCGTTTCACATACACACATACATGGCTCCTGGGGTCACTTTTTCAGAGTACTGCCATCGTGTAGCCTGTTAGCCCAGTCCAGGGGAGGCGCGGGAAAGTTGGAATACCTTTAAAAATGTCTTTAAAAAGTAGTGGTGAGTGTGAAGGAGGCAGTCTCACTAGACTGAACCCTGAGACCTGAGGAAGGAATCACAAACACTGAAGTGGTTGACCAAATGAGGAATCTCAATCCTTGTAGACCAACTGATGAAAGTTACTACCCTGTTCCAGAGATATTTGACTGCTGAAGGAATTAGAGATCCCAGAAATCATCGGAATTATTCATAGTTCTCAGAGATCACCGACCAAAGAATGGATCACATCCCTGTTGGGGTAATAGCCCAAGGGAGGAATCGCAGACCTTGGAAGTGATTGATCGGTGACCATAGCAACTGAGCATGAACATGTAGGAGTGATCCAACCGGATCACATTGTGGAGATCAGGGTGTTAAGGGGTAGGGAGGAGCGAAGGCTGCACTTTTCAAATGACTTTAACATTTTGTGTGCAGTGAGTCGACTTTGCCAATGCAAGGTTTATTCGATTTTCTGTGCATACAAGACGGATGAAATTGCTCTGGCGAGAGTGAAGAGGTGCTTTACAATAACGTTGCTTGGACTAGAAAGATGTTACTCCAAGGGAGATATTGGATAGATTGGGATTAATTTAGTTGGAATAAAGAATACTGAGAGATGACTTGAATGAGGTGTCCAAAATTATGAGGGGAAGAGCTAAAGTAGGCAGGATAAAGTTGTTTCCCTTGGTGGAGAATTCTAGAACCAGGGGACATTGATTCAAGATGAGTGGCAGAAGTTGTAGAGGGGACATGAGGAAGAACCTTTTTTACGTAGAGGGTAGTGGGTGTCTGGAATTTTTTGTCGAGTTGCTGGTGGAGGCAGATACCCTAAACCATTTTGTAAAGGTTTACAAAACCTTTATCTATCTGCACTTTCAGTGCTGTGAGTGCAGGGCTATGGGCCGGGTGAAGGAATCTATAATCAGAATGAGCGCTGCAGGGCAGCAAGGTGGCGCAGTGGTTAGCGCTGCTGTCTCACGGCACCGAGATCCCAGGTTCGATCCCGGCTCTGGGTCACTGTCCGTGTGGAGTTTGCACATTCTCTCCATGTTTGCGTGGATTTCGCCCCAACAATCCAAGACATGCAGGTTAGGTGGATTGGCCACACTAAATCGCTCCTTAATTGGAAAAAATGAGTTGAGTACTCTAAAAAATTTTATTTTTAAATAAAAAGCGCTCCTGGGTGTCCTCGCGCTGGCGTGGACAAGATTGGCTGGATGACCTCTTTCTATGCTGTATCTTTTCTAAGGTTCTATGGTTCCATAACTGGACAGTGCCCTCTTTGTTACAGGCAGCGTTCAGATGTCGCTCTGAGTGAGATTTCACACAATAACATTGCAGTTGCGCATTGTGCAGGTAATGCGCCCTGTAGTAGTTCTTTTGTTGGGCCAAATCCTTCTCTTGCAACATGTCTGGAATATCATGCGTAGAAACCTGACTCAATGATATGGGTACAAATCAAAATCGCGAGCATTGCTTCAGAGCCAAGGCAGGAGAACATTGTCAACAGTGATGAGGACTGAACGTCAAAAGGATATCGACATGTTGGTGGATTTGTCAGAAAAGTAGATAAGGATCAAGGCAGAGAAATGTGAGGTGAATGTATTTTGCAGAAGGAATATGGAGAGATGGACTAAAATGAATGGGGAAATTCTATTGGAGTTGCCTCAGTGTTTATTGATAAGAGAGTTGAGTATAAGACTAAGGAGGTTTTGTTTAACATGGAGGACACACTAATTAGACCTCATTTGGAGTATGACCTCTGGAAACCTAGTAGACACATCCATTATAGTGAAAAGATATTGATTCCCACTTTTTGTTTTAGGACCCTCGTGAAAGGTTCCTTAAATGCTGGAATCGGTATGAAGGGCATTGGCTTTATCACTGCTTAAGGTTTCCCTATCACTTGACATGATTGACAAAATTTAACTGCATCTTTATGTAGTCTAGGCCAATAAAAATGCTTCCAGATTTTCTGGATTTTAGCTTGAGTTTTCCTTATTCCCAAATGACCTCCCACTGGTACCTCATGTGCAACTCGCAACACTTCCTTTCTATACCCTACCGGCAATACTACTTGATGAACTTCTGCCCACTTTTCATCTGCCTGCATATACAGGTCTCCATTTTCTGATCAAGACATCACTTTTACACTAATAACACTCTGGTATACTCTCAAACTCCTCTTCCGTATATGCTTTCTGATATATCCGTTTTATTTCTACATCTTCCTGTTGTAACTCTGCCAATTTTCCTGAACTAAAAATATCTGCCTCATCCTCCACCTGTTCTTGTTCTTTTCCGACCATCTGATCAAAAATAGTTTCTGATAATTGCACTTCAACTTCATCTTCCCTCTTTGATTTCCCTTCTTGTCTTAACCTGTGACCTTGCGACCGAGTAACTACACAATCTGGAAAAGTCCCAGGATATTCGTCCTTCAACGCTTTAGTTGTCTGATTTTCCACTGGCTTATCAACCACAGTAGGCATCACTCCCACCTGCGATCCAGCTATATCATTACCCAAGATAAACTGTATTCCTGGACAAGATAGTTTATCTATGCTTACCACTTCACCACTCTTCACTGGACTTTCCAACCGTACCTTACTTTATGGAACGCTACTCTTCTCACCCCAAATTCCACATATCACCACCTTTTCTGACAACATTCTTCCCAAACTACATAATTCCTCATCTCTTCCCATTAAAGATTGACTAGGCCCTGTATCTCTTAAAATTGTGACTTCTTTACCTGCTCCTCCTGACACACATGAGTAAACTTTACCCACTTAAGTAAATTCTTTCAAGACATCTGGCACCTTTTTTAATAAATGTTTTTATTGGGTTTTTGAACAAGGTATAATTACCATTATGTACACAGAATAAGGAACATATATCTATATATATACACATATTTAGAAGAGAAGGACACACCCCAACATAGAATACAATAAAATATGAAATAGTCTAACTGGTGGTGTACTGTGCACCAGCTCGACAGCGGCAGCTCTGTGCATCTGGCCGAATTATTTACACCACGGGGGGGGGGGGGGGAGGGGGGGGGGGGGGGGGCAGGGTGGCGGGGACTGGGGGGGGGGGGCAGATATACATTTGGGTGCCGGGGAGATAACCACAGTGTGCGACACCTGGCCGGGTCGCGTGCCACTGTCGCCCGCCTCTCCCGGCCGGTTCTCGCCACCGTCCCCCGCTCGCCTCTGCTGCTCCTTCCGTCCTCCATCCCCAACCTCCTCGTTCCTCGCTCCTGGAGATGTCATGCACGTTTTGGCACCCCGTGCTTTCCTTCTGGCTCCCGTTACCCTGCCCCCCACCCCATCCCGCTGGTTCTCCTCTCCTGTCCTCCCTCCCTCCACGGTTCGCCCCTCCCTCCTCAAGTTCAGCTGTCGCCTCCCCCCCCCCCCCCCCCCCCCCCCCCCGTGGTTCGCCTTTCTTTCTTCAGGTTTATCCCCCCCCTTCCCTCCCCAGTCCCCCTCTCCCTTTCATGCCTTGGCTACCCTCCCCTGATTCTTGACTAAGTTCCCCTGATTCTTGGCTACCAGGTTATTCTTCCTCTTGTTCGTTGGCCACAAACAGTCGCGTGAATGGCTCCCACGTTCTGTGGAAGCCGTCGTCTGACCCTCGGATGGAGAATTTGATTTTCTCCATTTGGAGAGATTCCGAGAGGTCGGACAGCCAGCCTGCAGCTCTGGGTGGTGCTGCTGACCGCCAGCCAAACAGGATTCTATGGCGGGCGATCAGGGAGGCAAAGGCAAGGGCGTCCGCCCTCCTCCCCAGGAATAGATCTGGATGGTCTGAGACCCCGATGACCGCCAATTTCAGGCATGGCTCCACCCTCACTCCCACCACTTTGGACATTGCCTCAAAGAAGGCTGTCCAGTACTCCACCAGTCTGGGGCAAGACCAGAACATGAGGGCGTGGTTGGCCGGGCCTGCTTGGCACCGTTCATATCTATCCTCCACCTCCGGGAAGAACCTACTCATACGGGTTCTTGTTAGGTGGGCTCTATGTACCACCTTTAGCTGCGTCAGGCTGAGCCTTGCGCACGTGGAGGTGGAGTTGACCCTATGCAGTGCTTCGCTCCAGAGTCCCCATCCTATCTCAATTCCCAGGTCCTCCTTCCATTTCTTTCTTGTTGTGTCCAGTACGGTGTCGGCCCTTTCTGTCAGTCGGTTGTACATGTCACTTCAGTTCCCTTTATCTAGGATATTTGCGTCCAGTAGGTCTTCCAGTAGTGTCTGTCGTGGCGGTTGTGGGTACGTCCTTGTCTCCTTTCGTAAGAAGTTTTTGAGCTGCAGATACCGTAGCTCGTTCCCCCTGGCTAGCTAAAATTTCTCTGTCAGTTCGTCCAGTGCTGCGATCCTGCTGTCCGTGTATAGGTCCCTGACAGTGTCCCTCCATCCTGCCTCCACCTTTTGAAGGTGGCGTCAGTCAGTGCTGGTGTGAACCTATGGTTGTTGCAGATGGGAGCTTTGTCAGACATTTTGGTCAGGCCAAATTGCTGCCGCAGTTAGAACATAGAACATAGAACATAGAACGATACAGCGCAGTACAGGCCCTTCGGCCCTCGATGTTGCACTGACATGGAAACAAAAAAACTAAAGGCCATCTAACCTACACTATGCCCTTATCATCCATATGCTTATCCAATAAATTTTTAAATGCCCTCAATGTTGGCGTGTTCACTACTGTTGCAGGTAGGGCATTCCACGGCCTCACCACTCTTTGCGTAAAAAACCCACCTCTGACCTCTGTCCTATATCTATTACCCCTCAATTTAAGGCTATGTCCCCTCGTGCTAGCCACCTCCATCCGCGGGAGAAGGCTCTCGCTGTCCACCCTATCTAACCCTCTGATCATTTTGTATGCCTCTATTAAGTCACCTCTTAACCTTCTTCTCTCTAACGAAAACAACCTCAAGTCCATCAGCCTTTCCTCATAAGATTTTCCCTCCATACCAGGCAACATCCTGGTAAATCTCCTCTGCACCCGTTCCAAAGCTTCCACGTCCTTCCTATAATGAGGCGACCAGAACTGTACGCAATACTCCAAATGCGGCCGTACTAGAGTTTTGTACAACTGCAACATGACCTCATGGGTCCGGAACTCAATCCCTCTACCAATAAAGGCCAACACACCATAGGCCTTCTTCACAACCCTATCAACCTGGGTGGCAACTTTCAGGGATCTATGTACATGGACACCGAGATCCCTCGGCTCTTCCACACTACCAAGAATGTTACCATTAGCCAAATATTCCGCATTCCTGTTATTCTTTCCAAAGTGAATCACCTCACACTTCTCCACATTAAACTCCATTTGCCACCTCTCAGCCCAGCTCTGCAGCTTATCTATGTCCCTCTGTAACCTGCAACATCCTTCCGCACTGTCGACAACTCCACCGACTTTAGTGTCGTCAGCAAATTTACTCACCCATCCTTCCGCGCCCTCCTCTAGGTCATTTATAAAAATGACAAACAGCAACGGCCCCAGAACAGATCCTTGTGGTACGCCACTCGTAACTGAACTCCATTCTGAACATTTCCCATCAACTACCACTCTCTGTCTTCTTTCAACTAGCCAATTTCAGATCCACATCTCTAAATCACCCTCAATCCCCAGCCTCCGTATTTTCTGCAATAGCCGACCGTGGGGAACCTTATCAAACGCTTTACTGAAATCCATATACACCACATCAACTGCTCTACCCTCGCCTACCTGTTCAGTCACCTTCTCAAAGAACTCGATAAGGTTTGTGAGGCATGACCTACCCTTCACAAAACCATGCTGACTGTCCCTAATCATATTATTCCTATCTAGATGATTATAAATCGTATCTTTTATAATCCTCTCCAAGACTTTACCCACCACAGACGTTAGGCTCACCGGCCGATAGTTACCGGGGTTATCTCTACTCCCCTTCTTGAACAAAGGGACCACATTTGCTATCCTCCAGTCCTCTGGCACTATTCCTGTAGCCAATGATGACCTATAAATCAAAGCCAAAGGCTCAGCAATCTCTTCCCTGGCTTCCCAGAGAATCCTAGGATAAATCCCATCCGGCCCCGGGGACTTATCTATTTTCACCTTGTCCAGAATTGCCAACACTTCTTCCCTACGCACCTCAATGCCATCTATTCTAATAGCCTGGGTCTCAGCATTCTCCTCCACAATATTATCTTTTTCTTGAGTGAATACTGACGAAAATTGGTTCCAGGATTGGAGGGTGGCTATCACCACCAGGCTGCTGGAGTGTTTTTTGGGTGGGGATGGGAGTGCTGCTGTGGCGAGGGCCCGGAGGGAGGTCCCCACGCAGGAGGCCTCCTCCGCGCGCACCCACCCGGCCTCTGGCTCCTGTATCCATCCCCTTACTCGCTCGACTGTTGCCGCCCAGTGGTAGATTTTGTTTTTTGTAGGATCTTCTTTGGGATCCTAGCATTTTTACCCCCCCCCCATACAAACGCCATGATTAGTTTGTCCAGCGCTTTGAAAAAGACCTTGGGGATGTAGATCGGGATGGATCTAAACAGGAAGAGGAACCTGGGCAGTACGTTCATTTTGATCGTCTGGACTCTCCCCGCGAGGGAGAGTGGGAGTGTGTTCCATCTTTGCAGGTCCTTTTTTGCTTCCTCCATCAGACTGGTGAGGTTCCATTTGTGGATCCCTTTCCAGTCATGGGCTATTTGGAGCCCCAGGTGGCCTTTTCTGCGTCCAGGGAGATGATCACCTCTTGTGTTCTCTCCCCGGAGGGGGTCATTATCACATTAAGCAGGCGCCTGATGTTCGAGGTAAGCTGTCTTCCTTTGACGAAGCCCGTCTGGTCCTCTGTGACCACCTCAGGTACACAGTCTTCTAGCCTTTTGGCTAGGATTTTGGCCAGTATTTTGGCGTCTGTGTTCAGCAGTGAGATGGGTCTGTATGACCCACATTCCGTTGGGTCTTTGTCTTTCTTAGGTATCAGCGAGATTAATGCCTGTGCTAACGTGGGTGGCAGTGGGCCCCTAGCTAGTGAGTCAGTGAACATCTCCCGCAGGTACAGGGCCAGCGCTGTCGCAAATTCTTTGTAGAAGTCCGCCGGGAATCCGTCCGGTCCCGGCGCCTTCCCCATCTGCACGGAACTAATGCTCTCCATGATCTCTCCCAGTGCTAGTGGTGCTTCCAGGCCCCGTTTTCTGCCCTCCCCCATGACTGGAATGTCCAGTCCACCAAGGAACCGTTTCATCCCATACTCCCCTCTTGGGGGCTCTGGGTGTGCAGCTCTTGGTAGAAGGCCATGAAGGTTTTGTTAATCATTTCTGGTTCCGTTTCCAACGTGCCTCCAGTACCCCTGATTTGTGCAATTTCTCTGGTGAATGTCTGCTTTCTCAGCTGGTGTTCCAACAGGCGGCTGGCTTTGTCTCCGTGTTCATACAGGGTCCCGCGCGCCTGGCGGAGTTGGTGCACTGCTTTCCTGGTGGAGAGCAGGTCAAAGTTCCTTTGTAGTTCTTTCCTTTCTGCCAGGAGCTCTATGGTCGGGGCCTCGGAGTATTTACGGTCTACCTCCAGAATGGAGTCGACCAGTTGCTGCATAGCCACCCTTTCCTCCCTATCTCTTTGTGCTTTGAAAGCGATGATTTCCCCTCTTGGTACGGCCTTTAGCGCTTCGCAGAACGTGGAGGGTGAGACCTCCCCGTTCTGGTTGTTCTCCGTGTACTCTGCTATGGCCCGCACTATCCTTTTGCTGAAGGCCTTGTCAGCTAGTAAGGCACCGTCCAACCTCCATGTGGGGCACTGGGCCCTTCCAGTCTCTAGCCGCACGTCCATGTAATTTACATAGAATTTACAGTGCAGAAGGAGGCCATTTGGCCTATCGAGTCCGCACCGGCTCCTGGAAAGAGCACCCTACCCAAGATTAACACCTCCACCCTATCCCCATAACCCAGTAACCCCACCCAACACTAAGGGCAATTTTTGACACTAAGGGCAATTTATCATGGCCAATCCACCTAACCTGCACATCTTTGGACTGTGGGAGGAAACCGGAGCACCCAGAGGAAACCCACGCACACACGGGGAGGATGTGCAGACTCCGCACAGGCAGTGACCCAAGTCGGAATCGAACCTGGGACCCTGGAGCTGTGAAGCGATTGTGCTCCCATCTGCTCCATAAAGTTCCCTTGCCATGCTTCAGTTTTTCCCCATTTTGGGGTTTGATCGGTCCTTCTTTGGGTCCTGTACACAGTTGAAGCCCCCCCCCCCCCCCACATAATTAGACGATGCGTCGCTGTGTCTGGGATTTCTGCCATGGTCTTTTTGATGAAACTCGTGTCGTCCCAGTTGGGCGCGTACACGTTGACTAGTACCACCGGTGCCCCATCCAGGGCCCCGCTGACCATGACGTGCCGTCCCTCGGGTCTGTTACCGTCCTTGTCGCCCTAAACATCGTCCTCTTGCCGATCAAGATCGCCACCCCCCTGGCCCTTGTCCCATAGCAGGAATGGTAGGTTTGTCCCACCCAGCCCTTCCTTACCCGCATTTGGTCCTGCTCCCTCAGGCGCGTCTATTGGAGGAAGACTGTCGGCCTTCATATTTCTGAGGTGGGTGAGGACTCTGGATCTCTTCACTGGGCCGTTAAGTCCCTTTACGTTCCAGGTGACTATCCTGGTGGGGGGCTTCTGCCCCCTCGCTCCTGTGGGATTAACCATACTTATCTGGTGGACGCGCCCCTGCCCTCCGGGGTTTCCCTTTGTTGGGGGACCGTCCAAGATGGCTGCTGTTGCTGCTCTCTCCACGCGGTCGTGTCTTTGCGCTCCGGGGTTTCCCATTGTCCCGGGGGCACCTACCATGTCTGTCCACTATGTGTCCACCATGCAAGTAGTCCCCTGCACTCCGGGGCCTCCCTTCGCCCAAAGACCGTACTGGGTGGGTGTTGCAGCAGTTCCTTGTTTCGGGCCCTTGGTTGTGGCACTTTGTAGTCCAGTTCCTTTTCTAGCCTCCTTTGTCCCTCCTTCCCTGCATCCCCCATCCCCGGTCTCTTGCTCCCTGTGTACACCCCCCCCCCCCCACCCCGGTCTCTCCCTTCTCCCTCCTCCCCCGTATTCCCCTCCTTTGCCCCTCTTTCCCCTATTCATGTCCCCATTTGCTCTCCCGGCTCTGATGGGTGTTCCCCCCCATGCCCTGTCTGGCGCCTTCCCCCCTGTTGGGGGTGCGCTGCGGCCCTTCTTTGTTGTGTGCCCCCGGCGCTAGCTTTCCTGCTAGTACGGTGGCCCCCCTCTCGGGGGTTATTATCTCGCTTCTCCCCCGCCCGGCCTCTATGGTTTTCTGCCCGTTCTTCCCCCATCCTACCCTGCACCCCTCCCGCTTGCTCTCCCTTCTCCATTGCTCTCGTTCCCTCGCGCTGGGGCCTGGCCTCCCAACTGGAGCGGTCCCACGGACAGTGGTTTGCTCTTTGTTCTGGATGTTCTTGCCGTGGTGGGGGGGGGGGGGCTGGCCTTGCCTCGCCCCTCCCCACTCCCCCGTTGGCGTGTTGTTGCCCCTTGCCAGGGTCCCCTCATCCCTACCCTCGCTGGTGGTTTTCCAGCCCGTGCTCTTCAATGAACCTGTTTGCCTCAGCGGGGGCTGTAAAGAAGTGCTCCCTGTTTTGATATGTGACCCAGAGTTTCGCTGGGTACAGCATACCAAAACGCACGTTGCTCCTGTGGAGAGCTGCTTTTGCCCTGTTGAACTCCTGGCTATATCTGCCCCCAGATTCTCATAAATTCGAATGGCGTGGCCTTCCCATTTGCAGGTTCTATTTTTCCTGACCCAGCGCATGGTTGTCTCCCTATCCTGGTATCTGCGCAGTTTAGCTATGACTGCTCTTGGGTGGTCCCCTGCCTTGGGCTTCGGGTGCAGCGACCGATGCGCTCTGTCCAATTCTGGTGGATTGTGGAAAGTTGTCTTCCCGACTAAGTTGCCCAGCATCTCAGCCACGTATGCTGTGGGGTTTCTACCCTCGATCCCCTCTGGCAAGCCCACTATCCTTACATTTTGCCTTCTCGAGCGGTTTTCCTGGTCGTCTACTCTGCCCTTCAGGCTCCCCTGTGTTGCGCCCAGTCTCGCCACTTCCCTCTCCAGGGCCGTGGCACGGTCGGTCATGTCGGTCGCTGCTTTCTCAAGCTCCTTAATGGTCTCCCCCTGGGCTTCCAGTTTCTCACCTTGGGCATCCAATTTCTCCTCCAGTCTGGTCAGAGCCTGCTGCACTCCTAAAATGGCCCTGGCCACTGCTGCCAGCACTGCGGCCTCTATAACTGCTTTCACCTCTGCCTTGATTACCTGCAGCTGCTCCCTCAGTGCCTCGGTAAAGGCTGCCTTCCAATTCCAGCCCCCCTCTGGCCCCAGGGGAGAGGGCACCTGTCTGTCCACCTCTTTTTGATGCGGCGATACATCCGTTTCGCTGCTTCGTGCACTGATTTGCTTGCCTGAGCTGGCTTGCCCCTTGTCCCGTCTGCTTCTGGTGCCCCCTCTCCCTCTGCTTTGGCTCCCTTCTGGCATTTTTTCCTCCCCCTTCCCTTTCAGCTTTTCCCCCAGTTCAGACTGAAGTAAAGCATAGCTCTTCTTAATACTGCCTGCAGCCTCCAAAAGGGCAGTAATCCCGTTGGACTGAAAAATGAACAGAGCAGGATTCCCTCAGTGATGGCCCACCAACAATGCAGCTCTTCATTAGTACTGACCTTCTGAAAGAATAGCATTCCCTCAGTACTCACCCTCTTACTGTGCAGCGTTCCTCGGCACTGACCCTCGGACAGTGCAGCACCCCTTCAGTACTGACCCTCTGACAAAGCAGGATTCCCTCAACATTGACTCTCTGACAGTGCAGCACTCCCTCCCTGAAAAAATGAAAATCGCTTATTGTCACAAGTAGGCTTCAAATTATGTTACTGTGAAAAGCCCCAAGTCACCACATTCTGATGCCTGTTCATGTAGGCTGGTACGGGAATTGAACCATGCTGCTGGCCAGCCTTGGTCTGCTTTAAAAGCTCTTTAGTCATGTGCTAAACCAGCCCCAGTACTGACCCGCTGACAGTGCAGGACTCCCTCAGCACTGACTCTCTGACCGCGCTGCGTTCCTTTAGTACTGACCCTCTGACAGTGCATCACCCCCCTCAATACTGACCCTCCAACAGTGCAACTCTTCTTCAGTGTTCACTCTCTGGCAAGGCAGCATTCCCTTCAGCCTGACCCTCCGATAGGGCAGCGCTCCCTGAGTACTGACCTACGACACAGTTGTATTCATTCTGTGCTGACCCTCCGATTGTGCAGCACTCCATCAGTACTGTCCCTCCGACAGTACAGCACTCCCAAAATACTGACTCTTCGACAGGGCAGCACTCCCTCAATACTTAGTCTCTGACAGTGCAGCACTCCCTCAGTACTGACCGTTTGACAGTGCAAAAATCCTTCAATACTGACTCTCTGACAAGACAGGACTCACTCAGTCCTGACCCTCAGACAGTGCAGCACTCCCTCAGTACTGACCTGCGACAGTGCAGCATTCCCTCAGTAGTGACTGTCCGACAATGCAGCACTCCCTCAGCACTGACCTCCGACAGTACAGCACTCCCTCAATACTAACCCTCTGAGAGTGCAGCACTCCCTCAGTATTGACTCTCTGACAGTGCAGCACTCCCTCAGTACTGACCCTGTGACAATACGTGATTCCAGGGTTGTGCTCTGCTTAAAAACTCATCCAGATTGTCTGTTGGCGGGAGCTTCATTGTATAGACCCAGAAATTGCTGGGCAAAGCACTGTGTTGGTCCTCGTTCTGGACCATGTGATGGACCTAAGATAGTTGTGGGTCCGTCTGGGTCCACTCTTTCATGCAAGCCACCATTACCAGCAAGGAGCCGATGAAGTGGAGGTCCGCTGCTACCTCTGCAGCTGAGGCGAATGCCAGAGGTCTTGTGGAGAGGGGCAAGCGGCTTAGTGCGTTAGCATGTGAGATACGCGTGCTGGGGCAGTGTTTCAACGTGTACATGTCTCCTGCATGGAGTAACGGCCATCACTGGACACTGGTGGGCACGATCAGGGAAATCACACGATCCTCTCTGAATATCACAAGTGTCATGGGAATATCACTTTAAGAAATGTTTGTCTGCTCAAGTGGCTGCAGTGATGTCAGAGTTTGGGTGGAGCTGAGATCTCACTCTGCTTTTTAGTTTTGCTTTGAGGAAAAGCTTGGGTGTGTCTGTATTTTTAGTTTTGTTTTAGTCTTAGAGCTGCAGCCAGCGAAATAAGGTGTAAGTTTGATCTCTCTGCCATCTAAAGACTATCTCGCAATCATTTGGTGAATTCAGAGTGGTAACTGCTCTCAGTAGAGAATTTAAACCTGATGTGTTACTGTAAAGAGGATTATTTTTGCCTTATGGATGTTGCAAGGAAAGATTAAGAGTTACTTAGAGAGTTCTGTACTTTGGGGGATTTATTGATGTTGATAGTTGTTAAGATGTTTACTGTGGGATTATAAAGTGTTGACTGGTTTCATAAATAAACATTGTTTTAATTTAAAAATACAGTGGATTTCTGGTGCGTCACACCTGAAGAGTAGGCCCGTGTGTTCCCATAACCACAATCTATTCAAAGTTGTGGGTCAGATGAACTCCATGATACACTTTGGGGCTCTCTAAACCCTGGCCCATAACACAAGTTAAGGTTCGTGGCCAGTTTAGGCTCTAACTGCGTGGCTGTAGACATACTGGTGGAACTTCCTCATAACAAATACAACCGCCAGGCACTCCACCTCGATTTGGGCATGGTTCTTGATTAATGTACATGACGCGAAGCAAAATCTAACGGCCGCTCTGACCCTTCAGAATTCCAGTCTGTGAGAGCGGCTCCAATGCTATGTAGGAAAGTGTCACACGTCAGAAGTGTTTTTTCTGGGTCGAAGTGTGTCAGCAGCTTCTCGATGACAACTACCGCTTGTCCTCCTGGAATGTCGTCTAGTGTGTGTAATCCAATCCTGCTGGTATCCTTTTTTAACAGCTGGTGGAGTAGGCTAAGCAGTGTGGTCACGTTAGTGATGAATTTCCCGTAATAGCTGATGAATCCAAAAAAGGAGCAGAGTTCAGTCGGGCCTTATGGGATGGCGGCCTGCTGGATGGCCCACACCTTGTCCACCAGGTGAAGCGCCTTCCTGTTGATTCAGTATCCTAAATAGGTGACTTATGCACTTCTCGGGGCGGCATGTGGTGCAGTGATCAGCACTGAGACTGCGGCGCTGAGGACCCGGGTTCGAATACCGGCCCTGGGTCACTGTCCGTGTGGAGTTTGCACATTCCCCCCATGTCTGCGTGGATTTCACCCCCACAACCTAAAGATGTGCAGGTCAGGTGGATTGGCCACACTAAATTGCCCCTTAACGGGAAAAAATAATTGCCATCTCTAAATTTGAAATAAAAACACACATCTCCCTGCGGAGGTCGATGCCGACCTGTTCAAAATGACGGAGGAGTTCAGGCAGGTTCTCCAAATGTTCTTTGTCCGAGGCCCCAGTGATTAGTGTATATGGGTATACAGCCACCCTTGGTAAGCCTCGCTGGATGCTTCCCTTCACTCTTTGGAAAATTGAACAGGCCGATGAAACCCAAAAAGGCAGTCGGGTGTATTTGTTCAGTCCTCTGTGGTGTTAACTGCAATATACCTCCGAGAGGCAGGGCTAGGACCAGCTGTAGATACACGTGGCTCCTGTCGAGCTTCGTGAATGTTGTTCCCCCGCTGAGTTTGGCGTACAGGTCCTCAATGAGTGGGTTGGGTAATTGTCAGGTCGAAATACTTGCTTCACTGTCATTTTGTAGTCCCAGCACAGATTTATGGACCCGTAGGGTTTTAGCACTGGGACCACTTGTGCAGCTAATTCAGTGAAGTGGATTGTGAGGATGATGCCAAGTGTTCTAACTGATCTAGCTCTGCATCAACCTTTGGCGGGAACGGAAATAACAGGGTCGCGTGTCCTCGTCCACATTGATTTTTGCCACTGTGCCTTTTATTGTCCTGAAGCTTTCGTCAAAAACCTCTGGAAACTTTGCCAGCACTGCTTTCTGGCTATGGGGGTACATGTGGCAGATGCATTGCCTGTCTAACTTTAAGTGGCGCATACAATCGAGGCCAAGTAAGCTGGGTTCTACCACCAAGGGCAAACATGCTGACTTGTCCCTGTATGCCACGGTTATGTGGGTGGTGCCCCCAATGAACAAGGGCTCTACAGTGTACATCACCAATTGGACATCTGTGCCCGGAAGTACCAAGTTCTGGAGACCAGACTGGCGCCCTGGTATGGAGCACCATTTCATTTGGGTAGCCATTCACCTTTAATGCAATCTGGATGGGTGTGATCCAGGGTGCTGCAATGCAGTGCAACTCCTGGTACTGTTCCTCTAGGTCTTCAACACTGCATGCTTATCCATGAGAGGGTTGTAATGCCTGGGGGATTCAGTCGGGAATGGCACCTTCACTGGCATGTCTGGCATCCCAGCCGTGTTCACAGCATCCAACCAGCGGCCTGAGACCGCAACATTGGTATTCCAATTCAGGGGAATCATCCCGGTTGTGCCTGGGTGTGCCGTAGCGATGATTATTGGTCTCACAGTTGATCACGCTTCTTGGAAGCTCACGCCATTTGGGCTTGGGAGCATTCGGTCAGTGCTTGGTTCAGTGACCAAGGTTCCGGACCGACAGCCCTGCATTTCTTGGGCCCTGCCTCTGTTATCTTCTGGGAAATGGCGGTGTCCACCACACGATGGAGGGTTAAGTGGGCTTCTGTAAGGTGTTTCCTTTGTGTGTCGCGTTTCAGAGCCCATAGGCGGAACAATTCCATCACGAGTCAGGCAGTGGGGCCTCAAACATAGGTGAAGTGGTGAGTGTCCTCAAGCGCACCAAAGATTTGCCATTTTATTCTTCTTGGGCCTGCGAGGCCATGTGAAAATGGAACTGGTGGAACTGCCCAGAAAGCGGCGGGAGTTCAGAGACAGAGAGCCCAGAAAGCGGCGGGAGTTCAGAGACAGAGAGAGAGCCCAGAAAGCGGCAGGAGTTCAGAGACAGAGAGTCCATAAAGCAGCGGGAGTTCAGAGACAGAGAGCCCAGAAAGCGGCGGGAGTTCAGAGACAGAGGGAGAGCCCATAAAGCAGCGGGAGTTCAGAGACAGAGAGCCCATAAAGCGGCGGGAGTTCAGAGAGAGAGCCCATAATGCAGCGGGAGTTCAGAGACAGAGAGCCCAGAAAGCGGCGGGAGTTCAGAGACAGAGAGAACCCAGAAAGCGGCGGGAGTTCAGAGACAGAGAGAGCCAAAAAGCAGCGGGAGTTCAGAGACAGAGAGCCCATAAAGCAGCGGGAGTTCAGAGACAGAGAGCCCATAAAGCAGCGGGAGTTCAGAGGGACACAGGATAAAAGAGCGCGAGGAGAACGGCAGTGAGCCAGTGAAAGAGCGGGAGGGAACACATTGAGAGCGGCGGGGTGCCAGTGGGAGCAAATATAATATAAGGCGGGAACCGGAAGTACGACCCGCGGACTTCTGGGAAGGATTTTCTCCTAGCCAATAAATTCTGGTGGAGAGGATACCCGAGACGCTACACGTGTAGTGTCTCCCACCCGCCCTCCTCCTCTAACCTAATAATAAGACCCATTGGTGTGAGCAGGTAAGTGCTATATTATATTATTATTTTTTATTTGTTTTAAATTTGTTTACCAGAACTTGGTTGAAATTAAGTGGGATGGCAGGGAAGGTAGTGCAATGTTCCTCCTGCAGGATGTTTGAGGTGAGGGATGCCGTTAGTGTCCCTGCTGATTTTACCTGCAGGAAGTGCAGCCAGCTCCAGCTCCTACAAGACCGAGTTATGGTACTGGAGCTGGAGTTGGATGAACTTCGGATCATTCGGGAGGCAGAGGTGGTCATAGACAGGAGCTTCAGGGAAGTAGTTACACCAAAGACTGGAGATAGATGGGTAACTGTAAGAGGGACTGGGAAGAAGCAGTCAGTCAGGGACCCCCTGCGGTCGTTCCCCTGAGTAACAAGTATACCGTTTTGGATACTTGTGGGGGGGACGACTTACCAGGGGTAAGCCATGGGGTACGGGACTCTAGCACGGAGTCTGTCCCTGTTGCTCAGAAGGGAAGGGGGGAGAGGAGCAGAGCATTAGTAATTGGGGACTCAATAGTCAGGGGCACAGATAGGAGATTTTGTGGGAGCGAGAGAGACTCACGTTTGGTATGTTGCCTCCCAGGTGCAAGGGTAAGTGATGTCTCGGATCGTGTTTTTCGGGTCCTTAAGGGGGAAGGGGAGCAGCCCCAAGTCGTAGTCCACATTGGCACTAACGACATTGGTAGGAAAGGGGACAAGGATGTCAGGCAGGCCTTTAGGGAGCTAGGATGGAAGCTCAGAGTGAGAACAAACAGAGTTGTTATCTCTGGGTTGTTGCCCGTGCCACGTGATAGTGAGATGAGGAATAGGGAGAGAGAGCAATTAAACACGTGGCTACAGGGATGGTGCAGGCGGGAGGGATTCAGATTTCTGGATAACTGGGGCTCTTTCTGGGGAAGGTGGGACCTCTATAGACAGGATGATCTACATCTGAACCTAAGGGGCACCAATATCCTGGGGGGGGAGATTTGTTAGTACTCTTTGGGGGGGTTTAAACTAATTCAGCAGGGGCATGGGAACCTGGATTGTAGTTTTGGGGTACGGGAGATTGAGAGTAGAGAGGTCAGGAGCACAGATTTGACTTCGCAGGAGGGCGCCAGTGTTCAGGTCGGTGGTTTGAAGTGTGTCTATTTCAATGCCAGGAGTATACGAAATAAGGTAGGGGAACTGGCAGCATGGGTTGGTACCTGGGACTTCGATGTTGTGGCCATTTCAGAGACATGGATAGAGCAGGGACAGGAATGGTTGTTGCAGGTTCCGGGGTTTAGGTGTTTTAGTAAGCTCAGAGAAGGGGGCAAAAGAGGGGGAGGTGTGGCGCTGCTCGTCAAGGACAGTAATACGGTGGCAGAAAGGATGCAAGATGGGGACTCTTCTTCCGAGGTAGTATGGGCTGAGGTTAGAAACAGGAAAGGAGAGGTCACACTGCTGGGAGTTTTCTATAGGCCACCTAATAGTTCTAGAGATGTAGAGGAAAGGATGGCGAAGATGATTCTGGAAAAGAGCGAAAGTAGCAGGGTAGTTGTTATGGGAGACTTTAACTTTCCTAATATTGATTGGAAAAGATATAGTTCGAGTACATTGGATGGGTCGTTATGATAGATAGAACAGTACAGCACAGAACAGGCCCTTCAGCCCTTGATGTTGTGCCGAGCAATGATCACCCTACTTAAACCCACGTAATCCGTATCCCAACAATCCCCCCATTAACCTTACACTACGGGCAATTTAGCATGGCCAATCCACCTAACCTGCACATCTTTGGACTGTGGGAGGAAACCGGAGCACCCGGAGGAAACCCACGCACACACGGGGAGGACGTGCAGACTCCACACAGACAGTGACCCAGCCGGGAATTGAACCTGGGACCCTGGAGCTGTGAAGCATTGATGCTAACCACCATGCTACCGTGAGGCCCCGTTCTTTGTACAATGTGTGCAGGAGGGTTTTCTGACACAATATGTTGACAGGCCAACAAGAGGTGAGGACACTTTGGATTTGGTTTTGGGTAATGAACCAAGCCAGGTGTCAGATCTGGAGGTAGGTGAACACTTTGGAGACAGTGACCACAATTCGGTGACCTTTACATTAGTGATGGAAAGGGATAAGTATACCCCGCAGGGCAAGAGTTATAGCTGGGGGAAGGGCAATTATGATGCCATTAGACATGACTTAGGATGTGTAGGTTGGAGAAGTAGGCTGCAATGGTTGGGCACACTGGATATGTGGAGCTTGTTCAAGGAACAGCTATTGCGTGTTCTTGATCAGTACGTACCAGTCAGACAGGGAGGAAAGGGTAGAGCGAGGGAACCGTGGTTTACCAAAGAAGTGGAATCTCTTGTTAAGAGGAAGAAGGAGGCCTATGTGAAGATGAGGCTTGAAGTTTCAGTTGGGGCGTTTGATAGTTACAGGCAAGCGAGGAAGGATCTAAAGAGAGAGCTAAGACGAGCAAGGAGGGGACATGAGAAGTCTTTGGCAGGTAGGATCAAGGAAAACCCAAAATCTTTCTATAGGTATGTCAGGAATAAAAGAATGACTAGGGTAAGAGTAGGGCCAGTCAAGGACAGTGGTGGGAAGTTGTGTGTGGAGGCTGAGGAGATAAGCGAGATACTAAATGAATACTTTTCATCAGTATTCACTCAGGAAAAAGATAATATTGTGGAGGAGAATGCTGAGATCCTGGCTATTAGAATAGATGGCATTGAGGTGCGTAGGGAAGAAGTGTTGGCAATTCTGGACAAGGTGAAAATAGATAAGTCCCCGGGGCCTGATGGGATTTATCCTAGGATTCTCTGGGAAGCCAGGGAAGAGATTGCTGAGCCTTTGGCTTTGATTTTTAGGTCATCATTGGCTACAGGAATAGTGCCAGAGGACTGGAGGATAGCAAATGTGGTCCCTTTGTTCAAGAAGGGGAGTAGAGATAACCCCGGTAACTATAGGCCGGTGAGCCTAACGTCTGTGGTGGGTAAAGTCTTGGAGAGGATTATAAAAGATACGATTTATAAGCATCTAGATAGGAATAATATGATTAGGGATAGTCAGCATGGTTTTGTGAAGGGTAGGTCATGCCTCACAAACCTTATCGAGTTCTTTGAGAAGGTGACTGTACAGGTGGACGCGGGTAGAGCAGTTGATGTGGTGTATATGGATTTCAGTAAAGCGTTTGATAAGGTTCCCCACGGTCGGCTATTGCAGAAAATACGGAGGCTGGGGATTGAGGGTGATTTAGAGATGTGGATCAGAAATTGGCTAGTTGAAAGAAGACAGAGAGTGGTGGTTCATGGGAAATGTTCAGAATGGAGTTCAGTTACGAGTGGCGTACCAGAAGGATCTGTTCTGGGGCCGTTGCTGTTTGTCATTTTTATAAATGACCTAGAGGAGGGCGCAGAAGGATGGGTGAGTAAATTTGCTGACGACACTAAAGTCGGTGGAGTTGTCGACAGTGCGGAAGGATGTTGCAGGTTACAGAGGGACATAGATAAGCTGCAGAGCTGGGCTGAGAGGTGGCAAATGGATTTTAATGTGGAGAAGTGTGAGGTGATTCACTTTGGAAAGAATAACAGAAATGCGGAATATTTGGCTAATGGTAAAATTCTTGGTAGTGTGGATGAGCCGAGGGATCTCGGTGTCCATGTACATAGATCCCTGAAAGTTGCCACCCAGGTTGATAGGGTTGTGAAGAAGGCCTATGGTGTGTTGGCCTTTATTGGTAGAGGGATTGAGTTCCGGAGCCATGAGGTCATGTTGCAGTTGTACAAAACTCTAGTACGGCCGCATTTGGAGTATTGCGTACAGTTCTGGTCGCCTCATTATAGGAAGGACGTGGAAGCTTTGGAACGGGTGCAGAGGAGATTTACCAGGATGTTGCCTGGTATGGAGGGAAAATCTTATGAGGAAAGGCTGATGGACTTGAGGTTGTTTTCGTTAGAGAGAAGAAGGTTAAGAGGTGACTTAATAGAGGCATACAAAATGATCAGAGGGTTAGATAGGGTGGACAGCGAGAGCCTTCTCCCGCGGATGGAGGTGGCTAGCACGAGGGGACATAGCCTTAAATTGAGGGGTAATAGATATAGGACAGAGGTCAGAGGTGTGTTTTTTATGCAAAGAGTGGTGAGGCCGTGGAATGCCCTACCTGCAACAGTAGTGAACTCACCAACATTGAGGGCATTTAAAAGTTTATTGCATAAGCATATGGATGATAAGGGCATAGTGTAGGTTAGGTGGCCTTTAGTTTTTTTGTTTCCATGTCAGTGCAACATCGAGGGCCGAAGGGCCTGTACTGCGCTGTATCGTTCTATGTTCTATGTTCTATTAGTGGGTGCTGCAGGTGACGATGTGCCTCAACTGGGGCCTCTAAAACAGCAAAGAACTTGGAGTGCGGCCTGTCTGGGTGCGTGAGGCTCTTGATAAGCCCTTTGGTGGGTCCCCTGTCTGTAGTCAGCAGAATAATGGTCTGTTGTTCATCCCCAATGATTACGTTTAACCGTAAGAGAAAATCATGCACCTGCTCTACATACTTATTTCAGTCATCGTAACCAGTATCCAGCTGTTCAAGTTTCCTTATGTGTTCAAGTTTCCTGAACTCACCATTTGGAGTGGAGGCCTCTGTCGGCCTGGACAAAGTGAGTTGGCGGTATAATGCTGCCAGCTCTACTTGTGTCAGCTCTACTTCACCCTTGTCGCCACTGTAGAACCCGATGGGAGAGACATCAGGAAAGCACAGTTGGGGAGTCGGTAATGGTATTTTTTTTTAATTTCGAGTAGCTAATTCATATTTTCCAATTAAGGGGAAATTTAGCCTGCACATCTTTGGGTCATGGGGGTGAAACCCACGCAAACATAGGGAGAATGTGCAAACTCCACACACAGTGACCCAGAGCCGGAATTGTACCTGGAACCTCGGCGCTGTGAGGCAACAGGGCTAACCCAATACGCCACCGTGCTGCCCCAGGCGTAATTGTATTGTGACTAGACTAGTAAACCAGTGACCCAGAATAATGCTCAGCGGATCCAGGTTCAAATCCCACCATTGCAGATGGTGAAATTTGAATTAAAAATAAATCTGGAATTAAGAAGTCTAATAATAACCACCTGGAATTAAGAAATCTAACAATAAACAGGAAACCATTGTCGACTGTCTTAAAAACTCACTTCGTTCACTAATATCCTGTAGGGAAGGAAATCTGGCCTGCATGTGACTCCAGATCTACAGCACCGTGGTTGGCCCTTAACACCATCCCCCCACCCCCGCCCAAGGTAAATTAGGGGTGGACAATAAATGCTGGCACAGCCTGCAATCCTCACCTCCCATGAACGAACAAACAAAACTGGTTAATAGCGGTATACACAAATAACAAAACTATGGGCGGGATTCTCTGATTGCGGGACAGAGTGTCCACTCTGTCGTGAATGCCATCGTGTTTCCCGACGGCGCGAAACCGGTGCAGACACTATCGATTCTGGCCTCCACAGGGGCCTAGCACAGTGCTGGAGCGGTTCACGCCGCTCCAACCTCACTTCCTGGCATGCACTGGAGGCGACGCCTACCTATGCCTGTGCAGTGGGGATGTGCCAACCCATGCATGCGTGGTGGCATTATGGAACACACCAGTCCCAACGCAATGTGGCGCGGGGGTTCTAGGGCTGGACACGCAACAAAGCAGGCCTGGGGGGGGAGAGGCAGGTCTGCCAATCGGTGGGCCCCGATCACGGGCCAGGCGCCGCACCAAAAGCGTTGGTGCAAATGCGCTGATTCTCCGCACCTCGAAGAATCGCACTCCGGCATCGGGGTGGCGTGGCGCGGTCGCGGTGCTTCTCCGGCCCGGCGCAGGGCTGGGACAATCGTGCCCTACATCTCCTTTCCCTGAAGGGTTTTATACTGAGTAGTTCTGAAAATTCGAGTTCTTTTTGCCCTCATTCTTGCCTCAATAAATATGCCGAGTCGGATTGTAGGTAAATAAATTTACTTTATTTGCGCAGCTTGTAACCTGATTCACTCTGCCAGAGTCTTGTCGAATCCTCAGAGCGAGTGAGGTACAATACAAAATCTTTGTCTCATATACATTGGTGTAGAATGTGGTTTCACACACTTGCAAATAAGGTAACTTGGCAATTGTAGTGGTTTCCATAGGTTCTCTCACATTCCTTAACCTGGCCATATCAGGTAATTTTAGCAATTACTGGTCCCAATAGGCTCCTCTCACATTCCTTTTGCCTGAGGCCTCTGTTACCAGTATCCTCTCCAATCCAGCGACTCAGTGATCACCCATTCCCCTCACCATGTACCTTTCTCCAGCATAAGCCTGCAGAGTCTGCCGCTCTAGCCCAATTCCTACTGCAGTAAGATTTACTCCTGACTTGGCCTAACTACCCACCATGCCTCAGTGCCATGCCCTTTTGTTCCTAATTCCCTCCTTTTATCATTCTATATCTACTGAGCCACCCCCTAATATTTCCTTTTGCTTTGTCCCGTATCCGTCGTCCGCCCCCTTGATCCTCGTCCAGGAAGATTTTCCGCTGCAATTCCAGCTCTTGTTGTAACGTCTCGTCGTCTGTTGAGTGTTCATGGGTCCTAACCATCAAGATTCTAGGGGTGCTTATTTGCTCCAGTGCAACCTGCACTCTGCCTATCATACATTAAACGATAGCTAGGCCAACAAGGATGCACCCGAGTGCTATGGCTAAGTACATGGCCATATTTATCATCCAGTCTGTCTACCCTCCGAATCCCCAACTTCCCCAGGAACCTGGGTCGTTCATGCCGTCTAAGTGGTCCAGAATGCGGTCCATGAATTAGGTGATGTTGGCAGTTAGGTCCTGAAGTCCCATGATAGATTTCCCTTCACTATGGCACATACCCCACCTTCACGGGGCAGGAGATGGTGAAGGGTGTATAGGTTCTGCATGGTAAACAATCGTCGTTGGGACAATTCTTTCGTGATTGCCCCAAGAGCTCCCAATGTTTTGTTTCCCAAAATAGGCCACAGATGAAGTAGTTCCATTGCTGACTGCCACAGAGCCCCCTATGCCTCCCAGCGTCAGGACACTTCGGATTCCCATCCTGCTGAGTGGCCCCGGGTTGAGCGCTCGGACCCAGGGTTTTTTTCCAGTTCCCGATGTGTCAATCGATGGTAATGGGTCCACTCAGAGGGGCAGAGGACTGTGGTGGGGCCTAGTGTTCTGGTGGCGATTTGTCAGGGAAAAGGGGGTGCCAAAACATGGTCGCTGTGCCATTAAAGAAGAAGTAGTATTTGTTGTCTGTGTACAGGCTGGCATCACAGCCAGTGTATCAGTTGATCAGGGATCCCCCAGTGGCCCAGTTCATCCAGCTCCTGGATGCCCATTTGGCCTCCCAGGCAATGCGGATGGCCCTATTTCCAGCGGTTATGTGAGAGACAATCGCCCAGTCGCAAAGGAGCTGGAGGCCTGACCTCAACGGGACACAGGTGGTGTTGTAACAGACGCATCGGCCTAACGTCTGGGTTATGCGACACTTCCGTTTAATACAGGTGGAGAACAGACATGTTATATCCTCTTCCACCTCTACTACCATACACCCATACCCCTTTCTTTTTTAAAATAAATTTAGAGTAACCAATTATTTTTTCCAATTAAGGTGCAATTTAGCGTGGCCAATTCACCTAACCTGCACATCTTTGGGTTGTAGGGGTGAAACCCACGCAGACACGGGGAGAATGTGCAAACTCCACACAGACAGTGACCCAGGGCCGGGATTCGAACCCGGGTCCTCAGCGCCGTAGGCAGCAATGCTAACCACTGTGCCACCGTGCTGCCCTCCCATACCCCTTTCTAACGAAACTGTTTCCGTACGACCGGGGGTTTCTATTGGGAGAGCAGTGGTTGGGTATGTATGCCTTCCACCTTCGGAGCTTGTCATAGTGTGAATGGGAATTATCTCGGGGAAGGGGACAGCAAATTGCCGGTGGGGTTGAATCAGTGTCGGAAGGGAGAGTAACCTGCTCGGGCGGTGGCTGGGAACGCTGGCAGTGAACCACCGCTTGGGGAGTTCCCCAGAGCGGTGAGACCGAAAATAATTTGGCGACCGAGGCGGGGTCCGGGTAACAGACAACCCGTCTTTGGCCATACGTACGGTGATAGGTCTGGAGGAGGAGATTCATGATCCCCAGGTCCTCTTCCTTCTTGGTCCTAAGTGAAGTGAGTATGCTTTCCGATAACCCACGTTCCCGTCGTGCCTCCCGCGTTACCCTTTCCTTCTTATTACGATTTTCCCTTCGCTTTATGCAACCTCCATCTGTCCCCTCCTCTTGGCAAGATTTTACCTTTATGGTACCAGTCTTGTTACATCCAAAATCAAATTTACATTTAGTCCAAAAACAGGGCAATGTCCATGCAGCTTTTCCTTCCAATTGTCTGAACTGATGGAGTTGTTTCATTAGTCCCTCATTATTCGTTAACCTGGTGACCTTCCATGAGCCGATGTCATACCCCCGTGCATGAGAGCAGTGGAGAATGTCACCTCTGCATAGGTGAAATGTCCTTGTAGGTTGGTCACGACAACAGGATGAAATGACGCTTCCTCTCCCCATTCCCTCCTTTGGGAGTACTTCGATCGTGACAAGGTAGAAGATGGCCCAGGCGGCCCGAATCCAAACCGACAAGCTCCAAACCTGTAAGACAGTGCTGGGGAAAGCAATCAGGTTAGTGACCGACCTTCTTGCAGTGGTGGAGGTGGACCCAAGCATTCTTCCCCTCTACTTTAGCTGCAGTGGGGGTAGTAAGGAGAACTTGGAAGGGCCCCTCCCACCGAGGTTCCAACCCTTTCCGAACGCAATTTTTACCATGACATAACTTCCAGGCTGCACTTGAGGCGAGCTAGATAACAGGGTCGGTGTCAAGTGAGCCACTTTAACGTGGCCATGGAGTTCCTTGAGAGCTTTGGTGAGGGATAAGGCATAAGTCGTCATTTTTTCAGTCACGTGGTGAAACTGGACCAGTTTTGGGACCTTTTGGTTCCAGGGGGTTTTGAGGGGCCTGCCATAAAGGATCTCTGCAGGAGAGAGTCAGGCCGGTCCTGCAGGTGTAACTCACAGCTGGAAAAGGGCGACAGGGAGCAACTTAAGCCATGTTAACCCCGGTTCCGCTCTCAGTTTAGCCAACTTGGTTTTGAGAGTCTGATTGTGTCGTTCAACGAGCCCTGCGGCCTGTGGCCTATATGCACAGTGTAACTGCTGGCAAATGCCCAGTTTGGAGCAGAACTCCTTGTTAATCTGACCAATAAAGTGGGACCCGTTGTCGGAACTTAACTGAGCGGGTATTCCATACCGGGGAATGATTTCTCTCATTTAGAACCTTAACCACAGTAGCAGCTTTATTATCAGTAGTCGGATATGCCTCAATCCATCTGCTGAACACATCCACAATAACCAAAACATATTTATAAAATTGACATCTTTCCAACTCAATGTAATCCATCTGGAGCATTTCAAAGGGAACACTGGGCAACAGAGTTTTTCCCATCTCACAAGGGATACACTTGCCGGTGTTATACTGCTGGCAAATCAACACCAGTTACTTATGCGCTGGGCAAGCACCTGTATTTTGGGAATCCACCAAGTGTCCAGTAGCAAGTCACTAGTCCCCTGAGCCCCATAGTGAGTTGCAAAGTGTACACATTCGATGACCCAGGAGACTAGCGCATCGGACATGCAAGTCTGATGTGCTGGAGTGGTCCATAAACAAGATACAGGATCATATGTACAACCTTACTGTTTCGACATTTGCTTATCAACCTCAGGAGCGTCCTCCTGTAACCTTATGATGTCTTGGATGGTTGGCATTGGCTTGTCAGAGGCAGACTTGTTTCTTTCAGAGCTTTTGGTCTGACTCATCATTTTAGGCACCACCACTTGCTGAGTCTGAGCCGCTGTCCGCGCCTCATGATCTGCGCGTCCGTTACCAAAATCAACCGGGGTCTTACGGTTCATATGGGCAACGCATTTAATAACAGAAATCTGCACGGGCAAGAGGAGGGTCTGCAGTAGGTCATTAACTATCCTTCGGTGGGATATCTCAGACCCCGCCGAGGTGAGAAATCCCCTATTTTTCCAGAGTTGTCCGAAGTCATGGACTGCCCCGAAGGCATACCTCGAGTCGGTATAAATATTCACTTGGCGGTCTGTCCTGAGTATGCAAGCGCGGGTGAGGGCGAGGAGTTCAGCTTTCTGGGCCTAGTAGGGGGTTTGGAAAGCTGCCGATTTCATGATCAGGCCATCCTGATCCACTATCGTGTACCCTGACAGTTTTGGCCGGTAGGGCTTACCAACAAGCTGCCATCAATATACATGGTCATGTCAAGTTGATCCAACGGGGTATCGTTCAAATCTTCCAGTATTGTAGGATCTTCCTGAATCAGGGTCAGACAGTCGTGGCCAGGCGCTTCTTCATGATCAGGGGGGCTGGTAAGAAAGCAAGCTGCGTTGATAGTGGTACGATATTTAAATCTCAGTCGAGGATTATTTGAGAGATATATTTCGTACCTATTCTGACGAGCCGTGGTGAAATGCTGAGTCTGCAGCTGCCCCAACAGTGCAGTGACCGAGTGGGAGCTGTACACGGTAATGTCTTGTTGGAGTGTTATTTGGTGGCGGCCTGTAAACTGTTGTATATGGCTGTCAGAATCTGGGTGCAAATAGGGTGACCCAATGCCACTGGATCAAGTTTGGAAGAGTAGTATGCCACCAGTCGGTGCTTATCTCCATGTTGCTGGGTAAGGACCGACGTTGAGCACCCCTCCAAAATAGTACAGTGCAACTGGAACGGTCGGTCATATAAGGGTCTGCCCAGGGCTGGGGCTTGTAATAAGGCCTGCTTTAAGAGACGGACGGCTTCGAGGGTGAGAGTGAAAGTCTCTTCCTTGCTGGTATCAGGCGTCAGCAACTTGGTATGACAGCGATGTTTGGTATCCACTGCCGACAATAATTTACCATGCCCAGCCAGTGACGGACCTCCTTGGCTGTGGTAGGGGCGGGGAATTAGCATATGGGTTCAATTCAACTGGTTTTGAGACTTCCTTCTGCGGCTGTGAGTAGGACTCCCAGGAACTTGACTTTTGTCTGGGCCACCAGTACCTTGGATTGCGAAACAACATAGCCCAGTGTGGACAGGTGGTTTAATAATTGTATCACATCTTCCCTGTTACTGGGCTGATCGGGGCTGGCTATCAATAGGTCATCTACATACTGTACAAGAGTGGAACCATGTTTCAAATTCAGAGTCTGGAGTTGGGTCAGTGGACATCTGGAGAAGAGCGTGGGCGAGTTAACAAATCCCTGTGGAAGTCGGGTCCAGGTATACTGCTGTCCATTGTAGGTGAAGGCAAACAAATACTGGCTTTCAGGCACGAATGGGAGAGCAAAGAAAGCGTGTTGGAGGTCGACTATGGCGAAGACCCGGGCTCTGGCTGGGATTTGAGCCAGTATGTGGGCGGGATTACGGACGAGGGCATGTAACGGCTGCGCGATGGCATTAATTGAATGTAAGTCCTGTACTAGCCGATACCTGTCCGGTTTGCCTGGTTTGGGCACCGCAAGTATGGGTGTGTGACATTCTGATTGGCACGGGACCAGGATCCCCTGTTGCAACAGTCCTTAGATTAATTTGGCTGCAGACAGGATGGCTTGGGGTTTCAGGGGGTATTGTCGATTGGAGGGCAGCATCACATAGTCCTTAATCGCTATCTTAATGGGTGTAACCTTTGCCTATCCCACCTGTGACAGGTGATCCACCCAAACCTGAGGGTTGACATATTCCAAAACGTTGCACCCTAGATGATGCCAGAGTCGGGTGTTAACGGTCTCAGGGACCTCGGAGTACCGTATGGAAATGCCGCCTGGCAGCACTTGGTCCAATTGGTCCACTGCCCTCCTTACCATAGGCCCCAGATACTTGGCATGGTATTGGTTGTGGACTTCGCGTGTAATATGAGGGGCCACGGAGGCTGATTGTTGCCATAAATGTGGTGGTATCGTAACAAAGTCGGCTGTACCTTCTTGTCCCGTGACTGTGGCTGTAATCGTGATTGGCTATTTGGTCCCAACAAACGACTGATATTTGGTCTCCAATTCCTGGCTCTATCCGATTCTGTCATAAGCCAGGGTAACGTGGTACAGCGAATGTTCAATGTCCAATGTCCACCACTGTGGTGTAGTAGAGACATAACACTGTTGTTTCGGCCTCCATGATTGAACCGTTACCCCCTCATCCCTGCATTCTAGCCGCAGCTGGAAGGTACGCAGTAGATCTCGGGCCATCAAATTGCAGTCCAATCCGGTGGTGACCACAAGTTGATGATCTGTCGACTCATTCTCATAAGTTACCTTCACCGGTTCAGAAATGGGATACTGACACACCTGGCCTTGGAACTCCGACAAATGCTGGGTGTTGTTGGATAGTGGTAGTTGGAGTTCCGATTGCACCGAAGACATGGCTGCTCTGGTGTCGATCATAAATGGGTAATATTGATCGCCTGTCTGCAGATAAATTATGGGTTCTCTGTCCGAATGGAGAATCCTTATGACTCAATTGTTTCATCAGTCTTTTGGTGGGAAGGGGTTTGCTTGGGAAAAGTCGGAGTACCTCGTCTGCCCTCCCCTTGGTGGGTGCCCCCTCCTTGGTGCCGGGTATCCTCCTCCTGCCACCTGTCTTCTAATTGGGTGTTCCTGATGCCAGTGATCTGCATGGCCACAATTGAAACATGCATTGTTCCCTCTATATCCCGGCCCTCTTCCCTGTCCCCTTCTCCCGGTGGACCAATGGCCCCGCAGAGTGGGTGGCAGTTGCAAGATTGCTTGTGCTTATGGCGAGTCATAGAGAGGGGCTGAAGGCCCATTTGGGTGAGTTTGATATCCTCCCCCATGCTGATCCACCCACCCAAGCTCATAATATTGGGGTTTCAGCTGGTAAGCCATCGTACCTGCGCTCGGTTGGGGTCTCGGATCGTCCTTTTTCATTAAATACTCGGTCTTAATTTTTGTAACTGGGCCTCCTTCCTGGCCTCCGCCTTCCTTCCAATAAAATCTAACTGCTTGGGCCATCTGCGAAGGGTCGTTCTCTATCCAATTAATGTTATTACATTTCACAGCGGTGGCCACTGTCATGTGAGAGTACCTTTAAAAAATAGACGTTTAAGCAATGTACCTTTAAGAAATGGAGAAGCTCATATTACTGAAGTGATGTCAGAGTATGGGTGGAGCTGGGTTTTTTAGCTCAGCCATTTTGCAGTGTTTCGGTTTAAGTTTTGAGTGCGAGCAGATGAAAAGTGGCTGGCTGGTTTGCTGTGAGCTGTTTGAAAGGAAAAGCCAGTTTTGAGGAAAAGAGCTTGGTTTTTGCAGTGATCTGGATCTGCTGTGATCTCTGCCATGAAAGACTGTCTCTGAATCATTTGGGTGATTTAAACTCATAATAGTAATGTCTTTAACCTGATGTGTTTCTGTTTAAGGTATTAAGTCTTTTGGAGGTTTGAAGGAACATTTTGAGGGGTTATTTAGTCTTGCATTATTTTTGGGTTTATCTTTGGAGTAAGGGGTGGTAAATGATCCAATGTTTATTCAAGAAGGCTAAGTTGAATTCATGGAATAAACATTGTTTTGTGTTTAAAAATCCATGTGTCCATAATTGTACTACCACACCTGGGGAACAAGCCGTGTGCTTCAAAAGCAACAATACATTAAAGGGAGAGGTTGGTTGAACTCCATGATACATTTTGGGGTTCTGAAAACGCTGCTCCCATAACACCATGGAAGGTGGTAGGCAATGCATTAACATGGCGCAATATTGAGGGGAATTCTGACTATGTTGATACGGTACGTCGCCTGACTGCCTGACGAAATTGAGTTCTTTCTGCCCTCAGTCTGGTCTCAGTCAAACCCTGAGTCGGATTTGTAGGTATTATTTTATTTCAAATAGCTTGCCAGCTGCACTCACTCTGATAACCCAGGACACCAACACAGTCGTTGAGATTCTCAGAGCAAGTGAACAAATCCATCACCAGGCTAAATCGCTGGCTTTTAAAGCAGACCAAGTAGGCCAGCAGCACGGTTCGATTCCCATACCAGCCTCCACGAACAGGCGCCGGAATGTGGCGACTAGGGGCTTTTCACAGTAACTTAATTGAAGCCTACTCGTGACAATAAGTGATTTTCATTCATTTTGGGGCTGTTTAGCACACTGGACTAAATCGCTGGCTTTGAATGCATGACCAAGGCAGGCTAGCAGCACAGTTCTATTCCCGTAACAGCCTCCCCGAACAGGCGCTGGAATGTGGCGACTAGGGGCTTTTCACAGTAACTTCATTGAAGCCTACTCGTGACAATAAGCGATTTTCATTTCATTTTCATTTCAAAGGAAGCACAGAATCTGGTTTCATACATATGGATTCATCCTCAAGTTTCACTACCCACGACCAAATAAGGTAATGGTAACAAATGCAAGATTCTCATAGGTCTTTCTCACACATTACTTGACCTGGCCATGTAACCTGACCTTCGCAATTACTGATCCTGATAGGCCCACTATAAATTCCTCAGCCCTGGGGCCCCTTTCAATAGTATCTCCTGCAATAAAGAAATGGTCCCAGTGGCTGCCCATCCCCCTCTTCCTGTCTTGAATCCCAGTTACAGGCAATTAGACTGCTACCCATTTTCTCCAGCCTAAGCTAGAGATGTTTAAAGTACGCTACCTAACTCCTTATTCTACTGTAGTAAGATTTTACTCCTAACTTGGCCTAACTACCCATCATGCCTTTCTATTCATTTCCTCATTCCCTCCTTTTATCATTCTATGATAACTACTATTGCGTCTCCTAACCAACATTCCCTTTCGCTACCTGCCGACAACGGACACCGGTGGCATTGTGGCAGATGCATCGGTCTGACGTCTGGGTGTTGCTCGTTTTACTGGAGTGTGATTAACACGCCTCCGTTTAAAGGCCGTGTGCTTAACATTACTATGGCTCTGTATGTGTAATTACGCTCGGAGTTGCCAGGTGCCATATTGAGACACCGTCACAAGTATATCAAGGTCAGGTTCAAAGTAATAAATCCATACACCGATTAGTAAGTCCAAACGATTGGTGTTTATTATAACAGATATAATAAATACTCATGCATACGCTAAAGAGACTAACTTACTTCTAATACTAAACAACTAAATACTTATCTAGACAGGAACAGGCAAGGTCAGGGAGCAAGGCCTTCGTCCCATTCTTGGTCTGTAACTTTCTGATTGGCAAAGTTGTCAAGGGGTAGCAAGGTCTGGATCACGTAGCGATCGTTGTGTTGGCACTTACAGTTCGATGGCTGATGCTCAACAGCCGGTGATGAAACTGGAGTCAGGATGCGATGTAACAGATCTGGGCCGGAGTCTGGAAGCAACAGACCTGGGTCGGAGGCAACAGATCTGGGCCGGAGTCTGGAAGCAACAGACCGAGTCATGTGCTTGACCTTCTCTTTATAGGTCCTAGAAGTCCGTGCCCCTTGGGGTGGGCTCTTTCACCTGCTAGGTGTTGATTGGGTCTTTCCCAATCGATATCATTCAAATTCCCTTATCCTGGGGTCGTTTCTCGATGTTTGGGGCGGTCCCTACGGCTCTTTATTTTGGTTGCTTTGGCGCCATTCTGTCTGGGCGTCTATGGAAAAGTATCCATTGATACTTAAATGTTTCTATTGTACCTGAGCCTGAGCCGGGATCACCTCATTAATATGCAGATCTGTTTCCCATTTGCACCTTTGGCTGAAACTCTGCAACTCTTTGGAAACTGGTTTCTGTACGTGCAAAATGCAAACAGTCTTTTGCAAGCTGTGTGTCCTCACTATGACTGTTTTTCCCTGTGTTCCTTGCGGTTCTCCATTTTGTAGCCCAGCGTCCATCTTAGATGGCTACATTCCCTCCTTGTGATCCTCACGAGAAATTGTGAAGGATCACCTATGCATGTTTCTTCGAGTGCCTTTGGGTGCCCTCTTTGGGTTCCCTGACCTTAGCAAGTTCCTGGGCGTCTACTCTGTCTTTAACTAAGGCAAGAAAATTTTAACTAACATTCTCTACTTGGCGCGATGTCAAAGGGGACATGCATTACCAATAACCGGGAACCTCTACCTATCACAATTCCTATCCTTATCTCATTTTAAACATTTTATTACAGTCTAAAAACCTTATCCATTCACACCACAGTACATATCACTTTCTGACTCGGCAGTCGAGTTCAGAACCATATAATACATTAGTATCTTCTTTATTCACATATTGCTTTATTCATTTCCTAGGCATCAAGGGGTTGGAGGGATTGGTGAAAACCGAAAATAGGGGATTGAATTCCGTAAATGGATGAGGGGCAGGAACGGGAGGCTCTCCTTTTCCATTTCCTCAACCTGAGGGTCTGTACTATGATGCAGAGAATTGCAATCACCAACAGTGATTCAATCACATACGACATTGAGTACCATGTCATGAATTTTGTGCACCAGGTCTGAACTTCGCTGATCAGTGCTGAGCACGGGGAAGTTGGTGTGAGGGAAACATTAACGGCGGGGGTTGTGGGGGAAACGTGACTTGCTTGCACATGTACACATACAACAACGTTTAAAACTAATAGGTAGGCTTCCATCATGGTCTTCTTTGTTCTCTTCCTTCTCTTCCTTCTGTATGGCCGATCCTTGCCATGAACCCTCCTTCGACTTTCGAAAGCTATGGGATCAAGCACAGTATCTGTCAGTACACAGTTTAATATCCGTACTGTTAGTGTATCTGTCCTCTCATTCCAATTGACCCTTAAATGACTGGCCAAGTCACACCCTGTGACTCCCCTCATTTTTTTTCAAAAGCGAATTTAGGAGCAGAAATACACCTAACAACTTTCCTCCTGCGAGCCGTCTCGCAGGCTTTGCAAATTTACCATCCGAATGTTCCTGGATGTAAATAGCATGTGGGATGGCGGCCTAAGGGCTACCTAACAAAAAATGAAAGCAAATTTTGAAACGAAAAGGTCGAATGAGTTGCGTATGGGCCGCTATGGGTAAGATTTGGATGGAATCCCCGGGTAAGGCGTGCTGTGCCGTACCCGAGCTTGGCTGACCAAAGGGGGGTTCTCAAACAGGGCGGGTCCTCAATGCCATTTCTCCACTGCCTGAGCAACCTGAAATCAACGAGTATGAGTATATTCATCGTGGGATTGCAGCCTCTATTCACAGAATAGAGGGGCACCTGAAAAACAAGGGTGGAGCCAAGATGCTCCAACATCTGAACACAGGGAATAAGTCGTGAACCGTGTCGGTTCACCAGAGGAATACAACTGAAGTTCTCAGAAGTTTCTGCGGATAAACTAATGTGCGTGTAAGGCGGTCACAAGCCTTACAGCTGAAAAGATCTCCAATCAAACCATTGGATTGGGAACTGAAGTTCTCAAAGGTATCGGCGGACAAGCTAAAGTGCGTGCGAGGCGGTCACAAGCTTTTCAGCTGAAAGGAAGATGGCAACCTCCAACTGAACCATTAACATTAAAAAGACAAACAAATGCAAACATACAAACCAACATACGTGCAGGTTCCATCAGAAAGGATATCGCTTCCCTCAAGCGGTTCCTATTTTACATCATCTGGACACCTCACTTTTCCTCTGCCTCTGTGAACAGGGTCACAAAGGGGTTGCCATATCGGGAGTCAGACACCGTGTCGTCCTGCTCTCCCGGATCCCACACCCTTGTGTGGATCAGGCATGCAATCTTAGAATTATGTGACCGGGGGTCACTTTCATCATTACGGACAAGTCTCCATGAATTGTCCCTGTGCCAAAGTGTGGGGTCTAAACTTGAAGGGGTATTGTCGGGTTCGTCGGGGTCGGGTGATGGGTCTGGGTATTTAACGTAGGTGACCTCCATGGTGTCACTGGAGTCGGGGTCGTAGTCGCTAAAGTGGGGGCTGTAGGGTTGAGTGTTGTGGCTGTCCTCATTGTCAGAGTCAGTTTCGCTGTCTCTGCTGTGGCAGCTTGTGGGCGTTCCGGGGCGTGGTCTGTTGTGGTCAGTGGGCGGAGTCGTGGGCGAGTGGATGAGGAACTGGTCGAGGGGGATGGTGGAAACGTGTCTCTAGTGGGCGGGGCGAGATGTTCTGCTGCGTCCAGTAAGACATGGTGTGTGTGGTTAGACTGTGGTCCATATGCCTTTAGCTGGTTGATATGAAACCACGCAGTCTTTCCATTGGGGTATTTTATCCTGCAAACTGAGGGGCTAATTTTGTCCGAAATTGAGCACGGGCCGGAATATTTTGGTGCCAAAAAACTGCTGGGGTTATACACAGATAGCATTACCTGTTGCCCAACCTGAAATTCTGTGGGGTGTACATTTTTGTTAAAACAAGCTGTGCTCTGTTTTCGTCATTTTCCCAGTTGAACTGCGGCTGCGATCTGTGCAGACCTCACAGTCTCAACTAGGTCTTTAACAGCTTTCTCATGCGTGAGGGCCGTCACTTCGGGGCTAGTCATGTCCAGTCCTAAAAGGAATTCTGTACCTTTCATAGGGCGTCCGGTCATGAGTGTGTGCGGGGTGAAACCTGTGGATGTTGAAACCGTGTTGCGGATAAACATGAGTGCGAATGGGAGTACTGAATCCCATGTTGAATTGTTTTCCTGAACCATTTTTCTGAGGGTCGATTTTAGGGTCCGATTCATGCGCTCTACAATCCCGCTTGACTGTGGGTGATACGCAATGTGAAAATTTTGTTTAATGCCGAATATGGTCAGGACGTTCTTCATGACACGTCCTGTGAAGTGAGATCCCTGGTCTGAATCTATACTTCTGGGTAGACCCCATCTCGTGAAGATGTGGTGGGTCAGGATCTTTGCAGCTGTCTTAGCTGTATTGGTTCTTGAGGGGAATGCCCCTACCCATTTGGTAAAGGTATCAATCACAACCAGCACGTATTTATAGCCATTCCTACAAGGGGGCAATGGTCCTATAAAGTCGATCTGGAGGTTTGTCCAGGGGCCATTAACTGGTCGAGTATGCCGAAGCTGTGCCTTTTTGGAATACCTCTCCGGGTTATTCTGTGCGCAAATAAGGCAATTCTCAATGTAATGGGTAACATCGGTCCTTAATTTAGGCCACCAACAGAGTTGCCTGAGGTGCCTCGTGGACGGGTCGATCCCTTGATGTCCATGACCGTCATGGAACAAGGCAATCATTTGATTTCTATCCTGTTGCGGGACCACATAAAGCTGGTCCTTGATGATCACACCCTCATGTGTGGTCAGAGCGTGCCGGAACTTATCGTACTGTGGCACAAAATTTCCTTTAAAAATCTCCCTGAGATCTCCATCCTGCTTCTGTGCCTCGGCTAAATCTTTAATGTCCGTCTGTGAGACTTGAACTGCACTCACAGGGGCGCTAGCTGGTGCGCTAGCTGGGGGTGTCCACAAGTGTCCTCGCCTGGAACCTGCTTTTGCCAGTGCGTCGGCTTTTACATTTCCAGGGGGGGATGACCTATGGTGACTTCTAACTTTGATAATGCCAAAGGTCCTATCCTTCGCTTTGTCTAGGATGTGGGGGAGTAAAGGGGCTGATGGAAGGGGTTTCCCGTCTGCGGAGACAAAACCTCGTGCCCTCCACAGGGGTAAAAAATCCGTTAAACTGTTGCAGACATATAGACTGTCCGAATATATGTCTGCCGGGCTGGGGAAAGAATCGGGGTGGTCCACTATGTAAGCTATGGCCGCAAGCTCTGCTGCCTGCGCGCCTAAGTGACCTGGCAATTTTAATGCAATCTCCTCTTTTTTTTTTTAAATTTAGATTACCCAATTATTTTTTCTATTAAGGGGCAATTTAGCGTGGCCAATCCACCTACTCTGCACATTTTTGGGTTGTGGGGGCGAAACCCACGCAGACACAGGGAGAATGTGCAAACCCCACACGGACAGTGACCCAGAGCCGGGATCGAACCTGGGACCTCAGCGCCGTGAGGCGGTTGTGCTAACGACTAGGCCACCGCGCTGCCCTATGCAATCTCCTCTAAAGCGCGACCCTGCGCGTCCTCGACATAGATGCCGCATCCAGTGATACGCTCACCATCTAAAACTGTGGATGAACCGTCCACGTATATTTTCAGTGGGCCACACGTGTCTGTGTGTTGGGGGCTTTGTCTTGGGTTCCCTATCTTCCTGGGGGGTGTCTTCTCTATGAAGGGTTCTGTGTTGTGTAGGGGTGCTACAATTTCGCATTCATGGATATTGGAGGTTGTCGGCTAAAAATGTGTGTGTCCGGGTCCGTTTAACCATAATGTCCCGTCCTTGTAAAAGTAACGTCCACCTAGCTGCCCTAATCTGGCTAACTGAACCGTCCTTCAGTCGACCGTCTAGGAGTAACTGTGTGGGGGTGTGCTCGGTCAGAATGGTGATGGGGTTGAGTCCGGTAATGTAGGAAAAGTATTGAACTGCCCAGAAAACTGCTAGGAGGTGCCTCTCGCAGGCTGAGAATCCTTGTTCTACTGGGTCTAAAAGTCTTGAGGCATAAGCCACTGGTCGTAGCTGCTCGTGTCGTTCCTGGAGTAGTACGGCCGAGAGGGTTAGATCAGTGCTCGCTACCTCTATTGCATAGGGGGAGAGTTGGTCTGGGACTTGTAGCGCGGGTGCTGCGCTAAGGGCTTTCTTTAAATCTTCCACAGCCTCTGTATGCTGCGGAAGCCATTCCCAAGGTGCTCCTTTCTTAAGGAGGTCTGAGAGTGGGGCTGCCTTTGTCGCGAAGCCATTGATATGGTTCCGACAATAACCAACCAGTCCTAAAAACGACCGGAGGGCTGAAACATTCTGGGGAAGGGGCAATTTGACAATCGAATCAATCCTTTTGAATTCGATCTCGCGTTTGCCGTGCGTGATGACTGTACCCAAATACATCACTTTGTTTTCTAATATCTGGGCCTTTCTGGGTTAACTTTACATTCAATCGAGGTTAAAAGTTCCAGGAGCTCGGCCAGAAGCATAATGTGCTCTGCCTTTGTGTCTGTCTGCAGTAATAGGTCGTCCACATACTGTACCAGACATTCGGGGCGGGAAAATATTTCTAAACCATTTGCCAGCTGTCGGTGGAAAATGGAGGGTGAATTGTGGAATCCTTGTGGGAGGCATGTCCACGTATACTGCTGTCCTTTGAATGTGAAGGCAAATTTGTACTGGCACGCCTTTGCCAATGGGATTGACCAGAAGCCATTGCTAATGTCCAATACCGTGAAATATTTGGAGTGGAGTCCCTGTTTGAGCATGGTCTCGGGACTTGTTGCTACCGTGGGGGCTACTGCTGGGGTTACTTTGTTGAGCTCCCGATAATCAATGGTCAGACGCCATGATCCGTCGGGCTTTCTCACTGGCCAAATAGGAGCATTATTGGTCGAGGCTACTGTTCTAAGTACACCTTGCTCCAATAAGTTATCTATTACTTTCCCTATTTCTCCCTCTGCTTCTAGGGGAAATCGGTACTATTTCTGTGGTCGGGGGTCAGGTCCGGTAACTTGAACTTGTCCAGTCATTCTGCCGCAGTCGTGCCGGTGACTGGTAAATGCTGTCCTGTGTTTATTTAAAACTGCTCTCACTTGTTTGTCCGTGCTTAGTGTAGTCAGGTCGAAAGAATAGTCGCCTACTGCGCTAATCCGATTAGCATACTCTCCTACTGTGAGAGTAGCGGGTGCTCTGTCTGACCTTGCCATTCGCCAGACACACTGGTTTACTGGGTCGAATGACAGGCTATGGGCATTCATGAAGTCTATTCCCAATATGTGTTCTGCTGTACGTGGAAGATTTACTAAAACGACGGGGTGTTTGGTAGAGATGTTCCCTAGCTGGATTGCTACGGGGGCTGTAATGTGTCCCTGCTGTGAGTGTCCTGTAAAACCGCTAAGTGTGATGGTGGAGGTAGTCGGCCACGTGTCTGCCTGTGCCGTGGTGGTGGAATTAATTGTGGTGCGGGACCCTCCTGTGTCCCAAAGTAACTCTATGGGCTTCCCTCTAACCTTTGCTGTGACTACCGGTCTCCCGGATTGGTCCCAGAGGGTGTCACAGACCCAAGTGGGGGAGCCCGAACACCGTCAGTTCGTTCCGCCCACATTGATCTGTCCTGACTGTATTCCTATACTATGGATAGGCTTCGCTCTATTTCTGTTCAGAGTGCCTGTCTGCTGGCCTCTCTGTGATCTTTGGGGTGCATTGCATTCTTTAGCAAAATGTCCTAATTGACCACATTTGTAGCATTCGAGCGACTTCTGTGGAGGGCTGTTCTTCCCTTCATTTACCCATGCGGGGCTTTGGTGCGCTTTTACTGCTTGAATGTCCGCTGCAGCCTGAGCTTCATCTGGGGTCTTTATTCTACTTTTGCCCTGAACCGATTGTTCCCAAGCGCGGGACAATCTTTTCAGAACCCATTTCTCGTTATGGGCCTCTTCTGAGGGGTCATAGCTATTGCAAGCACTCTGTCCTGCATCTGTGGCATGGGAGATTATGGTGCGCGTCCATTTGACCATATTGTCACGGTTCAAATGCGCTCTATCTAACTCGCCGAAAACTGCGGTGAAATGGATCCACAGCCTTCCTGCAAATGCTGTGGGATGCTCTGTCCTCTTTTGTTGGCACTTATTTAGTCCTTCGACTGGGTCTCCTCTATTGTATCCTATTGCATCTAAAATGGCGGTGTTCATTTCTTCTAGGGTGCCTCCGCCGACGTTCTGCGGGTCGGGGAGGGCTGCTACTACAGACGGGTCTAAGCTCAGAACCGTGAGCTTAACCTGCTCTCTCTCGTCCAGGCCGTACATGGTCGCCTGTTGTTTCACTTTCACGAAAAATTGGCGGGGGTCTGCGGTGGGGAGAAACGGAGTGATTTTCTCACACTCATCCCTGAGTTGGGTTACAGTTAAGGGGGTGGTGTAGGTGATATCAGGTGCGCCTTCTGTGGTCGCTTTCCTTTGGGTGGTGACTGGATTCATAGGTGCGGTAGCTATTTGATCTGTGGGGGGTTGGGGTGTTTTCCTTTTCTGCTGCGCTGCTGGCGCACATGTTCCTTGAACATAGCGCTGCGCTGTCTCGCTCAGTTCCTGCCAGTCTGGGACATTCTCCTCATCTAGCTGTGTTCCAAAAGTACTTTGGAACCCATTCTGTACGGAAAGCAGAGATTGCAGCTCCGCAATCTGCTTCCTACACTTGGCATGATCCACTGTGCTTTGTCTTTGTTCTGTGGTGGCAGCATGGAGTGCTCTTAACGCTGCCTTAAGGTCAGACCATTGCCTCTGCAATGCCTTTACCTGCTTTTCCGATTCCTCTCTTATCAGGACGGCACGTTGCACGTCTTGATAGGCTTTTTCATACTTGGTCTGGGAACTGCTCAGATGGGCTAGACATGACTGATGTGCCCTCTTGGCATCATCCACCTCTCTACCCTTCTCTGCCAGCTTCCCTCTTAGTTCCATGTTTTCCTTTTCTATGTCCCTGACATCGACTTTGCTCATCCTATTTCTCTCTTCTAACTCTGCTCGGAGCGTCTGAACGACCTCCTCAGTGCCTCGCAACTGTGCCAAACAGGACACGATTGCCATCGGCTTGCGTGATTTACTAAGATTTTTCTTATGAATTTGAGAGAGGTTCTCCCACCAAGTATGTCCTATACTTCCGGGACCTGTCTCCTCATTCATACAGAACTCGTTCCAAAGGGGCCATCCCTTTCCTTTCAGATACTTGCGGAGTTCCAGCTCCCACACGGGACACTGACCTACTCGGCTACTGCTGGTCGCTGCAACCACAAACCGTTCAGGGTTCATGAGGCGTTCCATTGCCTGCATGGCCATTTTCTCTTTCTCTGTTAATTTAGGACAGGGGGTGTTGAAGTAATGTTTTACAAGACGGGTAAGGCTTTCGCTATGTTCCGCTTAAAAACTCTCGACAGTTCGTCGCAACAAAAAGCTCTCAGGTTAACCTTACAACCCTGTTAGTACGCATGCACAAAACACACTTCCAAATTATCTTTATTGGTTTGAACACCTTGATTACTTGTGATTTTTCCTTTTTCTCAATTGGATTTCTAAATCAAATTTCTGGGTCCTCGACGGAGTAGGGGTGCCACTTGTAACCGCGTCCCGTCAGGATGTCGCCACTAAATGTTGCTCGTTTTACTGGAGTGTGATTAACACGCCTCCGTTTAAAGGCCGTGTGCTTAACACTACTATGGCTCTGTATGTGTAATTACGCTCGGAGTCACCAGGTGCCGTATTGAGACACCGTCACAAGTATATCAAGGTCAGGTTCAAAGTAATAAATCCATACACCGATTAGTAAGTCCAAACGATTGGTGTTTATTATAACAAATATAATAAATACTCATGCATACGCTAAAGAGACTAACTTACTTCTAATACTAAACAACTAAATACTTATCTAGACAGGAACAGGCAAGGTCAGGGAGCAAGGCCTTCGTCCCGTTCTTGGTCTGTAACTTTCTGATTGGCAAAGTTGTCAAAGGGTAGCAAGGTCTGGATCACGTAGCGATCGTTGTGTTGGCACTTACAGTTCGATGGCTGATGCTCAACGGCCGGTGATGAAACTTGAGTCAGGATGCGATGTAACAGATCTGGGCCGGAGTCTGGAAGCAACAGACCTGGGTCGGAGACAACAGATCTGGGCCGCAGCCTGGATGCAACAGACCGAGTCATGTGCTTGACCTTCTCTTTATAGGTCCTAGAAGTCTGTGCCCCTTGGGGCGGGCTCTTTCACCTGCTAGGTGTCGATTGGGTCTTTCCCAATCGATATCATTCAAATTCCCTTATCCTGGGGTCGTTTCTCGATGTTTGGGGCGGTCCCGACGGCTCTTTGTTTTGGTTGCTTTGGCGCCATTCTGTCTGGGCGTCTATGGAAAAGTATCCATTGATACTTAAATGTTTCTATTGTACCTGAGCCTGAGCCGGGATCACCTCATTAATATGCAGATCTGTTTCCCATTTGCACCTTTGGCTGAAACTCTGAAACTCTTTGGAAACTGGTTTCTATACGTGCAAAATGCAAAACAGTCTTTTGCAAGCTGTGTGTCCTCACTAGGACTGTTTTTCCCTGGGTTCCTTGCGGTTCTCCATTTTGTAACCCAGTGTCCATCTTAGATGGCTACATAGGTTACGCTACACCTCCGTTCAGTGCAGGTGGAGAACAGACATGGTGTATTTTCTTTCACCTCTGCCACAGCGGTCTCTATTGGCAGAGAAATGTTTGGGTAGGTATTCCCCCTGATGGTAAAAAGTGTGTTAACAATTCGCCAGACCAACAATAGTCCTGTTGCTGTTTCGGTCCAAATTTGAATTTTGTTTAGGCATACAACTCCCATTGTCCGTTATAAACATCCCCAGGTTAATAACCTGTATCAGTGTCTGGTGTGAAAGACCGCCACGCAATTCATTACATTCCGAACATAAACACCTCATCACATTTTTACAGCCACTGGTATCCGTCTGAGTTCCTTCTGGTTTGATGGTCGCCAGTAACGGGATGTCATCTTGGTGAGTGGTGATGGGCCGAGTTTATCGGCATCATCCAAGCCATAGCCCTCTTACAACACATATTAAGGTATCCAATGATTATACAGTATACAATTATAATAACAAGTATCATCAATCCATGCATCAGGTAAAACCCCATGACCGAGCTATGAGAGCTGACTCTGAGCTGAATTCTGCTGTAAGGTTTACATCCCCCTTATAGTTGTACTGACTCGCATCCTTATCCCTGATCCTTATAATTTGTGTGTACATGTTGTGATTTGTAAACTGCATGGAAATCAATTGTAAATTCATCCGTCTCGCAGACCAGTGTCGATAGACTCTTTGTATTGTTCTTTCCTCAAGTCCAATCACCGTGAACCATAGCTGTCGCTACTCAGGAAGGCAACACAATAGCTATATCCGTATGTTCCACTACCTCCAAGGCATCTGACTACCTTGGGGTAGCAGCACTGTAGAAGCTTCCTCATCTCCCTTGGAAACAGCACATAACTCAGTCCATCAGTGACCAAAAAGGTCTTTTGTCCCTCACTGGTTTTTGTTTCGGAAGTGCTTTCCGTTTCTCATTGGAATGGTAAATTATGATATCATGTATTATCCACTGATTATCTTGCTTTATGAATTGCAGAAGCTTAAATCGATCCTGTTTCTATTCCTGACTTGCTCACACTAACATTTAACATTGTACTGAACTATGTAGTCTGCCAGCCCTGCCTTACTTGAGGCAATAACTCAGTTTACTTCAAATCCCTTTTGTCCGTTATCATTTTCCTTCCAGCGTGAAGTGTATACTTGCCATTATTTGTATTTTTTTTTTTACTTTACAATGACATCACTTGCACATTTAATACAGTCAATTTTTGGAGTTACAACCCAATTGAATCCATACATAACAATCCCTAACAATTTTCAGGACATTTCATTTGTAATAACTATTACACTCTCCAATGCAATATTGTTTGCTGCATTGGTTACAAATTTCCTGCCATGCATCAAGCTGCCAAGATTCTTAAATTATTGTAATTTATAATGCGGGGGCTCCTCGTCAGTCGCTACTGTCTGCCGAGACCCTTAGCAACTTCACCGCGTAGTACGCGCCCCATGGAGACCACAGATCATCTATCAGCTAATGTCCAGTTAGAGATGTCTGACCGGAGGTTTCACTATTCAGTAATAATTTGATATTTTGATATGTTTCTAGCCAGTAAGGTTTTTCTTCCGGGCTCTGTCATTTAATTCCCTCAAATATGTAGCCAATTGTATCATTAGTGTTCTCCCCATACTGTCTAAAACATTCTTCTCTGGAGTGCAGTTCTCGTTCTTCGTCTATTATTTTTGCTTCATCTGAAAACCAAATGAATAGGTCAAAGGCGGAGAGGGCCCTATTTCTTAATTTGTATCTTTCTATTCTTGGTTGGATGTTCCAGAAGTGCCTTCTCCAGGACTTCCGGATTTCCATTGCCACCATTCCTTTTTTTAAAAACTAATTTGTGTGCCTGATCATTGACATATATCATACGATTCAGGCCTGTTAGGCCTCCTCCTCCGATGATTGCACCCCTGAGTGAGACTCAAAGAATCTGAAACTCCTCCTCTTTTGCTAACTCAGTGATCCAAGCGGATCAAAACTTTCCCTGATACATTTCGGATATTGCTACTGCATTTACTTTAATTTCTTCATTTTTGATTACGACCGGATTTTTATGAAAGACATTTCCAACCATGACATTGTAACATTATCATCTATCCAATCAATGCTGCTAACAGGTTTCAATACACTGGCATCCCACTCCACTGATTACATAATACTAGTAAGCAGTCTTACAACACCAGGTTAAAGTCCAACAGGTTTGATTCAAACACGAGCTTTCGGAGCACGGCTCCTTCCTCAGGTGAATGGCGAGGTATGTTCCAGAAACATACCTCGCCATTCACCTGAGGAAGGAGCCGCGCTCCGAAAGCTCGTGTTTGAATCAAACCTGTTGGACTTTAACCTGGTTTTGTAAGACTTCTTACTGTGCTCACCCCAGTCCAACGCCGGCATCTCCACATCATACATAATACTAGTAAGTGCAGTTATCCCCTGACACTCCCAACCAAACATTCCGTTTTCCCTTATCCGAGCGGTTTGGGGGATATGATCTATTCTGTGGCACGGCATCATTGCAGTGATACAGTCTCTAAACACTGTTAGGCTAACTTTACGTCCCCGGGTCATCCCAACATCTCTTAAACTACGTACTCCCTCACTAATTGGTACCACAAGTTTGTCACTTCTCCACAATCCTGCACGTCCTTTCCCAATCACTTCGTCATGAGCTGGGTTTTCTCTGCAGTAATTACAATTTGTCAATATCACACTGTCCCATGTCCAAAATCTATCTTGTGGTCACAAACTTCAATCACCAGTGTTGCCTGATGTTTCCAAAACAATCATGACAAACTGAATTCTCCAAATTTCCCTGGGAGCTGAAGCATTTCCCCATTTCTGTCGTTCTAAATGCAATATCAACTCATCTGAATTCTTTATATCTGCCATTCTCCTAGGTTTCATATGATTACTCCCTGTCCAAACTACTGGGCTACAAAATGTGCCACATCCTTGACACAATGTTTCATTATGTTCATTTTAAACTGGGGTCCATTAATAACAGCCCGTGACCTAGCATCCCATATTCTCAATTCCTTAATGATTACGCTTCTTCGTTTGCGGCCGATAAATTGCCTATGGATTATAATGATCCCTCTGTTATTATTTAATTGGGTTGAATGTTTTAGTTCTGATACAATTTCCTTTGCTCCAGATGCCACTGATTCTCTAATTCAACTTCCCCCATGCTGCTATCAGCTTTGATTAAAAAGTACAAATTACGTTTGCTGCTCCGAAGAAAAAGAGGGCCTGCATACTCTAATGACCATTCTTCCATCAGTGTCTCAGTTTTTATGCTACTCCCTATTTCTCCACCATTTTCTTTCCTGAATTTGTTTTACAAATGGATGCTTGTTCTGGCTTGTTCTTCGTCCTCCTTAACTTTACTACCATCCGTATATACCACCCAAGCATTTACCAACTCTGTTCTGCTAACTGATTTATCAAGTTTCTGTCCCTTTTTAATGTTGTGAATAAACATTAAGGCAGGGTTTAAAAGAATGGATTCCCATCTTTCCCATCAAGCAGTGTTCGCACCTTGCTATCAACCCTGTCTCTTGGTCAACTCTGTCAATTCTAAAATTCAGTTGTGACATAAATTTTCTTCCCGGCTGATAAATTTTCAATCTCTGCTATCTTTTTCGTTATGGCTGCCAGACATTTTGCGATGTCCGAAAACTTTTGTTCAGCACTTGCCCAATTTCCTGTCAATGTTTGATAGGCTATGTTCTGAGTACTATGATTAGCAAGCACCATACCATGTCCATTTGAGTATAGATCGAATTTAATGCTCAAATCATCCTCTTCATGTCTCTCCTCTAATGGCTCGGATGTTGCTACAGCTCTTTTAAACTGGTCCAAACGCCTCTGTGCTTCATTAGTCCACCTAAAATCCTCTTTCAAAGTTTCATAAATGGGTCTAGCATAAAGACTAAAGTCTTCCACTACTGGTCTCAAATACCCCAAAATTCCTATGATTTGCTGAACCCCGTTTCGTGAAACGGGCGCTGTGATTCTGGCAACTTTCTCTCTCATTCCAACACTGGCTTCCCTACCTGCCTTTGACACTGAATACCCTAGATAGTCGACCTAGCTCCTGCCAACCTGGCATTTCTTCAACCCTATCTTAAATCCTGCTTCACTAAGTGTTTTAATAATTTTGGTCACTCTTTCAACATGTGTCCCCCTGATCATCATCTCCAATTAACACATCATCAATATATAATAGAGCCATATTATTTTTAATCAGCTCCCTTACTATTTCCTGATGTGGAGATGCCGGCGTTGGACTGGGGTGAGCACAGTAAGAAGTCTTACAACACCAGGTTAAAGTCCAACAGGTTTGTTTCAAACACGAGCTTTCGGAGCACGGCTCCTTCTTCAGGTGAAGAAGGAGCCGTGCTCCGAAAGCTCGTGTTTGAAACAAACCTGTTGGACTTTAACCTGGTGTTGTAAGACTTCTTACTATTTCCTGTAAGTGGTTCGGGGAATAAACATATCCTTGTGGTAATTTACAGAATACGTAATGTTTAGTGCCAAAGGTAAATGCTGTCTTTTCTTTGCTGTCTGGATCTAACAGAACACTCCAGAATCCGTTAGCTAAATCTATACTAGTTAAGTAAGTTTTGCCTGCCACCTTCTCCAATGTAGTTTGTGGATTTATTAAATACCGTAAATCCTTTTTTTTTGTGACCTTGTTTAATGCTTTGTAGTTCGTTACCATTCTAAATGTACCATCAGGCTTGCTAACTGCCTGAAGTGGGCTATTTGTCGATGCATATGTGACTTCTTGAATGATTCCCTGCTGTTCTAACTCTTTGATCATTATCTCCAGCTCACATTTGGCACCTCGGGTCAAGGGATATTAATTTTGCTGCTTGTCGGCCTCCCTGGATCGTGTACTGGAATTGTGTGCTGATTAACCCTGTGTCATTCTTTCTATTACTAAGTTTGCTTTCCTGAACATTCCTTCTAAACTTTGTCACTTAAAATAATTTTCTTTCTGTTTCCTTATTTCGTCTACGTTATCAATTGGTTTTAATATCTTAATTTTTTTTTTCTGCATCTATTTTTATTAATCTTTCCCTGTCATCAGATTCTCATTTCCTGATACTGCAAGTAATAATCCTGATCTGAGCTCCGGTCCCATATCTTTATTCCCGAAAGCTCCGTCTGCAATGTAGTTCTCATTCTAAACTTCTTTTCTTCTGCTCGTGACTTTTTTGCAAATCAGTGGGCATTAGGACCCGGTGGAGCTGTGCCATATCACTTCCACCGACTACCTCCTAATACTGGTCCCTGTGTTTCTAGCCCCTTACTGCCACAATGCCCCTCTCCACTAAACCAATATAACGCAAGGGCATGTTTTAATTAATTTTTTTCTTGAAAGCGGTATCCTGCGACAGTCCCCATTCTACCTGCTCTCAGGACTGCCGACCCTCCTGGGGTCAGTGCTTGCAGCGTCCCCTCAAGTTCTGAGTGCTTATACACAGAGGCCCTACAGTAGTTGAATAGTCCCCAGTACTTGCCTAACCCCTCTTACGGTTTGGGGTTAGGACATCTCTAAAATAGCCTACTTCCTTTCTACTGGGATCTTCCTTTTCCCTTCTGTAATCTTGAAATAAAGTTTTTAAAAAATCCATAGTCCTTGCTATATGAAAATTCCCGAATCTTAAATTTAATGTGTAGTGAGTTCACAGAGAAAATACTGAAATCTCTACAAATTTGGAACACACCGAACAAAATTTTAAAATGTAGGCACATCATAGCTGCCTCGAACAAAGGAGCACATTGACCCAGCCCACACCGAATGCCTACTCTTCGCATTTCAATTTTAGATTCCTTTGTTCTCTCCCCTTATTTTTTTGAAGCAGCCAAGACTATGCCGAGTTCAACTAATCATTTACAAATCCCAATTTATGCATTTTGATTTTGCTTTTTGTTTACTTCCTGAGAATTGTGTTCTAAATAACTTCCACAATGTTAATCATTATTACTGATTTTCTAAAGAACTTTCAAATACTTACCCCGTTTTAAATCTCACTTTAACAGCCGTGTATACCTCCTAATTGATGTGCAACTTCGTTTTGCAAACACAACATTTTAAAAACTAGGAATACCAGAGGAAGTTCACAAATTCTTATTAAACACACACACTCATTAATCCACCGAGATCTCCATTCAAACGAAAGGAATTCAAAGCATTATACTTTCATTCATCTCAACCAACTGGACAATAAAAGTTTGAATTTGCAAAGAAAACACAATATAAAGGATGGGGCTTTCCCTTTTCCCTTCTTCAAAACTGCAAATAAAACTCAAAGAAAAGGTAACTTCTCTCCCAAAATATAAAGTAAATTTAACAATCCTGAAGCCTCTTTTTTTCTGCTACGGTTCTGAATTTTCCAAGTCTCTGGTTCCCCCTAGTGGCTGTTCATCTCCCAACTTTTTTTCACTCATAAGACATATCTCCAAAGAACAAAATCTAACTTAGCCAATTGTAATTGTACGGAATTGAATTGTCTCCAGAACATTCCATCAGCGGACTTAACTGAATTGTCTCTGTGACATTCCCTCAACCCGTTAAAGACCTTAACCGAATTAAAGTGTAATTTAATATAACCAATTTTAATTTTCAACCCACATGCAACTGAATTACCAGGCAATATTACCTCACTTACCAACTGAATTATTACCCCGTATTCCCTCAGTCACGTTTTAACCCTCAGCTGTACCTACATCGAATAACATTAATTTTTCTAATCTGCCAGACTGACCTTTGCTTTTGTCGAGACGATCTTACCGGACCATGTGCGAGTGATCAAACATTTATCAGACTATGAGACAGAGGAAAACCGACATGGTCATTTTCCAGCTACTCACGTCGTGGGCCCATTTCCTCTCTCCCCGTCCGAGATCAGTTTAATTCTGATTTTGCAGATGACCGGTTATCGTCTGTTGAAATCTCACTTCCGACACCAAATGACGAAATTGAGTTCTTTCTGCCCTCAGTCTGGTCTCAGTCAAACCCTGAGTCGGATTCGTAGTATTGATTTATTTTATTTCAAATAGCTTGAAAGCTACACTCACTCTGATAACCCAGGACACCAACACAGTCCCTGAGATTTTCAGAGCAAGTGAACAAAGGGAGCACAGCATCTGGTTTCATTCATATGGATTCAGCCTCAAGTTTCACATACCTATGACCAAATAAGGTAATGGTAACAAATGCAAGATTCTCATAGGTCTTTCTCACACATTCCTTATCCTGGCCATATAACCTGATCTTCACAATTACTGATCCTGATAGGCCCACAAAACATTCTTCAGCCCTGGGGCCCCTTTCACCAGTATCTCCAGCAATAAAGAAATGGTTCCAGTGGCTGCCCATCCCCCTCTTTCTGCCTTGAATCCCAGTTACAGGCAATTAGACTGCTACCCATTTTCTGCAGCCTAAGATAGAGATGTTTAAAAGTACGCTAACCTAACTCCTTATTCTACAGTATTAATATTTTACTCCTAACTTGGCCTAACTGCCCATCATGCCTTTCTGTTCATTTCTCCACGGTAGATTTCATTAAAGCATTCCAGAAATTCCTCTGGCTCCTCAGTCTTTTTGGGTTTGATGTCTAGGATGACAGAGATGTTTATGGGCTTTTGAAATGTGGCACTTAGTGCATTCAGGATTTGTGCCCGTCTCTCCTCATCCAGGGCATGGCCCTGTTGAAGTGCACGTTGTCGGCATAATTCAAGTGGTTGAGGTGACTGCGGGATTCAGCTAGGGTTAAACCCTGTTGGACTGGTGCCCAGAGATCTCTAAAGTCTGCTTGATAAACTGAGATGGTAGTTCTCAGATAGTCCACAAAAGCAGGAGATTTCTTTCTGTCTGGGATTGCAGCTAGAATAGCCATCATCTCATTGGGTCTCCATGGAAAATAAACATCTATCGTGGGATGAGCTGCCGCTGTACCAACATCAGGGTTGGGCATTTTCCTAATCGGTAACTGTCTCGGAGTCTCGCTAGGGGGCGTCAAACGTGGCGTCGGTTGGGGAGATTCCTCTTCAGAGGCGCCAGAGTCCTACCCTTCCAATATGGTGGGGCTCCGGTTCTTCAGAACCATCCCTGAATTTTCTGTCCTGTCATCTTGGCCTTAAGGGATCTAGGTCCTAGGCGTAATTGTTTCTGGATGGTCTCAGATCCCTTTTTCATAATCCAAGATCGGGTTCTCCAACGGGGCTTGCCTTTTCTAACGGGTGTCGGGAGTGAGGAAGTAGTACCTGAGCTATCAATTGAAGGAGCTGGAATCGGTGCCTGCGGAGCTATTAAGCAATCGGCCAGAGGGGGAGGGATAATCGTCTAGGCCTGTGAGACTGAGTCTAAAGGGACTGGAACGGCCTGCATGATTTGATTCTGGGGAACAGCGACTGGATATAAATTATGATACCCTAGGAGCGGCGGAGTTGGTGCAGGAAATGCCACTGGTGTCGTCGGGACCCTCCCGGACATGGTCCAATTCTCCAGCTCGTCATCTACTTCTGTCAATGCAAGGCCAGCCATTGAACTATGTAGTCCACTTTTCTCACTCAAATCTGCCCTTTTACGTGCCTCCCTTTCTTTCTGTGCACGTTTTTGAATGCACACATCTTTTTCAGGATTTGCAGAGTTTTCTGGTTCCCCCCTTCACTAATTGATATTCCCATTTTAAGGGCGTTTTCTTGCCAACTTGATAACATCTTTCTCCTCTTGGCAATGTTGCCTCCATAATCTAATTAACTCATTGGCCTTTGTTCCCTTATTCATTTTCCAGATTTTCTCCTGGATTTTCTTAACGATTTCCAAATCTTTGGTTCCCCTAGTGGCCATTCATCTCCCAATTTCTTATTTAGGGCTGCGGAAAATTGCCTAAAGTCAGTTCCTTTGTCCGGGTATTTATCACATAATGCTTGTAACAACCTACCTGGGTCAGTCGTGTTATCTAAACAATTCCCCATAATCTCGAACTTGTCATCAGACTGTGTTGTTCGCCACTACAGTCCAAGAATGCAATTTAACTTAACCAATTCTAGTTTCCAACACACACGGAACTGAATTATCCCTGATATTCCCTCGGTTCTTTGATCGGCTCTTTACTGAATGATTACTAGGATATTCCCTCAGTTTCTTACTGAATTATCTCTGCGATATTCCTTCAGTTCTTATTGACCCTCAGTTGTACCTACATCGACTGAAATTTAGTTTTTCTAATCCGTCAGACTTTGATCTCATCGAGACGATCTTACCTGGCCATGTGCGAGTGATCAAACTTCCATCGGACTACGAGACAGAGGAAAACCAACATGGTCATTTTCCAACTACTCACGCGTGGGCCCATTTCCTCTCCGTCCAATACTAGTTTAATTCTGATTTCGCAGATGATCGGCGGTCGTCTGTTGAGATCCAGCTTCTGACACTAAATGATAATTCGAGTTCTTTTTGGCCTCAGTCTGGTCTCAGTAAATATACCGATTCGGAGTGTAAGTTAAACAATTTACTTTATTTGCGCAGCTTGCAAGCTGACTCACTCTGCCTGAGTCTTGACGAACCTCAAGAGAGAGTGAGGTACAATACAAAAACTTAGTCTCATATACATTGGTATGGAATGAGGTTTCACACACGACCAAATAAGGTAACTTGGCAATTGTAGGATTTCCCATAGGTTCTCTCACATTCCTTAACCTGGCCATATCAGGTAATCTGAGCAATTACTGGTCCCAATAGGCTCCTCTCACATTCCTTTTGCCTGAGGCCCCTGTTACCAGAATATTCTCCAATCCAGCGACTCAGTGATCACCCATCCCCCTCACCATGTAGCTTTCTCTAGCATAAGCCTGCAGAGTTGCCGCTATAGCCCCAATTCCTACTGCAGTAAGATTTACTCCTGACTTGGCCGAACTACCCACCATGCCTCCGTGCCATGCCCTTTTGTTCATTTCCTTAGTTCCCCTTGTTGAAACTTAGGGTAGCACAGTGGTCAGCAAAATTGCTTCACAGTTCGATAACCAGCATGAGTCAATGTCTGTGCAGCGGCTGCACATTCTCCCCGGGTTTCCTCCGGGTGCTCTGGCTTCCTCCCACAGTCCAAAGATGTGCAGGTTCGGTGGATTGGCCATGCTAATTTGCCCTTCGTGTCCAAAAATGTTATGTGGGGTTACTGGGTTATGGGGATGGGGTAGAGCCATGGTCTTAAGTGGCTTGCTCTTTCCAAGACCCGGTGCACTCAATGGGTCGAATTGCCTCCTTTTGCACTGTAATTTCTATGATTCTATGAATCTATGATTCTACGAAAACCCCACCCCAATTATCAGAGGTGTTCATACTCAGCTGTGTAAGTATTGAACACAGTCATTGGCCCTCTAAGAGGTCGTAACAGTCTTAAGGTTTTGAACTCTCTCCCAGAAACATCAGCTGAAGCTGGAATATTTGTTACTTTTAAATCTGAGGTGGATAGATTTTTGTTCAGCAATGATATTAAGAGATATGAGCCAAAGGCAGGCGTTGGAGTTAGTCCACAGATCAGCGAGATGGCGGGAGAGGCTTGAGGGGCTTAATGGCATACTCCTGTCCATATGTTCCTAGAGAGTTGAAGGGAGGTAGTGGGAGGGAAGTGCAAAACTGAAACAGTGGCCACAAGGAAGGACAGCTTGAGATGCAGAAAGAGCTTGAGTGGACAGGAAGGTACAGAGAAAGCAAAAATTGTGTGGCATTGTACAGGGTTGGAAACTGATAACAGAGAGGGATACATATTGGACCAAAGGGATAGAGGTGATGGAGATTTAGAAAGGGAAAAAGCCAGCCCAGTGACTGGAGAGGTAATGGGCCTCCATGACTCTCCAGCCTGTGTGGGTTGTTCAGTTTCATTGTGCAAGTCTGTCAATCGAGGCCTCCTGTACACTTCTGCCTCGTTCCAATCAATAGTTAGATAATTCATTCTCCTCTTCCATCTCTTTTCTGCGAAACACAAGACTAAAGCCATGAATGAAATGGAAGCTCATGTGCAGACATCGGAATGGACAGGGGATCAGTTAGCTCAGTTGGCTGGACGACTGGTTCGTGATATAGAGTCAGGCCAACATTACTAGTTCAATTCCCTCTGGTTAATTCACCACCGGTCAGCCCTCAAAAAAGGGAAGAGCAGCCTGTGATCGTATTAGATACCGATGGCGAGGCAGAGGAATTGGAAACATGCAGAAACTATGCAGAAGAAAACAGAAATTGAGATGAAAGAAAATAAAGACACAAACAGTAGAATGCAATAATGTTGTCACATACAGAAAACGCAAAAAGGATGAGAAATGTATAAAAACGAGTGCAATGGACAAAGCCGCAGAAGTAAGGATGACAATCCAGAGTCAGAAGAATATATTGACTTTGGTAGACTGTAGGAAGTGCTTGCTTGAGAGATAGATGGTAACGGATGAAGAGTGATATGGATGTTGAAAATAGAGAAGACTTGCGGTGGCGGCCACGGAGTGAGTGGTCGCTCATTTGGTAGTTCCCGCTCGTGGTGGAGATTTGAGACCTTTTTCCCTGATGTATGAGGGATTTGATTGTGAAAACAGGAGATTGGTGAGGTAGAGGAGTAGGATTACCCACCAGTGCATTGTCATGTACCTTTAAGAAATGGGTGTTTATAAATGGGTGTGTACATAAATATCTGTAGTGAGAGTACCTTTAAAAAATGAGTGTGTATTACTGCAGTGATGCCGTGGGTGGAGCTGGGCTGTCTGTCGGCTTTTTACTTTCATTTTAGGCTTTTTGCCGCAGGGTGGGTTTGGTTTCATATTGATTTTGGAGAAGCTAAAATCACAGCAGGATGTGTGTGAATCTCTGCAAGCTCGTGAACGTTCATTTGTTGATTTCAACATGGTAACAGGTCTCAATAGTGAATTTAAACCTGATCTTTGTGTTAAAGGGTCTTTTGTCTTATGGATGTTGTTTGGGAATTTATAAAGGATTACTTAGTGTTGTATTCTTTGGGGGTTGTATTTGAATTGATGGTTGCTAAGATGTTCACTGTATGTTTTAAAAAGTTTAACTTGAGTACATAGAATAAAGATTGTTTTGCTTTAAAAAATACTTTTCCATTTCTGCTGTGCCACACCTGTGGAGTGGGCCGTGTGCTCCACATACCACAACCTATTAAAAGTTGTGGGTTAGGTGAACTCCATGATACACTTTGAGGTTCTCTAAACACTGGCCCATAACAGTATGGATTCGTGGACCAGAAGTAGTCTGAAAAGCAGAGATTGTTGGTCGAAGAAAGGAGTAGAGTCCGCAGCACAGAAAAATATGGCGGAGGGTCAGGGACCAAAATTGCCAGCCCAGTGGTCAATGGAGTAGCTGGTGGACTTTCTCCAGGAGAGCTTTGTTCAACAAAGAAAAGTATAGCTGGATCCGATTAAGACGGGGATTGACCAGGTGGAGCACAGAGTGGAGGACCAGGGCCAGGTGACTCGGAAGGTGGAAGAGGCAGTTGCTGAGCATGATGGCCAGCTAGCCGCGATGGCAGCGGAGATGGGGCTGATGAAGGACCACCAGAAAAGGCTGCAAGAGAACGTTGAGGAACTGGAGAACAGGTCGCGCAGCCAGAACCTGAGGATGGTTGGCCTCCCGGAGGGCAGCGAGAGATCGGATGCAGGGGCATATGTAGCGCGTATGTTTGAGAAGCTGCTGGGGGAACGTGTGTTTACTTGGCCCTTGGAGGTAGGCAGGGCGCACAGAGCGCTGATGAGGAAGCCGCTGAAGAATGAGCCACCAAGGGCGATGGTGGTACGAATGCACCGGTTCCTGGACAAGGAAGAGATCTTGAGGTGGACCAGGCAGGCAAGAAGCTGCAAACGGGAAGATAGTGAGCTGCGTATTTACCAGGACTTGGGTGCGGAGTTGGCCAAAAGATGGGCGAGTTTCTATAAAAAGTGAAATGGGAAATTTGTAAGAAGGGGATGTATTTCGGCATGCTGTACCCAGCTCATTTGTGGGTCACTTATGAGGGCCAAGAACTTTATTTTGGGTCGCCAGATGAGGCAACAAACTTTGTTCAAGACAGGGGACTGGCAGGTGATGGAGGACATTAAACTTGGGGGCGAGTAGTTGTGTTCTTATTATGCAGGGGACTGGCAGGTGATGGAGGACATTAAACTTGGGGGCGAGTAGTTGTGTTCTTATTATGCAGGGGACTGGCAGGTGATGGAGGACATTAAACTTGGGGGCGAGTAGTTGTGTTCTTATTATACTGCTAAATTTCTTTTTTCTTTTTGGGTTTTGTACGAGTTGTTTTGCACTGAGTTTTGAGACGTTGCTCAGTTTTGTATGCGGGTTAACTTTGTTCTTAATCGGAGATAGTGGGTGGAATTTTCTTCTTTGTATTTGTTGGGGATTGTAATGTTTGCATATGTCTGTTCGAGCGGGGAGGAGGGAGAAAAGTGGAGGGTAGAAGCTTGGCGCCATGGGTGGGGGCTACCAGGCTAGCTGGGCTAGCTCACGGAGGTGCAATGGGGGGCAAGCAGGTTTGTTGAGGGGGGTGTGGGGTTAGAATTATTATTTTGTTATGGGTGGGGGGAATTGTTCTGCTGAGAGGGGTGGACTGGCAATTGAAGGTTGATGATGGTGGGTACCCGAGGGAGAGCTTAAGGATGCGCGGGACGCAGGCTGGATGCCGCCCAACCAGACTGATCACATGGAATGTAAGGCAACTGAATGGGCCGGTTATGAGGGATCGCATTTGCACATTTGAAGAGTTTGAGGCCGGAGTGGCAATGCTACAGGAGACAGAGGGTAAATGATTTTGATCAATATGTGGGTGTCATTTGAGGTAAGGAGCATAGTGGTGCATTCGGGGGGTGAGGTATGTTATGGTGAGTGGTAAGCTGGAGGGAATGCCGTTGGTGTTAGTGAATATCTATGCACCAAACTGGTATGGCGCAGAGTTTATGAGGTCGGAGTTAGGGATGATTCCGGGCCTCGACTCACATAGGCTGATCATGTGGGAGGGGAGACTTTAATACAGTTATAGATCCGAGGATGGATTGGTCGAGTTTGAGGACAGGGAGAGTGCCAGCCACGGCGAAGGAAAGTGCTGCACTGTCTGAGGCTCAGAGCTGAGGGAGCGCAATGCTGAGGGAGCGTTGTGCAGTCAGAGGCTCAGCACAGTGGGAGCGCTGCGCTGTCAGGCGGTCGGCAAGTACAGAACGCTGTGCCGTTAGACGTCCAGCACTGAGGGAGCACTGCGCTGTCAGCGCACCAACAATGAGGGAGTGCTGTGCTGTCAGAGGGTTAGCACTGAGGGAGGCTACACAGAAAAAGCATCAGCACTGGGTGAGCGCTGCGCTGTCAGAAGTTTAGCCCTGGGTGAGCGCTATGCGGCTCAGCACAGGTGATCGCTGCGCTGTCAGGGAGTCAGCACTGAGGGAGTGCAGTGCTGTCAGAGGATCATTACTGAGGGAGCACTGCACTATCAGTGGGTCGGCACCAACGGAGCGCTGCGCCATCAGGGGGCCGGCACGGAGGGAGTGATGTACTGTCAGAGGTTCAACACTGAGAGAGCGCTGCACTGTCAGAGGCTCAGCTCTGAGGGAGCGCTGTGCTGTCACAGGCTCAGCACTGAGGGAGCACTGTGCTGTCAGAAGCTCAGCACTGAGGGAGCGCTACACTCTCAGGAGCTCAGCACTGTGGGAGCACTGCGGTGTCAGAGGGTCGGGACCGACGGAGTGCTGTGGCGTCAGAGGGTTGGCTCTGAGGGAGCACTGCACAGCCGGAGGCTCAGCACTGAGGGAGCACTGCGCTGTGTCATGAGAATGTCGCTTTAAGAAATGTTTGGCTGCTCATATTACTGCAGTGATGTCAGAGTGTGGGTGGAGCTGGGCTGTCTGTCAGCTTTTTTACTTTCATTTTAGGCTGTTTACTGCAGGGTGTGTTTTAGTTTCGTTTTCAGTGTTGGAGCTGAAGCCAGACAGAGCAGGTGTGCTGTTGATCCTTCTGCCATGAAAAGACTATCTCTTGATCATTTGGTGAATTGAGAATTATAAATGTTCTCAGTAGAGAATGTAAACCTGATGTTCTTTTTTTTTAAAGGTTTTTTAAAAAAAGTCTTCTAGATGTTAAAAGGACAGCTTATGGATTACTTAGTGTTGTATTCTTTGGAGGTTGTATTTGAATTAATGGTTGCTAAGATGTTCACTGTTTGTTTAAAAAAGGTTAACTTGAATTCATTGAATAAACATTGTTGTGCTTACAAAAAATACTTTTCCATTTCTGCTGTACCACACCTGTGGAGTGGTTTGTGTGCTCCCCATACTACAATCTATTAAAAGTTGTGTGTCAGGTGAAGTCCATGATACACTTTGGGATTCTCAAAACCCTGGCCCATAGTACTGAGTACTGAGGGAGCGCTGCACTGTTAGTGGGGCAGCACCGAGGGAGTGCTGCGCTGTCAGAGCCTCAGTACTGACAGAGTGCTGCGCTGTCAAAGTATCAGCACGGAGGGAGCGCTGCCATGTCAGATCTCAGCACTGAGGGAGTGCTGCACTGCCGAAGGGTCAGCACTGAGGGAGCACTGCACTGTCAGAAGATCAGCACTGATGGAGCCCTGTGCTGTCATAAATCAGCACGGATGTCATAAATCTGACAGCACTGGTCTGTCAGACGCTCAGATCTGAGGGAATACTGCACTGTCAGAGGCTCAGCACTGAGCGAACCCTGCACTGTCAGAAGGCCAGCACTGAGGGAATGCTGCACCATCAGAGGGTCGGCACCGAGGCAGTGCTGTGCTGTCTGAGGTTCAGCACAGAGAGAGCGCTGTACTATCAGACGCTCAGGACTGCTGGAGCGCTGTGCTGTCAGAGGGTGAGCAGTCGAGGAGCCTTGCGCTGTCAGAGAGTTAGCACTGCGGTAGCGCTGCGCTGACACTCCTCAGCACTGAGCGAGCGCTGTGCTTTCAGAGGCTCAGCACTGAGGGAGCGTTTTGATGTTGGAGAATCAGCACCGAAAGTGTGCTTCACTGTCGGTGTCTCAGGACTGAGAAAGCGCTGCATTGTCCGAGGCTCAGGACTGAGGGAGCGCAACGCTGAGGGAGTGCTGTGTAGTTAGCGATTCAGCACAGTGGGAGTGATGCGCTGTCAGGTGGTCGGCACCAATGGAGCGCTGCACCGTCAGACGTCCAGCACTGAGGGAGCGCTGTGCTGTCAGTGGGTCAACACTGAGGGAGCGCTGCACGGAAAAAGCATCAGCACTCGGTGAGTGCTGCGCTGTCAGAGGTTCAGCACTGGTGAGTGCATCGCGGCTCAGCACTGGTGCTCGCTGCGCTGTCAGGGTGTCAGCACTGAGGTACTGCTGTGTTGTCAGAGGATGAGCATTGATGGAGCGCTGTGCTTTCAGAGAGTCGGCACTGAGGGAACGCTGCACTGTCAGAAGGTTGGCACCAAGGGAACGCTGCACTGTCAGAGTGTTGCCACAAGGGAGCGCTGCGCCATCAGAGGGTCGGCACTGAGTGTGCGCTGCATTGCCAGAGGCTTTACATTGAGAATCCGGTCGGCTGTCAGAGGCTCAGCACTGAGAGAGCGCTGAGCTGTCAGTGGGTCAGCACTCGAGGAGCTCTGCACTGTCAGAGGTTCAGTTCTGAGGGAGCGCTGAGCTGTCAGTGGGTCAGCACTGAGTGAGCGCTAAGCTGCCAGGGGTCAGCATTGAGGGACAACTGCACTGTCAGAGGCTCTGCACTCGAGGACCTCTGCACTGTCAGAGGTTCAGTTCTGAGGTAGCGCTGAGCTGTCAGTGGGTCAGCACTGAGTGAGCGCTGTGCTGTCAGATGTCCAGTACTGAGAGAGCACTGCGCTGTCAGACGTCCAGCACTGAGGGAGCACTGCTATGTCAGCGGGTCAGCACTGAGGGAACGCTGCACTGTCAGAGGGTTGGCACCAAGGGAGTGCTGAGCTGCCAGAGGTCAACACTGAGGGAGCGCTGAGCTGTCCGAGGTCAGCACTGAGGGAGCGCTGAGCTGTCCGAGGTCAGCACTGTGGGAGCGCTGAGCTGTCAGAGGTCAACACTGAGGGAGCGCTGAGCTGTCCGAGGTCAGCACTGTGGGACCGCTGAGCTGTCAGAGGTCAACACTGAGGGAGCGCTGAGCTGTCCGAGGTCAGCACTGTGGGAGCGTTGAGCTGTCAGAGGGTCTGGGCTGAGAAAGTGCTGCGCAGCCAGAGGCACAGAACTGAGGGAGCGCTGCGCTGTCAGAGGGCCGGCACCAAAGGAACGCTGTGCCGTCAAAGGTTCAGCACTGAGTGACCATGGTGCTGTCAGTGGCTCCGCTCTGAGGTGGCGCTGCGCTGCCAGTGGGTCAGCCCTGAAGGACTTCTGCACATCGGGGTGTCAGTACTGAGGGAATGCTGCACTGTCATGGCCTCAATGCTGAAGGAGTGCTGCACTGTCAGAGGGTCAGTACCAAAGGGATGCTGCACTGTGGTCAGCGGTGTGAGAGCATCAGTACCAACGGAGCGTAGCACTGTTGGAGTTACATTATTGAGATCGTCTGTACTGAGGGGGAGCTGCATTGTTACAGGATGAGTACAGAGGGAGTGCTGCACTGTCGGAGGATCAATATTGAGGGAGTGCAACACTGTCAGATGATCAGCACTGAGGGAGCGCTGCGCTGTCACAGGTTCAGCACTGAGGGAGCGCTGCGCTGTCAGTGGCTCAGCACTGAGAGAGGGCACGCTGTCAGATCTCACCACTGAAGGAGCGCTGCACAGCCGGAGGTTCAGCACTGAGGGAGCAGAGTGCTCTCAGAGGCTCAGCAGTGATTGGTAGGATTTCGCAATTCCAGGCCAGATGGTGGGGGGTGAATGTAATGCGACATGAATCCAAGGTCCCGGTTGAGGCCGCAGTTATAGCCAAGTTCCACACACATAGGTACGGCCTCAACCGGGACCTTGGATTCATGTCGCATTACATTAACCCCCCTACCATCTGGCCTGGGTTTACAAAATCCTACCAACTGTCCTGGTTTGAGACAATTCACACCTCTTTAACCTGGGATTACCCCTCTCTCTGGATCTGTAAAGACTTACTTACCTGCAAATGCTCGCATTCAAAGCATTGTCTTGCATCTTTGACTTTGTCTATATATATGTTTCTGGAACCACCTCTTCACTCATCTGATGAAGAAGCAGTGCTCCAAAAGCTAGTGATTTGAAACAAACCTGTTGGACTTTAACCTGGTGTTGTAAGACTTCTTATTGAAATGGATAGAAAGTGGTTAACAGACAGGAAGCAAAAATTTGGAATAAATGAGTCTTTTTCCGATTGGTAGGCAGTGACTAGTGGGATAACGCAGGGAACTGTGCTAGGACTCCAATTGTTCACATTACAGCATCCCTCATTCGAAATTCCAAAGTCCGCACTTTTCAATCGAGTGCCGACATGGCGTCAGTGGTTAGCACTGTTGCTTCACAGCGCCAGGGATTCGTGTTCAATTCCTGGCTTGGTGACTGTCTGGAGTCTGTGTCCTCTCCATGTCTGTGTAGGTTTACTACGGGATCTCTGGTTTCCTCCCACAAGTCCTGAAAGATGTGCTTGTTAGGTGAATTCAACATTCCGAATAATCCATCAGTGTACCCGAACAGGCACTGGAGTGTGGCGACTAGAGAATTTTTACAGTTACTTCATTGCAGTGTATGTAAGGCTACTTGTGACACTAATAAAGATTATTATACTTACAAGACTCTGGAATGATTCCCGGGCGATGTGCAGGTCCCAACACACCGTACATACGCAGGTCCCAACGTGCAGTGCACATGCTCAAGTCCCAACGTGTGGCGCACACACACAGGCCCCAACCTGCGGTAGATGTGCAGGTCGCAACGTGTGGCACATACGCGCAGGTCGCACTGTGCGGGGCACCTGCGAGGCCCCAATGTGCGGCACACACGTGAGGCCCCAACTTGTGGTGCACACATGCAGGCCCCAACATGCGGAGCACACCGCAAGTCCCAGCATATGGAGCACATGCACGGCCCCAACAGGCAGTGCACACGTGCAGATCTCAGTGTGCGGCACACACATGAGGCACCACCTTGCGGCGCACAAGCGCAGGTCCCAATGTGTGGTGTGCACGCAGGTCCCAACATGGAGCGCACACACGCAGGTCTTACCTTGTGGCACACACGAGGCCCCAACTTGCAGCCCACACACACGCTCCAACATGCGGCGCACATGCATAGGTTCCAATGTGCGGCATACATGCATAGGTCCTAACATGCGGCGCACACGCACAGGCCCCAATGTGCGGCACACACACAGGCCCCAACATGCGCTGCACACGCGCAGGTCTCAACACGCTGCACACACGCGTATGTCCCAACGTGCGCCACACACGTGCATGTCCCAACATGCTGCGCACATGCACAGGTCCCAACGTGCCCTGCAGACGTGCAGGTCCCAACGCACGGCGCACACATGCAGGTCCCAACGTGCAGTGCTCACGCGCAAATCCCAATGCTCCAGAGATGCACATTGTATTCCACAACTCGGAATCATTTCAAAATCCGACACATAGTCGGCCCCAAATATTTTGGATAAAAAATGCTCAACCTGAATATATTAATGATTTGGACGAGGGGTTCTCTCCAATTTTGCAGATGATACAAAGTTGGGTGGGAAAGTGAGCTTTGAGGAGGATGCAAAGATGCTTCAGCGGTATTTGGACAGGCTGAGTGCGTAGGCATATGCATGGCAGATGCAGTAAAATGTAGATAAATGTGAGGTTATCCACTTCGGTAGAAAAAATAGGAAGTCAGATTATTATTTGAATGGGTGAAAGTTGAGAGAGATTGATACTCAACGAGTCCTTGGTTCCTTATGTAACAGTCGCTGAAAGTAAGCGCGCAGGTACAGCAGGTATGTTGGCCTTCATAGCGAGAGCATTTGAATATAGGAATAGAGATGTTTCACTGCAATGGCATAAGGCATTGGTGAGGCTACGCCTGGAGTATTGTGTGCAGTTTTGGTGTCCTTATCCAAGGAAAAATATTATTGCTATGGAGGGATTGCATCAAAGGTTTACCAGGCTGATTGCTGGGATGGTGCTTCTGTCATGTGAGGAGAGACTTAAATCCGTTAGGATTACATTCATTGGAGTTCAGAAGAATGAGATAGGATCTCACAGAAACTTTAAAACAGATGAAACAGAATAGATTCAGCAAACATATTGGCGGTGGTGAGGGAATCCAGAACTGAGGGTCATAGACTGAGGATACGCCTTTTATGACTGAGGTGAGGAGATATTTCTTCACCCGGAGAGTGGTGAACCTGTGGAATTCACTACCACAAAAAGTAGTTGAGGTAAAAAATATTATCTTACTATTTCTGATAGTAATGTTGTATTGCTGTATGCAACATCTGTAACTGGCTTTCTTCTTCCAGGATGCTCTTTAAAAGCGTTAGTGATTAACACTAGTAGTCTTCCAATTGGAGAATATACTTTATTGAGAAACTTTGATTACTTAACTGTGAGTTTGTTCTCTCTCCAATGCTTAAACTAGATGTTACACGAACATGATTGATTAAGAAATACTTATGATTATCTACACCTGTGCTGAGCTGTCCTTGTACATTTGTGGCCACTAGACCCTGTTCCTGTGAAGAGACTGATCCTGGCTTCAGTCTGTCTTTATACATCTCTAGTGAACATAGAATGTACAGTGCAGAAGAGGCCATTAGGCCCATCAAGTCTGCACCGACCGACTTAAACCCTCACTTCCACACTATAGCCGTAACCCAATAACCCTTCCTAACCTTTTTGGTCACTGAGGGCAATTTGGCATGGCCAATCCACCTAACCTGCACGTCTTTGGACTGTGGGAGGAAACCTTACCACCTGGAGGAAACCCACACAGACACTGGGAGAACCTACAGACACCGCACAGACAGTGACCCAACGGGGAATCAAACCTGTCACCCTGGCGCCGTGAAGCCACAGTGCTATCCCCTTGTGCTACCATGTTGCCCTCTAGTGATTACTTAGTTGTAGTGTCTTTACATTAACCCCTTGTGTATATACAGATATACAGATCACTACAAAAATGTTGTGTAATTTAAAGAAGGAATTACATATAATAATAATATTTATTGTCACGAGTAGGCTTACAGTAACACTGCAATGAAGTTAGTGTGGAAAACCCCTAGCTCTTGGGGCTAATTGGAAGGGTGGAAGGCAGGATCAAGGTATTGAACTTGATGATCAGCCATGATCAGAATAAATTGCAGAGCAGTTTCGAAGGGCCAAATGGCCATCTCCTGCTTTTATTTTCTATATATGTTTCGATGCAAAAATGGGGGAAGAGAGTGAAAAAGGAAGGGGGGGGGGAAGAGGGAGAAAAGTGGAGGGACAAGTGGCAGAAAAGCAGGGGGAAGAGGAAGAAGTGTGGGAAAGTGGAAGAAAAGGTGGAGTGACTTAATAAGGATGGGGAATCCACACCAAGTAAAATTAAGAACTTTGATTTGTTTACAATTACTGTATATACACTTCTCGGTAGATCTCTACTGGGTCTCTTCCTGGTCAGTACCTTACTGGTCGACAATGGGGGAGCTCGTACTACGCAGGAACCACATGGCAGAAAATTATTCCCACTTGCAAGTCTCAATACTTCCTTCTTCCACCCCTTCCGCGGCACAGTATCCCAGTAGTTAGCACTGTTCCTTCACTGCGCCAGGGACGCGGGTTCGATTCTCAGCTTGGGTCACTATCTGTGCGGAGTCTGCATGTTCTCTCTATGTCTGCGTGGATTTCCTCCGAGTGCTCCGGTTTCCTCCCACAAGTCCTGAAGGACTTTCTTGTTAGGTGAATTGGACATTTTGAATTCTCCCTCAGTGTACCTGAACAGGCACCGGAGTGTGGTGAGTAGGGGATTTTCACAGTAATTTCATTATAGTGTTAATGTAAGCCTACTTGTGACAGTAATAACTATTATTTTTGTTAAAGTCTGACGACCCCTTTGATGCCTGATGAGCAGGAGGAGGAAAACGTGGGACTCTCTTGGGTTCCAGTAAATCATCGTGCACCTGATGCGCCAGATCAGTCGGCGCATATCTCGCAAGGGAATGTCGTCCGCGGCAGCAGCTCTATAGTTGACAATTGGCATGAGGCTGAACTGTTGACACCGAGAAGTCAGACTTCTGCGTCTTCATTTCTGAAGCCAAATATATAACCTCTTATCACAACAGGCATGTCAGCGCAGACTGGAGGTGTCACAGCAGGCTGGTTCGGCACTGGAGTTGGAGGATCTAGGACCAGTTTCTTCCAAGGGACTAACCTTAATCAGTTTCTCCTGAACCCAAACTTGGAAAGGGACTGGTTCTGTTGGATGGACCACAATCCCAAAGAGCCAGCGAGTACCGTCCTTGAAGTTACTAACAAACATCGCAGCGTCAAGTGAGAAGGTGAGATGGATGTTGAACTGGGCCATGCCCTCGCAAATCCTGGTTATCACGCACCTTTAGGTCGATGTCCAGGACAATCAAACTACATTGGGTGCAAGCCAATGACCCATAAGCATTTCATTGGGGGCCACCCCAGTTATTAACTGCGGAGTGGTCCTGTACGAGAATAAAAAATGTACCAGTCTGGTGTCCTTCAAGCCCAAATCTGTTTCTTTAGCCCATGTTTAACCATCTGCCCTCTCTACCAAGCCTTTTGAAGCCGGATGATATGGGGCAATGTGGACATAGAACATAGAACATAGAACAGTACAGCACAGAACTGGCCCTTCGGCCCTCGATGTTGTGCCGAGCAATGATCACCCTACTCAAACCCACGTATCCACCCTATACCCATAACCCAACAAACCCCCCCCCCCCTTAACCCTACTTTTTTTTAGGACACTACGGGCAATTTAGCATGGCCAATCCACCTAACCCGCACATCTTTGGACTGTGGGAGGAAACCGGAGCACCCGGAAGAAACCCATGCACACACGGGGAGGACGTGCAGACTCCGCACAGACAGTGACCCAGCCGGGAACCGAACCTGGGACCCTGGAGCTGTGAAGCATTTATGCTAACCACCATGCTACCGTGTCGCCCCCAAACATGCCGAATACAATTTCCCTTAATGAAAGCGGCAAATTCTTCACTCATAAAAGTGGCCCTATTTTCTGTTACGGGTACCTCTGGGATTACATGGGTGGAAAAAAAGAATGTGAAATCTCTGGACAGTTGCCCGGGAGGTAATCGTCATCCGATTGTGGACCCCCAGCCACTTGGGATGGGCATCCACAAAGACAAGAAACATCAAACCCAGAAACAGACTGGTGAAATCAGCATGTACACCAGCCCACTCGTGCCCCCACCACTCCCAATGGCATAGGGGTGCCGTCGCGGAGAGATTTGGTGCTCTTGACAGATAATTGGTGGAATTCTCCACCGGCGTTATTCTCCTTTTTACCGGCACCCGGGGGTTTCCCAACGGCATGGGGCAACCCCACAATGGGAAACCCCATTGACCAGCCGGCATAATGGAGAATTCCCCTGGTGGGTCAGGGCAGAAATGTGGCGCGACGGGGCAGAAATTCCAGCCCAATAATTTTTCTTGCCACAAGTAGGCTTACATTAACACTGCAATGAAGTTACTGTGAAAAGCCCCTAGTCACCACCTTCCAGCGCCTGTTCGGGTGCAGAGAGGGAGAATTCAGAATGTCCAGATTATCTAACAGCGCGTCTTTCAGAACTTGTGGGAGGATACCGGAGCACCCGGAGGAAATCCACGCAGACACAGGGATGCGTGCAGACTCCGCACAGACAGTGACCCAAGCCGGGAATCGAACCTGGGACTGTGGAGCTGTGAAGCAACAGTGCTACCCACTGTGCTACCCCATCTCGATTCTTATTGGCCCACCACGTAGTCTGAGACTATGACCCTTTGCTCTGGGTCCCAATATCCAGACGAAACTACATTCCTGCAATCATTCTGTCCAGCTCTGTCAGAATTCTATGTATTTCAATTATATTCCCTCTCAATGTACTAAACGCAAGAGAATATAGGCCCAACGATCCAATCTCTCCTCATACAGCAATCCGGTCATCCCAGGAATCAATCTGGTGAACGTTCACTGTATTCCCTCTGTGGCAAATACATCCTTTCCTAGGTAAAGTGATTAAAACTGCACACAACACTCCAAGTATGGTCTCACCAAGACCCTGTAGAGCTGCAGCAAGACATACTTGCTCAAGTCCTCTTTCTGGAAGGGGGCACACAAGGGATGGATACAGCAGAATTTACAGGGAATGTGGCCAGTACTGGAGAATCTTAATAATCTTTATTGTCACAAGTACGCTTACATTAACATTGCAATGAAGTTACCGTGAAAAGCCCCTAGTCACCACATTCCGGCACCTGTTCAGGCACACGGAGGGAGAATTCAGAATGTTCAAATTAACTAACAGCACATCTTTAGGGACTTGTGGGAGGAAACCGGAGCACCCAGACGAAACCCACACAAACACGGGAGAATGTGCGCAGACTCCGCACAGACAGTGACCCAAGCCGGGAATCGAACCTGGGAACCTGGCGCTGAAAATTAACAGTGCTAACCACTGTGCCACCGTGCCACCCATTAGCATCAAAGAAAGAATTGCTTGGTTGGGATTGCTTTATTTGATTTATTTGGAAGCGAGGTGGTTGAAATGGAGATTTAATTGAGATTTGTAACATTATTAATGCCCGGACAGGGCAATCGAGATGATCTATTTACCTCAGTAAACTAATGGAAAAATCAGGCTGCACATATTTGGAAAAGGATCGAGAACTGGGATCATCACCTACAGGTTGATAGGGATGTGGAGCTCGCAGAAGGTGCCACCTCATTTAAAAAGAACTCTGATGTCAAGTTAAAGAGCCGTGATTTACTGGACAATGGTGGGATAGTTGGATATTGCCGAGATAATTGGCAAGACACAGCGGGCATAATATCCTGCATTTTGTGTTTTAAACTTCATATGGTACATAGAGGGGGGAAGAGCTGGTGTGGGGGGAGGACCAGAGGGGGCTGCACCAAGGATGTGTTGGGGATGGGGGGGGGGCACGGGTGGAGTGGAGGTGAGTGAGGGTGACAAACATAATGATCATGGCTAAGAGATGCACATAGAGAGAGCCAAAAGAGTGTACAAACCTTGTGGTGGGGAGTTTGAACCAATACCTCTCCTCAAGGGCATGAATACATTTCCTTCACAGACCGATGGTGCCATTCTACTTGTAAAGTGTCTGGGAGTACATATTCTCGTCGCTGTACTCACTCTTAATCTCCTCGCTGGGTGGATTCGGCGAGTGCTGGTTGGTATCATTCGTCTCAAAGAGGCTGAATGGGCTATGATTCCTTTATCAGTGATCCGAACCAATCGCCACGGCGCTGTACAGTGCCAAGATCAGGGCCAAGACATTGCTAATCACCAGAACTATGGCAAAATGGTTGTCTACCATCACATCAGTGGTTCAGCTTGTGCCAACTGCGGGAAGAAAGACAGGAGGTTAATACATAGGGAACGAGGGGTAGAGGAGAGGGAGAGGGGTTGGGAAGAGGGGAGGCTGAGGGTTGCAGGAAGGAGGAAATTGGGCACAGGAAGTGAGCACAGATGCACGACAGCCAACTAGAATGAATGTGCAAAAAATGAAAGGTAGAGGAAGCATAAACCAGTTCAAATAAGAGCAAGAGTGAACGGCTCAGGGAAAATGGAAGAGATTAAGTGAGTAGGATAGACAAGATGTGGAGATGCTGGCGTTGGACAGGGGTGAGCACAGTCAGAAGTCTTACAACACCAGGTTAAAGTCCAACAGGTTTGTTTCAAATCACTAGCTTTCGGGGCACTGCTTCTTCCTCGGGTGAAAGGAAGGAGGAAGGAGCCTGAGGAAGGAGCAGTGCTCCAAAAGCTAGTGATTTGAAACAAACCTTTTAGACTTTAACCTGATGTTGTAAGACTTCTTACTATGGTAGAAAAGACATAATAAAATAACAAGAAAGCATTGGACAGAGAGATCAACTATGTGCCAGCTGGATCGATAAGCAATGTACAACAGACCATGTGAGAGAGACGGACGTGTTTGTAAATGCAGCTAAGGTAATGGGGAGTGCACAGTGAAACAGGGAAAGGTCCTTGTAGAAACTTACTCCCTCATTGTACTTGACCCCTTTCCTGACCACCTCCTCCACTAATCTGTCTCAAATATACAACACAAGAGCTGAATCCCACCAATATCAGCACTTTGCTAAATTCACTTCTCTGTGTCTCTCTTTCCCCCTCAGTACACGGCTCCATTAATAAATTGCACCCCTCAGTCTCTCCCAACAATCATTGGGGTCAGTTAGTTCTTTCAACAGGGTAGCCAGCTGCTCTCTCAAACACTGTCATAACTTAAAGACTCCCCACTCAGCTTCCGCCCCGATCCTGATTAGGAAACTCACCAATCCCAGATCGGAAAAGGTTGCAGTGGTTTGGGGCAGAGACAGAGGGTGGGTTGAAGACAGAGATGCACAGGGACAATGGGCTTGAGGGATCACCGTGTCAGCTGCTGCTCCAATTTCTACAGTGCCTTGCTGTTCCAACACTTGAAAATCAATTAAGTCCTTTAGTTCAAAAGGTCTCTCCCTGGTAACAGTCTGATATTAAGTATCATATTGATATTCAGGAAGCAAAGTACTGTACACACCCCTGTCAGCATCAATGGGGCTGAGGTAGAGATGGTTAGCAGTTTCAAATTCCGAGGGGTACACATCTCCAAAAATCTGTCCTGGGCCACTCACGTCGACGCTATCACCAAGAAAGCACAACAGCGCCTATACTTCCTCAGGCAACTAAGAAAATTCAGCATGTCTACATTAACCCTTAGCAACTTTTACAGATGCACCATAGAAAGCATCCTATCGGGCTGCATCACAGCCTGTTATGGCAACTGCTCGGCCCACGACTGCAAGGAACTTCAGAGAGTCGTGAATACCGTTCAGTCCATCACATGAACCTGCCTCCCATCCATTGACTCCATCTACACCTCCCGCTGCCTGGGGAAAGCGGGCAGCATAATCAAAGATCCCTCCCACCCGGCTTACTCACTCTTCCAACTTCTTCCATCAGGGAGGAGATACAGAAGTCTGAGAACACGCACGAACAGACTCAAAAACAGCTTCTTCACCACTGTCACCAGACTCCTAAATGACCCTCTTATTGACTGACCTCATTAACACTACACCCTGTATGCTTCAACCGATGCCAGTGCTTATGTAGTTACATTGTATATCTTGTGTTGCCCTATTATGTATTTTCTTTTATTCCCTTTTCTTACCATGTACTTAATGCTCTGTTGAGCTGCTTGCAGAAAAATACTTTTCACTGTACCTCGGCACACGTGGCAATAAACAAATCCAGTCCAATCCAATCCAAGTCAGTCGGTTCACAATGTTGGTGACTCATTGATCCTAAAGGTGAGCTTCTGACTAAAGATTCTTGTTATCACGAACACTACCTACATCCACCTCTGTATCAGCACCCAACATCATCCCTGTCTCGGCTCATTGCTGCTGATACCATCATCCACATCTTCTCTACCTTTATACCATAAGTCGCAGGTACAGAAGTAGGCCATTTGGTCCATCAAGTCTATTCCGCCATTCAATGAGTTCATGACTGACCTGATACATAATCCTCAGTTTCATTTGCCGCATAAACCTCACAACCCTCGATTCCCTCAATGATTAAAAATCTGTTACCTCAGCCATGAACATAATTCAGCCAGCCTGCTCTGTCCACTGTAGTCAACTTGACGGTTAATTAGCTCCTGTCTGGTTTCCCACAGATCCCCGAGATCATCTAAAACTCTGCTGCCTCATGTCATAATTTGCAGCAAGTCCTGTTCCTCTCTCAGCCCCTGTGCTCAAAGATGGACATTGGCTCCTGATCAAGCAATGCCTTGGCTTTAAGAATTTTATCCTTGTTTACAAATCCCTCTGTTATTTTGGCCCCCTATCGCTGTTATCCCCAGCCCCACTGTAATGAACTCCAATTGGCTTTATTGGTTGGCTAATTGGAGTATGAGCTCCCTCAATGATAGCTCATTGAGGGGGCCCATATAATCACCTGTGTAAGCTTTGTGAGCAGTCTGCTAGCAGCACTGTTTGTAGCTGCTCCTGTAATATCGTTATTGTAAATAAATATTGGTGTGGTTACGGAACTCCTGCCTCCCGTGGATTACTACAGTTGCGATGAGGTAAACTACGAATTTTGCGGAGACCAGCTAACCCACTCGGAGGGTAAGCCTTGCCATTTTTAAAATGCCGTTTTTTGGGAGGTTAGAGGCATTCGACCCGGCTATTGAGGACTGGTCCCAGTATGTGGAGAGAATGTTTTACTTCTTCCGGGCAAATGATATACTGACGGACGAAAAGAGACGGCTTATCCTGCTGTCGGCGTGCGGACCCTCCGCTTTCGCCATTATACGTAGTCTGACTTATCCCGATGCGCCGGACACAAAAACTTTCCAAGAAGTAACGGAATTGGTGAAAGAGCACTACGACCCAAAACCACCCCTCATTTTGCGTAGGTACAGATTCTACACAGCGAAGCGGGAAGACAGGGAGTCAGTCACAAATTTCTTGACCCGCCTGAGAAGGCTGGCGGAAAAATGTGAGTTCGGCCCGACGCTAAATGAAATGCTTCGTGACCGATTAGTGTGTGGTATAAACGACCTCACAATACAGAAACGCCTGTTGGCGGAAACAGAGCTAGACTGCAGGCAGGCGTTACAGCTCGCACTGTCCCTAGAAAAGGCAGCAAGTGGGGCACAGGAACTACAGGGCACGCCAATGGAGGTAGATACCTGTGAGAGGGACTACCACAACGGGTCCTGCTACCAGATAGCCGCTCTCAGGAAAAACCTGAGGAATAGAGGGAAAAAGGAAAACCCCAGAACTGCCCCCAAGTCTGCCAGGACTAACTGGAGACAGAGGGGAGTATCGGCTGAGGCTCCCCCAAGAGAGAAGGACCATTTCTGGCATCAGACAGAGTGGGGTAACAACGACAGAAACCCTAGAAGGAGGTGGCAAAAGAGGAATAGCAGGTGGGGACGCAGGGAAGTACACAACCTAGACGCCCCCGCCTCCTCCGAAGGGGAACAATTATATAATATTACAATGAAGAACGCAGAACCCATTAGGATTACCCCACGGGTGAACGGGCGGCCGACAATAATGGAAATAGACATGGGTGCGGCCATATCAGTAATGGGAATGGCAGCATTTAGAAAAATCAAAGATGGACTCCAGCCACTAACCCTAACAAAAACATCGACAAATCTTAAAACCTACACGGGGGAACCCCTGGAAGTTTTAGGCACGACTCATGTACCTGTGGAATATGAGAAACAATTGCTCAGATTACCGTTGACGATAGTAGAGGGCTCCGGACCGAGCTTAATTGGACAGAACTGGCTGAAAGACCTAAAATTAGATTGGATGAAAATTTTCCAGAGTGGAAGCGGGCAGTTGAGTGGAGCACTCCAAAAATACCCGGAGGTCTTCCAGGAAGGTTTGGGGGAAATCATAGGCGCCAAAGTAACTTTGCACGTGGACCCAGAAGCCCTTCCGAAATTTTGTAAGGCCAGGCCGGTACCTTTTGCATTAAGGAAGAAAGTAGATGACGAAATAGAAAGGTTACGGCGCGACGGCATTATCAGGCCAGTACAATTTTCGGAATGGGCAGCGCCGGTGGTACCAATTTTGAAGCCAGACGGCTCGATACATCTCTGTGGAGATTTCAAACAGACAGTAAACAAATACGCACTGCTGGACAAATACCCAATCTCGAAAATAGACGACCTATATGCCAAATTGGCAGGTGGGCCTTTGTTCACGAAACTAGACATGAGCCACCACCTGCAGTTAAAACTGGACAAGGGCTCCCAGAAGTTCGCTACGATAAACACCCTGAAGGGCCTTTTTCGTTATACTAGGCTACTTTTGGAGTGTCTTCAGCCTGCGCTATATTCCAGCGTACGATGGAAAATATTCTGCAGGGACTACCACAGGTGGCGATTTATTTGGACGATGTCTTAATCACGGGTAGGACAAACAGGGAACACTTAAGGAACCTGGAGGAAGTGCTCAGGCATTTCGCAAAGGCAGGCGTACGGCTAAAAAGGGAAAAATGTGTTTTTCTGGCCCCACAAGTGGCGTACCTGGGATATAAAGTAAACGAGTCAGGCTTACATCCATTAGAAGACCGAGTAAAGGCAATAAAAGAAGCCCCAGCTCCCACCACGGTCCAGGAGTTATGATCATTTCTAGGGTTGGTAACCTATTATGGAAAATTTATAGAAAATAGGTCGTCCATCCTCGAACCCCTCCACCAGCTACTAAAAAAGGGGCAAGAATGGAAATGGTCCACCCGCCAAAACCAAGCATTTAGGGACATTAAGGAACAGCTGTCATCCGAAAATGTCCTAGATGATTATGACCCAAGGAAGGAGTTGGTGGTCACTTGTGATGCATCCCCCTACGGGGTAGGAGCCGTCTTAGCCCATAGAGGAAGGAATGGGGAAGAACGGCCAATAGCCTATGCTTCGAGGACCTTGGCGATGGCTGAGAGGAAGTACTCCCAAATCGAGAAGGAAGGACTGGCGGTGATATTCGCAGTAAAAAAATTTCACCAGTATCTGTACGGGCGTAAATTCACCATAGTGACAGACCATAAGCCATTATTAGGGTTATTAAAAGAAGACAAGTCAATACCCCTGATTGCATCAGCTAGAATCCAACGCTGGGCGTTGCTACTGGCTGCATATAGATACGTTCTGGAGCACAGACCGGGAACGCGAGTAGCAGAAGCAGATGGTCACTGGATTAAGTGGTCACTGGATAGACATGTGGATGAAAATGGAATAGTGTAGGTCAGATAGGCTTCAGATGGTTTCACAGGTCGGCGCAACATCGAGGGCCGAAGGGCTCGTACTGCACTGTAGTGTTCTATGTTCTATGTTCTATGTTCTAGATGCTTTGAACAGACTTCCCCTCCCGGACACTCCGCTGCAAATACTAAAAGTAGAGGAGACAGTAATGACTCTAAATGTTTTGGACACCCGACCAGTAGACGCACAACATATTCAGTTGTGGACGCAAAAAGACCCAGTTTTAGCCAAGATGAAGCATTTATTGCCAACAGGGGAACTGGAAAGACCAGTGGAGCCCCAGATGCACCCATACTGGAGCAGAAGGGACCAAATAACCGTAGAAGACGGTATCCTACTATGGGGAGCCCGGGTAATCGTCCCAGCTCAGGGCATCAGGCAATCTTAACTGAGTTACATCACGGACACCCAGGGGTGTCTAAAATGAAGATGCTAGCTCGAAGCTATGTTTGGTGGTCAGGTTTGGACACAGACATAGCAGCCTTGGTACGTCGGTGCCAGGAGTGCCACCAGCGGCGCCATTGCACCCGTGGGAATGGCCAGGCAGACCGTGGACCCGCCTGCATATTGACCACGCCGGCCCTTTCATGGGCTCAATGTTTTTGGTAATAGTGGACGCCCACTCCAAATGGTTGGACGTCCACCGGGGAAGGACGGCAAGCACAGCATCGACAATTGAAAAGCTCAGGGCCTCGTTTGCAACACATGGACTGCCGGAGGTATTGGTGTCGGACAACGGAACGGCATTCACAAGTGGGGAATTTGGAAAACTCCTGAAGGAAAACTGAGTCCGTCACATCAAAACGGCCCCTTGCCATCCAGCGACCAACGGCCTGGCAGAGAGAGCGGTCCAGACACTTAAAGCGGTACTCAAGAAGCAGCCGGCAGCGTCAATAGACACAAAGCTCTCCCGTTGGCTGTTTGATTACAGGACCACACCGCATTCCACAACGGGCATACCGCCAGCTGAACTCTTAATGGGAAGGCGGCTGCGAAGGCAGCTGCGGCTGAGTCTCCTTTTCCCAAATTTAACGGGGAAAGTGGAGAAATAACAGGAGGCCCAACGCAGGGGGCATGATAATAGTCGGCAGCAGAGACGTTTCCAGGTGGGGGCACCGATTTGGGTCAAGAATTATGGGAATGGACCAACGTGGGTCAAAGGCATGGTAGAGTCCCAAACAGGGCCCATATCCTATGAGGTTTCAATAGGAGGTGAGATGCTGAAGAAACACCTAAACCAAATAAGGGCAGAGGAACCACACCTGGAGGCAGGCGAAGCAGGACCGCCTCAAGCTGGGATAGCCCAGACGGAAAGGATATCCACACCCCAGCCCCGAGCAATTTCTCCAGACCCCGTCATCCAGTCATCAGAGTCGGAGATGGACACACTCGACGAGGCCGCCGCGACACCTCTCCCCGAGGAGGAGGAAGAACAACTTCCAAGGAGGTCATCAAGGAAAAGACGGGCACCTATAAGGTACACCCCGCCCACTTTGGAGAACGACCCGGCGGACGACACAGAGGTGACAGACCCAGACATGAGGAGCAGGAAAAAGCTCAGAGGAATGCCAGCTGGTAGGAATTCCTCAGACCTTGGGGGGGAGGGGTGTAATGAACTCCAATTGGCTTTATTGGTTGGCCAATTGGAGTATGAGCTCCCTCAATGATAGCTCATTGAGGGGGCCCATATAATCACCTGTGTAAGCTTTGTGAGCAGTCTTAGGTTGACTGGACTGCTAGCAGCACTGTTTGTAGCTGCTCCTGTAATATCGTTATTGTAAATAAATATTGGTGTGGTGACGGAACGCCTGCCTCCCGTGGATTACTACACCCACAGCCCTCCAAAATCTTTGCGGCCTACTATCATTGGCCTTTTGTTCTGATTGAATTGTAATTACTCCATTGCTGGCAGTTGTGCCTTCAGCAGTCTGGGCACAAACCTGGAGAATTTCTTCCTTCCACCTCCCATCTCACTTTCCTCCTTTAAGAAACTTCTTATAAGCTTCCTCTTTAACTTCCTTCTGTGCTTCGGTGTCAAATTATGTTTGTAACGCTCTGGGGAAAGCCATGGAACATTTTGTGACCTTAAAGACACTAGGTTGTTAAAGCTGCAACCAATTTGCAAACACAAATGTCCCACACAGAAAAAACCTCCAATTGAATTTTGCTGTGTGCAAAGTGGCCGCTGTTCGTGACATTTTCCTTGTTGTTGAGAGAGGCACAATTCATGTGTCAGCTGTGGCTCAGTGGGAGAGCACCCTTTTCTAAGAACTACACAGTCCCACTTGGCGGCACTAACTCACAAACCAGGGTTAGGCAGGGGAGGGGAAACCACTGTCATTGGAAGGTGCTATTTTTCAGGTGAGACATTAAACCAAGGGTCACCGACCTCCCATTTTGAGTATTAAAAAGATGCCATGAGTTACCCCTCCCCCCATATTATTCAAACAACATTTCACAGTAAAAGCTCAGATGCTCTGGGCTGTTTGTGGGGTCTTGCTATGCACAGATTGGCTCCCACAGGACTTCGAAGGAAACAGCACTTTGATGTCTGATATGGCGAGACGTCCGGTCCTTCTGAAAAGTGCCACATAAACCCACATCTTTCCTTGTATTTGGGCTGAGGGGGACAGGATATCAGTTGAACAACTCCGACCCACTATTTCACAGAGGCTCTTTCACCTGAGGGAGCAGCCCGGGCTCTCTGGTTAATGAGCTCTCTGACACTAAGCTTGATTCAGCTCAACCTCTACCTTCTCTGCTCTCAGGCAAACAACCCCAGCCTCTCTGCTGTGCCCTACCCCGCACAACCTTACACAACTGTACCCCATTCCTATCTCGGAGGGCGCTCTAACACAATCCTTCCCTGAGAAGCGGCATCCAGTTCCATCTCGCACCGGAAAGAAACTTGATCATCTACAGACTCTCCAGGCGCCCACTGCCCTTTGCGCTCCTGTTCTTTCATCATCACGTTCTCCAAACATCACTCAATTTACACACCGCCCCATTTCCTGACATCATTCCATTTATACACCGCCCCATTTCCTGACATCACTCCATTTATACACCACCCCTCGGCACTGTGAGGCAACAGGGCTAACCCACTGCGCCACCGTGCAGCCAACACCACCCCATTTCCTGACATCACTCCATTAAAACACCACCCCATTTCCCACACTTCACTCCATTTATACATATGTACACTGCCCCATTTCCCACATGTCACTCCATTCATACACTGCCCCATTTCCCCCTCGTCACTCCATTCATACACCTCCCCATTTACTGACATCACTCCATTCACTCACCGCCCCATTTCTCACATGTCACTCCATTCATACGCCGCTCCATTACCCACTCATCACTCCATTTAAACATCGCCAGATTTCCCACATGTCATTCCATTTATTCACCGCCTAATATCTCCCATGTCAGTGCATTTGAACACCGCCCCATTTCCTGTTCATCATTCCATTTAAACATCGCCCCATTTCCCGCACGTCACTCCATTTATATACCGCCCCGTTTCCCACACGTCACTCCATTGATACCCCACTCCATTTTCCACATGTCACCCCGTTTATACATTTTATACTGACCCATTTCCCACATGTCACTGCATTTATACAATTATACGCCGCCCCATTGCCACACGTACCTCCATTTATACACCGTCCCCTTTCCTACTTGTCACTCCACTTAAACACTGCCCCTTTTCCCACACGTCACTCCATTTATACATTTATACACCATCCCATTACGCGCACGTCACTACATTAAAACACCACCCCATTTCCTGCACGTCACTCCATTTATACACCGACCCTTGTCCCATTCGTCACTACATTTATACACTGCCCCAGTTCCGACACATCACTCCAATTATACCCCACCCCATTTCCTGACATAACTCCATTGAACCACCGCCCCATTTCCTGCACGTCACTCCATTTATACACCGACCCATGTCCCATTCGTCACTACATTTATACACTGACCAATTTCCCACACATCACTCCATTTATACATTTATACACTGCCCCATTTCCACATGTAACTCCATTTATACACCGGACTCTTTCCTACTTGTCACTCCACTTAAACACCACCCCTTTTACCCACACGTCACTCCATTTGCACATTTATACACCGTCCCATTACCCGCACGTTACTACATTTATACACCGTCCCATTTCATGACATCACTCCATTTATACACTGACCTATTTCCCACACGTCACTCCATTTATACACCGCCCCGTTTCTCACATATCACTCCATTTATTCATCGCTCCATTTCCCACCCATAACTCCATTTATACACCCCCCCTATTTCCTGACATCACTCCATTTCGACGCCACCAGATTTTGCACACATCACTCCATTTATACACCTCCCTATTTCCCACATGTCACGCCATTGATACACCACTGTATTTCCCACATGTCACTCCATTCAGACACTGTCCCATTTCCTGACATCACTCCATTTGTACACCACTACTTTTCTGCACGTCACTCCATTGAAACACCGCCCCAGTTTCTGCACGTCATTCCATTTATTCCAAACCCTATATCTCCCACGTCACTGCATTTGAACACCGACCCATTTCCTGTTCATCACTCAATTTAAACATTGCCCCATTTCCCGCACGTCACTCCATTTATACCCCGCCCTGTTTCCCATACGTCACTCCATTTATACACCACCCCATTTCGCACATGTCACTTCATTTATACGCCGCCCTATTTCCCACACGTCACTTCAGTGATACCGCGCGCCATTTCCCGTTTATCACTCCATTTAAACATTGTCCCATTTGCCCCACGTCACTCCATTCATACACCGGCCCGTTTCCCACACATCACTCCATTTATACCCTGCCCCATTTCCCATACGTCACCCCATTATCTACCACACCTTTCCCGCACGTCATTCCATTTATACACCACCCCATTTCCCACATGACACTCCATTTCAACATCGCCCCATTTCCCGCACGTCAATGCATTTATACACCGCCCTATTTCGCACATGTCACATCATTTTTACAATGCCCTATTTCCCGCACGTCACTACATTTATACACCGACCAATTCCCTGACATCACTCCATTTATACGCTGCCCCATTTCGCACACATCACTTCATAGATACACCGCCCTATTTCCCACATATCACTGCATTTATACACCACCCCATTGTGTGACATAACTCCATTGATACACCGCTGCATTTCCCACATGTCCCTCTGTTTATATATTTTACACCGACCCATTTCCCACACGTCACTCCATGTATACATTTTTCACCGCACTATTTCCCACACGTAACTCCATTTATACACCGGCCCCTTTCCTACTTGTCACTCCACTTAAACACCACCCTTTTTCCCACACATCGCTCCATTTGTATATTTATACACCGTCCCATTACCCACACATCACTCCATTTAAACACCGCCCCATTTCCCACACGTCACTCCATTTATACTTTTATACACCTCTCCATATCCCGCACGCCACTGTATTTAAACACAGCCCCATTTCCAACACGTCACTCCATTTATACACCACCGCATTTCCTGCACGTCACTCCATATATACACCACCCCATTTCCCACACAGCAATCCATTTATACACTGCCCCAATTCCCACACATCACTCCATTTATGCACCGCCTATTTCTCACACGTCACTCCACTTACACACCACCCCATTTCCTGGCATCACTCCATTTGTACACCGCCCAAATTCCCACCCATATTGTCGATTTATACAACGTCCCTTTCCTGACATGACACCAATTATACACCGTCCCATTTCCTCACATCACTCCATTTATATACCCCCTCATTTCCCACACGTCACTCTATTCATACCACACCCCATTTTCTGACATCACTCCATTTAAACACCGCCCATTTCCTGACGTCACTCCATTCATTCACGGCCCAATTTCCCACACAACTCCATTTATACATTGTCCGATTTCCTGACATCACTCCATTTCTACACCGCACTATTTCCCACAAGTCACTCCATTTATACACCACCACATTTCCCGCACGTCACTCCATATATACACCACCCCATTTCCCACACAGCAATCCATTTATACACTGCCCCAATTCCCACACATCACTCCATTTATACACCGCCTATTTCTCACACGTCACTCCACTTACACACCGCCCCATTTCCTGGCATCACTCCATTTGTACACCGCCCAAATTCCCACCCATATAGTCCATTTATACAATGCCCCTGTCCTGACATGACACCAATTATACACCGTCCCATTTCCTCACATCACTCAATTTATACACCCCCTCATTTCCCACACATCTCTCTATTTATACCACGCCCCATTTTCTGACATCACTCCATTTAAAAACCGCACCATTTCCTGACCACAATTCATTCATTCACGACCCTATTTCCCACACATTAACTCCATTGAAACACTGCCCCATTTCCTGACATCACTCCATTTATACACCGCACTATTTCCCACAAGTCACTCCATTTATACCCCGCCCCACTTCCCTCATGTCACTCCATTTTACACCGCCCCATTTCCTGACATCACTTAGTTATACACCGCCCTATTTCCCAAACTTCACTCCATTCATACCCTGCCCCATTTCCCACACATCAATCCATTTATACATCGCCCCATTTCTCATACGTCACTCCATTTATACATGTATACACCACCCCATTTGCCACATGCCACTTCATTGAAATCCTGCCCCATTTCCCAGACGTCACTCCATTTATACATCGCCCCATTTCCGAGACATCACTCCATTTACACACTGCCCAATTTCTCACATGTCACTCCGTTTAAACACAGCCCCCTTTGCCAGACATCACTCCATTTGAACACCACCAATTCCCCACACGTCACTCCATTTAAACACCGCCCCACTTCACAGACTTCACTCCATTTTTACACCAACACCAAAGCACTGACACAATTCCTGACATCATTCTGTTTATACCCCGCCCCACTTCCCTCATGTCACTGCATTTGGACACCGCCCCATTTCCCAAACGTCAGTCCATTGATGCACTGCCCAATTTCCCACACATCAATCCATTTACACACTGCCCCATTTCCCACATCTCTCCATTTATATACAACACCCAATTTCCCGCATGTCACTCCATATAAACATCGCCCCATTTGCCAAACGTCACTCCATTTAAACACTGCCCCATTTCCCAGACATCATTACATTTAAACACCGCCCCATTTCCCACACCTCACTCTATTTATACTTTTCTACTCTGCCCCATTTCCCACACGTGACCCCTTTTAAACACTGCCCATATCGCACATGTCACTCCGTTTAAACACAGCCCCATTTGCCAGACATCACTCAATTTAAACACCAACCCATTTCCCGCATGGCACTCCATTTATACACTGACACAATTCCTGACATCATTCCATTAATATACTACCCCATTCCCCACATGTCACTCCATGTATACAGCACCCCATTTTCCACTTCTCACTCCATATAAACACCACTCCGTTTCCGATAACATCACTCCATTAAAACACCGCCCCATTCCCGGCCCATCACTCAATTTTAACACCGTTCCATTTCGCACTCGGCACTCCATTTAAACACCACCTCACTTCCCACACGTTACTCCATTTATACATTTCTACTACGCCCCATTTCCCACACGTGAATCCATTGAAACACCGCCCATTTCTCATACTCTGTGTAAACAGCCCCATTTGCAAGACATCACTCCATTTGTACACAGCCCAATTCCCGCAAGCCACTCCATTTAAACACCACCTCATTCCCCACTCGTCACTCCATTTAAACACCACCTCACTTCCCACACTTCACTCCATTTATACACCGCCCCATTTACCGAATGTCATTCCGTTAAAACCCTGACACAATTCCTGACATCATTCCATTGATACACCGCCCCATTTTCCGCATGTCACTCTATTTAAACACCGCTACATTTCCCACAGGTCACTCCATTTGTACATTTATATTCAGCCCCATTTCCCGCATGTCTTTCCATTCATAGACCGCCCCATTTCGCACACGCCACTCAATTTACAAGCCAATTTCTCACTTTTCACTCCACTAATACACCGCCACATTTCCTGACCTCACTGCATGTATACACTGCCCAATTTCCATACATCATTCGATTTATACACTGCCCCTTTCCTGACATCACTCCAATTATACACCGTTCCATTTCCTTTCATCGCTCCATTTATACACACGTCACACCATTTTTCTGACATGACTCCATTTATAAACCGCACCAGTTCCTGCCCTCACTCTATTCATACACAGCCCGATTTCCCACACATCACTCCATTTTCACACTGCCCCATTTCCTGACATCACTCCATTTATACAAGGCCCTATTTCCCACAAGTCACTCCATTTCTACTCTGCCCCATTACCCATGTGTCACTCCATTTAAACACCGCACCATTTCCCACATGTCACTCCATTCAAACACCGCTCCATTTCCCAGATATCATTCTATTAATACACCACTCCATTTCCCAGATATCACTCTATTTATACACCACTCCATTTCCCAGACATCACTCCATTTATACACCCCACATTTCCCACATCACTCCATTTAAACACTGCCCCATTTCCCACACGTCACTCCATTTATATATTTATACAACGCTCCATTTTTACACCGCACCATTTCACGCACGTTACTCCATTTAAAATCCGCCCCATTTCCCACACATCACTCTATTTAAACACCGCCCCATTTCCCAGACATCACTCACCGTCTTATTTCCCACATGTCACTCCATTCAAACACCGACCCATTTCCCAGATATCATTCTATTAAACCACTCCATTTCCCAGACATCTCTCCATTTATACACCCCACATTTTTGCCAGACATCACTCCATTTAAACACTGCCCTATTTCCCACAGATCACTGCATTTAGACACCCGCTCCGCCCATTTGCCACACATCACTCCATTTGTACACTGCCCCATTCCCCACACGTCGCTCCATTTATACATTTATACACCGCCCCATTTCCTGAGAGCACTCCATTTATACACGGCTCCATTTCCTGACATCACTCCTGACAGCACTCCATTTATACACTGACGCATTTCCCATATGTCAGTCCATTTATACACCGATTCATTTCCTGACATCCCTCCATATCACTCCATTTATGCACCGCCCATTTTCAATTCACTCCAATTGTAAACCACTCCATTTCCTCACCTCACTCCATTGATACAGCCCCCTATTACCCACATGTCACTCCTTATAAAAACCACCCCAGTTCCTGACATCACTCAATTTATACCCCACTCCATTTATACCCCACCCCATTTCCTGACATCATTCCATTTATACACCACCCCATTTCCCACACGTGACTTCTTTTAAACACCTTCCAATTTCTCACATGTCCATCCATTTAAACACTTCCCCATTCCCGACACGTCACTCCGTTTTAACACTTCCCCACATCCCACATTTATACCATGTGCCCCACATGTCACTCCCTTTATACCCCACCCCATTTCCTGACATCATTGCATTAATACACCACCCCATTTCGCACACGTCACTCCAATTATACACTGCCCTATTTCCCACTTGTCACTCCATTTATATAAGAACCCATTTCCCACGCGTCACTCCATTTATACATTTATGCCCCGCCCTATTACCCAAACGTCACTCCATTTTTACACCGCCCCTATTCCCACACTTTACTCCATTTATACACTTAAACACCGTCCCGTTTCCCACACGTCACTCCATTTAAACAGCGCCACATTTGCCACACAACACTCGATTTATACAACACTCCATTTCTCGCACGGCACTCCATTTATACAATTATACACTGTCCAAATTCCCACACTGCACTCCATTTATACACAGCCCCTTTTCCCGCATGTCACTCCATTTAAACAGCGCCCCATTTCCCACACGTCACTCCATTTATACATTTATAGAACGCCCTATTTCACGCACGTTACTCCATTTACACACTGCCCCAGTTCCCACATGTCATTCTATTTAAACACCGCACCATTTCCCAGACATCACTCCATTTAAACACCGCCACATTTCACACATCTCTCCATTTATATATTTGTACATCACCCCATTTTCCGCACATCACTCCATTTAAACACCGCCCAATTTCCCACACGTCACTTCATTTAGACACCACCCCATTTCCCAGCCATCACTCCATTTAAACACCGTCCCATTTCTCACACGTCACTCCGTTTATACAACGCCCCATTTCCCGCACATGACTCATTTAAACACCATGCCATTTCCCACACGTCACTCCATTTATACGCCACACTATTTCACGCACATCACACCAATTATACATTTATACACTGCCCCATTTCCCACACATCACACCATTTATACACCACACTATTTCACGCACATCGCACCAATTATACATTTATACACCACCCCATTTCCCACTCAACACTCCATTTAAACACCGCCCCATTTCCCACACGTCACTCCATTTATATATTTATACAATGCTCCATTTTTACATCGCACCATTTCACGCACGTTACCCATTTAAACACCACCCCATTTCACAGATATCACTCTTTTTATACACCACTCCATTTCCCAGACATCACTCCATTTATACACCTCACATTTCCCAGACATCACTACATTTAAACACTGCCCCATTTCCCACTAGTCACTCCATTTATACAATTATACACTGCTACATTCCCCACACGTCACTCCATTTAGACATCGCCCAATTCTCCACACGTCATTGCATTTACACACCCCTCCCATTTGCCACATGTCACTCCATTTATATATTTATACACCGCCCCATTTCCTGACAGCACTCCATTTATACACGGCTCCATTTCCTGACATCACTCGTGACATCACTCCATTTATACACTGCCGCATTTCCCATATGTCAGTCCATTTATACACCGACTCATTTCCCGACATCACTCCATATCACTCCATTTATGCACCACCCCATTTTCAATTCACTCCATTTATAAACCGCTCCATTTCCTGACCTCACTCCATTGATACAGCCCCCTATTAGCCACATGTCACTCCTTATAAAAACCACCCCAGTTCCTGACATCACTCAATTTATACCTCACTCCATTTATACCCCACCCCATTCCCTGACATCATTCCATTTATACACCACCCCATTTTGCACACGTCACTCCAATTATACACTGCCCTATTTCCCACTTGTCACTCCATTTATATACCAACCCTTTTCCCACGCGTCACTCCATTTATACATTTATGCCCGCCCTATAACCCAAACGTTACTCCATTTATACTCCGCCCCTATTCCCACACTTCACTCCATTTCTACATTTATGCACCACCCCATTTCCCACACATCACTCCAATCAGACACTGCCTCATTTCCCAGACATCACTCCATTTAAACACCGCCCCATTTCTCAATTCACTCCATTTATACACTTAAACACCGTCCCGTTTCCCACACGTCACTCCATTTAAACAGCGCCACATTTGACACACAATGCTCCATTTCTCGCACGGCACTCCATTTATACAATTATACACTGCCCAAATTCCCACACTCCACTCCATCTATACACTGCCCCATTTCCCGAATGTCACTCCATTTAAATACCGCCCCATTTCCCACACATCACACCAGTTACTCATTCTCCACCAGCTAATTTGCCACATGTCACTCCATTTAAACAGAGCCCCATTTCCCACACGTTACTCCATTTATTCATTAATACAATGCCCTATTTCACACAAGTTACTCCATTTAAACACCGCCCCATTTCCAACATGTCACTCCATTTAAGCACCGCCCCATTTCCCGCACGTCACTCCATTTAAGCACCGCCCCATTTCCCGCACGCCACTCCAATCAGGCACCGCCCCATTTCTCAATTCACTCCATTTATACACTTAAACACCGTCCCGTTTCCCACACGTCACTCCATTTAAACAGCGCCACATTTGCCACACAACACTCCATTTATACAATGCTCCATTTTTCGCACGGCACTCTGTGGTGAATGTTATATGATAATTCACACTGTGTCTTTGTAAGCGCAGTAGCGTTATCCGACCACTAGGGGGAGTAGCTCTGGGAATGCTCAGGATCTTGTACAGGGCTCCACCCTTGTCTCCACCCACGACTCCTCACCCTAGTGCTGCTGTATAAATACCCTTGTCCAGAGTCAGCCTGCAGTTCACTGAGAGTTCATCAACGGGTAACAGGCTGGCTCTGTAGTAAGTCGATTAAAGCCTAGATTCATATCGGAAACACGTGTCTGGTGAATTGATGGTTCCATCAATCTAATCGACTTAGGAACATTAAAGATCGATCATGGAATCAGCACTCAAGCCTGGACGCCTGGAACTCGACCCGAAGGATGCAGAGGCTAAACAAATCTTCTCCCACTTGCTGCGGTGCTTCAAGGCCTACCTGGCAGAAGCGAGCACAGCCGAAATGACAGAGGAACAGAAGTTGAGTCTACTGCATGCGAGGGTGAGCCACAGAATCTCTACACAACTAAACTCGTCCGGTTCATATACTGCAGCGCTAGCAGTACTCGATAAGATATATGTGAGGCCCATTAACGAAGTTTACGCACGCCATGTGTTCACGACTTGCCGCCAGCGGCCTACCCAATCACTCGCCGAATTTCTAAGGGAACTCAATAATTTGTCTAATGACTGTAATTATCAAGTGGTTAACGCGGCTGAACACAGAGAACTTGCTGTACGCGATGTTTTTGTAGCGGGCCTCAGGTCTAATTATGTGCACCAACGATTGCTGGAAAAGGGGGCCCAAGACTTAGAAACGACTGTGGAAACTGCTACCACGATGGACGTCTCCTTCCGCAGCCTCAACCCGTTCCCCGCGGACCCCGCGACCCAATCATGGGGCCCCGATCAGCGACTCCCCCAAGCCTGTGCTACGCGTCCGCCCAGCCACCATGCTGCCCCAGCCAGCCACTATGCTGCTCCAGCCTGCCATTTCTGTGGCCAGAACCAGCACCCGCGGCAGCACTACCCGGCCCGCAACACGACCAGCAGCAGCTGCGGGCGGAAAGGCCATTACGCAAGAGTGTGCCTCGCTAAAAGGGCCCCTGCTTCCAGCTCCCCAGCGGCATGAAGTAACCGCTCCCCTCACGAGCAGGCCCACGGGGCCTGAAACGCGGTGGCCTATGCCCCGACTCCGCCCCCTCCAGCCACGTGCGATCCATGGGGGCTGCCATCTTGGCAAACCTCTACCACACGTCCGGCCACGTGCGACTTATGGGGGCCGCCAACTTGGACGCCATCTTCCTCGCCGCCCGCCACGTGCGTTCCACGGGCCCGACCTGCATCTCCGCGCTCGGAAAACTCATCAGAAGAATACGACTATGAACTCAGAGGGCAGTCATCACGGGGCCACTCCAGCACAGCTGATCGAGCCGCCGACTACCCGCAACTCAGCGCCGTCACTCTGGACCAATCACGCCTGAAGCATCTGCGTAATTCGATGGCAGAGGTCCATATCAACGGGTACAAAACGCCATGCCTCTTCGACTCCGGGAGCACTGAGAGCTTCATACATCCAGTCCTGGTAAGACGCTGTTCGCTCCCCGTTTTCCCCATGCAGCAAACTATCTCGCTCGCTTCAGACTCCCATTCCATCCAGATCCAGGGGCGTAGCGCCACGACACTCACAATCCGAGGCGCTAGCTACTCTAAATTCAAACTCTACATTTTGCCCGAACTCTGCGCGCCAATCCTATTAGACCTAGACTTCCAATGTAACCTCAAGAGCCTCACTCTCAGCTTCGGCGGGCCCCAGCCCCCACTCACTATCTGCAGCCTCGCTACGCTGCAAACCCGCCCCCCTCCTCTCTTCGCCTATCTCACAAAGGACTGTAAACCCATAGCCACTCGTAGCAGGCGGTATAGCCTGCAGGATAGGGTATTTGTCAGAGCAGAGGTCCGAAGGCTTCTCAGTGAGGGGGTTATAGAGGCCAGGAATAGTCCCTGGAGAGCTCAGGCGGTGGTCGTTAAGACCGGGGAAAAATTCCGCATGGTTGTCGACTATAGTCAGACCATAAATAGATTTACGCTTCTCGATGCGTATCCCCTCCCCAGGATTGCAGACATGGTAAACCAGATCGCCCAGTACCGGCTCTTTTCCACGGTGGATCTGAAGTCTGCAGACCACCAACTCCTGATCCGCCTGGAGGACCGCCACTACACAGCATTCGAGGCCGATGGATGTCTCTTGCCTCTTCCATTTCCTCCGGGTCCCTTTCGGCGTCACTAATGGGGTCTCGGTGTTCCAACGAGCAATGGACCGAATGGTGGACCAGTACGGGCTGCAGGCCACGTTTCCCTATTTGGACAATGTCACCATCTGCGGCTATGACCAGCAGGACCATGACGCCAACCTCCACCGTTTTCTCCAGACAGCACAGAAACTGAATCTCACATATAACAAGGAGAAATGCGTTTTCCGCACAACCAGACTAGCCATCCTTGGCTATGTCGTGGAAAACGGAGTCCTGGGCCCCGGATTCTTCGAACTCCCCTTCCCCCATTGCCCCAAGGCCCTCAAACGGTGCTTGGGCATCTTTTCCTACTACGCCCAGTGGGTCCCTCAATATGCGAACAAAGCCCGCCCACTCTTTAGGGCCACACGATTTCCCCTGTCAGCCGAGGCACGCCAGGCCTTCGACGGCATCAAGGAGGACATCGCCAAAACAGACATGCGGGCGGTGGATGAATCCTCTCCATTTCAGGTAGAGAGCGACGCCTCAGAGGTAGCTCTTGCAGCCACTTTAAATCAGGCAGGGAAACCAGTCGCATTTTTCTCCCGTACCCTCTCAGCTTCAGAACTCTGACACTCCTCAGTCGAGAAAGAAGCACAAGCCATGGTGGAGGCTATCCATTACTGGAGGGACTACCTCGCAGGTAGGAGGTTCACGCTCATCACCGACCAAAGATCGGTTGCCTTCATGTTCGACAACTCGCAAAAGGGCAAAATTAAAAACGACAAATTCTGAGGTGGAGGATCGAACTCTCCACCTACAATTACGACATTAAGTATCGACCCGGGAAGCTCAACGAGCCGCTGGATGCCCTATCCCGTGGGACATGCGCCAGCCCGCAGATTGACATCCACAATGACCTCTGCCATCCGGGGTCACACGGCTCGCCCACTACATCAGGGCCCGAAACCTACCTCTCTCCAACGAGGAGGTAAAAGCGGTCACCAGGGACTGCCCGATCTGTGTGGAGTACAAACCGCACTTCTATAGACCAGACAGGGCCCACCTGGTCAAGGCTTCTAGGCCCTTTGAACGCCTCGCGATTGATTTCAAAGGGCCACTCCCCTCAACTAACAAGAACGTTTACTTTTTAAACGTCGTAGACGAGTTCTCTCGTTTCCCATTCGCTATCCCATGCCCCGACATGACCTCCCACGCAGTCATTAGGGCCCTGCATAGCATCTTCACCCTGTTTGGTTTCCCCAGCTACGTACACAGCGACCGGGGTTCGTCCTTCATGAGCGACGAGCTGCGTCAGTACCTGCTCGACAAGGGCATTGCCTCGAGCTACAACCCCAGGGGGAACGGGCAGGTGGAGTGGGAGCATGCGACGGTCTGGAAGACCGTCCTACTGACCCTCTGGTATAGAAAGCTCCAAGTCTCCAAGTGACAGGAAGTCCTCCCAGACGCGCTTCACGCTATTAGGTCCCTTTTCTGCACAGCGACCAATCAGACCCCTCACGAGAGGCTCTTCATTTATTCCAGGGGCACTACCACGGGGGTCTCACTTCCGGCATGGCTGAGGACACCGGGCCCCGTACTTCTGAGGCAACACGTCAGGGCACACAAAACCGACCCCCTTGTTGAAAAGGTGCGCCTGCTCCACTCCAACCCCCAGTACGCATTTGTCGAGTTCCCTGACGGCCGTCAGGACACGCTATCCCTCCGGGATCTGGAACCCGCCAGATCCAGCGCTCCCTCTACCCCCACAGAAGGACCTCTCACCCTACACCCCATGCTGTCGCCCCCTCGCGCTCCCGAGCCCGCTCCATCAGTTCCGTGCACCCGCGCCGGCCAGCCCCCAGCGCCCTCAGTCCCCAGTCGAACCAGGAGAGTATGAAGTTTGGATACAACCCTCCCTGGAGTCCGCCATCGTACCCCAGCACAGAACACCCATCCAGCCACCGCAAGAGGCTGCAACCCCGGTGCTCCGCAGGTCACAGCGGGCAATTCGACCACCGGACAGACTGACGTTGTAGACCACCACCCCCGCCGGACTTGATTTTTTTGCAGGGGGTGAATGTGGTGAATGTAATATGATAATTCACACTGTGTCTTTGTAAGCGCACTAGCGTTATCCGACCACTAGGAGGAGTAGCTCTGGGAATGCTCAGGAGCTTGTACAGGGCTCTACCCTTGGCTCCACCCACGACTCCTCCCCCTAGTGCTGCTGTATCAATACCCTTGTCTAGAGTCAGCCTGCAGTTCACTGAGAGTTCATCAATGGGTAACAGGCTGGCTCTGTAGTAAGTCGATTAAAGCCTAGATTCATATCGGAAACACGTGTCTGGTGAATTGATAGTTCCATCACACTCCATTTATACAATCATACACTGCCCAAGTTCCCACACTCCACTCCATTTATACACCGCTCATTTTTCCCACACTCAACTCCATTTATACACCACCCCATTTCCCGCACGCCACACCAGGTACTCATTCACCACCAGCCAATTTGCCACACGTCACTCCATTTAAACAGTGCCCCATTTCCTACACGTCACTCCATTTATACATCTATACAATGTCCTATTTCACGCACGTTACTCCATTTAAACACCGTTCCATTTCCCACATGTCACTCTATTTAAACACCGCCCCATTTCCCACATTTCACTCTATTTAAACACCGCACCATTTCCCAGACATCACTCCATTTACACATTACCCCATTTCCCACACGTCACTCCATTTAAGCACCGCCACATTTCCCGCATGTCACTCCATTTACACGTTTCTACTCTGCCCCATTTCCCACACGTGACTCCTTTTAATCACCTTCCCATTTCTCACATGTCACTCTATTTAAACACTTCCCCATTCCTGACACGTCACTCCATTTGAACACTTCCCAACATCCCATATTTATACCATGTGCCCCACACGTCACTCCATTGATACTCCGCCCCATTTTGCGCACGTCACTCCATTTATACACTGACATAATTCCTGATATAATTTTATTAATATACCATCCCATTCCCCACATGTCAATCCATGTATACACCACCCCATTTCCCACATGTCAGTCCAATTAAACACCGACCCATTTTGCATACGTCACTGCATTTTAACACATCCCCATTTTCCACGCATCACTCCATTTATGCACTGACCCAGTTCCTGCACGTCACTCCATTTAAACACCACACTATTTCCTGCATGACACTCCATTTATATACCACCCCATTTCCAGCCCATCACTCCATTTAAACACCACCCTATTTCCCGCACATCACTCCATTAAAACACCGCCCCATTTCCTGCACATCATTTTTTAAAATCACCACTCCATTTCCCGCACGTCACTGCAATGAAACACCGCCACTTTTCCTGTTCGTCACTCTATTTAACACCGCTCCATTACCCGCACGTCACTGTATTTAAACATAGCCCCATTTCCCACACGACACTCCATTTATACACTGCCCCATTAGCCATGCGACACTCCATTTATACACCTGCCCATTTCCTAGATATCACTCCATTTATACACCACCCCATTTCCCACACAGCAATCCATTTATACACTGTCCCAATTCCCACACATCACTCCATTTATACATTTATACACTGGCCCATTTCCCACACGCCACTCCATTTATGCACCACCCCATTTCCCACACATCACTCCAATCAGACACTGCCCCATTTCCCAGACATCACTCCATTTAAATACCGCCCCATTTCTCAATTCACTCCATTTATACACTTAAACACCGTCCCGTTTCCCACACGTCACTCCATTTAAACAGCGCCACATTTGCCACACAACACTCCATTTATACAACGCTCCATTTCTCGCACGGCACTCCATTTATACAATTATACACTGCCCAAATTCCCACACTCCACTCCATTTATACACTGCCCCATTTCCCGCACGTCGCTCCATTTAAACACCGCCCCATTTCCCACACATCTCACCAGTTACTCATTCTCCACCAGCCAATTTGCCACACATCACTCCATTTAAACAGTGCCCCATTTCCCACATGTCACTCTATTTAAACACCGCACCATTTCCCAGACATCACTCCATTTACACACCACCCCAATTCCCACACGTCACTCCATTTCACTTCAATTCGCATACCGTCGCAACCGGTCCACATCAGATGCCATTTCCCTGGCCCTACACTCATCCCTAGAGCATCTCGAAAACAAGGACTCCTACATTAGACTCCTATTTATTGACTACAGCTCCGCCTTCAACACCATAATCCCAGCCAAGCTCATATCAAAGCTCCAAAACCTAGGACTTGGCTCTCCACTCTGCAACTGGATCCTTGACTTTCTGACCAACAGACCACAGTCAGTAAGAATGAACACCAACACCTCCTCCACAATAGTCCTCAATACCGGTGGCCCGCAAGGCTGCGTACTTAGCCCCCTACTCTACTCCCTGTACACACACGACTGCATGGCAAAACTTGGTTCCAACTCCATCTACAAGTTTGCTGACGACACGACCATAGTGGGCCGGATCTCGAATAACGACGAGTCCGAATACAGGAGGGAGATAGAGAACCTAGTGGAGTGGTGCAGCGACAACAATCTCTCCCTTAATGCCAGCAAAACTAAAGAGCTGGTCATCGACTTCAGGAAGCAAAGTACTGTACACACCCCTGTCAGCATCAACGGAGCCGAGGTAGAGATGGTGAGCAGTTTTAAATTCCTAGGGGTGCACATCACCAAAAATCTATCCTGGTCCACTCATGTCGATGCTATCACCAAGAAAGCACAACAGCACCTTTACTTCCTCAGGAAACTAAAGAAATTTGGCATGTCCACATTAACCCTTACCAACTTTTACAGATGCACTATAGAGAGCATCCTATCAGGCTGCATCACAGCCTGGTATGGCAACTGCTTGGCCCAGGACCGCAAGGAACTTCAGAGAGTCGTGAATACCGCCCAGTCCATCGCACGAACCTGCCTCCCATCCATTGATTCCATCTACACCTCCCGCTGCCGGGGGAAAGCAGGCAGCATAATCAAGGATCCCTCCCACCCGGCTTACTCACTTTTCCAACTTCTTCCATCGGGCAGGAGATTCAGAAGTCTGAGAACACGGACGAACAGACTCAAAAACAGCTTCTTCCCCACTGTCACCAGACTCCTAAATGACCCTCTTATGGACTGACCTCATTAACACTACACCCATGTCTGCTTCATCCGATGCCAATGCTTATGTAGTACATTGTATATATTGTGTTGCCCTATTATGTATTCTCATGTATTTTCTTGAATTCTGTTTAATTCCCTTTTCTTCCCATGTACTGAATGATCTGTTGAGCTGCTTGCAGAAAAATACTTTTCACTGTACCTCGGTACACGTGACAATAAACAAATCCAATCCAATCCAATTTATACATTGACTTAATTCCTGATATAATTTTAATAATATACCATCCCATTCCCCACATGTCAATCCATGTATACACCACCCCATTTCCGACATGTCACTCCAATTAAACACCGACCTATTTAGCACACGTCACTGCATTTTAACAAATCCCCATTCCACGCATCACTCCATTTATGCACCGAACAAGTTCCTGCATGTGACTCCATATAAACACCACCCTATTTCCCGCACGTGATGCCATTAAAACACCGCCCCATTTCCGGCACGTCACTCCATTGAAACGCCACACCATTTACTGCACGATTCTCCAGTTATATACTGTGGTGGTATGGATATCAGCACTGCCATTGGTGCAGAGCACTGGCTTCCCATTGGCTCTGGCTGGTCATGTGCCTCTCGTCCGATTGATTGGGACTAGTCATGTCACTGCTCTCCAATTGGTTGAGAGGCAAGTAGGCTCCACCTCCGATGCAGGGTATAAGTACCCAGAGTTCCCGGCGGTCGGCCATTCTCTGTAGTTGACGTCCGTGCTAACAACTAGCTGATTTAAAGCACAGTTCGGATCATAATTGTGTCTTGGGTCGAATTGATGGTACATCAATTTAATCAGCTAGAATTTTGGAATGGAGCTTTGCATCAAGCCTGACTGCCTCCGCACCAGCCCGCATGCTGCAAATGCGTCTGCAATCTTTAAACACTGGCAGGCGTGTTTTAATTGCTACCTGACGACTGCAGCCGGCAAGCCCACCAAGGAGCAGAAACTCCACATCCTCCACTCATGCGTGGGCACATCAGTCTACTCAATGATCGAGGATGAAGGCGATTATGATGCAGCCATGGAGACTCTCAAAGGACACTTTCTCCGGCCGGTCAACGAAGTATACGCACGGCATCTCCTGACGACTAGACAACAGTTCCCTGGTGAATCCCTCGACGAGTTTTACCAGGCCCTCGCAGCTCTAAGGAGAACGTGCGCATGTCTCCAAGTTTCGGCGACTGAGCACATAGAACTTTTAATCAGAGACGCTTACGTTGCTGGCATGCACTCCCCTTCTATCCGCCAACGATTGCTGGAGAAGAACGCCCTCAGCCTAGCTGAGGCATGGACTCTTGCAACCTCCCTGGAGGTTGCTGACCTGAACGCCCGCGCATACGCCCCCAGCCGCGCAGCAACCCCCTGGACTTCATGGCACACGCCAGCCCAGTCCTCCGTTGAACCCGACCCCCCCCAAGCCTGCACCGCAGGTCACTCCAACAAACTAGCGGCGCCCCGTTGCTATTTTTGTGGTCTCTCCAAAGCACCCCCGCCCGCGCTGCCCGGCCCACTCCGCTCTGTGCAAGAGCTGCGGGAAGAAGGGCCACTACGCGGTGGTCTGCCAGACCAAGTCGGTGGCTGCTGTTCCACGCAGCGACCGCGGACTGCCCTCCGGGCCCCCCCAGGGCCCCACGCTGCGCACAAGCCTCTCTGGCCTGCCTCCTGGTCCCCACAATGGTCCCACGGAGCTCCTGACCCGCGTTCCCAGCTGCCTCGACTGCCCCCAGCCGCCACGAGGCTCCCACGGGCGCCGCCATCTTGGTCCCCGGACAACATGTGCGAGCCATGGGCACCACCATCTTGGGGCCCCGGCTCCACATACGGGTCCTGGGCGCCGCCATCTTGGGACCCCGACTCCACGTGCGGGTCCTGGGCGCCGCCATCTTGGGCCAACACGGAAGGCCCTGCAAGCGATTACTCTGCCACTGAGGATGATCTGGAACTCTCACCACGACTTGCTTCCATCAGACTCGACCAGTCGCGACCACGTACGCTCGCCAAGACTACGACAATGGTTCAGCTCAACAGACACAAAACGAGGTGCCTGCTGGACTCCGAGAGCACGGAAAGTTTCGTCCACCCTGACACGGTACGACGCTGCGTGCTCCCCATCCATCCAGTTAAACATAAAATTGAATTGGCCTCAGGTTCGCACTCCGTCCAAATCACCGGGTGCTGCATAGCGGACCTCACGGTCCAGGGGAGGGTTTTCAAAATCTTCAAACTCCTCATTCTCCCCCGTCTATGCGCTCCGGCACTTTTGGGCCTGGATTTCTGGTGCAACCTGCAGAGCTTGACCTTTCAATTCGGCGGCCCTATTCCTCAACTTACTGTTTCCAGCCTCTCGTCCCTCAAAGTGGACCCCCCTTCCTTGTTTGCTAATCTCACCCCAGATTGTAAACCTGTCGCCACTCGGGGCAGATGATACAGTGCCCAGGACCGGACCTTCATCGGATCCGAGGTCCAGAGGCTCCTTAAGGACGGAGTTATCGAGGCCAGCAACAGTCCCTGGCGAGCCCAAGTGCTGGTAGTTCGGACTGGGGAGAAAAACCGGATGGTCATCGATTACAGTCAGACCGTCAACAGGTTTACGCAGCTGGACGTGTATCCTCTCCCCCGCATTTCTGACCTGGTTAACAGGATCGCGAAGTACAAAGTCTTCTCCACGGTGGACCTTAAGTCAGCCTACCACCAGCTCCCCATCCTTGCGAGTGACCGAAAGTACACCACGTTTGAGGCAGATGGGCACCCCTACCACTTCCTCAGGGTTCCATTCGGTGTCACAAATGGAGTCTCGATCTTCCAACGGGAGATGGACCAAATGGTCGACAAGCACGGTTTACGGGCCACCTTCCCGTATCTCGATAACGTCACCATCTGCGGCCACGACCAGCAGGACCACGACATCAACCTCCAAAAATTCCTCCGAACCGCAAAACTCCTTAATTTGACTTACAATAAGGATAAGTGCGTGTTTAGCACCGACCGTCTAGCCATCCTTGGCTACGTAGTGCGTAACGGAATGATAGGCCCTGATCCCGAATGCATGCGCCCCCTGATGGAACTCCCTCTCCCCAACTCCCTCAAAGCCCTCAAACGCTGCCTGGGCTTCTTCTCATATTACGCCCAGTGGGTCCCCAACCACGCCGACAAAGCCCACCCCCTCCACCTCCAACCGTCGGGAGGTCGTCCAGTCCACCTCCTTTCCCCTGTCGATGGAGGCCCGCCAGGCCTTTAGCCGCATCAAAGCGGATATCGCAAAGGCCACGATGCATGCTATCGACGAGTCCCTCCCGTTCCAGGTCGAGAGCGACGCGTCTGACGTAGCTCTGGCGGCCACCCTGAACCAAGCGGGCAGACCCGTGGCCTTCTTTTCACGAACCCTCCACGCTTCCGAAATCCGCCATTCCTCGGTGGAAAAGGAGGCACAGGCCTTAGTCGAAGCTGTGCGATATTGGAGGTACTATCTGGCCGGCAGGAGGTTTACCCTCCTCACAGACCAACGGTCAGTAGCTTTCATGTTCGACAATGCACAGAGGGGCAAGATCAAGAACGACAGGATCTTGCGGTGGCGGATCGCATTGTCCACGTACAACTACAATATCTTGTATCGTCCTGGGAAGCTCAATGAACCTTCTGATGCCCTATCCCGCGGTATCTGCGCGAACGCGCAGATTGACCGCCTCCGTTCCCTCCACACGGACCTCTGCCATCCAGGGGTCACCCGTTTCTACCATTTTATTAAGACCCGCAATCTGCCCTACTCCGTTGAGGAAGTAAGGACCGTCACCAGGGACTGCCACGTCTGCGCCGAGTGCAAACCGCACTTCTACCGCCCCGAACGAGCGCATCTGATCAAGGCATCCCGCCCCTTTGAACGTCTCAGTATAGACTTCAAGGGTCCCCTCCCCTCCAACAACCGTAATACATATTTCTTGAGTGTTATCGACAAATACTCTTGCTTCCCTTTCGCCATTCCCTGTCCCGACATGACCACAACAACCGTCATAAAGGCCCTCCTATCCATCTTCTCCCTGTTCGGTTACCCCGCGTACATCCACAGCGACCGGGGGTCCTCCTTTATGAGTGACGAACTGCGTCAGTTTCTGCTCAGCAGGGGCCTCTAGCAGGACGACCAGTTATAACCCCCAGGGTAACGGTCAGGTAGAGCGAGAGAATGGCACCATTTGGAAGACCATCCTGCTGGCCCTACGGTCCAGAGATCTCCCTATTCCCTGTTGGCAAGAAGTCATTCCCAACACCCTGCATTTAATCCGGTCTCTCCTCTGTAACACCTCATGAACGTCTTCTTGTTTTCCCCAGGAAGTCGTCCTCAGGATCCCCTCTCCCGACCTGGCTGGCCACCCCCTGGCCCATCTTGCTCCGGAAGCATTTGCGGGTGCACAAGTCCGACCCGTTGGTTGAGCGAGTCCAGTTACTCCACGCCAACCTGCAATATGCGTACGTGGAGTATCCTGACGGTTGGCAGGATACGGTCTCACTTCGGGACCTTGCACCCGCCGGCATGCGGCCTTCTCCCCCTACATCAACACCTCCCCCCAACCCCATTTCCCCCCAGCACCCCCCCCGCGCCCCCATGACCCAGCGCACATGCCCCCTCTCCCCCGATTACAGCGTCTCCACCACCGGCCCGGCGGACGGAGACACATCTACGACCGACGCTCCCGGAGGCAAGGATGACCATCGGCCCGACGTCACCGGCTCCACTGCGACGGTCATCCAGAACACCACGGGCACCCGAAAGGCTGATCGTCTCCATCTGATGTGGCCATGGGACATTTTATTGGACATTTTGTGCTACTCTGTTGTTAGTAATAGTAGTATTGTTTTGCCACGAGCCAGTGGGCAGCCCACCCTTAACGATTTTCGCTGCTCATACCACCAGTCCTCTGACCCCCCCCGCCTCTCTCTCTCCCACTTACACCCCCCCTCCGTTGATGGTACATCATATACCACCCTCATTTCCAGCCCATCACTCCATTTAAACACCTGCCTATTTCCCGCACGCCACTCCATTAAAACACCGCCCCATTTCCCGCACATCATTCCTTTTATTCTCCGCTCCATTTCCTGCACGTCACTGCAATGAAACACCACCCCTTTTCCTGTTCATCACTCTATTTAACACCGCTCCATTTCCCGCACGCCACTGTATTTAAACATAGCCCCATTTCCCACACATCACTCCATTTATACACTGCCCCATTAGCCACGCGACACTCAATTTATGCACCGGCCCATTCCCCAGACATCACTCCATTTATACACTGCCCTATTTCCCACACATCACTCCATTTATACACCACCACATTTCCCGCACGTCACTCCATATATACACCACCCCATTTCCCACACAGCAATCCATTTATACACTGCCCCAATTCCCACACATCACTCCATTTATGCACCGCCTATTTCTCACACGTCACTCCACTTACACACCACCCCATTTCCTGGCATCACTCCATTTGTACACCGCCCAAATTCCCACCCATATTGTCGATTTATACAACGTCCCTTTCCTGACATGACACCAATTATACACCGTCCCATTTCCTCACATCACTCCATTTATATACCCCCTCATTTCCCACACGTCACTCTATTCATACCACACCCCATTTTCTGACATCACTCCATTTAAACACCGCCCATTTCCTGACGTCACTCCATTCATTCACGGCCCAATTTCCCACACAACTCCATTTATACATTGTCCGATTTCCTGACATCACTCCATTTCTACACCGCACTATTTCCCACAAGTCACTCCATTTATACACCACCACATTTCCCGCACGTCACTCCATATATACACCACCCCATTTCCCACACAGCAATCCATTTATACACTGCCCCAATTCCCACACATCACTCCATTTATGCACCGCCTATTTCTCACACGTCACTCCACTTACACACCACCCCATTTCCTGGCATCACTCCATTTGAACACTGCCCAAATTCCCACCCATATTGTCGATTTATACAACGTCCCTTTCCTGACATGACACCAATTATACACCGTACCATTTCCTCACATCACTCCATTTATATACCCCCTCATTTCCCACACGTCACTCTATTCATACCACACCCCATTTTCTGACATCACTCCATTTAAACACCGCCCATTTCCTGACGTCACTCCATTCATTCACGGCCCAATTTCCCACACAACTCCATTTATACATTGTCCGATTTCCTGACATCACTCCATTTCTACACCGCACTATTTCCCACAAGTCACTCCATTTATACCCCGCCCCACTTCCCTCATGTCACTCCATTTATACACCGCCCCATTTCCTGACATCACTTAGTTATACACCGCCTATTTCCCAAACGTCACTACATTCATACCCTGCCCCATTTCCCACATATCAATCCATTTATACATCGCCCCATTTCTCATACGTCACTCCATTTATACATGTATACACCACCCCATTTGCCACATGCCACTTCATTGAAAACCTACCCTAATTCCCAGACGTCACTCCATTTACACACTGCCCCATTTCCCAGACATCACTCCATTTCCACACTGCCCCATTTCTCACATGTCACTCCGTTTAAACACCGCCCCCTTTGCCAGACATCACTCCATTTGTACACCGCCCAATTCCCACATGCCCATTTAAACACCGCCCCACTTCACAGACTTCACTCCATTTATACATCAACACCAAAACACTCACACATTTCCTGACATCATTCCATTTATACACCGCCCCATTTCCCGCATGTCACTCTATTTATACCACGCCCCATTTTCTTACATTACTCCATTTACACACCGCACTATTTCCCACAAGTCCCTTCATTTATACCCCGCCCCACTTCCCTCATGTCACTCCATTTATACACCGCCCCATTTCCCAAACATCAGTCCATTGATGCACTGCCCAATTTCCCACACATCAACCCGTTTATACATCACCCCATTTCTCATACGTCACTCCATTTATGCATGTATACACCACTCCATTTGCCACATGCCACTTCATTGAAACCCTGCCCCATTTCCTAGACCTCACTCCATTATCCATCGCCCCATTTCCCAGACATCATTACATTTAAACACCGCCCCATTTCCCACACCTCACTCTATTTATACTTTTCTACTCCGCCCCATTTCCCACACGTGACTCCATTTAAACACCGCCCATTTCTCACATGTCACTCCGTTTAAACAAAGCCCCATTTGCCAGACATCACTCCATTTAAACACCAACCCATTTCCCGTATGTCACTCCATTTATACACTGATACAATTCCTGACATAATTCCATTAATATACGGCCCCGTTCCCCACATGTCACTCCATGTATACAGCACCCCATTTTCCACATGTCACTCAATATAAACCCCACCCCATTTCCCAGACGTGTGTCCAGTTATTCATTTACACACCACCCCATTTCCCACACGTCACTCCATTTACACACCACCCTATTACCCGTACGTGACTCCATTAAAACACCGCCCCATTTCCGGCCCGTTACTCAATTTTAACACTGCACCATTTCGCACATGGCAGTCCATTTAAACACCACCTCACTTCCCACACTTCACTCCATTTTACACTGCCCCATTTCCCAGACATCACTCCATTTAAACACCGCCCCATTTCCAACACGTCACTCCATTTATATGTTTCTACTACGCCCCATTTCCCACACGTGACTCCATTGAAACACTGCCCATTTCTCACTTTTGACTCTGTGTAAACAGCCCCATTTGCCAGACATCACTCCATTTGTACATAGCCCCATTCCCGCACGCCACTCCATTTAAACACCACCTCATTCCCCACTCGTCACTCCATTTAAACACCACCTCATTTCCCAGACATCTCTCCATTTATACCCTGCCCCATTTCCCACACGTCACTCCATTTATAGATCTGTACACCGCCCCATTTCCCGCATGTCACTCCATAGAAACACCACCATATTTCCCGCAAATGACCCCACAAAAACACTGCCCCATTTCCGGTACGTCACTCCATTTAAACGCCACGCCATTTCCCGCACGACTCTCCAGTTATGCACCACCCTCATTTCCTGCCCGTCACTCCATTTAAACACCACCCTATTTCCCGAACGTCACTCCATTAAAACACCGCCCCCTATTCCCACAAATCATTCCTGTTAATCACTGCCCCATTTCCTGCATGTGAGTGCATTGAAACACCACCCCATTTCACATTCGTCACTCGATCAAAACACTCCATTTCCCACACGCCACTCTATTTAAACACCGCCCCATTGCCCACACGTCACTCCATTCATGTATTTTCCACCACCCCATTTCCCAGACGTCATTCAGTTTATACACTGCCCCATTTCCCACGCGACAGTCCATTTATACACCGCCCTATTTCCCAGACATTATTCCATTTATACCCCACCCCATTTCCCCACATGTCACTCCATTTATGCACCGTCACATTTTCTTTTTTTTTTTTAAATAATTTTTATTGAAAGAATTTTTTACATGAAGATATTTACCCCAACTAACTATAAAATATTACAAAATATTCCCTCTTAACAAATATCCCCCCCCCGCCCGAACTCTCGCGCGCGTTGTCCCTCCCCCCTCCCCCCTCCCCCAAAAACAAACAAAGCAACAATCAACATCAAACATGAACTGCGAGCAAATTTGCCCGCATTTCAACCGTAAATAACCCACCACAACCGTTGTTGCCACCCCCCCCTCCCTCCCCCCCGGGTTGCTGCTGCTGCGACCTCTGTACCCTATCTCTGAGCCAAAAAGTCGAGGAAAGGCTGCCACCGCCTGAAGAACCCTTGTACCGACCCTCTCAGGGCGAATTTGACCCTTTCCAACTGAATAAAGCTTGCCATGTCATTAATCCAAGTTTCCACGCTTGGAGGCCTCGCGTCCTTCCACTGTATTAGTATCCTTCTTCGAGCAACTAGGGACGCAAAGGCCAGTACTCCGGCCTCTCTCGCCTCCTGTACCCCCGGCTCCACCCCAACCCCAAAGATCGCAAGTCCCCATCCTGGTTTGACCCTGGATCCCACCACCCTCGACACCGTCCTTGCCACCCCCTTCCAGAACTCCTCCAGTGCCGGACATGCCCAAAACATATGGACATGGTTCGCTGGACTTCCCGAACACCTGACACATCTGTCCTCACCCCCAAAGAACCGACTCATCCTTGTCCCCGTCATATGGGCTCTATGTAGCACCTTAAATTGAATGAGGCTAAGCCTCGCACACGAGGAGGAAGAATTAACCCTCTCCAGGGCATCAGCCCATGTCCCATCCTCTATCTGTTCTCCCAGCTCCCCCTCCCACTTGGCTTTCAGCTCCTCTACTGATGCCTCCTCCGCCTCCTGCATTACTTTGTAGATGTCCGATATCCTCCCCCCTCCGACCCAGACCCCCGAGAGCACCCTATCACTCGCCCCCTACTGGGGAGCAAGGGAAACCCTTCCACCTGGCGTCTAGCAAATGTCTTCACCTGCAAATGTCTAAACATGTTTCCCGGGGGGAGCCCGAATTTCTCCTCCAGCTCTCTCAGGCTCGCAAACCTCCCATCTACAAACAGATCCTTCAGCTGCCTGATGCCCACCCTGTGCCAGCTCTGAAATCCCCCGTCCATGTTCCCCGGGATGAATCTATGGTTCCCTCTTAACGGTGCCTCCATCAGACCTCCCACTTCCCCCCTGTGTCGCCTCCACTGCCCCCAGATCTTGAGGGTGGCCGCCACCACCGGGCTTGTGGTGTACCTCGTGGGAGGGAGCGGCCATGGCGCCGTTACTAGGGCCCCCAGGCTTATGTTGCCACAGGACGCCCTCTCCATTCGTTTCCAAGCTGCCCCCTCCCCTCCCATCATCCACTTGCGCACCATCGATACATTTGCCGCCCAGTAATACCCCGAAAGATTGGGTAATGCCAGCCCTCCACTATCCCTACTCCGCTCCAAGAAGACCCTCCTCACCCTTGGGGTGCCGTGCGTCCACACGTAGCTCATGATGCTACTCGTCACCTTTTTGAAGAAGGCCCTAGGGAGGAAGATGGGCAAGCACTGAAATAAAAACAAAAACCTCGGGAGGACCGTCATTTTAACGGACTGCACTCTGCCCGCCAGCGACAGCGGCACCATGTCCCACCTTTTAAATTCCTCCTCCATCTGTTCCACCAGCCTGGAGAAGTTCAGCTTGTGGAGAGTCCCCCAGTTCCTTGCCACCTGAACCCCTAAATATCTAAAACTCTTTCCTGCTCTCTTAAACGGGAGTCTCCCGATTCCCTCTTCCTGGTCCCCTGGGTGTATCACAAATACCTCACTCTTGCCCAAGTTTAGCTTGTACCCCGAAAAGTCCCCAAATTCTGCTAGCAGTTCCATCACCTCCGGCATTCCCCCTTCTGGGTCTGCCACGTATAGCAGCAGGTCGTCCGCGTATAGCGATACCCAGTGCTCCTCCCCGCCCCTTGTCAGCCCTCTCCACCCCCCGAGCCCCTCAGTGCCATCGCCAACGGTTCAATTGCCAGTGCGAAGAGCAGGGGGGAAACCGTCACATGTTCTGACGTCACTTAGTTATACACCACCCTATTTGGCACACATCACTCCATTTATACACCGCCCTAGTTCCCACATGTCACTCCATTCATACACTGCCCCATTTCGCATATGTCATTCCATTTATACATTTATACTCTGCCCCAATTGCCACACGCTACTTCATTTAAACCCTGCCCCATTTCCCAGGCGTCACTCCATTTACACACTGCCCAATTTCCCGCATGTCACTCCATTTAAACACGGCCCCTTTTCCCACAAGACACTCCATTTATACATTTCTACACCACCCCATTTCCTAGACATCACTCCATTTATATAATGCCCCCATTTCTCATACGTCACTACAATTATACATTTGTACACCGCCTCATTTCCCAGGCATCACTCCATTTAAACACCGATCCTTTTCCCACAAGTCACTCCATTTATATGCCAGCCCATTTCCCACTGGTCACTCCATTTATACATTTATACACTGCACCAATTCCAACACGTCACTACATTTATACATTTAAACAATGCCCCATTTCCCACACGTCTCTCAATTTAAACATCGCTCCATTTCGCACACGGGACGGAATTTATAGATATATACACCGCCCCATTTCCTGCATGTCACTCCAAATATACATCATACACTTCCTCATTGCTCACACGTCGCTCCATTTATACATTTTCCACCACCCCATTTCCCACACGTCACTCCATTTATTTATTTTTTAAAAATATTTTTATTGAGATTTTCAGAAAATATCAAAAACAAAAAATAACAAGAAGAAAACAGTATTAACAACAACAAAAAGAAAAACACAATAACCCCCAAAACCTACCCCCCCCCCCCCAGTAACTACAAAAAGAAGAAATAGATAAGCACCCGGCATATTCAACAAACACATATACACATTTCTCCCCTCCCCCGAAACAAACCCCTCCCTCCCCCCCTCCCCCTCCCCCATCCCCTCCCCTCACCTCCCTCTCCCCCCTCCCCTCCCTCTCCCCCTCTCCCCTCCCTCTCCCCTCCCTCTCCCCCCTCCTCTCCCTCTCCCACTCTCCCCTCCCTCTCCCCCTCCCCTCCCTCTCCCCCTCTCCCCTCCCTCTCCCCCTCTCCCCTCCCTCTCCCCCCTCTCCCCCTCTCCCCTCCCTCTCCCCCCTCTCCCCTCCCTCTCCCCCCTCTCCCCTCCCCCCCCCCCCCCCCCCGGGTTGCTGCTGCTGCTGGCCTATTTTCCTACCGTTCTGCCAGGAAGTCAAGGAAAGGCTGCCACCACCTAAAGAACTCCTGTACTGATCCCCTCAGGGCAAATTTCACCCTCTCCAATTTGATGAACCCTGCCATATCATTGATCCAGGCCTCCACGCTTGGGGGCATCGCATGCTTCCATTGAAGCAAAATCCTCCGCCGGGCTACTAGGGATGCAAAGGCCAGAACACCGGCCTCTTTCGCCTCATGCACTCCCGGCTCCACTGCAACCCCAAAAATTGCGAGTCCCCAGCCTGGCTTGACCCTGGATCCTACCAACCTCGACGCCGTCCTTGCTATCCCCTTCCAAAATTCCCCCAGTGCTGGGCATGCCCAGAACATATGGGAATGGTTCACTGGGCTGCCTGAGCACCCAGCACACCTGTCTTCGCTCCCGAAAAACCTACTCATCCTCGTCCCGGTCATGTGGGCCCTATGTAGCACCTTGAACTGTATGAGGCTAAGCCTCGCACAGGAAGAGGAGGAATTCACTCTTTCCAGGGCATCTGCCCACGTCCCCTCCTCAATCTCCTCACCCAGCTCCTCTTCCCATTTACCCTTCAGCTCCTTCACAGAGGCCTCATCCACCTCCTGCATGATGTGGTACACGTCCAAAATCCTCCCCCCTCCAACCCACACCCCCGAGAGCACCCTGTCCCGTACCCCACGTGGGGACAACAGAGGGAACCCCTCCACCTGCCGCCTGGCAAACGCCCTAACCTGCATGTACCTAAACATGTTCCCCGGGGGGAGCCCAAACTTCCCCTCTAACTCACCCAGGCTCGCAAACCTCCCATCCACAAACAGGTCCCTCAACCTCCTAATACCTTCCCTGTGCCAGCCAAGAAACCCGCCATCGATGCTCCCTGATACAAAACGGTGGTTCCCCCGTATCAGGGACTCCATCGAGCCCCCCACCTACCCCCTATGCCATCTCCATTGCCCCAAAATTTTGAGGGTAGCCGCCATCACCGGGCTCGTGGTATACCTCGTTGGAGGGAGCGGCAACGGCGCCATCACCAGCGCCTCCAGGCTTGTGTCCACGCAGGACGCCATCTCCATCCTCTTCCATGCTTCCCCTGCCCCGTCCATTACCCACTTACGCACCATTGCTGCATTGGCAGCCCAATAGTACCCACAGAGGTTGGGCAACCCCAGCCCCCGCCCTATCCCTGCCCCGCTCCAAAAACACCCTTCTCACTCTCGGAGTCCCGTGCGCCCATACAAATCCCGTAATACTCCTATTGACCCTCCTAAAAAAGGCCTTCGGGATAAGGATGGGGAGGCACTGGAACAGGAACAAAAATCTCGGGAGCACCGTCATCTTGACGGACTGCACCCTGCCCACCAGCGACAGCGGTAACATGTCCCATCTTTTAAACTCCTCCTCCATTTGCTCCACCAGCCTAGTGAGGTTAAGTTTGTGAAGGGCATCCCAGCTCATAGCCACCTGGACTCCCAGGTACCGAAAGCTCCTCCCTGCCCTTTTCAGTGGGAGCCTACCAATCACCTCCTCTTTATCCCCTGGGTGCCCTACAAACAGCTCACTCTTACCCAGGTCGAGCTTGTACCCAGAAAAGCCCTCAAATTCCCTAAGAATCTTCATCACCTCCGGCATTCCCCCCACTGGGTCCGCCACATATAGCAACAAGTCATCTGCGTATAATGACACTCGGTGCTCCTCCCCACCCCGCACCAGTCCCCTCCAATTCCTCGACTCCCTCAATGCCATGGCCATGGGCTCAATTGCCAACGCAAAGAGCAAGGGGGACAGGGGACACCCCTGTCTCGTCCCCCGGTACAACCGAAAGTACTCCAATCTCCTCCTATTCGTGGCTATGCTCACCATCGGGGCCTCATATAACAGCCTCACCCAACTGACAAACCCCTCCCCGAACCCAAACCTTTCCAGCACCTCCCACAAGTACCCCCACTCAACCCTATCAAAGGCCTTCTCCGCGTCTAATGCTACCACTATCTCCACCTCCCCTTCTACCGACGGCATCATTACAGCATTCAGAAGTCTACGTATATTGGTGTTCAGCTGCCTTCCCTTTACAAACCCCGTCTGGTCCTCATGAATCACCCCCGGCACACAGTCCTCAATCCTTGTTGCCAAGATCTTCGCCAACAGCTTGGCATCCACATTTAACAATGAGATCGGCCTATATGAGCCACACTGTCCCGTTTAAGGATCAAGGAAATCAGCGCCCGTGACATAGTCGGGGGCAAAGCCCCCCCCCCCTCCCTTGCCTCATTAAATGTCCTAACCAACAGACCTAGCAGGTCTGCGTACATTTTGGAAAATTCGACCGGGAACCCATTGGCCCCGGCGCCTTCCCCGACTGCATGCTGCCTATGCCTTTGACCAGATCAATCGGCGCCCCCAGCCACTCCACCTGTCCCTCCTCCACCTTCGGAAATCTCAGCCTGTCCAAAAAGCGCCGCCATCTCCCCCCCCGCCACCGGGGGCTTGCACCGGTGCAGTTCCCCATAAAAGTCCCTGAAGACCCCATTAATGTCCATCTCACTTCGCACCAAATTGCCTCCCCTATCCGTCACTCCACCAATCTCCCTGGCCGCGTTTCGCTTACGGAGCTGATGCGCCAGTATCCTACTTGCCTTCTCCCCATATTCGTACACCGCTCCCTGTGCCTTCCTCCACTGAGCTTCCGCCTTTCTGGTGGTCAGCAAGTCGAACTTGGCCTGAAGGTTACGTCGCTCCCTCAGCAGTCCCTCCTCCGGAGCCTCCGCGTATCTCCTGTCCACCCTCACCATCTCCCCCACCAACCTCTCCCTCTCTCTTTGCTCTTCCCTCTCCCTATGGGCTCGGATGGAAATTAACTCCCCTCTAATCACCGCCTTCAATGCCTCCCAAACTGTCCCCACCCGGACCTCCCATTATCATTGGCCTCTAAGTACCTCTTTATACACCCCCGAATCCACCCGCCCACCTTCTCATCCGCCAGCAGTCCCACCTCCAGGCGCCAGAGTGGGCGCTCGTCCATCTCCTCCCCCAGCTCAAGGTCTACCCAGTGCGGGGCATGGTCCGAAATGACTATGGCCGAACACTCGGCATCCTCCACCCTCGGAATCAGCCCCCTGCTCAGAACAAAAAATCCATCCCGGAATAGGCTTTGTGCACGTGGGAGAAAAATCAATACTCCCTAGCCCTCGGCCTCGCGAACCTCCAAGGATCCACCCCTCCCATCTGATCCATAAACCCCCTCAACACCTTAGCCGCCGCGGGTCTCCTCCCCGTCCTGGACATAGATCGATCTATTTCCCACAAGTCACTCCATTTATACCCGCCCCATTTCCCCACATGTCACGACATTTATATCCCGCCCCATTTCCCCACATGTCACGCCATTTATACACCGCCCCATTTTCTGACGTCACTTAGTTATACACCACCCCATTTCCCACACATCAATCCATTCATACACCATCCCATTTCACACACGTCACTCCATTTATACTTTTATACTCCACCCCATTTGCCACTCGCAACTTCATTTAAACCCTGCACCATTTTCCAGACATCACTCCATTTATACACTGCCCCATTTCCCACATGTCACTCCATTTATATATCGCTCCATTTCCCGCATGTCACTCCATTTATACACCGCCCCATTTCCCACACGCCACTCCATTTCTACTTTTCTACTCCGCCCCATTTCCCACGCGTGACTCCATTTAAACACCACCCCATTTCACACATGTCACTCCGTTTAAACACCGCCCCAGTTGCCAGACATCACTCCATTTGTACACCGCCCAATTCCCGCACACCGCTTCATTTAAACACCACCCCATTCCCCACACGTCACTCCATTTAAACACAGCCCCATTTGCCACACGTCACTGCATTTATACATTTATACACTGCCCCATTTCCCACACGTCATTCAGTTTATACACCGGCCCATTTCCCACAAGGCACTCCATTTATACATTTATGCACAGCCCCTTTTCCCGCATGTCACTCCATTTAAACACCGCCACATTTTCTGCACGTCACTCCATTTAAACACCGCTCCATTTCCCACAGGTCACTCCCTTTATAAATTTATATTCAGCCCCATTTCCCGCATGTCACTCCATTCACACACCGCCCCATTTTGCACACGTCACTCCATTTATACACCGCCTATTTCTCACATGTCACTCCACTAACACACTGCCCCATCTCTGGCATCACTCCATTTATTCACCGCCCAATTTCCCACATGTCAGTCGATTTATACACCGCCCCATTCCTGACATCACACCAATTATACACCGTTCCATTTCCTGACATCACTCCATTTATACACTGCCTCATATCCCACACGTCACTCCATTTATACACAGCCCTGTTTTCTGATGTCACTCCATTTGTAAACCGCACCAGTTCCTGACCTCACTCCATTCATACATGGCCCTATTTCCCACAAGTCACTCCATTTAAACCCTGCCCCATTTCACACATGTGTGAAATTTATACACCACCCTATTGCCGAAACGTCACTCCATCCAGACACTGCCCCATTTCCCACACATCAATCCATTTATACACTGGCCCGCTTCGCACACATCACTCCATTTATTCATTTAGACATGACCCCATTTGCCACACTCCATTTCAATTAAACCCTGCCCCATTTTCCAGAGGTCAGTCCATTTATACATCGCCCCATTTCCCAGACATCACTCCATTTACTCACCTCCCCATTTCCCAGACATCACTCCATTTAAGCACCGCCCCATTTCACGCACGTCACTCCATTTACACGTTTCTACTCTGCCCCATTTTGCACACTTGACTCCTTTTAAACACCTTCCCATTTCTCACATGTCAATCTGTTTAAACACAGCCCCATTCCCCACACGTGACTCTATTTAAACACCGTCCCATTTGCCAGACATCATTCCATTTATTCACCGCCCAATTCCCGCATACCACTCCATTTAAACACCTCCCCATTCCACGCATCACTCCATTTATGCACCGACCCAGTTCCTGCACATCACTCCATATAAACATCACCCTATTTCCCGCATGTGACTCCATTAAAACACTGCCCCATTTTCTGCACAATACTCCATTTAAACACCGCTCCATTTCCCACAGATCACTCCCTTAGACGTTTAGATTCAGCCCCATTTCCTGCATGTCACTCCATTCACACACCGCCCCATTTCGCACACGTCACTCCATTTATACACCGCCTATTTCTCACACGTCACTCCACTTACACACTGCCCCATTTCCTGGCATCACTCCATTTATTCACAGCCCAATTCCCCACACGTCAGTCGATTTATACACCGCCCCATTCCTGACATCACACCAATTATACACCGTTCCATTTCCTGACATCACTCCATTTATACACTGCCTCATATCCCACACGTGACTCCATTTATACACTGCCCTGTTTTCTGACGTCACTTCATTTGTAAACCGCACCAGTTCCTGACCTCACTCCATTTATACATGGTCCTATGTCCCACACATCACTCCATTTATACACTGCCCCATTTCCTGACATCAGTCCATTCATACACCACCCTATTTCCCACATGTCACTCCATTTATACCCTGCCCTATTTCCCACATGTCACTCCATTTATACACCGCCCTATTGCCCAAACGTCACTCCATTCATACACTGCCCCATTTGCCACACATCAATCCATTTATACACTGGCCCGCTTCGCACACATCACTTAATTTATACATTTAGACATGACCCCATTTGCCACACTCCACTTCAATTAAACCCTGCCCCATTTTCCAGACGTCAGTCCATTTATATATCGCCCCATTTCCCAGACATTACTCCATTTACTCACCTCCCCATTTCCCAGACATAACTCAATATAAGCACCGCCCCATTTCCCTCACGTCACTCCATTTACATGTTTCTACTCTGCCCCATTTCCCACACTTGACTCCTTTTAAACACCTTCCCATTTCTCACGTGTCACTCTGTTTAAACACCTCCCCATTCCCCACACATCACTCCATTCAAACACTGCCCCACATCCCACATTGATACCATGTGCCCCACAAGTCACTCCATTGATACACCGCCCCATTTCGCGCACGTCACTCCATTTATACACCAACCTAATTCCTGATATACTTTTATTAATCTACCATCCCATTCCCCACATGTCAATCCATGTATACACCACCCCATTTCCCACATGTCACTCTAATTAAACACCGACCCATTTTGCACACGTCACTGCATTTTAACACATCCCCATTTTCCACGCATCACTCCATTTATGCACCGACCCAGTTCCTGCACATCACTCCATATAAACATCACCCTATTTCCTGCATGTAACTCCATTAAAACACCGCCCCATTTCCGGCATGTCACACCATTTAAACGCCACACCATTTACTGCGGAAACTCCATTTATATACCACCCCCATTTCTAGCCCATCACTTCATTTAAACACCTGCCTCTTTCCCGCACATCACTCCATTAAAACACCGCCCCATTTCCCGCACATCATTCCTTTTAATCTCCGCTCCATTTCCCACCCGTCACTGCAATGAAACACCACCCCTTTTCCTGTTCGTCACTCTATTTAACACCGCTCCATTTCCCGCACGCCACTGTATTTAAACATAGCCCCATTTTCCACACATCACTCCATTTAAACACTGCCCCATTTGCCAGACATCACTCCATTAATACACCGCCCCATTTCCCACATGTGACTTAATTTATACTTTTCTACTCCGCCCCATTTCCCATACGTGATTGATTTAAACATCACCCCATTTCTCACATGTCACTCCATTTAAACACTGCCCCATTAGCCAGACATCACTCCATTTGTCCATCGCCCAATTCCCACATGCCACACCATTTAAAGACCACCCCATTCCTCACACATCACTCCATTTATACACCGCCCCATTTCCCAGCCATCACTCCATTTAAACACCGCCCCATTTCCCACACGTGACTCCATTTATAATTTTGTACACCGCTCCATATCCCGCATGTGAGTCATTAAACATCTCCCCATTTCTCACATATAACTCCATTTAAACACTGCCACATTATCCTGACATCAAAACAGTCAGACACCACTCGATTCCTGCATGCCACTCCATTTAAACACCACCCAGATCCCCACATGTCACTCAATTTATACACTGCCCAATTTCCACACATCACTGCATTTATACAGCGCCCCTTTCCTGACATCACACCATTTATTCACTGTTCCAATTCCTGAACTCACTCCACTTGTATAGTTCACGATTTCCCGCTCGTTACTCCATTTATACACTGCCCCAATTGCCACACGCCACTTCATTTAAACACGGCCCCTTTTCCCACAAGGTACTCCATTTATATAATGCCCCATTTCTCATATGTCACTCCATTTATACATTTGTACACCACCTCATTTCCCAGGCGTCACTCCATTTACACACTGCCCAATTTCCCGCATGTCACTCCATTTAAACACGGCCCCTTTTCCCACAAGGTACTCCATTTATATAATGCCCCATTTCTCATATGTCACTCCATTTATACATTTGTACACCACCTCATTTCCCAGGCGTCACTCCATTTACACACTGCCCAATTTCCCGCATGTCACTCCATTTAAACACGGCCCCTTTTCCCACAAGGTACTCCATTTATATAATGCCCCATTTCTCATATGTCACTCCATTTATACATTTGTACACCACCTCATTTCCCAGGCATCACTCCATTTAAACACCGATCCTTTTCCCACAAGTCACTCCATTTATACATTTATATGCCAGCCCATTTCCCACTGGTCACTCCATTTATACATTTATACACTGCACCAATTCCAACACGTCACTCCATTTGTACATTTAAACACTGTCCCATTACCCACACGTCGCTCAATTTAAATACCGCTCCATTTCGCACAGGGGACGGAATTTATACATTTATACACCACCCCATTTCCCGCATGTCACACCAATTAAACGTTCATACACTGCCCCATTGCTCACACGTCGCTCCATTTATACATTTTCCACCACCCCATTTCCCACACATCACTCCATTTATACACTGCCCCATTTCCCTTGCGACAGTCTATTTATGCACTAACCTATTTCCCGGACATCACTCCATTGATACACCACCCTATTTCTCATACATCAATCCATTTATACCCCGCACTATTTCCCACACAGCTAACCATTTTCCCCCGCCCCATTTCCCACCATCACTCCTTTTATACATTTATACACCGCCCAATTTCCCAGACATCAGTCCATTTCAACACTGCTCCACTTCCCACAGGTCACTCCATTTATACATTTATATTCAGCCCCATTTCCCGAATGTTACTCCATTCATACACCGCACCATTTCGCACACGTCACTCCATTTATACACCGCCTATTCCTCACACGTTATTCCACTTACACACCGCCCCATTTCCAGGCATCACCCATTGATACAACGCCCTATTTCCCACAAGTCACTCGATTTATACCCCGCCCCATTTCCCCACATGTCACGCCATTTATACACTGCCCCATTTTCTGATGTCACTTAGTTATACACCACTCCATTTCCCACACATCAATCCATTCATACACCATCCCATTTTGCATACGTCACTCCATTTATACATTTATACTCCACCCCATTTGCCACTCGCCACTTCATTTAAACTCTGCACCATTTTCCAGAAATCACTCCATTTACACACTACCCCATTTCCTACATGTCACTCCATTTATACATCGCTCCGTTGCCCGCATGTCACTCCATTTAAACACTGCCCCATTTCCCACGCATCACCACCTCATTTCCCACACAGCACTCCATTTATACAACGCCCCATTTCCCACACGTCACTCCATTTCTACTTTTCTACCCAGCCCCATTTTCCACGCGTGATTCCATTTAAACACCACCCCATTTCTCACATGTCACTCCGTTTAAACACCGCCCCAATTGCCAGACATCACTCCATTTGTACACCGCCCAATTCCCGCACACCACTCCATTTAAACACCACCCCATTCCCCACACGTCACTCCATTTAAACACCCCCCCATTTCCCACACGTCACTGCATATCTAGATTTATACACTGCCCCAATTCCCACACACCACTCCATTTAAACACCACCCCATTCCCCACACATCACTCAATTTAAACACCGCCCCATTTCCCACAGGTCACTCCATTTATACATTTATACACTGCCCCATTTCCCACACGTCACTCAATTTAAACAGCGGCCCATTTCCCACATGGCACTCCATTTGTTCATTTATACACCGCTCCTTTTCCATCATGTCACTCCATTTAAACACTGCTCCATTTCCCACAGGTCACTCACTTTATACATTTATATTCAGCCCCATTTCCGGCATGTCACTCCATTCACACACTGCCCTATTTCGCACACGTCACTCCATTTATACACCGACTATTTCTCACACATCACTCCACTTACACACTTCCCCATTTCCTGGCATCACTCCATTTATTCACCGCCCAATTTCCCACACGTCAGTCGATTTATACACCGCCCCATTCCTGACATCACACCAATTATACATCATTCTATTTCCTGACATCTCTCCATTTATACACTGCCTCATATCCCACACGTGACTCCATTTATACACTGCCCTGTATTCTGACGTCACTCGATTTGTAAACCGCACCAGTTCCTGACCTCACTCCGTTTATACATGGCCCTATTTCCCACACATCACTCCATTTATACACTGCCCCTTTTCCTGACATCAGACCATTCATACACCACCCTATTTCCTGCAAGTCACTCCATTTATACCCTGCCCTATTTCCCACATTTCACTCCATTTATATACCGCCCTATTGCCCAAACGTCACTCCATTCATACACTGCTCCATTTGCCACACATCAATCCATTTATACACCGGCCCGTTTTGCACACATCACTCCATTTATTCATTTAGACATGACCCCATTTGCCACACTCCACTTCAATTAAACCCTGCCCCATTTTCCAGTCGTCAGTACATTTATATATCGCCCCATTTCCCAGACATCACTCCACTTAAGCACCGCCCCATTTCCCGCAAGTCACTGCATTTACACGTTTCTACTCGGCCCCATGTCCCCCACGTGACTCCTTTTAAACACCTTCCCATTTCTCACGTGTCACTCTGTTTAAACACAGCCCCATTCCCCACACGTGACTCCATTTAAACACCGTCCCATTTGCCAGACATCATTCCATTTGTTCACCGCCCAATTCCTGCATGCCACTCCATTGAAACACCTCCCCATTCACCACACGTCACTCCATTCAAACACTGCCCTACATCCCACATTTGTACCATGTGCCCCACACATCACTCCATTGATACACCACCCCATTTCGCACACGTCACTGCATTTATACATTTATACACTGCCCCAATTCTCGCACACCACTCCATTTAAACGCCACCCCATTCCCCACACGTCACTCAATTTAAACACCGCCCCATTTCCCTCGCGTCACTCCATTTATACATTTATATACTGCCCCATTTCCCACACGTCACTCAATTTAAACACCGGCCCATTTCCCACATGGCACTCCATTTGTTCATTTATACACCGCCCCTTTTCCCTCATGTCACTCCATTTAAACACCGCCACATTTTCTGCACATCACTCCATTTAAACACCGCTCCATTTCCCACAGGTCACTCCCTTTATACATTTATATTCAGCCCCATTTCCCGCATGTCACTCCATTCACACACCGCCCCATTTCGCACACGGCACTCCATTTATACACCGCCTATTTCTCACACGTCACTCCACTAACACACTGCCCCATTTCCTGGCATCACTCCATGTATACACCGCCCAATTTCCCACACGTCAGTCAATTTATACACCACCCCATTCCTGACATCACACCAATTATACATTATTCCATTTCCTGACATCACTCCATTTATACACTGCCTCATATCCCACATGTCACTCCATTTATATACTGCCCTGTTTTCTGACGTCACTCCAGTTGTAAACCGCACCAGTTCCTGACCTCACTCCATTTATACATGGCCCTATTTCCCACACATCACTCCATTTATACACTGCCCCTTTCCTGACATCAGTCCATTCATACACCGCCCTATTTCCAACAAGTCACTCCATTTATACCCTGCCCTATTTCCCACATGTCACTCCACTTATACACCGCCCTATTGCCCAAACGTCACTCCATTCATACACTGCACCATTTGCCACACATCAATTCATTTATACACCAGCCCGTTTTGCACACATCACTCCATTTATACATTTAGACATGACCCCATTTGCCACACTCCACTTCAATTAAACCCTGTCCTATTTTCCAGACATCAGTCCATTTATATATCGCCCCATTTCCCAGACATCACTCCATTTACTCACCTCCCCATTTCCCAGACATCACTCCATTTAAGCACCGCCCCATTTCCCGCAAGTCACTCCATTTACACGTTTCTACTCTGACCCATTTCCCTCACGTCACTCCATTTAAACACCATCACATTATCTGCACGTCACTCCATTTGAACACCGCTCCATTTCCCACACATCACTCCATTTATACACTGCCCCATTTCCTGATATCACTCCATTTATACACCCCCCAATTTCCCACAAGTCACTCCAATTATACCCAGCCCCATTTCCCACATGTCACTCCATTTATGCACCGTCCTATTTCCCACACATCACTCCATTCATACACTGCCCCGTTTCCCACACATCATTCCATGTGTCCACCCCTCCCCCCCCCCCCGTTTCGCACACATCACTCCATTTATACATTTATCCATCACCCCATTTGCCACACGCCACTTCATTTAAACCCTGCCCCATTTCCCAGGCGTCAGTCTATTTATACATCGCCCCATTTCCCAGACATCACTCCATTTACACACTGCCCCATTTCGCACACATCACTCCATTTATACTTTTATACACTGCCCCATTTTCCACATTTCACTCCGTTTATACACCGCCTCATTTCGCTCACGTCACTTCATTTATACCCTGACACAATTCCTGACATCATTCTATTAATATACCATCCTATTCCCCACATGTCACTCCATGTATACACCACCCGATTTCCCACATGTTAACCAATTAAACACCGCCCCATTTCCCACACTTCACTCCAATTATTCATTTGTACACCACCCCATTTCCCACGCTTCACTCCATTTGTACATTTATACACCGCCTCATTTCCCGCACGTCACTACATTTATACACTGCCCCATTTCCCACACATCACTCCATTTTAACACCGCCAATTTTCCACACATCACTCCATTTATGCACCGACCAATTTCCTGCACGTCACTCCATATGAACACCACCCTATTTTCCGCACGACACTCCATTAAAACATCGCCCCATTTCCCGCACATCATTCCTTTTATTCACCGCTCCATTTCATGCACATCACTGCATTGAAACACCACCCCATTTCCCGTTGGTCACTCTATATAAACACCGTTCCATTTCCTGCACGCCACTGTATTTAAACATCGCCACATTTCCCACACGTCACTCCATTTAAACATTTTCCACCGCCCCATTACGATAATGTCACTCCATTTATACACTGCCTCATTAGCCACACAACACTCTATTTATACACCGGCCCATTTCCCGGATATCACTTCATTTATACACTGCTCCATTTCCCACATGTCACTCCATTGATACACCGCCCCATTTCTCACACGTCACTCCACTTACACACCGCCACATTTCCTGGCATCACTCCATTTATACACTGCCCAAATTCCCACACATATAGTCGATTTATACACTGCCCCTTTCCTGACATCACTCTATTTATAAACCGTACCATTTCCTGACCTCACTCCATTTATAAATGGCCCTATTTCCCACACATCACTCCATTTATACACTGCCCCATTTCATGACATCACTCCAATCACACACCGCCCTATGTCCCACAAGTCACTCCATTTATACACCTCCCCATTAGCCACCCATCACTCCATTTATACACCTCCCCATTTCATGACATTACTTTGTTATACACCAACCTATTTGGCACGGGTGACACCATTCATACACTGCCCCATTTCCCAAACGTCACTCCATTCATACACTGCCCCATTTCCCACACATCAATCCATTTATACACCACCCCATTTCGCATTCGTCACTCCATTTATACATTTATACACCACCCCATTTGCCACATGCCACTTCATTTGAACCCTGCCATATTTCCAAGACGTCACTCCATTTATATATCGCCCCATTTCACAGACATCACTCCATTTACACACAACCTGATTTCCCACATGCCACTCCATCTATACACCGCTCGATTTCCCAATGCCACACCAGGCAGCACGGTAGCCTTGTGGATAGCACAATTGCTTCACAGCTCTAGGGTCCCAGGTTGAATTCCAGCTTGGGTCACTGTCTGTGTGGAGTCTGCACATTCTCTCCGTGTGTGCGTGGGTTTCCTCCGGGTGCTCCGGTTTCCCCCCACAGTCCAAAGATGTGCAGGTTAGGTGGATTGACCATGATAAATTGCCCTTAGTGTCCAAATTTACCCTTAGTGTTGGGTGGGGTTACTGGGTTATGGGGATAAGGTGGATGTGTTGACCTTGGTTAGGGTGCTCTTTCCAAGAGCCGGTGCAGACTCGATGGGCCGAATGGCCTCCTTCTGCACTGTAAATTCTATGATATCTATGTAAACACCGCCCCATTCCACTCACATCAGTGCATATAATCATCAACACATTTCCCAGATATCATTACATTTAAACACTGCCCCATTTCCCACGTCACTCCATTTATACTTTTCTACTCCGCCCCATTTCCCACACGTGACTCCATTTAAACACCGCCCATTTTTCACATCACTCGTTTGAACACAGCCCCATTTTCCAGACATCACTTCATTTGTACACTGCCCAAGTCCCGCACGCCACTCCATTTAAACACTGCCCCATTTCCCACATCACTCCATGTATACAGCACCCCATTTCCCACATGTCACTCCATTTAAACACCACGCCATTTCCAACAGGTCACTCCAATTATTCATTTACACACACCCCCATTTCCCACACGTCACTCCATTTGTCCGTTTATACACCGCCCCATTTCCCGCATGTCACTCCATTTATACATTGCCTCATTTCCAACACGTCACTCCATTTATACATTGCCCCATTTTCCACACATCACTCCATTTACACACCACCCTATTTCCCGCATGTGACTCAATTAAAACACCGCTCCATTTCCGGCAAGTCACTCCACTTAAACACCACACAATTTCCTGCACGACACTCCATTTATACACCACCCCCATTTCCCGCCCGTCACTCCATTTCAACACCACCCTATTTCCCGCACGTCGCTACATTAAAACACCGCCCCATTTCCCGCACATCATTCCTTTTATTCACCGCCCCATTTCCCGCACGTCACTGCCTTGAAACACCACCCCATTTCCCTTGAAACACAGCCCCTTTTCCCGCATGCCACTCTATTTAAACACCACTCCATTTCCCACACAACACACCAGTTACTCATTCTCCACCAGCCAATTTCCCACACATCACTTTTTTTCAAACAGCGCCCCATTTCCCACATGTCACTCCATTTATACATTTATACAATGCCCTATGTCACGCATGTTATTTCATTTAAACACGCCCCATTTCCCACATGTCACTCTATTTAAACACTGCACCATTTCCCAGACATCACTCCATTTATACACCGCCTCATTTCCCACACGTTATTCCATTTAAACACCACCCCATTTCCAACACGTGACTCCATTTATACACCACCTATTTCTCACACGTCACTTCATTTGTACACCACCACATTTCCGACACAGCAATCCATTTATACACCACCCCATTTCCCACACGTCTCTCCATTTAAACACTGCACCATTTCCCACGCGTCGTTCCATTTATTCACCGCCCTATTTCCCACATGTCACTCCATTTATACAATTATACACCGCCCCATTTCCTGACATCACTTCTGACATCACTCCATTTATACCCCGTCCCATTTCCCATATGTCACTCCATCAAACACCGCCCCATTTCCCAGACTTTACTCCATTTATACACCGCCCCATTTCCCACAGGTCACTCCATTTAAATACTGCACCATTTCCCAGACATCACTCCATTTATACACCGCCCCATTTCTCGGACATCACTCCATTTATACAATGCTCCATTTCCCACACGTCACTCCATTTAAACACCGCCCCATTTCACACATGTCACCAATTTATTCACCGCCCGATTTCCCGCTCTTTACTCTATTTAAACACCAACCATTTCCCACACGTCATACCATTTATACACCACCCTATTTTGTGCACGTCATTCCAATAATACATTTATACACCACTCCATTTCCCACACGTCACTCCATTTAGCCACCACCCCATTTCCCACCCATCGCTCCATTTAAACACCGCCCATTTCCCAGATGTCACACCATTTATATACCACCTCATTTCTCAGCCATCACTCCATTTATACAATGCTCCATTTCCCACACGTCACTCCATATATACAGAACCACATTTCCCGGAAGTCACTCCATTTAAACACCACCCCATTTCCCACACGTGACACCATTTATACACCACCCTATTTCCCACACGTCACTTCATTTGTTCACCACCCCATTTCCCACACAGCAATCCATTTATACACCGCCCCATTTCCGATACGTCACTCCATTTAAACACCGCCCCATTTCCCACATATCACTCCATTTATTCACCGCCCAATTTCCCGCTCTTTACTCTATTTAAACACCGCCCATTTCCCACATGTCACACCATTTATACACCACTCTATTTTGTGCACGTCACTCCAATTATCCAATTATACACCACCCCATTTCCCACATTACTCCATTTATACATTTGTACACCACCCCATTTCCCGCACAACACTCCATTTAAACACCGCCCCATTTCCCACACGTTACTCCATTTAGCAACCACCCCATTTCCCAGCCATCACTCCTATTTAAACACCGCTCCATTTCTCACATGTCTGTCCATTGGTACTTTTGTACACCGCCCCATTTCCCGCACCTGTCACATTTAAACACCACCCCATTTCCCACACAGCAATCCATTTATATACTGCCCCATTTCCCACACATCTCTCCATATAAACGCCGCCCCATTTCCCACATGTCACTCCATTTATTCACCGCCTAATTTCCCGCACGTTACTCCATTTAAACACCGCCCATTTCCCACATGTCACACCATTTATACACCACCCTATTGTGCGCATATCACTCCCATTACACTTTTATACACCGCCCCATTTCCCACACGTCACTCCATTTATACATTTGTACAACGTCCGATTTCCCGCACATCACTCCATTTGAACACCGCCCCACTTCCCACAGGTCACTCCATTTAGACACCACCCCATTTCCCAGCCATCACTCTATTTATAAACCGCCCCATTTCTCACACGACACTCTGTTTAAACACCACCTAATTTCTCACATGTCACTCCATTTAAACAATGCCCCATTTCCCATACATCATTCCATTTATCTCCCGCCCTCTTTCCCGCATGTCACTCCTTTTATACATTTATACACCGCCCCATTTCCTGACATCACTTCTGACAGCACTGCATTTATACCCTGTCCCATGTCCCATATGTCACTCCATTTATACACAGCCACCTTCCAGACATCACTCCATTTATCGATAGCCCCATTTACCACATGCCGGTCAATTTATTCACTGAATCATTTCCTGACCCCAGTTCATATCATGCCATTTATACACCATCCCATTTTCTGACAGCACTCTTTTAAAAATCTGCACCATTTCCAAACATCATTCCATTGATACACCACCATGTTTCCCGCACATCACTCCATTTTAACACCGCCCCATTTCCCACACTTCACTCCATTTAAGCACCGCCCCATTTCTCAGACATCACTCCATTTACACGTCGCCCCATTTGCTGCACTTCATTCCATTTAAACACTGCTCCATGTCCCACACGTTACTCCATTTTTACACTGCCCCATTTCCCGCATGTCACTCCATTTAAACTCCACCCCATTTCCCACATGTCACTCCATTTAAACAACGCTCCATTTCCCAGACATCACTCTATTTGAACACCGCCCCATTTCCCAGACATCACTCCATTTACACGTCGTCCCATTTGCTGCACTTCACTCCATTTAAACACTGCTCCATGTCCCACACGTTACTCCATTTTTACACTGCCCCATTTCCCGCATGTAACTCCATTTAAACTCCACCCCATTTCCCACATGTCACTCCATTTAAACACCGCTCCATTTCTCAGACATCACTCTATTTAAACACCGCCCCATTTCCCAATGTGACTCCATTTATACACTGCCCCTTTCAAGACATCACTCCATTTATCCATAGGCCCATTTACCACATGCCGGTCAATTTATACACTGACCCATTTCCTGACACCACTTCATTCACGCCATTTTTACACCGTCCCATTTTCTGACATCACTCTTTTTAAAATCTGCACCATTTCCAAACCTCACTCCATTTTTACACTGCCCCATTTCCTGCATGTCACTCTATTTAAACTCCACCCCATTTCCCACATGTCACTCCATTTAAACACCGCTTCATTTCCCAGACATCACTCTGTTCAAACACCACCCCATTTCTCAGACTTCAGTTCATTTATACAATGCTCCATTTCCCACACGTCACTCCATTTATATAGTTATACAATGCCCTATTTCACACACGTTATGCCATTTAAACACCGCCCCATTTCCCACAGGTCACTCTATTTAAACACCGCCCCATTTCCCAATGTGACTCCATTTATACACTGCCCCTTTCAAGACATCACTCCATTTATCCATAGGCCCATTTACCACATGCCGGTCAATTTATACACTGACCCATTTCCTGACACCACTTCATTCACGCCATTTTTACACCGTCCCATTTTCTGACATCACTCTTTTTAAAATCTGCACCATTTCCAAACCTCACTCCATTTTTACACTGCCCCATTTCCCGCATGTCACTCTATTTAAACTCCACCCCATTTCCCACATGTCACTCCATTTAAACACCGCTTCATTTCCCAGACATCACTCTGTTCAAACACCACCCCATTTCTCAAACTTCAGTTCATTTATACAATGCTCCATTTCCCACACGTCACTCCATTTATATAGTTATACAATGCCCTATTTCACACACGTTATGCCATTTAAACACCGCCCCATTTCCCACAGGTCACTCTATTTAAACACCGCCCCATTTCCCAGACATCACTCTATTTATACACCACCTTATTTCCCACACGTCACTCCATTTAAACACCATCCCATTTCCCACACGTCACTCCATTTAAACACCATCCCATTTCCCAGCCATCACTCACATTTAAACACCGCCCCATTTCTCACACGTCTGTCCATTTATACTTTAATACACCGCCCCATTTCCCGCACGTGACTCACTTAAACATCACCCCATTTCCCACACAGCAATCCATTTATATATCGCCCGATTTCCGCACGTTACTCCATTTAAACATCGTCCATTTCACACACTTCACACAATTTATTCACCACCCTATTTCTCACACGTCACTTCATTTGTACACCACCCCATTTCCCACACAGCAATCCATTTATACACTGCCCCATTTCCGACACGTCACTCCATTTAAACACCACTCCATTTCACACGTCTCTCCATTTATACATTTGCACACCACCCCATTTTCTGCACGTCACTCCATTTAATCACCGCCCCATTTCCCACACGTCACTTCATTTAGACACCACCCCATTTCACAGCCATCACTCCATTTAAACTCCGTCCCATTTCTCACACGTCACTCCATTTATACTTTTATGCACCGCCCCATTTCCCGTACATGACTCATTTAAACACCACGCCATGTCCCACACGTCACTTCATTTATTCGCCGCCCGATTTCCCGCATGTTACTCCATTTAAACATCGCCCATTTCCCACACTTCACACCATTTATACACCACCCTATTTCGTGCACATCACTCCAATTATACATTTATAAACTGCTCCATTTCCCACACGTCACTCCATTTATATAGTTATACAATGCCCTATTTCACGCACGTTATGCATTTAAACACCGCCCTATTTCCCACAGGTCACTCTATTTAAACACCGCCCCGTTTCCCAGACATCACTCCATTTATACACCGGTTTATTTCCCACACGTCACTCCATTTAAACACCGTCCCATTTCCCACACATCACTCCATTTAGCCACCACCATTTTCCCAGCCATCACTCCCATTTAAACACAGCCCCATTCTTCACACATCTGTTCATTTATACTTTAATACACCGCACCATTTCCCGCACGTGACTCATTTAAACATCACCCCATTTCACACACAGCAATCCATTTATATACCACCCGATTTCCCGCACGTTACTCCATTTAAGCATTGCCTATTTCCCACACTTCACACCATTTATACACCACCCTATTTCGCGCACATCGCTCCAATCATACATTTATACACTGCCCCATTTCCCACACGTCACTCCATTTATATAGTTATACAATGCCCTATTTCACGCACGTTACGCCATTTAAACACCGTCCCATTTCCAACAGGTCACTCTATTTAAACACCGCCCCATTTCCCAGACATAACTCCATTTATACACCGCCTTATTTCCCACATGTCACTCCATTTAAACACCATCCCATTTCCCACACGTCACTCCATTTAAACACCACCCCATTTCACACGTCTCTCCATTTATACATTTGCACACCACCCCATTTTCCGCACGTCACTCCATTTAATCACCGCCCCATTTCCCACACGTCACTTCATTTAGACACCACCCCATTTCACAGCCATCACTCCATTTAAACTCCGTCCCATTTCTCACACGTCACTCCATTTATACTTTTATGCACCGCTCCATTTCCCGTACATGACTCATTTAAACACCACGCCATGTCCCACACGTCACTTCATTTATTCGCCGCCCGATTTCCCGCATGTTACTCCATTTAAACATCGCCCATTTCCCACACTTCACACCATTTATACACCACCCTATTTCGTGCACATCACTCCAATTATACATTTATAAACTGCTCCATTTCCCACACGTCACTCCATTTATATAGTTATACAATGCCCTATTTCACGCACGTTATGCCTTTAAACACCGCCCTATTTCCCACAGGTCACTCTATTTAAACACCGCCCCGTTTGCCAGACATCACTCCATTTATACACCGGTTTATTTCCCACGCGTCACTCCATTTAAACACCATCCCATTTCCCACACGTCACTCCATTTAAACACCGTCCCATTTCCCACACATCACTCCATTTAGCCACCACCATTTTCCCAGCCATCACTCCCATTTAAACACCACCCCATTGTTCACACATCTGTTCATTTATACTTTAATACACCGCCCCATTTCCCGCACGTGACTCATTTAAACATCATCCCATTTCACACACAGCAATCCATTTATATACCACCCGATTTCCCGCACATTACTCCATTTAAGCATTGCCTATTTCCCACACTTCACACCATTTATACACCACCCTATTTCGCGCACATCGCTCCAATTATACATTTATACACTGCCCCATTTCCCACACGTCACTCCATTTATATAGTTATACAATGCCCTATTTCACGCACGTTACGCCATTTAAACACCGTCCCATTTCCAACAGGTCACTCTATTTAAACACTGCCCCATTTCCCAGACATAACTCCATTTATACACCGCCTTATTTCCCACATGTCACTCCATTTAAACACCATCCCATTTCCCACATGTCACTCCATTTAAACACCGTTCCATTTCCCAGCCATCACTCCCATTTAAACACCGCCCCATTTCTCACACGTCTGTCCATTTATACTTTAATACACCACCCCATTTCCCGCACGTGACTCATTTAAACATCACCCCATTTCCCACACAGCAATCCTTTTATATACCACTCCATTTCCCACACGTCGCTCCATAGGTTCACCAGGATGTTGCCTGGTATGTAGGGTGGTAGCTATGAAGTAAGGTTCAGTAGATTAGGATTGTTTTTGTTGGAAAGACGGAGTTTGAGGGGGGTCCTGATTGAGGTCAACCAAATTATGAGAAGTATGGACAGGGTGGATAGCAACAAGTTTTCGCAAGAGTGGGTGTGTCAGTTACAAGGGGTCACGATTTCAATGTGAGGGGGGAAAGTTTAAGGGAGATGTGCGTGGAAAGTTTTTTATGCAGAGGGTGGTGGGTGCCTCGAACGCTTTACCAGCGGAGGTGGTAGAGGCGGGAACGTTAGCATCATTTAAGATGTATCTGGACAGGTATATGAACGGGCGGGAACAGAGAGAAGTAGACCTTGGAAAATAGGAGACAGGTTTAGATAAAGGATCTGGATCGGCGCAGGCTGGGAGGGCCGAAGGGCATGTTCCTGTGCTGTAACTTTATTTGTTCTTTGTTCTTTATGTATACACAACCACATTTCCCGGAAGTCACACCATTTAAGCACAGCCCATTTCCCACATGTCACACCATTTATACACAACACTATTTTGCGCACGTCACTCCAATTATACATTTATACCGCCCCATTTTCCAAAAATAACTCCATTTATACACCACCCAATTTCTCAGCCATCACTCTCTTTATACAATGCTCAATTTCCCACATGTCACTCCATATATACAGAACCACATTTCCCGGAAGTCACTCCATTTAAACACCACCCCATTTCCCACACGTGACTCCATTTAAACACTGCCCCATTTCTCACACGTCACTTCATTGGTACACCACCCCATTTCCCACACAGCAATCCATTTATACACTGCCCCATTACCGACATGTCACTCCATTTAAACACTGCATCATTTCCCACACGTCCCTCCATTTAAACACCGTCCATTTCCCAGACTTCACTCCATTAAACACCGACCCATTTCCCACAGGTCACTCCATTTAAACACTGCCCCATTTCCCAGACATCTCTCCATTTATACACCACCCCATTTCTCAGCCATCACTCCATTTATACAATGCTCCATTTCCCACAGGTCACCCCATTTAAACACTGTCCCATTTCCCAGAAATCACTCCATTTATACACCACCGCATTTCTCACCCATCACTCCATTTATACAATGCTCCATTTCTCACATGTCGCTCCATATATACAGAACCACACTTCCCGGAAGTCCCTCCATTTAAACACCACCCCATTTCCCACACGAGACTCCATTGATACACTACCCTATTTCTCACACGTCACTTCATTTGTACACCACCCCATTTCACACACAGCAATCCATTTATACACCGCCCCATTTCCGACACGTCACTCCATTTAAACACCACCCCATTTCACATGTCTCTCTATTTATACATTTGTACACCGCCCCATTTTCCGCAAGTCACTCCATTTAAATACCGTCCCATTTCTCACACGTCAGTCCATTTATACTTTTATGCACCGCCCCATTTCCCGTACATGACTCATTTAAACACCACGCCATGTCCCACACGTCACTCCATTTATTCGCCGCCCGATTTCCCGCAAGTTACTCCATTTAAACATCGCCCATTTCCCACACTTCGCACCATTTATACACCACCCTATTTCGCGCACATCACTCCAATTATACATTTATACACTGCCCCATTTCCCACATGTCACTCCATTTATTTAGTTATACAATGCCCTATTTCACGCACGTGACGCCATTTAAACACCACCCATTTCCCACAGGTCACTCTATTTAAACACCGCCCCATTTCCCAGACATCACTCCATTTAAACACCACCCCATTTCTCAGCCATCACTCCATTTATTCAATGTTCCATTTCCCACTTTTCACTCCATATATACAGAACCACATTTTCCTGGAAGTCACTCCATTTAAACACCACCCCATTTCCCAGCCATCACTCCATTTATACACCGCCTTATTTCCCACACGTCACTCCATTTGAACACCATCCCATATCCAACACGTCACTCCATTTAAACACCGTCCCATTTCCCACATGTCAGTCCATTTACACTTTTATGCACCGCCCCATTTCCCGTACATGACTCATTTAAACACCACACCATGTCCCACACGTCACTCCATTTATTCGCCGCCCGATTTCCCACAAGTTACTCCATTTAAACATCGCCCATTTCCCACACTTCGCACCATTTATACACCACCCTATTTCGCGCACATCGCTCCAATTATACATTTATACACTGCCCCATTTCCCACACGTCACTCCATTTATATAGTTATACAATGCCCTATTTCACGCACGTTACGCCATTTAAACACCGCCCATTTCCAACAGGTCACTCTATTTAAACACCGCCCCATTTCCCAGACATAACTCCATTTATACACCGCCTTATTTCCCACATGTCACTCCATTTAAACACCATCCCATTTCCCACACGTCACTCCATTTAAACATCGTTCCATTTCCCAGCCATCACTCCCATTTAAACACCGCCCCATTTCTCACACGTCTGTCCATTTATACTTTAATACACCACCCCATTTCCCGCACGTGACTCATTTAAACATCACCCCATTTCCCACACAGCAATCCTTTTATATACCACTCCATTTCCCACACGTCGCTCCATAGGTTCACCAGGATGTTGCCTGGTGTGTAGGGTGGTAGCTATGAAGTAAGGTTCAGTAGATTAGGATTGTTTTTGTTGGAATGACGGAGTTTGAGGGGGGTCCTGATTGAGGTCAACAAAATTATGAGAAGTATGGACAGGGTGGATAGCAACAAGTTTTCGCAAGAGTGGGTGTGTCAGTTACAAGGGGTCACGATTTCAATGAGAGGGGGGAAAGTTTAAGGGAGATGTGCGTGGAAAGTTTTTTATGCAGAGGGTGGTGGGTGCCTCGAACGCTTTACCAGCGGAGGTGGTAGAGGCGGGAACGTTAGCATCATTTAAGATGTATCTGGACAGGTATATGAACGGGCGGGAACAGAGGGAAGTAGACCTTGGAAAATAGGAGACAGGTTTAGATAAAGGATCTGGATGGGCGCAGGCTGGGAGGGCCGAAGGGCATGTTCCTGTGCTGTAACTTTATTTGTTCTTTGTTCTTTATGTATACACAACCACATTTCCCGGAAGTCACACCATTTAAGCACAGCCCATTTCCCACATGTCACACCATTTATACACAACACTATTTTGCGCACGTCACTCCAATTATACATTTATACCGCCCCATTTTCCAAAAATAACTCCATTTATACACCACCCAATTTCTCAGCCATCACTCTCTTTATACAATGCTCAATTTCCCACATGTCACTCCATATATACAGAACCACATTTCCCGGAAGTCACTCCATTTAAACACCACCCCATTTCCCACACGTGACTCCATTTATACACCACCCTATTTCTCACACGTCACTTCATTGGTACACCACCCCATTTCCCACACAGCAATCCATTTATACACTGCCCCATTACCGACATGTCACTCCATTTAAACACTGCATCATTTCCCACACGTCCCTCCATTTAAACACCGTCCATTTCCCAGACTTCACTCCATTAAACACCGACCCATTTCCCACAGGTCACTCCATTTAAACACTGCCCCATTTCCCAGACATCTCTCCATTTATACACCACCCCATTTCTCAGCCATCACTCCATTTATACAATGCTCCATTTCCCACAGGTCACCCCATTTAAACACTGTCCCATTTCCCAGAAATCACTCCATTTATACACCACCGCATTTCTCACCCATCACTCCATTTATACAATGCTCCATTTCTCACATGTCGCTCCATATATACAGAACCACACTTCCCGGAAGTCCCTCCATTTAAACACCACCCCATTTCCCACACGAGACTCCATTGATACACTACCCTATTTCTCACACGTCACTTCATTTGTACACCACCCCATTTCACACACAGCAATCCATTTATACACCGCCCCATTTCCGACACGTCACTCCATTTAAACACCACCCCATTTCACATGTCTCTCTATTTATACATTTGTACACCGCCCCATTTTCCGCAAGTCACTCCATTTAAATACCGTCCCATTTCTCACACGTCAGTCCATTTATACTTTTATGCACCGCCCCATTTCCCGTACATGACTCATTTAAACACCACGCCATGTCCCACACGTCACTCCATTTATTCGCCGCCCGATTTCCCGCAAGTTACTCCATTTAAACATCGCCCATTTCCCACACTTCGCACCATTTATACACCACCCTATTTCGCGCACATCACTCCAATTATACATTTATACACTGCCCCATTTCCCACACGTCACTCCATTTATTTAGTTATACAATGCCCTATTTCACGAACGTGACACCATTTAAACACCGCCCCATTTCCCACAGGTCACTCTGTTGATTGTTAAATTCTTCACCCGGTAGTCTGGCTCAATAAAATGAGAGATGGATTTGTAGGTATAGTATCATTTAATAATAACTAACTTGCAAGGCTGGCCTACTGGGAGAACTCCAGGACACACAGCTGCCTCCTGTGAGTTCCGCAGTAAGTGAGACAGAAGACAAAAGGGTTTCTGCTGATGTATTCAAAATCACAGTAAGAGTCACATATAAGCTTCCCATTGGTCATTCTATACACCTTCTGACCTGGCCCTATATCCTAATTGGTCACTTTGCATTGTAACCCCAGCATCCTCTTCACCTTCTGACCATGCGGCCACCCTCCCCCGATAGTTTCAAAGAGGCTTTGGCTGAATCTCTTTGTTCTTTGTCTGTGAGCCCCCTACCATCAGCCGGCCCTACTAACTATCCTATCTTAACTAATAATTCTAATTTTATCACATTCATTTATTAATTTCCTCATTCCCTCCTTTTATCATTTCATGATAAACTATCGGTCCAAGCCGCAGTCACGGCCCCTCATCTAGGAACATTCGTCGCTGTATTTCTAATTCCTGTTGCAGCACCCCATCATCCTCTGCACCCTTGTGCATCCGAACAGCCAAGACTCTAGGGGCGGCTATCTGTTCCACCGCATTCTGCATTTTACCTATCACGCATTTAAGGACGGCCAGGCCCACAAAGATGCAGCCGAGTGCCACTGCTAGATACATGGCCATATTTATCAACCAATCCTTCCAACCTCCGAATCCCCAGCTACCCCAAGAGCCAGGGTCCCGCATACCGTCCAGGTGGTCCCTTATGCGATCCATAAATGTAGTGATGTTAGCGGTTAAATCTTGAACTCCCATGATACACTTACCCTGCACTATGGCGCATACCCCACCTTCCCGGACCAGAAGATAGTCAAGAGCATACCGGTTCTGCATGGCAAACAACCGCAGTTGAGATAGTTCCTTTGTTATTGCCCCGAGGGCCCCTAAGGTCTCGTTTCCCAGGATGGTAAGGCCGCAAATAAAATAATTCCTATCGTTGACCGCCAAGGAACCCCCCACACCCCCCAGTGTCAAGGCGCTCAGAATTCCCCATCCGGCTGAGTGGCCCCGGTTGGGTGCTAGGACCTGAGGTTTCTTCCAACCTTCGCAAAATTCGGCTGAGACTGACCGGCGCGCCAATTGACGGTGCAGTATCCACTCAGTGGGGCAGGGGACCGTGGTAGGGACTAGAGTCCCGATAGCAATTCGGCGGGGAAATGCGGGTGACAAAACATTGGTCGCTGTACCATTAAAGAAAAAGTAGTATCCTGGCTCTGTGTACAGGCTTGCATCACAATCAGTATATTGATTGAGCAGGGAACCCCCAGTAGCCCATTTCATCCAGCTTTGGAAAGCCCATTCGAGCCTCCTAGCAATGCGGAATGCCCTAGACCCAACAGTGATATGAGAGACATTCGCCCTGCCGCAAAGGAGCTGGAGGCCAGCGTTCAATGGAACGCAGGTGGTGTTATGACAGATGCATTGGCCAGACGCCTGAGTGACATGACACCTCCTATCCGTACAAGCGGGGAACAGACATGTTATGTTCGTTTCCACCTCTACTAGCAAACACCCGTACCCCGGACTGCTGAAACAATTCTCGTACGACCGGGAATCTCTATTGGGAGTGAAGTGGCTAGGTATATACGCCCTCCACCGTCGAAGCTTATCATACTGAGAGTGGGAATTATCTCTAGGAAGGGGAAGGCAAATAGCTGGTGGGGCTGAACCCGGATCGTAAGGAAGAGTAACTTGCTCGGGCGGTGGCTCGGAACGCTGACAATGAACCACAGTTTGGGGAGTGCCCCAAACCGGTGAAACATAAAATAACCTAGACACCGATGCGGGGTTCGGGTAGCAGACAACCCGTCCCTGGCCATACAAACGGTGGTAGACCTGATAGAAGAGATTCATACTGCCCCAGTTACCCCCCTCCCGGGTCCTATATGAATCGAGTACATCCTCCGAGAACCTGCGTTCTAGTTGTACCTCCCTCCTCACACGGCCCTTCCTTTGTCTAGTCCCTGTCTTTCTCTCACAACCTCTTCCTCCCCCCTCCTCACACTCTGATTTTACCTGTAAGGCACCAAGGTGAACACATCCAAAATCAAATTTACATGTACTCCAAAAACAAGGCAATGTCCATGTAATAGTCCCTTCCCATCGTTGGGACCGGTGCAATTGCTTCATGAGTCCTGCACGGTCCGTCAGCTGGATGATCTTCCATGAGTCGATACCCCGTCCTCGTATATGGGGACAGCGGAGAACGTCACCTCTGCATAAGTGCAATGTTCTTGTAGTTTGGTTGGTGTTGCAGATGTAGATGATATTCCCCTGTTCCATGTCCGCCGCCAATGTCACTCCAAGCGAGGCGAGGCCGAAGATCACACAGGCGGTGTGTAGCCACCCCATCATGCTTCACACCTGTAAAACAACACTGGGTAAGGGAGGCAGGTTAGTGACCGACCTTTTTACAGTGGTGGAGGTGGACCCAAGCACTCCGCCCCTCCACTTTGACTGCAGTGGGGGTGGCAAGGAGAACTTGGAATGGTCCCTCCCATCGCGGCTCTGACCCTTTCCGAGTCCAATTTTTGACCATGACATAACTACCAGGCTGCACTGAAAGCGAGCTATGTAATGGGGACGGTGACAGGTGAGCTGCTCGAACCTGGCCATGGAGCTCCTTCAGTACCTTAGTGAGGGCTAGAACATAAGTAGTCATTTCTTCAGTCATATGGTGAAACTGAACCAGCCTAGGAACATGCAGGTTCCAGGGAGTTCTAAGGGGCCTGCCATAAAGGATCTCGGCAGGGGAGAGCCGGGCCGATCCCGCAGGTGTAACCCGCAGCTGGAAGAGGGCAATGGGGAGCAACTTAAGCCATGTCAGTCCCGTGTCTGCTCTTAATTTAGCCAACTTAGTTTTGAGGGTCTGATTGTGTCTCTCAACCAACCCGGCCGCCTGCGGTCGGTACGCACAGTGTAACTGCTGGCGTATGCCCAACTGGGAGCAGAACTCCTTGTTAATCTGTCCAATAAAATGAGGCCCGTTATCAGAACTTAACTGGGCTGGTATGCCGTACCGGGGAATGATTTCCCGCATCAGAACTTTGACCACAGTAACAGCTTTATTATCGGTAGTCGGATACGCCTCAACCCATTTGCTGAACACATCCACAATGGCCAAAACATATTTATAACATTGACATCGTTCCAACTCAATGTAATCCATTTGGAGCGTCTCAAAGGGACCACTGGGCAACGGAGTTTGCCCCACCCCACAAGGGATACCTTTACCGGTGTTATATTGCTGACAAATCAAGCACCGATTACTGATACTCTGGGCCATCCCCTGCATCTTAGGGTGCCACCAAGTGTCCAGTAACAAATCACTAGTCCCCCGAGCCCCACAATGAGTTGCAAAGTGTACACATTCGATGACCCATAATGCTAGCACATCAGACATACAAGTCTGATGTGCTGGAGTGGTCCATAAAGAAGAAACAGAATCATATGTACAACCTAACCGTTTCCACATTTGTTTATCACTCACAGGAGCGTCCTCCTGTAACCTTATGACGTCTTGGATGGTTGGCATTGGCTTGTCAGAGGTAGACCTATGTACTGCAGAACGTTTAGTCTGACTCAATATTTTAGGCACCATCACTTGCTGAGTTTGCGCGGCTGTCCGCGCTGCACAATCTGCACGTTCATTACCAACGTCAACCGGGCTCTGACCGTTTGTATGTGCAACGCATTTAATGACGGAAATCTGTGCGGGCATAAGGAGGGCCTGCAGTAGGTCATTAACTAAACCCCGGTGGGATATCTCCGTGCCTGCCGAGTTAAGGAATCCCCTATGCTTCCAGAGCTGTCCAAAGTCATGAACCACCCCGAAGGCGTATCGTGAGTCAGTGTAAATATTTACCCGGCGATCTGCCGCGAGTATACATGCACGGGTAAGGGCAAAAAGTTCGGCTTGTTGGGCTGAATAAGGGGTCTGAAAAGCGGCTGCTTCTAGGGTCAGTCCATCCTGATCCACGATTGCGTAACCGGACAGTCTCTGGCCAGTGGGGCTTATTAATGCACTGCCATCAACATACATAATCATGTCAGGTTGATCTAACGGTATATCGCTCAGATCTTCCCTTATCGAAGTAGCTTCCTGAATCAGGGCTAGACAGTTGTGGCCAGGTGCGTCTTCATGGTCAGGGGGACCGCTAAGAAAACAGGCTGGATTGAGAGTAGTACAATATTTAAATGTCAGACGTGGATTGTTTAGAAGGTATATTTCATACCTATTCTGACGAGCTGCGGTAAGATGCTGAGTCTGCAGCTGCCCCAGTAGTGCGATGACCGAGTGGGAGCTATACACCGTAATGTCCTGTTGGAGAGTTATATTGGCAGCAGCCTGCAGACTATTGTATATCGCTGCCAGGATCTGGGTGCAAACAGGGTAGCCCAACGCCACTGGATCAAGTTTGGAAGAGTAATATGCCACGGGCCGGTGCTTATCCCCATGTTGCTGGGTGAGTACCGCTGTTGAACACCCTTCCAGAACAGTACAGTATATCTGGAACGGTCGGTCGTACAGGGGCCTACCGAGGGCCGGTGCTTGTAACAAGGCCTGCTTCAGGCAACGGAAGGCCTCGAGTGCCTCGGTGGTTAGAGTAAAATTCCCCCCTTCGCTAGTGTAAGGCGTCAGCAGCTTTGTATAGACAGCGATGTTCGGTATCCACTGCCTACAATAATTCACCATACCCAGCCAATGACGGACCTCCTTGGCTGTGGTAGGGGCTGGGAATTGGCATATGGGTTCAAGCCTACTGGGTTCAAGACTTCTGTCTGTGGCTGTAAGTAACACCCCTAAGAACTTGACCTTTGTCTGAGCCACCAGGACCTTTGATTGTGAAACAACGTAACCCAACGAGGCTAGGTGGTTTAATAACTGGATCACATCATCCCTGTTACTGGGCTCATCGGGACTCGCTACCAATAGGTCATCAACATACTGAACTAGAGTGGAATCATGCTCCAACGTCAAGGCCTGGAGTTGGGTCTGCAGACATCTGGAGAAGAGCGTAGGTGAGTTGACGAACCCCTGAGGCAGTCGGGTCCAGGTATACTGCTGTCCATTATAAGTGAAGGCAAACAAATATTGACTTTCAGATGCGAGTGGAAGGGCAAAGAAAGCATGCTGGAGATCAACTATGGCGAAGACCCGGGCTTGAGCTGGAATTTGAGCCAGTATGTGGGCAGGATTAGGGACGAGAGCATGTAACGGCTGCGCGATGGCATTGATAGAACGTAAATCCTGCACTAACCGGTACTGGTCTGGTTTGCCTGGTTTGGGCACTGCAAGTATAGGGGTGTTACATTCTGATTGGCAAGGGACCAGAATACCCTGTTGCAACAGTTCTCGGATTAATTTGTCTATAGACGTGGCAGCTTGGGGTTTCAGGGGGTATTGCCGAATGGAAGGCAGTATTACATTATCCTTGATCGGTACCCTAATAGGTGTAACATTTGTCTGTCCTACTTGTGATGGGCATTCTGCCCAGACCTGTGGGTTGACATATTCCAAAACGTCACGTCCCAAATGATGCTGAAGACGAGTGTTAATAGTTTCAGGGAGCTCAAAATATTTTATGGAAGTGCCGTCTGGCAAGACTTGAAGTGTGTACTCCGTTGGATCTGAATGATCCACTGCCCTCCTTACCATAGGCCCCAAATCCTTGGCATGGTATTGGTCTTGGACTTGACGTGTAATGTGAGGGCCTACAGAAGCTGACTGTGGCCATAAATGTGGTGGTATGGTAACAAAATCGGCTGTACCTTCTTTTCCCGTGACTGTGGCTGTAATCTTGACCGACCATTCGGTCCCAATTAACGGCTGGTATTTGTCCTCCAACTCCCTGTTCTGTCCGGTTCTATCATAGGCCAGTGTAACGTGGCACAGTGAATGTTCAATATCTAACGCCCACCACTGTGGCGTGACAGAAATATAGCACTGTTGTCTCGTCCTCCATGATTGAACCGTTACCCCTTCATCCCCGCACTCGAGCTGTAGCTGGAAGATACACAGTAAATCTCTGGCCAACAAGTTACAGTCCAATCCAGTAGTTTCCACAAACCGATGGTCTGTAGACTTATCCTCATAAGTGACTACCACAGGGTCTGAAATAGGATACTCACACACCTGGCCTGAGGGGCGGAGTGCTTGGGTCCACCTCCACCACTGTAAAAAGTTCGGTCACTAACCTGCCTCCCTTACCCAGTGTTGTTTTACAGGTGTGAAGCATGATGGGGTGGCTACACACCGCCTGTGTGATCTTCGGCCTCGCCTCGCTTGGAGTGACATTGGCGGCGGACATGGAACAGGGGAATATCATCTACATCTGCAACACCAACCAAACTACAAGAACATTTCACTTATGCAGAGGTGACGTTCTCCGCTGTCCCCATATACGAGGACGGGGTATCGACTCATGGAAGATCATCCTTTCTCGTCACGTACTCCGTCTTAATCTTTGTAACTGAGCCTCCTTCCTGGCCTTCACCCTCCTTCCAATAAAATCTGACTGCCCGGGCCATCTGGGAAGGGTCGTTCTCTGTCCAATTCATATTATTACATTTCACGGCAGTGGCCACAGAAAGTGGTAGGCAATGCATTAACATAGCACAGTACTGAGGGGAATTCTGGCCATTCTGATACAGCAAGTCGCCTGACTGCGCACGGTAGAGTTCATTAAAGCGTTCCAGAAAGTCCTCTGGCTCCTCAGGCTTTTTAGGTTTGAGGTCTAAGACACTAGAGATGTTTATGGGCTTTCGAAACGTGGCATTCAACGCATTCAGGATCTGTGCCTGTCTATCATCGTCCAAGGCATGGGCTTGCTGGAGTGCGGCGTGGCTAGCATAATTTAAATGGTTAAGGTGACTGCGGTATTCTGCTGGGGTTAAAACCTGCTGGACTAGGGCCCAGAGGTCCCGAGAGTCAGCTTGGTAAACTGAGATGGTAGTTCTCAGAAAGTCCACGAAAGCAGCAGGAGATTTCTTCCTGTCTGGGATCACAGCCAGAATAGCCATCATCTCACTGGGTCTCCATGGGAAATAAATATCTATAGTGGGTTGAGCTGCGGCTGTCGCAGCGTCCGGATTCGTTATCTTCCTAACTGGCAACTGTCTCAGAGTCTCACTAGGGGGCGCTTTAGCAGATTCCTCTGGCTCCGCAGAGACTTCAATGTTTTTACCTTCCACTAGGGGGAGTTCCGGCCCCTCAGAACCATTCCCCCCCGTCTTCTTTGTTCCTACACGTGTCTGTCTCAAGACTTCGGCCTTAAGGGATCCCTGTGGTATGGGCAATTGTTGCCGTATAGGATCAGACCCCTCTCTTATTGTCCGGGATCTGGTCCTAGAACTAACGGGGCTTGTGGAACCGAGCCCCTCTTCTCTAACCGCAACCGAAGGGACTGGAGAAGCTGGTATGATGTGAATCTGGGAAGGAGCAACTGGATATAATTTATGATATCCTGGGGGCTCTGGAATTAGTGCAGACAATGCTACTGGTGCAGTGGGGACTCTACCCGACATGGTCCAATTATCTAAGTCATCGTCTACCTCTGTCAATGCAAGGCCAGCCATTGAACTACGTAGCCCATTTTTTTTACTCGAGTCTGCCCCAGTAGGCAGCTCCCTCTCTTTACTCGCGCGTTTTTTGAATGCACACTCCTTTTTCAAGACCTCTAGAGTTTTGTGAGTCCCGCCTTCACTAATTGGAATCCCCATTTTAAGGGCATTGTCTTGCCAACTTGATAACATGATCTTATCCCTCTCCTCTTGACAATATTGTCTCCATAGTCCAATCAACTCTTTCGCTCGGAGGCTTTGATGTTTCTTCCAAATTTCCCTCTGAATTTGTTTAATTAAGTCAAGATCCTTAGTGCCCCCTAATGGCCATTCGTCTCCCAATTTCTTTCTCAAAGTTGCTGATAGTTTTCTAAAATCTTTCGCTTTATCCGGATAAGTATCACATAATATTTGCAAAGAACTGTTTGGATCACCCGTAGTATCCAAGCAATTCCCCATTATCTCGAACTAGTCCTCAAGACTGCGTTGTTCGCCACTACAGTCCAAGGATACAATTTTAACTTAACCAACTATAGTTCCCAAAACACACACGGAACTGAATCCCACAAACAACCTCTAACTGAACCGCCCAACTAAGACGTCCCATCAGTTAAACCAATTCCTAACTGAACTGTAACATACCGGTTACATCCCATCAGTTAAACCAACCCTCAGTCGTACCTACATCGACTGATTTTCCGACTTTTCTAATCCCCAGACTGACCTTTGATTTCGTCGAGACTATCGCACCGTACCAGCCGCGATTGACCAGGCCAATCAGTCCATGGGAAAGGGGAGATCAACGTGGCAATTTTAAGCTACTCACGTTGTGGGCCCATGTCCACTTTCCGTGTCCAAAATCAGCCTAATTCTGAGTTCGCAGCTGGCCGGTGTTTGTCTCGAGAAACCCGGGTTTCAGGCACCAAATGTTGATTGTTAAATTCTTCACCCGGTAGTCTGGCTCAATAAAATGAGAGATGGATTTGTAGGTATAGTATCATTTAATAATAACTAACTTGCAAGGCTGGCCTACTGGGAGAACTCCAGGACACACAGCTGCCTCCTGTGAGTTCCGCAGTAAGTGAGACAGAAGACAAAAGGGTTTCTGCTGATGTATTCAAAATCACAGTAAGAGTCACATATAAGCTTCCCATTGGTCATTCTATACACCTTCTGACCTGGCCCTATATCCTAATTGGTCACTTTGCATTGTAACCCCAGCATCCTCTTCACCTTCTGACCATGCGGCCACCCTCCCCCGATAGTTTCAAAGAGGCTTTGGCTGAATCTCTTTGTTCTTTGTCTGTGAGCCCCCTACCATCAGCCGGCCCTACTAACTATCCTATCTTAACTAATAATTTTAATTTTATCACATTCATTTATTAATTTCCTTAACTCTATTTAAACACCGCCCCATTTCCCAGACATCACTCCATTTAAACACCACCCCATTTCTCAGCCATCACTCCATTTATACAATGTTCCATTTCCCACATTTCACTCCATATATACAGAACCACATTTTCCTGGAAGTCACTCCATTTAAACACCACCCCATTTCCCAGCCATCACTCCATTTATACACCGCCTTATTTCCCACACGTCACTCCATTTGAACACCATCCCATATCCAACACGTCACTCCATTTAAACACCGTCCCATTTCCCACATGTCAGTCCATTTACACTTTTATGCACCGCCCCATTTCCCGTACATGACTCATTTAAACACCACACCATGTCCCACACGTCACTCCATTTATTCGCCGCCCGATTTCCCACAAGTTACTCCATTTAAACATCGCCCATTTCCCACACTTCGCACCATTTATACACCACCCTATTTCGCGCACATCGCTCCAATTATACATTTATACACTGCCCCATTTCCCACACGTCACTCCATTTATATAGTTATACAATGCCCTATTTCACGCACGTTACGCCATTTAAACACCGTCCCATTTCCAACAGGTCACTCTATTTAAACACCGCCCCATTTCCCAGACATAACTCCATTTATACACCGCCTTATTTCCCACATGTCACTCCATTTAAACACCATCCCATTTCCCACACGTCACTCCATTTAAACACCGTTCCATTTCCCAGCCATCACTCCCATTTAAACACCGCCCCATTTCTCACACGTCTGTCCATTTATACTTTAATACACCACCCCATTTCCCGCACGTGACTCATTTAAACATCACCCCATTTCCCACACAGCAATCCTTTTATATACCACTCCATTTCCCACACGTCGCTCCATAGGTTCACCAGGATGTTGCCTGGTATGTAGGGTGGTAGCTATGAAGTAAGGTTCAGTAGATTAGGATTGTTTTTGTTGGAAAGACGGAGTTTGAGGGGGGTCCTGATTGAGGTCAACAAAATTATGAGAAGTATGGACAGGGTGGATAGCAACAAGTTTTCGCAAGAGTGGGTGTGTCAGTTACAAGGGGTCACGATTTCAATGTGAGGGGGGAAAGTTTAAGGGAGATGTGCGTGGAAAGTTTTTTATGCAGAGGGTGGTGGGTGCCTCGAACGCTTTACCAGCGGAGGTGGTAGAGGCGGGAACGTTAGCATCATTTAAGATGTATCTGGACAGGTATATGAACGGGCGGGAACAGAGGGAAGTAGACCTTGGAAAATAGGAGACAGGTTTAGATAAAGGATCTGGATCGGCGCAGGCTGGGAGGGCCGAAGGGCATGTTCCTGTGCTGTAACTTTATTTGTTCTTTGTTCTTTATGTATACACAACCACATTTCCCGGAAGTCACACCATTTAAGCACAGCCCATTTTCCACATGTCACACCATTTATACACAACACTATTTTGCGCACGTCACTCCAATTATACATTTATACCGCCCCAGTTTCCAAAAATAACTCCATTTATACACCACCCAATTTCTCAGCCATCACTCTCTTTATACAATGCTCAATTTCCCACATGTCACTCCATATGTACAGAACCACATTTCCCGGATGTCACTCCATTTAAACACCACCCAATTTCCCACACGTGACTCCATTTATACACCACCCTATTTCTCACACGTCACTTCATTGGTACACCACCCCATTTCCCACACAGCAATCCATTTATACACTGCCCCATTACCGACATGTCACTCCATTTAAACACTGCATCATTTCCCACACGTCCCTCCATTTAAACACCGTCCATTTCCCAGACTTCACTCCATTAAACACCGACCCATTTCCCACAGGTCACTCCATTTAAACACTGCCCCATTTCCCAGACATCTCTCCATTTATACACCACCCCATTTCTCAGCCATCACTCCATTTATACAATGCTCCATTTCCCACAGGTCACCCCATTTAAACACTGTCCCATTTCCCAGAAATCACTCCATTTATACACCACCGCATTTCTCACCCATCACTCCATTTATACAATGCTCCATTTCTCACATGTCGCTCCATATATACAGAACCACACTTCCCGGAAGTCCCTCCATTTAAACACCACCCCATTTCCCACACGAGACTCCATTGATACACTACCCTATTTCTCACACGTCACTTCATTTGTACACCACCCCATTTCACACACAGCAATCCATTTATACACCGCCCCATTTCCGACACGTCACTCCATTTAAACACCACCCCATTTCACATGTCTCTCTATTTATACATTTGTACACCGCCCCATTTTCCGCAAGTCACTCCATTTAAATACCGTCCCATTTCTCACACGTCAGTCCATTTATACTTTTATGCACCGCCCCATTTCCCGTACATGACTCATTCAAACACCACGCCATGTCCCACACGTCACTCCATTTATTCGCCGCCCGATTTCCCGCAAGTTACTCCATTTAAACATCGCCCATTTCCCACACTTCGCACCATTTATACACCACCCTATTTCGCGCACATCACTCCAATTATACATTTATACACTGCCCCATTTCCCACACGTCACTCCATTTATTTAGTTATACAATGCCCTATTTCACGCACGTGACGCCATTTAAACACCGCCCCATTTCCCACAGGTCACTCTATTTAAACACCGCCCCATTTCCCAGACATCACTCCATTTAAACACCACCCCATTTCTCAGCCATCACTCCATTTATACAATGTTCCATTTCCCACATTTCACTCCATATATACAGAACCACATTTTCCTCGAAGTCACTCCATTTAAACACCACCCCATTTCCCAGCCATAACTCCATTTATACACCGCCTTATTTCCCACACGTCACTCCATTTGAACACCATCCCATATCCAACACGTCACTCCATTTAAACACCGTCCCATTTCCCACATGTCAGTCCATTTACACTTTTATGCACCGCCCCATTTCCCGTACATGACTCATTTAAACACCACACCATGTCCCACACGTCACTCCATTTATTCGCCGCCCGATTTCCCACAAGTTACTCCATTTAAACATCGCCCATTTCCCACACTTCGCACCATTTATACACCACCCTATTTCGCGCACATCGCTCCAATTATACATTTATACACTGCCCCATTTCCCACACGTCACTCCATTTATTTAGTTATACAATGCCCTATTTCACGCACGTGACGCCATTTAAACACCGCCCCATTTCCCACAGGTCACTCTATTTAAACACCGCCCCATTTCCCAGACATCACTCCATTTAAACACCACCCCATTTCTCAGCCATCACTCCATTTATACAATGTTCCATTTCCCACATTTCACTCCATATATACAGAACCACATTTTCCTGGAAGTCACTCCATTTAAACACCACCCCATTTCCCAGCCATCACTCCATTTATACACCGCCTTATTTCCCACACGTCACTCCATTTGAACACCATCCCATATCCAACACGTCACTCCATTTAAACACCGTCCCATTTCCCACATGTCAGTCCATTTGCACTTTTATGCACCGCCCCATTTCCCGTACATGACTCATTTAAACACCACACCATGTCCCACACGTCACTCCATTTATTCGCCGCCCGATTTCCCACAAGTTACTCCATTTAAACATCGCCCATTTCCCACACTTCGCACCATTTATACACCACCCTATTTCGCGCACATCGCTCCAATTATACATTTATACACTGCCCCATTTCCCACACGTCACTCCATTTATATAGTTATACAATGCCCTATTTCACGCACGTTACGCCATTTAAACACCGTCCCATTTCCAACAGGTCACTCTATTTAAACACCGCCCCATTTCCCAGACATAACTCCATTTATACACCGCCTTATTTCCCACATGTCACTCCATTTAAACACCATCCCATTTCCCACACGTCACTCCATTTAAACACCGTTCCATTTCCCAGCCATCACTCCCATTTAAACACCACCCCATTTCTCACACGTCTGTCCATTTATACTTTAATACACCACCCCATTTCCCGCACGTGACTCATTTAAACATCACCCCATTTCCCACACAGCAATCCTTTTATATACCACTCCATTTCCCACACGTCGCTCCATAGGTTCACCAGGATGTTGCCTGGTATGTAGGGTGGTAGCTATGAAGTAAGGTTCAGTAGATTAGGATTGTTTTTGTTGGAAAGACGGAGTTTGAGGGGGGTCCTGATTGAGGTCAACAAAATTATGAGAAGTATGGACAGGGTGGATAGCAACAAGTTTTCGCAAGAGTGGGTGTGTCAGTTACAAGGGGTCACGATTTCAATGTGAGGGGGGAAAGTTTAAGGGAGATGTGCGTGGAAAGTTTTTTATGCAGAGGGTGGTGGGTGCCTCGAACGCTTTACCAGCGGAGGTGGTAGAGGCGGGAACGTTAGCATCATTTAAGATGTATCTGGACAGGTATATGAACGGGCGGGAACAGAGGGAAGTAGACCTTGGAAAATAGGAGACAGGTTTAGATAAAGGATCTGGATGGGCGCAGGCTGGGAGGGCCGAAGGGCATGTTCCTGTGCTGTAACTTTATTTGTTCTTTGTTCTTTATGTATACACAACCACATTTCCCGGAAGTCACACCATTTAAGCACAGCCCATTTCCCACATGTCACACCATTTATACACAACACTATTTTGCGCACGTCACTCCAATTATACATTTATGCCGCCCCATTTTCCAAAAATAACTCCATTTATACACCACCCAATTTCTCAGCCATCACTCTCTTTATACAATGCTCAATTTCCCACATGTCACTCCATATATACAGAACCACATTTCCCGGAAGTCACTCCATTTAAACACCACCCCATTTCCCACACGTGACTCCATTTATACACCACCCTATTTCTCACACGTCACTTCATTGGTACACCACCCCATTTCCCACACAGCAATCCATTTATACACCGCCCCATTACCGACATGTCACTCCATTTAAACACTGCATCATTTCCCACACGTCCCTCCATTTAAACACCGTCCATTTCCCAGACTTCACTCCATTAAACACCGACCCATTTCCCACAGGTCACTCCATTTAAACACTGCCCCATTTCCCAGACATCTCTCCATTTATACGCCACCCCATTTCTCAGCCATCACTCCATTTATACAATGCTCCATTTCCCACAGGTCACCCCATTTAAACACTGTCCCATTTCCCAGAAATCACTCCATTTATACACCACCGCATTTCTCACCCATCACTCCATTTATACAATGCTCCATTTCTCACATGTCGCTCCATATATACAGAACCACACTTCCCGGAAGTCCCTCCATTTAAACACCACCCCATTTCCCACACGAGACTCCATTGATACACTACCCTATTTCTCACACGTCACTTCATTTGTACACCACCCCATTTCACACACAGCAATCCATTTATACACCGCCCCATTTCCGACACGTCACTCCATTTAAACACCACCCCATTTCACATGTCTCTCTATTTATACATTTGTACACCGCCCCATTTTCCGCAAGTCACTCCATTTAAATACCGTCCCATTTCTCACACGTCAGTCCATTTATACTTTTATGCACCGCCCCATTTCCCGTACATGACTCATTTAAACACCACGCCATGTCCCACACGTCACTCCATTTATTCGCCGCCCGATTTCCCGCAAGTTACTCCATTTAAACATCGCCCATTTCCCACACTTTGCACCATTTATACACCACCCTATTTCGCGCACATCACTCCAATTATACATTTATACACTGCCCCATTTCCCACACGTCACTCCATTTATTTAGTTATACAATGCCCTATTTCACGCACGTGACGCCATTTAAACACCGCCCCATTTCCCAGACATCACTCCATTTAAACACCACCCCATTTCTCAGCCATCACTCCATTTATACAATGTTCCATTTCCCACATTTCACTCCATATATACAGAACCACATTTTCCTGGAAGTCACTCCATTTAAACACCACCCCATTTCCCAGCCATCACTCCATTTATACACCGCCTTATTTCCCACACGTCACTCCATTTGAACACCATCCCATATCCAACACGTCACTCCATTTAAACACCGTCCCATTTCCCACATGTCAGTCCATTTACACTTTTATGCACCGCCCCATTTCCCGTACATGACCCATTTAAACACCACACCATGTCCCACACGTCACTCCATTTATTCGCCACCCGATTTCCCACAAGTTACTCCATTTAAACATCGCCCATTTCCCACACTTCGCACCATTTATACACCACCCTATTTCGCGCACATCGCTCCAATTATACATTTATACACTGCCCCATTTCCCACACGTCACTCCATTTATATAGTTATACAATGCCCTATTTCACGCACGTTACGCCATTTAAACACCGTCCCATTTCCCAGACATAACTCCATTTATACACCGCCTTATTTCCCACATGTCACTCCATTTAAACACCATCCCATTTCCCACACGTCACTCCCTTTAAACACCGTTCCATTTCCCAGCCATCACTCCCATTTAAACACCACCCCATTTCTCACACTTCTGTCCATTTATACTTTAATACACCACCCCATTTCCCGCACGTGACTCATTTAAACATCACCCCATTTCCCACACAGCAATCCTTTTATATACCACTCCATTTCCCACACGTCGCTCCATAGGTTCACCAGGATGTTGCCTGGTATGTAGGGTGGTAGCTATGAAGTAAGGTTCAGTAGATTAGGATTGTTTTTGTTGGAAAGAAGGAGTTTGAGGGGGGTCCTGATTGAGGTCAACAAAATTATGAGAAGTATGGACAGGGTGGATAGCAACAAGTTTTCGCAAGAGTGGGTGTGTCAGTTACAAGGGGTCACGATTTCAATGTGAGGGGGGAAAGTTTAAGGGAGATGTGCATGGAAAGTTTTTTATGCAGAGGGTGGTGGGTGCCTCGAACGCTTTACCAGCGGAGGTGGTAGAGGCGGGAACGTTAGCATCATTTAAGATGTATCTGGACAGGTATATGAACGGGCGGGAACAGAGGGAAGTAGACCTTGGAAAATAGGAGACAGGTTTAGATAAAGGATCTGGATGGGCGCAGGCTGGGAGGGCCGAAGGGCATGTTCCTGTGCTGTAACTTTATTTGTTCTTTGTTCTTTATGTATACACAACCACATTTCCCGGAAGTCACACCATTTAAGCACAGCCCATTTCCCACATGTCACACCATTTATACACAACACTATTTTGCGCACGTCACTCCAATTATACATTTATACCGCCCCATTTTCCAAAAATAACTCCATTTATACAACACCCAATTTCTCAGCCATCACTCTCTTTATACAATGCTCAATTTCCCACATGTCACTCCATATATACAGAACCACATTTCCCGGATGTCACTCCATTTAAACACCACCCCATTTCCCACACGTGACTCCATTTATACACCACCCTATTTCTCACACGTCACTTCATTGGTACACCACCCCATTTCCCACACAGCAATCCATTTATACACTGCCCCATTACCGACATGTCACTCCATTTAAACACTGCATCATTTCCCACACGTCCCTCCATTTAAACACCGTCCATTTCCCAGACTTCACTCCATTAAACACCGACCCATTTCCCACAGGTCACTCCATTTAAACACTGCCCCATTTCCCAGACATCTCTCCATTTATACACCACCCCATTTCTCAGCCATCACTCCATTTATACAATGCTCCATTTCCCACAGGTCACCCCATTTAAACACTGTCCCATTTCCCAGAAATCACTCCATTTATACACCACCGCATTTCTCACCCATCACTCCATTTATACAATGCTCCATTTCTCACATGTCGCTCCATATATACAGAACCACACTTCCCGGAAGTCCCTCCATTTAAACACCACCCCATTTCCCACACGAGACTCCATTGATACACTACCCTATTTCTCACACGTCACTTCATTTGTACACCACCCCATTTCACACACAGCAATCCATTTATACACCGCCCCATTTCCGACACGTCACTCCATTTAAACACCACCCCATTTCACATGTCTCTCTATTTATACATTTGTACACCGCCCCATTTTCCGCAAGTCACTCCATTTAAATACCGTCCCATTTCTCACACGTCAGTCCATTTATACTTTTATGCACCGCCCCATTTCCCGTACATGACTCATTCAAACACCACGCCATGTCCCACACGTCACTCCATTTATTCGCCGCCCGATTTCCCGCAAGTTACTCCATTTAAACATCGCCCATTTCCCACACTTTGCACCATTTATACACCACCCTATTTCGCGCACATCACTCCAATTATACATTTATACACTGCCCCATTTCCCACACGTCACTCCATTTATTTAGTTATACAATGCCCTATTTCACGCACGTGACGCCATTTAAACACCGCCCCATTTCCCACAGGTCACTCTATTTAAACACCGCCCCATTTCCCAGACATCACTCCATTTAAACACCACCCCATTTCTCAGCCATCACTCCATTTATACAATGTTCCATTTCCCACATTTCACTCCATATATACAGAACCACATTTTCCTGGAAGTCACTCCATTTAAACACCACCCCATTTCCCAGCCATCACTCCATTTATACACCGCCTTATTTCCCACACGTCACTCCATTTGAACACCATCCCATATCCAACACGTCACTCCATTTAAACACCGTCCCATTTCCCACATGTCAGTCCATTTACACTTTTATGCACCGCCCCATTTCCCGTACATGACTCATTTAAACACCACACCATGTCCCACACGTCACTCCATTTATTCGCCACCCGATTTCCCACAAGTTACTCCATTTAAACATCGCCCATTTCCCACACTTCGCACCATTTATACACCACCCTATTTCGCGCACATCGCTCCAATTATACATTTATACACTGCCCCATTTCCCACACGTCACTCCATTTATATAGTTATACAATGCCCTATTTCACGCACGTTACGCCATTTAAACACCGTCCCATTTCCAACAGGTCACTCTATTTAAACACCGCCCCATTTCCCAGACATAACTCCATTTATACACCGCCTTATTTCCCACATGTCACTCCATTTAAACACCATCCCATTTCCCACACGTCACTCCATTTAAACACCGTTCCATTTCCCAGCCATCACTCCCATTTAAACACCACCCCATTTCTCACACGTCTGTCCATTTATACTTTAATACACCACCCCATTTCCCGCACGTGACTCATTTAAACATCACCCCATTTCCCACACAGCAATCCTTTTATATACCACTCCATTTCCCACACGTCGCTCCATAGGTTCACCAGGATGTTGCCTGGTATGTAGGGTGGTAGCTATGAAGTAAGGTTCAGTAGATTAGGATTGTTTTTGTTGGAAAGACGGAGTTTGAGGGGGGTCCTGATTGAGGTCAACAAAATTATGAGAAGTATGGACAGGGTGGATAGCAACAAGTTTTCGCAAGAGTGGGTGTGTTAGTTACAAGGGGTCACGATTTCAATGAGAGGGGGGAAAGTTTAAGGGAGATGTGCGTGGAAAGTTTTTTATGCAGAGGGTGGTGGGTGCCTCGAACGCTTTACCAGCGGAGGTGGTAGAGGCGGGAACGTTAGCATCATTTAAGATGTATCTGGACAGGTATATGAACGGGCGGGAACAGAGGGAAGTAGACCTTGGAAAATAGGAGACAGGTTTAGATAAAGGATCTGGATGGGCGCAGGCTGTGAGGGCCGAAGGGCATGTTCCTGTGCTGTAACTTTATTTGTTCTTTGTTCTTTATGTATACACAACCACATTTCCCGGAAGTCACACCATTTAAGCACAGCCCATTTCCCACATGTCACACCATTTATACACAACACTATTTTGCGCACGTCACTCCAATTATACATTTATACCGCCCCATTTTCCAAAAATAACTCCATTTATACACCACCCAATTTCTCAGCCATCACTCTCTTTATACAATGCTCAATTTCCCACATGTCACTCCATATATACAGAACCACATTTCCCGGAAGTCACTCCATTTAAACACCACCCCATTTCCCACACGTGACTCCATTTATACACCACCCTATTTCTCACACGTCACTTCATTGGTACACCACCCCATTTCCCACACAGCAATCCATTTATACACTGCCCCATTACCGACATGTCACTCCATTTAAACACTGCATCATTTCCCACACGTCCCTCCATTTAAACACCGTCCATTTCCCAGACTTCACTCCATTAAACACCGACCCATTTCCCACAGGTCACTCCATTTAAACACTGCCCCATTTCCCAGACATCTCTCCATTTATACACCACCCCATTTCTCAGCCATCACTCCATTTATACAATGCTCCATTTCCCACAGGTCACCCCATTTAAACACTGTCCCATTTCCCAGAAATCACTCCATTTATACACCACCGCATTTCTCACCCATCACTCCATTTATACAATGCTCCATTTCTCACATGTCGCTCCATATATACAGAACCACACTTCCCGGAAGTCCCTCCATTTAAACACCACCCCATTTCCCACACGAGACTCCATTGATACACTACCCTATTTCTCACACGTCACTTCATTTGTACAACACCCCATTTCACACACAGCAATCCATTTATACACCGCCCCATTTCCGACACGTCACTCCATTTAAACACCACCCCATTTCACATGTCTCTCTATTTATACATTTGTACACCGCCCCATTTTCCGCAAGTCACTCCATTTAAATACCGTCCCATTTCTCACACGTCAGTCCATTTATACTTTTATGCACCGCCCCATTTCCCGTACATGACTCATTTAAACACCACGCCATGTCCCACACGTCACTCCATTTATTCGCCGCCCGATTTCCCACAGGTCACTCTATTTAAACACCGCCCCATTTCCCAGACATCACTCCATTTAAACACCACCCCATTTCTCAGCCATCACTCCATTTATACAATGTTCCATTTCCCACATTTCACTCCATATATACAGAACCACATTTTCCGGAAGTCACTCCATTTAAACACCACCCCATTTCCCAGCCATCACTCCATTTATACACCGCCTTATTTCCCACACGTCACTCCATTTGAACACCATCCCATATCCAACACTTCACTCCATTTAAACACCGTCCCATTTCCCACATGTCAGTCCATTTACACTTTTATGCACCGCCCCATTTCCCGTACATGACTCATTTAAACACCACACCATGTCCCACACGTCACTCCATTTATTCGCCGCCCGATTTCCCACAAGTTACTCCATTTAAACATCGCCCATTTCCCACACTTCGCACCATTTATACACCACCCTATTTCGCGCACATCGCTCCAATTATACATTTATACACTGCCCCATTTCCCACACGTCACTCCATTTATATAGTTATACAATGCCCTATTTCACGCACGTTACGCCATTTAAAAACCGTCCCATTTCCAACAGGTCACTCTATTTAAACACCGCCCCATTTCCCAGACATAACTCCATTTATACACCGCCTTATTTCCCACATGTCACTCCATTTAAACACCATCCCATTTCCCACACGTCACTCCATTTAAACACCGTTCCATTTCCCAGCCATCACTCCCATTTAAACACCACCCCATTTCTCACACGTCTGTCCATTTATACTTTAATACACCACCCCATTTCCCGCACGTGACTCATTTAAACATCACCCCATTTCCCACACAGCAATCCTTTTATATACCACTCCATTTCCCACACGTCGCTCCATAGGTTCACCAGGATGTTGCCTGGTATGTAGGGTGGTAGCTATGAAGTAAGGTCAGTAGATTAGGATTGTTTTTGTTGGAAAGACGGAGTTTGAGGGGGGTCCTGATTGAGGTCAACAAAATTATGAGAAGTATGGACAGGGTGGATAGCAACAAGTTTTCGCAAGAGTGGGTGTGTCAGTTACAAGGGGTCACGATTTCAATGAGAGGGGGGAAAGTTTAAGGGAGATGTGCGTGGAAAGTTTTTTATGCAGAGGGTGGTGGGTGCCTCGAACGCTTTACCAGCGGAGGTGGTAGAGGCGGGAACGTTAGCATCATTTAAGATGTATCTGGACAGGTATATGAACGGGCGGGAACAGAGGGAAGTAGACCTTGGAAAATAGGAGACAGGTTTAGATAAAGGATCTGGATCGGCGCAGCCTGGGAGGGCCGAAGGGCATGTTCCTGTGCTGTAACTTTATTTGTTCTTTGTTCTTTATGTATACACAACCACATTTCCCGGAAGTCACACCATTTAAGCACAGCCCATTTCCCACATGTCACACCATTTATACACAACACTATTTTGCGCACGTCACTCCAATTATACATTTATACCGCCCCATTTTCCAAAAATAACTCCATTTATACACCACCCAATTTCTCAGCCATCACTCTCTTTATACAATGCTCAATTTCCCACATGTCACTCCATATACACAGAACCACATTTCCCGGAAGTCACTCCATTTAAACATCGCCCCATTTCCCAGACATCACTCCATTTATACACCACTTTATTTCCCACACGTCACTCCATTTATACACTGCCCCATTTCTTGCATGTTACTCCATTTATACTTTTATACACCGCCCCATTTCCCAGCCATCACTCCATTTAAGTACCGCCCCATTACCCGCACATGACTCATTTAAACACCACCACATTTCCCATAGTCTACTCCATTTATATATTTATATAATGCCCTATTTCACGCACGTTACTCCATTTAAACACCACCCCATTTCGCACATGTCACTCTATTTAAACACCGCCCCATTTCCCAGACATCACTCCATTTATACACCGCCTTATTTCCCACACATCACTCCATTTATACACCGCACCATTTCCCAGACGCCACTCCATTTATACATTTATACACCGCCCCATTTCCTGATATCACTCCATGTATACACCGCTCCATTTCCTGACATCACTACTGACATCACTCCATTTATACCCCCCTCATTTCCCACATGTCATTCCATTTATACACCGCCCCTTTTCCAGATATCACTCTTTTGATCCATAGCCCCATTTCCCTCATGTTACTCCATTTATACACCAACCAATTTCCTGACATCACTCCATTAATACACCGTCCCACTTTCTGACATCACTCCATTTAAAAACCGCACCATTTCCTGACCTCACTTTATTCATACATGGCCACGTTTCCAGCACATCACTCCATTTAAACAACGCTCCATTTCCACACGTCACAACCCCATTTATGCACAATTTTTATACACATTTATACACAACCCCATTTCCCGCTTGTTTCTCCATTCATACACCGCACATGCCACTCCCTTTGTTCACTGCCTATTTCTCAAACGTCACTCCACTTATTCAGCGCCTAATTGCCAGACATCACTCCATTCGCACACTGCCCCATTTCCCGCACGTCACGCCATTGATACCCCTCTCCCTTTCCTGACAGCACTCCATTTATACACGGCTCCATTTTCTGACATCACTCCATTTTTAGAACGCCTCATTTAAAAAATGCACTCCGTTTATACACCGCCCCTTTTCCTGACATCACTGCATTTATAAACTGCCCCATTTCCCATATGTCAGTCCATTTATACACCGACTCATTTCCCGACATCACTCCATGTCACTCCATTTATGCACCGCCCCATTTTCAATGCACTCCATTTATAAACCGCTCCATTTCCTGACCTCACTCCATTGATACAGTCCCCTATTACCCACACGTTACTCCTTATAAAAACCACCCCAGTTCCTGACATCACTCAATTTATACCCCACTCCATTTATAACCCACCCTATTTCCTGACATCATTCCATTTATACACCACCCCATTTCCCACTCGTCACTCCAATTATACACTGCCCTATTTCCCACTTGTCACTCCATTTATATACCAACCCTTTTCCCACGCGTCACTCCATTTATACATTTATGTCCCGCCCTATTACCCAAACGTCACTCCATTTATACACCGCCGCTATTCCCACACATCACTCCATTAATACACCCCCTCACCCATTTCCCAGACATCGCTCCATTTAATAACCGTCCCATTCCCTACACGTCACTCCATTGATACAACGTCTCCTTAGCCACATGTTACTCCATTAATACACTGCCCCATTTCCCACGTCACTCCATTTATACCCCGCCCTATTTCCCACACATCACTCCATTTATACAACGCTCCTTTTCCCACACGTCACACCATTTATTAATGTATTCTCCGTCCCATTTCCTGTACCTCACACTGCCCCAATTCACACGTGTCACTCCATTTAAACCCCACACCTTTTCCACCATAATACTCCATTTATACACCAGCCCATTTATACACCAGCCCATTTCCCGCACGTCATTCTATTTATTCACTGCCCCATTTCCGAACACCACTCCATTTAAACACCGCCCCATTTCCCACACCTCATTCCATTTAAACACCGCCCCATTTACCAAACATCACTCCATTTTTACATTTATACAACGCCCCATTTTGCGCACGTCACTCCATTTATACACCACCCTATTTCTCACACGTCACTTCATTTGAACACCACCACATTTCCCACACAGCAATCCATTTATACACCGCCCCATTTCCCACACATCTCTCCATTTATTCACCACCCTATTTCGCGCATGTCACTCCAATTATACATTTAAACACCGCCCCATTTACCAAACATGACTCCATTTTTACATTTATACACCGCCCCATTAGCCACACCTCACTCCATTTAAACACCACCAAATTCCCCAGACATCACTGCATTTATACACCACCCCTTATCCCACCTGTCACTCCATTTATACACCAAACCATTTCTCGCACGTCCCTCCATTTAAACAGCGCCCCATTTCCCGCACGTCACTCCATTTGTACACAGCCCCAATTCCCAGGCATCACTCTGTTTGTACATCGCCCCATTTGCTGCACTTCACTCCATTTATGCACTGCCCGATGTCCCATACATTAATCCATTTAAACACCACCCCATTTCATGCACGTCACTCCATTTAAACGCCACACCATTTCCTGCATGACACTCCATTTATACACCAGTCCATTTCCCACACGTCACTCCATTTGAACACCACCCTATTTCCCCCACGTGACTACATTAAAACACCGCACCGATTGCCACACGTCATTCTTTTTATTCACTGCCTCATTTCCTGCATGTCACTGCATTTAAACATCGCTCCATTTCCCATTCGTCACTCCATTCATACACTGACCCAATTCCTGACATCACTCCATTCATACGCCGCCTCATTTGCCACATGTCACTCCATTTACATACTGCCCCATTTCCTGACATCACTCCATATCTCTCTAATTGTACACCATCCCATTTTCTGACATCACTGCATTTATAAGTCACACCATTTTCTGACCTCACACATTTGTACACCACCCGATATCCCATGTCATTCAATTTATACATCGCCAAATTTCCTGACATCACTCCGATATACACCACCCCAGTTCCCACACATCACTCCATTTAAACACGGCCCACTTCCCAAACAGCACTCCATTTATACATTTATGCACAGCCACATTTCCCACACGTCACTCCATTTGAACACCGCCACGTTTCCAGCACGTCACTCCACTTAAACACCACTCCATTTCCAACAGGTCACTCCATTTATACATTTATACACAGCCGCGTTTCCCGCATGTCACTCCATTCATACACCGCCACATTTCGCACATGTCACTCTGTTTATACACCACACCATTTCCCACATGTCTCCTCATTTATACATTTGTGCACTGCCCCATTTCCCACATGTCACTCCTTTTAAACAGCGCCCAATTTGCCACACATCACTCCATTTATACACTTCCCCATTTCCTACACATCACTCCATTTATACAATTATACACTGCCCATTCCACACACTTCACTCCATTTATACACCGCCCCACTTCCCGCACATCACACCATTTATACACCACCGCATTTCCCACCCGTCACTCCATTTAAACACTGCCCCATGTCCCACACTTTAGTCCAGTCTTACACCGCCCCATTTCCTGCACGTCACTGCATTTGTAAACCGCCCCATTTCCTGCACGTCACTCCATTTGTAAACCGCCCCATTTCCCGCACGTCACGCAATTTGTACACCGCCCCATTTCCCACCCGTCTCTCCATTTATATACTGCTTATTCCATGCACATCACTCCATTTAAACACCAACCCATTTCCCAAGCATCACTCCACTTATACATCGCCTCATTTGCTACACGTCACTCCATTTATACACTGCCCCCTGTTGCACACGTTACTCCATTTTTATACGCCCCATTTCCCGCACGTCACTCCTTTTAAACACCACCCCATTTCCCACATGTCACTCCATTTAAACACCACCCCATTTCTCACACGTCACTCCATTTATACGTTTATAGTACACTCCATTTTGCGCACGTCGCTCCATTCAAACACCACCCCATACCCCACACGTCACTCCATTAAAACACCGGCAAGTTTTCCACAAGTTACTCCATTTAAACACCGCTCGATTTCCCGCAGGTCACTCCATTTATACATTTATACCATCCCCATTTCCCGCAGGTCACTCCATTTATACATTTATACCATCCCCATTTCCCGCATGTCACTCCATGTCACACCGCCCCATTTCCAAGACATCACTACGTTTATACATTGCCCCATTTGCTGCACGAGACTCCATTTATACACTGCACCATGTCCCACACGTGTCTCCATTTTTACACCGCCCCATTTACTGCACATCACTGCATTTAAACACTGCTCCATTTCCCATTCGTCATTCCAGTCATACACTGACCCAATTCCGGACATCACTCCATTTCTTTGCCGCCTTTTATTGCCACAAGTCACTCCATTTACACACTGCTCCATTTCCTCACATTACTCCATTTGTACAGCACCCCATTTTCTGACATCACTCCATTTATAAGTCGCACCATTTTCTGATCACCATTTGTACACCGCCCTATATCCCACATCATTCGATTTATACACCTCCAAATTTCCTGACATCACTCCTATATATACCATCCCACTTCCCACACATCACACCATTTAAACACCGCCACATTTCCCAAACGGCACTCCATTGATACATTTTTGCACAGCCCCATTTCCCACACATCACTCCATTTGAACACCGCCAAGTTTCCAGCACGTCACTCCATTTAAACACCGCTCCATTTCCCACAGGTCACTCCATTTATACATTTATACACAGCCACATTTCCCGCATGTGTATCCATTCATACACCGCCACATTTCACACAGGTCATTCTGTTTATACACTGCCTATTTCTCACACGTCATTCCACATATACTCCACCGCATTTCCTGACATCACTCCTTTCATACACCGCTCAATTTCCCACATGTCACTCCATTTATACACCATCACTTTCCTGACATCACTGTATTGATACATCGCTCCATCTCCTGACATTACTCCATTTATATGCTGCCTCATTTTCCTCGTGTCACTCCATTTACACACTTCCCTATATCCTGACATCACTCCATATCACTCCATTTGTACACCACCGCTTTTTCTGACATCACTCCATTTATAAACCACACCATTTCCTGACCTCACTCCATTCATACACCACACTGTATCCCAAGTCACTCCATTTATACACCGTCCAACTTCCTGACATCACTCATTTCTCACTCATCACTCATTTGGGGCCTACGGTAGCATGGTGGTTAGCATCAATGCTTCACAGCTCCAGGGTCCCAGGTTTGATTCCCGGCTGGGTCACTGTCTGTGTGGAGTCTGCACGTCCTCCCCGTGTGTGCGTGGGTTTCCTCCGGGTGCTCTGGTTTCCTCCCACAGTCCAAAGATGTGCGGGTTAGGTGGATTGGCCATGCTAAATTGCCCGTAGTGTAAAGTTAATGGGGGGGATTGTTGGGTTACGGGTATACGGGTTACGTGGGTTTAAGTAGGGTGATCATTGCTCGGCACAACATCGAGGGCCGAAGGGCCTGCTCTGTGCTGTACTGTTCTATGTTCTATGTTCTATTTCTACACTGATCTATTTCGCACATGTTACTCCATTTATATACCGCCCTATTTCACAAACGTCACTCAATTTATACACCACACCATTTCCCACACATCAATCCATTTATCGACCACACCATTTCCTACATGTCTCTCCATTAATACATTTATGCAATGCCCCATTTCCCACACGTCACTCCTTTTGAACACCGTCCAGTTTGCCACACATCACTCCATTTATACACCGCTCCATTTTCCGCACGTCACTCCATTTATACACCGCCACATTTGTCACATGGCACACCATTATACTCCGCCACATTTCCCAGACATCACTCCATTTAAACACTGCCTCATTTCCCACACTTCACTCCATTTATACAATTATACACCGCCCCATTCCCCACACTTCACTCCATTTATACACCGCCCAATTTCTAGCACATCACACCATTTATACACCACCGCATTTCCCACCCGTCACTCCATTTAAACACTGCCCCATGTCCCACACATTACTCCATTTTTAAACCGCCCCATTTCCTGCATGTAACTCCATTTATAAACCGCCCCATTTCCCGCACGTCACGCAATTTGTACACCGCCCCATTTTCCACCCGTCTCTCCATTTATACACTTCCCATACCACGCACATCACTCCATTTAAACACTGCCCCATTTCCCATGCATCACTCCATTTATACATCGCCCCATTTGCTGCACGTCACTCCATTTAAATATCACCCCATTTCCCAGTCATTACTCCATTTATACACAGCCCCATTTCCCAGACATCAGTCCATTTATACACTGCCCCATTTCCCACAGGTCACTCCATTTGAACACCACCCTATTTTCCCCACGTGACTCCATTAATACACCGCCCCGATACCCGCATGTCTTTCAATTTATTCACTGCCCTGCACGTCACTGCATTTAAACACCACTGCATTTAACCACTGCATGGTTAAGGGGTGGGGGGTTGTTGGGTTATGGTTATAGGGTGAATACGTGGGTTTGAGTGGGGTGATCATGGCTCAGCACAACATCGAGAGCCGAATGGCCTGTTCTGTGCTGTACTGTTCTATGTTCTATGTTCTATTTCCCATTCATCACTCCATTTATACACTGACCAAATTCCTGTCATCACTCCATTTATACGACGCCTCATTTGCTACATGTCACTCCATTTACACACTGCACCATTTCCTGACATCACTCTATTTGTACACTACCCCATTTTCTGACATCACTTCATTTATAAGTCGCACCATTTTCTGACCTCACTCCATTTGTACACCGCCCAATATCCCACGTCATTCGATTTAAACACCGCCAAATTTCCTGATATCACTGCAATACACACCACCCCACTTCCCACACATCACATCATTTAAACACCGCCCCATTTCCCAAATGGCACTCCTTTTATACATTTATACACAGCCACGTTTCCTGCATGTCTCTCCATTCATGCACCCCGCATTTCGCACATGTCACTCCGTTTGTACACCGCCTATTTCTCACACGTCATTCCACCTATACACCGCTGCATTTCCTGACATCACTCCATTCATACGCCGCACAATTTCCCACACGTCACTCCATTTAGACACCGTCACTTTCATGACATCACTGCATTGATACATCGCTCCATCTCCTGATATCACTCCATTTATAAACCGCACCAATCCTGACCTCACTCCATTTATACATCACCCTGTATCCCACGTCACTCCATTTATACACTGCCCCATTTCCTGACATCATTCATTTCTACACCATCCTATTTCGCACATGTTACTCCATTCATACACCGCCCTATGTCTCAAACGTCACTCAATTCATACACTACACCATTTCCCACACATGAATCCATTTATACACCGCCCCATTTCCTACCAATCTCTCCATTAATACATTTATACACCACCCAATTTCCCATACACCACTCCTTTTGAACACCGCCCCATTTGCCACATATCACTCCATTTATACACCATTCCATTTTCCGCATGTCACTCCAATTAAACACCGCCACATTTGTCGCATGGCACACCATTTATACACTGCCCCATTACCCAGACATCACTCCATTTATACAATTATACAGCACATATTCCCCACACTTCTCTCCATTTATACAACGCCCCATTTCCCGCACATCACTCCATTTATACAACACCGCATTTCCCGCCCATCACTCCATTTAAACACCGCCCCTTTCCCAGGCATCACTACATTTATACATCGCCCCATTTGCTGCACGTCACTCCATTTATGCACTGCACCATGTCCCACACGTTACTCCATTTTTACACCGCCCCATTTCCTGCACATCACTCCATTGATACACTGCCCAATTTCCCGCACGTCATGCCATTTGTACACCACCCCATTTCCCACCTGTCTCTCCATTTATACACCGCCCATTCCGCGCACATCACTCCATTTAAACACCACCCCATTTGTCGCACTTCACTCCATTTAAACAGCGCCCCATTTCCTTCACGACACTCCATTCAAACACCACTCCATTTCCCACAGGTCACTCCATTTATACATTTACACACAGCTGCATTTCAGGCATGTCAGTCCATTCATAGACCGTCACGTTTCGCACACGTCACTCCGTTTATACACCGCCAATTTCTCACACGTCATTCCACTTATACACCACCGCATTTCTTGACATCACTCCATTCATACACCACTCAATTTCCCACCTGTCACTCCATGTATACACCGTCACTTTCCTGACATCAATGCATTTATACATCGCTCCACCTCCTGACATCACTCCACTAATATGCTGCCTCATTTGCCTCACGGCACTCCATTTACACACTGCCCTATATCCTGACATCACTCCATATCACTCCATTTGTACACCGCCCCATTTTCTGACATCACTACATTTATAAACCGCACCATTTCCTGACCTCACTCCATTGATACACCACCTTGTATCCCACATCATTCCATTTATACACCGCCCCATTTCCTGACATCACACATTTATATACCACCCTATTTCTCAAACGTCACTCTATTTATACGCCACACCATTTCCCACACATTAATCCATTCATACACCACCCCATTTCCTACATGTCTCTCCATTAATACAGTTATGCACTGCCCCATTTTCCATACGCCACTCAATTTATACACCGCTCCATTTTCCTCACGTCACTCCATTTAAACACCACCACATTTGTCGCACGGCACGCCATTTATACACCGCCCCATTTCCCAGACATCATCACTCCATTTATACACCGCCCCATTTCTCACATTTCACTCCATTTATACACCGCCCATTTTCCCACACGTCACTCCATTTATACACCGCCCCATTTCCCGCATGTCACTCCATTATTCACCGCCCCATTTCACGCATGTCACTCCATTTAAGAACCACATCATTTCCCGCATGACACTCCATTTATTCACCAGTCCATTTCCCGCACGTCACTGCATTTAGACACTGCTCCATTTCCCATTCGTCATTCCATTCCTACACTGACTCAATTCATGACATCACTCCATTTATACACCACCCCATTTTCCACATGTCCTTCTTTTATACACTGCACCATGTCACTCTATTTAAACAACGCCCCATTTCCCACACGTCACTCCATTTATCCATTTGTACACCACCTCATTTCCCTCACTTCACTCCATTATAACACTGCCATTTTTCCTGCACGTCACACCATCTAAACACCACACCATTTCCTGCACGAAACTCCATTTATACACCACCCCATTTCCCACCCATCACTCCATTTAAACACCACCCTATTTTCTGCATGTCACTCCATTAAAACACTGCCCCATTTATCGCACGTCATTCCATTTATTCCCCACTCAAATTCCCAGACGTCACTGCATTTAAACACCGCCCCATTTCCCATTCATCACTCCATTTAAACACCGCGCCATTTCCCGTTCATCACTCCATTTAAACATCGCCCCATTTACCTCATGCCACTCTATTTAAATACTGCCCCATTTCCGCACGCCACTCCATTTAAACACACCCCATTACCCAGATGTCACTCCAATTATACATTTATACACAGCCCCATTTCCCACAGGTGACTCCATTTATATATTTACACACAGCCCCGTTTCCCCCATGTCACTCCATTCATACACCGCCACATTTTGCACACGTCGCTCCCTTCATACACCGCTCAATTTCCCACACGTCATTCTATTTATACACTGTCTCTTTCCTGACATCACTACATTTATACATTGCTCCACCTCCTGTCATCACTCCATTTATATGCTGCCTCATTTGCCACACGTCACTCCATTTACACACTGCTCCATTTCCTGACATCACTCCATTTCACTCCATTTGTACACTGCCCCATTTTCTGACATCACTCAATTTATTAACTGCACCATTTCCTGACCTCACTCCATTTATAGATCGTCCTATACTGTATCCACATCACTCCTGTATACACCACCCTATTTCGCACACGTTACTCCATTTATCCATCACCCTATTTCTCATACGTCACTCAATTTATATACTACACCATTTCCCTCACATCAATCCATTTATACACTGCCTCATTTCCCACATGTCTCTCCATTTACACATTTATGCAACGCGCATTTCCCACATGTCACGCCATTTGAAAACCGCCCCATTTCTCACACGACACTCCATTTATACAATTATACACTGCCCATTCGCCACACTTCATTCCAATTATGCACCGCCCCACTTCCCACCCTTCACTCCATTTATACACTGACCTGTATCCCACACGTCACTACATTTAAACAGCACCCCATTTCCCACACGACACTCCATTCAAACACCGCCCCAATTTCCCACATGTCATTGCATTTAAACACCACCCAATTTCCCACATGTCATTCCATTTATACACTGCCCCATTTCCGAGGCGTCAGTCCATTTATACATCGCCCCATTTGCTGCATGTAACTCCATTTTTCCACTGCCCATGTCCCATAGATTACTCCATTTTTATACCACCCCATTTCCCGTACGTCACTCCATTTAAACTCCACCCCATTTCCCACATGTCACTCCATTGAACCACCGCCCCATTTCCCAGACATCATTCCATTTATACACCACATTTCCCAGACATCACTCCATTTAAACACTGCCCCATTTTTCACACCTCACTCCATTTATACATTTACACAACGCCCCATTTCGCGCAAGTCACTCTATTTAAACACTGCACCATTTCCCAGATGCCACTCCATTTCAACACCGCCCCATTTCTCAGACATCACTCCATTTATGCACCGCCTCATCTCCCACATGTCACTCCATTTAAACACTGCCGCATTTACCAGACATCACTCCATTTATACACTGCCCCATTTCCCAGGCATCACTCCATTTAAACACCGCACCATTTCTCATACGTCACTCCATTTATACATTTAGAAAACGCACCATTTCCCACACGTCACTCCATTTAATTACTGCCCCATTTCCCACACCTCACTCCATTTAAACAGTGCCCCATTTCTCAGACATCACTGCATCTATACACCACCCCATTTCCCACACGTCACTCCATTTAAACAATGCGCCATTTCGTAGACATCACTCCATTTATAGCCCCATTTCAAAGCCACTCCATTCATACACGCCCCATTTTTAACATGTCCAGCCATTTATGCACTGCCTATTTCTCATACATCTCTCCATTTAAATACCGCCTCATTTCCCAGACATCACTCCATTCATGCACTGCCCCATTTCTCAGACATCACTCCATTTAAACTCCGCTTCATTTCCCAGACGTCACTCCATTTACACATTTATACACCGCCCCTTTCCCACATGTCACTCCATTTAAACACCGCCCCATTTCCCACACGTCAATCCATTTATAAATTTATACACGGCCCCATTTTGACGTATCATTCCATTTATACACTGCCCATTTCCTGACATCACCCCCTATCACTCCATTTCAAAACCGTGCCATTTTCTGACATCGCTCCATTTATAAACCGCACCATTTTTTGAACTCACTCCATTTCAGTACGGCCCAATTGCCCACTGATTAATCCATTTGTACACAGCCTCTTTGCCACACGTCATTCCACTTATACACTGCCCCATTTCCCACATGTCAGTCCATTTAAACACCGCCCAATTTTCCCACATAGCACTCCATTTATACACGACCCAATTTTCCACACGTCGCTTCACTTATACACCACCCCATTTCCCGCATGTCTCTCCAGAAGCTGTTTAGCACAGGGCTAATTCGCTGGCTTTGAAAGCAGACCAAGCAGGCTAGCAGCCCGGTTCGCTTCCCATAACAGCCACCCCGAACAGGCGCCGGAATGTGGCGACTAGGGGCTTTTCACAGTAACTTCATTTGAAGCCTACTCGTGACAATAAGCAATTTCCATTTCATTTCATTTAAACACCGCCCCATTTCACACATGTCACACGATTTATACACTGCCCCATTTCCCAGAGTTCACTCCAGTTAAACACAGCCCTATATCGCACACATCACTCAGTATATACATTTATACATCGCCCCTTTCTCCGTACGTCACTCCATTTTAACACGGCCCACTTTTCCCACACATCACTCCATTTATACACGACCCAATTTTCCACACGTCGCTCCACTTATATACCACCCATTTTCCGCATGTCACTCATTTTAAACACAGCCCCGTTTCCCACATGTCACACCATTTATACACTGCCCCTTTCCCAGACTTCACTCCAGTTCAACACTGCCCCATATCCCACACGTCACTCCATATGTACATTTAAACACCTTCCGATTTCCCGCACGTCACTCCATTTAAACACCGCCCTGTTTCCCGCACGTAACTCCATTTAAACACTGCTCCATTTCCAACAGGTCACACCATTTAAACATTTATACATGGCCACATTTCCCACATGTCACTCTATTCATACACCACCAAATTTCGCACACATCACTCCATTTACACACCACCTATTCCTCACGTCATTCCACTTATAAACCGCCCATGTACTGCAATCATTCCATTCATACACCGTCCAATTTCCCACACGTCACTCGATTTATACACTGTCCCTTTCCTGACATCACTGCATTCATACATCGCTCCATTTCCTGACATCACTCAATTTATACACCGCCTCATTTCCCACATGTCACTCCATTTACACACTGCCCCATTTCCTGACATCACTCCATATCTTTCAATTTGTACACCGCTCCATTTTGGACATCACTCCATTTATCAACCGCAACATTTCATGACCTCACTCCATTTATACACCGTCCTCTATCCCACGTCACTCCATTTATACACCGCCCCATTTCCTGACCATTTATACACCACCCCATTTCCCACACATCTCTCCATTTATACATATAATCACCGCCCCATTTCTCACACGTAACTCTACACGGCCCCATTTCCCACATATCAGTTCATTTAAACACCGCCCCATTTCCCAGACATCCCTCAATTTGTATACAGCCCCTATTGCCAGACATCACTCCATTTATTCACTGCTCCATTTTCCACACGTCACTCCATTTAACAGTGCCCCATTTTCCACACGTCCCTCCATCTAAACACCGCACATTTCCCTCACGTCTTTCCATTTATACACCGCCTCATTTCCCGCACTTCACTCCATTTACCAGCGGCCCATTTCCCACACTTCACTCCATTTAAACAGCGTCCCATGTCCCACAGGTCACTCCATTTGTACTTTTATACAACGCCCCATTTCCCGCACATCTCTACATTTATACTCTGCCGCATTTTCCACATGTCACTCCATTTAAACACCAGTCCATTTGCCAGACATCACTGCATTTATAAATTGCCCGCTTGCCGCACGCCACTCCATTTAAACGCTATCCTATTTCCCACAGGTCACTCGCTTTATACTTTCATACAACGCCCCATTCCCCACATGTCACTCCATTTAGCACCCCCCATTGTCTACACGTCACTCTGTTTTTACATTTGCACACTGCCCCATTTCCCGCACGACACTCCATTTTTACACCACCCCATTTCCCATCCATCACTCCATTTAAACACCGCACTATTTCCCGCACGTCATGCCATTAAAACATCTCCCCATTTCCCGCACGTCACACCGGATAAACGCCACTCCATTTCCCGCCCTTCACTCCATTTAAACACCACCCTATTTCTCACACATCAGTCCATTAAAACAACTCCCCAGTTCCCCCATGTCACTCCACATATACACCGCCACATTTCCTGACATCACTCCATTTATACACCACCCAATTTCCCACACGTCACTCCATTTATATACCGTCCCTTTCTTGACATCACTGCATTGTTACATCGCTCGATTTCCTGACATCACTCAATTTATACATCGCCCAATTTCCGACACGTCACTCCATTTATACACAACCCAATTTCCTGATATCACTCCAGATCATGCCACGTATACACAGCCCGCCCCATTTTCTGCCATCACTCCATTTATAAACCACACCAGTTACTGACCTCACTGAATTTATATGCCGCCCTATTTCCCACATCGCTCCATTCACACACCACCCTATTTCCTGACATCACTTATTAATACACTGTCCTATTACCTACACTTCACTCCATTTATACCCCGCCCCATTTTCACACTTTACTCTATTTATGCACCACTCCATTTCCTGACATCACTTATTAATACACTGCCGCATTTTCCACACATTACTCCATTTAAATACCTCCCCATTTCACTCACATCACTCCATTTAATCACCGCCCCAGGTCCCTCACGTACGCCATTCATACACCGCCCCTTTTCCTGCACGTCACTCCATTTAAACACCATACCATTTCCCGCACGACACTCCATTTATACACCACCCAATTTCCAGCCCTTCACTCCATTTAAACAACATTATTTTCCACACGTGACTCCATTAAAACACCAATCCATTAAAACACCGCCGCATTTCCTGCACGTCATTCCATTTTTTCACCGCCCCATTTCCCGCACGTCACTGCATTTACACACTGCCCCATTTCCTGTTCGTCACACCATTTAAACATCGCCCCGTTTTCTGCGTGTCACTCCACTTAAACACCGCAGCATTTCCCACACATCACTCCAATTATATATTTATACACCGCTACATTTTGCACGCGTTATTCCATTTAAACACGTCCGTATTTCCCAACACTTCACTCTATTTATACACGGCCCCATTTTCTGCACGTCACTCCATTTAAACACTGCCCCATTTCCCAATTATTCATTTGTACACATCACTCCAATTATTCATTTGTACACTGCCCCATTTCCCGCACGTCACTCTAATTAAACACCACACCATATACCGCACAACACTCCATTTATACACCACCCCATTTCCCGCCCTTCACTCCATTTCAACACCACACTATTTCCTGCATGTCACTCCAGTTAAACACTCCAGGAACAAGCCTTTCCATTCACCTGAAGAAGGAGCCGTGCTCCGAAAGCTCGTGTTCGAAACAAACCTGTTGGACTTTAACCTGGTGTTGTAAGACTTCTTACTGTGCTCACCCCAGTCCAACGCCGGCATCTCCACATCATGACTCCAGTTAAACACCACCCTATTTCCCACATGTCACTGCATTTAAACAACGCCCCATTTCCCATTCATCACTCCATTTAAACACCGCCCCATTTTCTGTACGTCACTCCACGTATACACCACCCAATTTCCCACACGTCACTCCATTTATACACTACAAATTTCCTGATATCACTCCAGATCATGTCATTTGTACACCGCCCACCCCATTTTCTGACATCACTCCATTTATAAGCCGCACCAGTTCCTGACCTCACTGAATTTATACGCTGCCATATTTCCCACATCACTCCATTCATGCACCGCCCTATTTCCTGACATCACTGCATTGATACACCACTCCATTTCCTGACATCACATATTAATGCACTGCCGCATTTTCCACACTTCACTCCATTTAAATACCGCCCATTTCCCTCACATCACTCCATTTAAACACCGCCCAAATTCCCACATTGCACTCCACATATAGACCTGCTGCATTTCCTGACATCACTCCACTTATACACCACTCCATTTCCTGACTTCACTTCTGACATCACTCCAGTTATACTCCGCCTCATTTCCCACATGCACTCCATTTATATACCGCCGCGTTTCCAGACACACACTATTTATCCATAGCCCCATTTCCCACATGTCACTCCATTTATACACTTACCCATTTCCTGACATCATTCCATATGATTCTATTTATACACCGCCCCATTTTCTGACATCACTCAGTTTATAAACAGCACTATTTCCTCACCTGACTCCATTTATATACCGCCCTATTACCCACACGTCACTCCATTTAGAAACCGCCCCATTTCCTGACATCATTCCATTGATACACCATCCCATTTCTCGGACTTCAATCCATTTAAACACCACACCATCTTCCGCACGGGACTCCATTTTACACCACCCCATTTCCTCCCGGCATTCCATTTAAACATTACCCTATTTCCCACACATGGCTCTATTAAAACACCGCCCCATTTCCCGCACGTCATTCCATTTATTCACCGCCCCATTTCCCACAGGTCACTGCATTGAAGCACCGCCCCATTTCCCGTTCAGCACACTATTTATACACCGCCCGTTTTCTCGCATGTCACACTACTTAAACACCGCCCTATTTCCCGCACGCCACTCCACTTCAACACCGCAGCATTTCCCAACGTCGCTCCAATTATCCATTTATACCCGCTCCATTTCACACATGTCACTCTATTTATACACGGCCCCATTTCCCGCAGGTGACTCTTATTCAAACACCAACCATTTCCCACATGGCACTCCATTTACACACCGCCCCATTTCCCGTACATCACTAAATTTCAACACCAACACGTTGCCCACACATCACTCAATTTAAACACCGCTCCATTTCCCACACGTCCCTCCATTTATACATTTATACACAGCCCCGTTTCCCACATGCTACTCTATTCATACACTGCACTATTTTGCACACGTCATCCCATTTATACACCAATTATTCCTCACACGTCACTCCACTTATACACTTCCCCATTTCCTGACATCACTCCATTGATACACTGCCCAATTTCCCACAAGTCACTCCATTCATACAGGCCCACTTTACTGACATCACTGCATTTATACATTGCCCATTTTATGACTTCACTCCATTTATACGGCACCCTATTTCCCACTGCACTCCATTTATTCACTGCCCTATTTCCCACATGTCACTCCATTTATACCGCGCCCCATTTTCACACTTGAATCCATTTTTCCACCGCCCTAATTCCAGACTTCACTCATTAATGCGCTGCCCCATTTTCCACACATCACTCCATTTAAACACCACACCATTTCCCACATGTCCCTCCACTTAGACACCGCTCCACTTGCCAGGCATCACTACATTTATAAACAGCCCAATGTCCGCACTCTGCATTTAAATCCGCCCCATTCTCCAGAGGTCACTCCATGTGAACAACGCCCCATTTTTCACATGTCACTCCATTTATACTACGCTCCATTTCCCGCACGTCACTCCATTAATACACTGTCACAATTCCTGACATCACTCCATTGATACACCGCCCCATTTACCACAGCGCAAAATTTAAACACCGCCCCATTTTCCGCACGCCAATCTAATTATGCATTTATACACCGTCCCTATTTCCCACACGTCACTCCATTTGTCCTCCACCCCATTTCCCACACGTCACTCTATTTAAACACAACCCGAATTCCCGCATGTCACTCCATTTATACAGCCACCCCATTTCCTGACATCACTCATGACATCACTCCATTTATACCCCGCCTCATTTCCCACATGTCACTCCATTTATACACCGCACATTTGATGCACGATCAATGAATAGAGAAACGAAGAAGTAGTCCGAATCGAAAGCTTTAATCTACAAGAAGTGTGCCCAGCAGCTGGGGAACAGAAATGATGATGGCTGCTGGGAAACACGGTTTCTTATAATCTGCCTCACAGGCGGAGCTAACTTCCTCTCGCCAATGAGAAGACAACACTTGGGCCAATGGGCAGCGAGCCTCTACACCAATAGCAGCTCACACTCCCAGGTAACGTAATACCCCTAGTCATACTACCACATTCACCACTTTTTGAGAAAGGAACCCGGGGGGTAGCATGTGCCTTTGAGAAGCCGGGGAATGCGAAGGGGGGGGGGGCTGGTGTCCCATGCGAGTGGGATAAGAGACTTGTAGTATGACTATTGATGTGGAATCATACCTCTCCAACAGTGGCTGTCCACTGGCCCGTAACTATATACAGGGACGTGTTAGAATACGGTAACTATTTACAGAGTTGGAAAACGAGAGAACAAACAAAAAAAATCCATTAACAATTCATATCGACTCGAGCAGCCGATTGGGGGCCTTGGACGTCCTCTGCAACCTGCAGAGCTTCACTAGAGACGTTGGATATGCAGTCGTCCATGACTCCGGGAGCGATGATCCTATCCTCGTGGCTGCATCCGTACCCCTAGTCGGAGCTGGTGAGGGCCAGGCCATGGTGTGGGGGGGGGGGGCGTCTGGTCCTCTAGGCGGCGCGGGTGAGGGGGTTGGTGGGCCAGGGAGGGGAGCGCCTGCGGGAAGCAGTTGCGGCTGGAGGGGGGGTGGGGGGGGGCTGGTGCCGGGGGCGATGGCGGGGATCCGGCGGGCAGCAGTCCCATAGGGAGACTGTGTCCTGTCGGTCGTCGGTGTACTCCACATACGCGTATTGTGGGTTCGCGTGGAGCAGCTGTACCCTCTCGACCAACGGATCCAACTTGTGCGCCCACACGTGTTTCCGGACCAGGATGGGCCCGGGGGCAGCCAGCCAGGTCGGGTGAGGGGTCCCTGAGGAAGACTTCCTGGGGAAGCCAAGAAGGCGTTTGTGAGGCATTTGATTGGTAGATGTGCAAAGCAGTGACCGGATTGAGTGGAGGGCGTCTGGGAGCACCTCTTGCCAGCGGGAGACTGGGAGATTTCTGGACCTGGAGGGCCAGCAGGACGGTCTTCCAGACCGTACCGTTCTCCCTCTCGACCTGTCCATTACCCCGGGGGTTATAACTGGCCGTCCTGCTTGAGGCAATGCCCTTGCTGAGCAGGAGTTGACGCAGGTCGTCGCTTATAAACGAGGACCCCCTATCGCTGTGACTGTACGCCGGGAATCCGAACAGGGAGAAAATGGTGTGGAGCGAGCCTTCTACACCAACAGCAGCTCACACTCCCAGGTACCGTAATACCCCTAGTCATACTACCACACCCTTTTCCAGGCATCACTCTATTTATCCATAGCCCCATTTCCTATATGTCACTCCATTTGTACACCGACCCATTTCCTGACATCACTCCATATCACTCTATTTATACACCTTCCCATTTTCTGACATCACTTCATTTATACACCACCCCATTTCCAACACGTCACTCGATTTAAACACCGCCCTATTTCCTGACATCACTCCATTCCTACACCGCTCCATTTCGTGACATGACTCCTGACATCTCTCCATTTATACGCCGCCTGATTTCCCACATGCACTCCATTTATACACCGCCCCTTTTCCTGACATCACTCCTTTATACACTGCCCCATTTCCCAAATGTCACTCCATTTATACACCAACACATTTACTGACATCACTCCATATCACTCCATTTATACACAGCCCCATTTTCTGACATAATTCCATTAATACACCGCCCAATTTCCCAAACGTCACTCCATTTATCCAGGTCCACTTTACTGACATCGCTGCATTTATACGTTGCTCCATTTCCTTACTTCACTCCATTTATACACTGCCTCATTTCCCACGGCACTCCATTTATACATTGCCCTATTTCCTGACTTCACTCCATTTATTCACTGCCCCATTTCTGAGACATCACTATTTTAAACACCGCCCCTTTTGCCACACATCATTCCATTTATACACCGCTCCATTTCACACGCGTCACTCCACTTATACACCGGTGCATTTGCCAGACATCACTACATTGAAAAACCGCCCAATCCCCGCACGCCACTCCATTTAAATACCGCCCCATTCACAACACTTCACTCCATGAAAACAACGCCCCATTTCTCACACCACATCAATCCATTTTTACACTGACCCTATTCCTAACATCACTCCACTTATACACCGACCGATTTCGCACATGCCTCTCCTTTTGAACACCGCCCCATTTCCCGCACGCAACTCCAATTATACGTTTATACACCACCCCATTTCCCACTGGTCACTCCATTTATACACCACCTCATTTCCCACACGTCACTCCATTTATACACGGCCCCATCTCCTGATAACACTCCACATCACTCCATTGAAACACCGCCCCATTTTCTGACATCTCTCTATTTGTAAACCACATCAGATCCTCACCTCACTCCATTTATACAATGCCATATGTCCGTCGGCACTCCATTTTTACCCCGCCCTATTTCCTGACATCGCTCCATTGAAACACCGCCCCATTTGCCACACATCACTCCATTTATACACTGCTCCATTTCCCACACGGCACTTCATTTATATAAAGCCACATTTCACAGACATCACTCCATTTAAGCACCGTCCCATTTCCCACACATCACTCCATTCATATCCCACCCCATTTTCACACTTCACTCCATTTATACACCGCACCATTTTGCTGACATCACTCATTAATACAGTGCCCCATTTTTCACACATCACTCCATTTAAACACTGCCACATTTCACTCACGTCACACCATTTGAAACACCGCACGATTTCACACGCGTCACTCCACTTGTACACCGCTCCATTTGCCAGACATCACTACATTTATAAACCACCCAATCCCCGCACGCCACTTCATTTAAATATCGCCCCATTTACAACACGTCACTCCCATGAAAACAACGCCCCATTTTTCACACGTCAATCCATTTATACTCTGATCAATTTCCCACACATGAATCCATTTATACACTGATCCTATTCCTAACATCACTCCACTGATACACCACCCCATTTTGCACACGTCGCTCCTTTAAAACACCGCCCCATTTCCCGCACGCCACTCCAATTGATACACCTGCCCCATCTCCTGACATCACTCCATTTGTACACCGCTCCATTTCCTGACATCAATCATGACATCACTCCATTTATACCCCGCCTGTCTATCCACATGTCACTCCATTTATACACTGCCCCTTTTCCAGACATCACTATGTTCATATATTGCCCCATTTCCCACATGTCACAGCATTTATACACCGACCCATTTCCTGACATCACTCCATACACCATCCCATTTTCTGACATTACTCCTTGTATAAAACGCTCCATTACCTGACATCACTCCATTCATAGACCGCCATATTTCCGCACATCACCCCATTTAAATACCGCACCATTTTCCACATGTCACTCTACTTCTACATTTGTACACAGCCCCATTTCCCACAGGTCACTCCAGTTGAACACCGCCCCATTTCGCCCAAGCCACTCCCTTTACACACCGCCTATTTCTCACACGTCACTCCACTTATACAGCGCCCCATTTTCTGACATCACTCCATTTATACACCGCTCCATTTCCTGACATCACTGCTGACATCACTCCATTTTTCACCGCCTATTGCTCACACATCACTCCACTTATACAACGCCCCATTTTCTGACATCACTCCATTCATACACTGCCCCGTTTCCCACAGGTCACTCCATTTATACAGCGACCCATTTCCTGACATCACTCCATATCACTCCATTTATACACAGCTGTATTTTCTGACATCACTCCATTTATGCACCGCCCTATTACCCACAGTTCACTCTATTTGTAAACTGCCCCATTTCCTGACATCACTCCATTTATACCCCGCCCGATTTCCTGACATCATTCCAATCATACACCACCCGATTTCCCACACGTCACTCCAATTACCATTTCCTGCCATCACTCCATTGATGCACCGCCGTATTTCCCACACATCACTCCATTTATGCATCGCCCCATTTACCCACACTTCGCTCCATATATACATTTAAACACCACCCCATTTCTCACACGTCATTCCATTTATACACTTAAACACCGTCCCATTTCCCAAACGTCACTCCATTTAAACATCGCCCCATTTGCCAGCCATCACTCCATTTATACACCGTTCCATTTCCCGGAATTTTAAACAATTTATGCTGCTCCATTCCCATTGATTCCATTGATACACTGTCCCATTTCCCACCCATCACTCCATTTATACACCACCCCATTCCCCACACAACACTCCATTTATACACTGCCCCATTTTCCACACATCACTCCATTTAAACACCGCTCAATTTCCCCACATGTCATTCCACTTATACACCGCTCCATTTGCCAGACATCACTACATTGATAAACCGCCCAATCCCCACACGCCATTCCAGTTAAACACCGCACCATTCACCACATGTCACTCCATGGAAACAACGCCCAATTTTTCACATGCCACTCCATTTATACACTGACCCTATTCTTGACATCACTCCATTGATGCACCTCCGTATTTCCCCACACATCACTCCATTTATACATCGCCCAATTTACCCACACTTTGCTCCATATATACATTTAAACACCACCCCATTTCTCACACGCCACTCCATTTATACACTTAAACACCGTCCCATTTCCCAAACGTCACTCCATTTAAACATCGCCCCATTTGCCTGCCATCACTCCATTTATACACCGTTCCACTTCCCGCAATTTTAAACCATTTACACTGCTCCATTCCCATTGATTCCATTGATACACCATCCCATTCCCCACACAACACTCCATTTATACACTGCCCCATTTTCCACACATCACTCCATTTAAACACCGCTCAATTTTCCACATGTCATTCCACTTATACACCGCTCCATTTAGCAGACATCACTACATTTATAAACCGCCCAATCCCCACACGCCATTCCATTTAAACACCGCCTCATTCACCACATGTCACTCCATGGAAACAACGCTCAATTTTCCACATGCCACTCCATTTATACACTGACCCTATGCCTGACATCACTCCATTTATCCATTGCCCCATTTACCTCATATCACTCCTTTTTAAAAACTCCCCATTTCCAAGACATCACTCCATTTTTACACCACCCCATTTCCCGCACGTCACTCCATTTAAACACCGCCCCATTATCCAAACATCGCTCCATTCATACACCACCCCATTTCCCAGACATCAGTCCATTTAAACACCGCCCCGTTTCTCACAAGTCACTCCATTCAATCACCACCCCATTTCCCGCACGTCACTCCATTTAAACACCGCCCCATTATCCAAACATCGCTCCATTCATACACCACCCCATTTCCCAGACATCAGTCCATTTAAACACCGCCCCGTTTCTCACAAGTCACTCCATTCAATCACCACCCCATTCCCCGCATGTCACTCCATTGAGACCGCCCCATTTCCCACACGTCACTCCATTTATCCACCACCCCATTTCCCAGACAGCCCTTAATTTATACAACGACCCATTTCCCACACATGACTCAATTTATACACCGCCCCATTTCTCAGACATCAGTCCATTTAAACACCGCCCCGTTCCTCACACGTCACTCCATTTATACATTTATACAATGCCCCACTTGCCGCATGTCACTCCATTCAATCACCACCCCATTCCCCGCATGTCACTCCATTGAGACCGCCCCATTTCCCACACGTCACTCCATTTAACCACCACCCCATTTCCCTGACAGCGCTTCATTTATACAACGACCCATTTCCCAGACATGATTCAATTTATACACCGCCCCATTTCCCAGACATCACTCCATTTATACACTGCCCCACTTCCCTGACTTCACTCCATTTCTACATCCCAACATTTCCCAGACATCACTCCATTTCAACACCGCCCCATTTTCAGACACCTCACTCCATTTATACATTGATACATCGCCCGATTTCCTGCACGTCACTCCATTGAAACACCACCCGATTTCCCGTACATCACTCCATTTTAACACAGGCTCATTTCCCAGACATCGCTTCATTTATACACCACCCCATTTCCCACAGGACACTCCATTTAAACTCCGGCCCATTTCCCAGATATCACTCCATTTGAAAACCGCCCCATTTCCCAGACATCACTCCATAGATACACCGCCCCATTACACAGCATCACTCTATTTAAACACCACCCCATTACCCAGAAATCACTCCATTTATGAACAGCCCCCATTCCCAGACGTCGCTCCATTTAAACAACGCCCCATTTCCCAGACATCACTCCATTTAAACACCGCCCCATTTCCCACATGTCCCTCCATTTAAACGCTTATTCACCACACCATTTCCCACACGTCACTCCGCTTATAAATGTATACACGGCTCCATTTTCCGCACGCTGCTCCATTTAAACACCGCCACATTTCCCACACGTCACTCCATTTACACACCGCTCCATTTCCCAGACATCACTCCATTTATACACCGCCCATTTTCCAGACATTTCTCCATTAAAACACCGCCCACATTTTCCACACGTCACTCCATTTAAACATTTATACTCCGCCACATTTTGCACTCGTCACTTCATTTAAACACCGCCCCATTTGCGAGATATCACTCCATTTAAAAAAAACCCTATTTCCTGTGGGTCATTCCATGGGCAGCACGGTAGCATAGTGGTTAGCATCAATGCTTCACAGCTCCAGGGTCCCAGGTTCGGTTCCCGACTGGGTCACTGTCTGTGCGGAGCCTGCACGTCCTCCCCGTGTGTGCGTGGGTTTCCTCCGGGTGCTCCGGTTTCCTCCCACAGTCCAAAGATGTGCGGGTTAGGTGAATTGGCCATGCTAAATTGCCCGTCGTGTCCTAAAAAGTAAGGTTAAGGGGGAGTTGTTGGGTTACGGGTATAGGGTGGATACGTGAGTTTGAGTAGGGTGATCATTGCTCGGCACAACATCGAGGGCCGAAGGGCCTGTTCTGTGCTGTACTGTTCTAAATTTATGCACCGCCCCATTTCCCACACGTCACTCCATTTAATGACTGCCCCATTTTCCAGATATCACTCCATTTATATACTGCCCCATTTCCCGCATGTCACTCCATTTAATCACCACCGTATTTTCCACATATCACTCCATTTAAACACCGCCCCATTTGCGACACGTCACTCCATTTAAACACCACCCGATTTCCCACATGTGATTCCATTTAAACACGACCCCATTTCCGAACGTCACTACCTTCGGCACCACCAACTACGATCACAATGCTGGACTCTGCCCCGATTAATGTCACCAACAGACAGTTAGGCCAGGCCCCATTCTGGTCACCGACTGCTCGTCCCCATAACAATCGATGCTCAGCTTTCACTGGTCCTGTGCTATTGTGAGCTGATATTTTGTTTGCTATATTATTTTAATCGGGTGAAGTGGACATTCTTTCATATTCTCCACTTGAGATCCCATTGATGAAACTACGGCCATTGCGCAACCACCAGACTATCATTGACCCTCCCCCTATCAACTTCCCCAGTAAACTCCCCCCTTCTGACACCCCAGTATGACACCCCACCCACACCCCCTCACTGACACCACCCTTCTGACACGACTTCACTGACCCCCCCAGACTGACACCCCCCCAAACTGATTATCCTCAGACTGACCCCCCAGACTGATTACCTCCAGAATGGCCCCCCAGACTGATTTCCTACAGACTGATCGCCCCCAGACTAATCAACCTCACACTGATCACTACTTCACTGACACTCCCCAGACTGACACCCCCAAACTGATTACCCCCAGACTGACCCCTCCAGACTGATTACCGCCAAACTGACCCCCAGGATAATCAACCTCAGACTGATCACCCCTTCGCTGACCCCCCCTGACTGGCACCCCACAAACTGATTACTCCCAGACTGACTCCCCAAACGGATTACCGCCAGACTGACCCCTCCAGAGTAATCACCTCAGACTGATCACCCCTTCACTGACTCCCCAGACTGACACCCCCCAAACTGATTACCCGCAGACTGACACCCCCAACCTGATTACCCGCAGACTGACCCCCCAGACTGTTTATCACCAGACTACCCCCTAGAGTAATCAACCGCAGACTGATCACCCCTTCACTGACCCCTCCAGACTGACATCCCAAAACTGATTACCCCCAGATTGACTCCCCAAACTGATTGCCAGACTGACTCCCCAGAGTAAACAACCTCTGACTGATCACCCCTTCACTGACCCTCCCACACTGACCCCCCCAAACGGATTACCCCTAGACTGTCATCCCCAAACGGATTACCCCCAGACTGATTAACCCCAGAGAGTCACCCCCTTACTGATTGTGTCCAGACTGTAACCCCCAAACTGATTACCCCAGACTTATTGCCCCCACTGACTGTTCTCCACACTGACTGATTCGCCCCTCCGACTGATTCACCCCCAGAATACCCCTGTCTCTCCCACTAGTAACAACCGCCGCCTGAATTCCCCACCAACTGATTCCCTCCCAGAGTGCCACCTGTCTCCCCCCTCCCCCCCACGGTCTCCAACTCCCCCTCCACTGACCCTAACCGGCACCCCCATACTGAACCAACCAGACTCCCCCCAACTGCCACGTCCCACTCCACTGACTCCCCCGCTGCCCCCTGACTCCTAGCCCCTCTGACCGCCCCAATTGCCGACCACAGACCCCCCTACTAATCCTCTCTGACACCCCTCACTGAACCCTTGATTCTCCCTCACTCGCCCCTGCCCGACTCGCCCACTGACTCCCCTGAATCTTGAAACTCTGTCCTCCCCGACCAGCTCCCCACTGACCCTCCAGACTCCCCCAACTGACGAATGATTCTCCCTCCCTCCACTGGAAATGAAATTAAAATCGCTTATTGTCACGAATAGGCTTCAATGAAGTTACTGTGAAAAGCCCCTAGTCGCCACATTCCGGCGCCTGTCCGGGGAGGCTGGTACGGGAATCGAACCGTGCTGCTGGCGTGCTTGGTCTGCTTTAAAAGCCAGCGGTTTAGCTCACTGAGGGAGGGGAAAGAGTCAGGTGGTCAGTGATGGTAGAGTCAAGAGAGTCAAGAGAGGGGCTGGTTTAGCAGGGACTGGTTTAGCTCACTGAGCTAAACCAGCCCCTGCTAAACCAGCCCCTCTCTTGACTCTCTTGACTCTACCATCACTGACCACCTGACTCTTTCCCCTCCCATTGATCCCCTTGACTGCCCCCTCCACGAACACTAACCCCCCTCTCCGTCACAACTGACTCCCCCCCGCCAATCCACCAACAAGCCACCCAACTCCCACACTGACTGTGCGACTCCACACCACAGACCCTCCCCGATTCTCGCTACTGATCCCTCCTGACACCCTCCCCACTGAACCCCCAGTTCTCCCCCACTGACCCCTGCCTGACTCGTCCACTGACCCCTGCCTGGACCCCCCCCCACTGACTCCCCCCCCCCCCGCCCCACTAACCTCCCCGACAACCTCCCCACTATCCCTTCCGCCTTCCCAAATGACCCGTGACTCTCCCACATTCCGCTGGCCCCCTTGACAAAACCATCACTGAACACCTGACCCATTGCCCTCCTACTGACCCCCCAGACTGCCTCCTCCCACCTAATCTGCCCCCCCCCCCTCCCAACTGACACCCCCGGACTCATTCGCCAACTAACACTCATGACAGGCAGCCACCCTCTTGGCAACTCCTGACTCCCACTCACAACCTGACCCCGGCATTCAGTATCACTCACTGACCTCCTAACTCCTACTGCCCCCCATCCCCACTGAACTGCTGACTCCTACTGACCCTCCGAGTGACCCCCTTGACTTTTTCCATTGAACCACTGACACCCTCTGACCCTACTCACCCACGACTCATACTTACCCCCGACTCATACTGATCCGCTGAATCCCACTGAACCCCCCCCCCCCTCCCCCACTGACCCCTGACTCCCACTGACAGCCAACAACTGACTGTTGTCCCCTGATGATCAGTGCTGGGGTCACTGCTGTTCACCTTACAAATTTGCACTTTCAGATCAAAAACATAGGGCTGGATTCTTTGAGCCTCTGCACCAAAGTTGCGTTCGGCGCAGGGCGGAGTATGACCCTTTGCATGACAATCGTGACCGGCTTCACTGAAGCAATTCCCCGGTCTCTGGAGAATCGCTCGGGAATGCGCGTGCACGATCTACGCAGCGCGGGTAGGGGGTCATTGACAAGCACCCCCCCTACCCCCGTGATTCAGTGCGCACAACTGGCCGAGTTCCCCCTGGCGGGAGGCGGGTGTTTCGTTCACCGGGGGGGCGGGGGGTGGGGGGGTTCTCGTTGACAGCCGGAGCCGGGAGAGCGATCGGGCAGCACTGATCGCGGGTGAGTGCGATATCGGGGGTGGGGCTACATTTTCCATGAGGATCCGCTGTGCGAGTCTGCCATGTTTTGCAGGGCGTGGCCGCTGCATGCCCCCACAGTGCACATGCGAGGACCCCCGACCAAAAGTGGGCCTCATTACCGCAGCCAGAGCTGCGATGAGCAATCCAGGGCCCTGCAAGACCCCTGCAGGTCAGGGAATCACTCAGGATATTCTTAAGGAAAGTCCAGAGTGAAACGCCAGTATTTTGATGCAGGTGTGAGGACATGGACCCATTTTTGGACAATGGAGCCAGAATTTCTAGATGTGCGGCTGACACCAAGTTGGGAGATCTGTGGGTTGTACAATCAATATGAAGGAGTAGCAAACGAATTACAGCAGGACGTTAGCTTGCAGAATGGTGAGTAACTGGCAAAAGAGGTTCAACACTGGTAAATCTGAGGTGGTAAATTTTGGCAGGAAGAATTGAAAGTTCACGTTTTACCTGAAAGGTGCAAGTTAAGGTTCGGTTGAAGAACAGGGAATGATTTACACTTGATTTGATTTTTGATTTTGATTTTATTTATCGTCACATGTACCGAAGTACAGTGAAAAGTATTTTTCTGCAGCCGAGGGAATGTACACAGTGCGTACATAGTAGACAAAAGAATAATCAAAAGAGAACATTGACAAATGGTACATAGACAAATAGTGATTGGTTACATTGGGAACAAGGGGCCAAACAAAGCAAATACATGAGCAAGAGCAGCACCGTGGATAGTGCTTTTACAGGGAAGAGATCAGTCCCAGGGGGAGTCGTTGAGGAACCTTGTACCTGTGGGGTAGAAGCTGTTCCTATGTCTGGATGTGTGAGTCTTCAGACTTCTGTACCTTCTGCTTGATGGAAGGTTCTAGAAGAAGGCAATATCTGGTTGGGAAGGGTCTCTGATGAGACTGTTTGCCTTCCTGAGGCAGTGGGAGGTGTATACAGATTCAATGTGGGGGTGGCAAGCTTATGTGATGCGTTGGACCGAGTTCACCGCACTCTCCAGTTTCTTAAATCTTGGACCGAGCAGTTGCCATACCAGGCTGTGATGCAGCTGGATAGGATGGTCTTTAACGTACATCTGAAGACGTTTGTGAGAGTCGATGCAGAAATGCCAAAATTCTTTATCTTACATGAGAAGTAGAGACGTTGTTGGGCTTTCTTCACTGTTGCATCAATGTGAGTGGACCGGGACAGTCTGTTGGTGATGGTGATCCCCAGGAACTTAAAGCTATCGACTATCTCCACTTTGGAGCCATTGATGCAGATGGGAGCGTGTGTCATGGTACGCTTCCTGAAGTTAGTGATCAGCTCCTTGGTCTTTGCAACATTTAGAGAGAGGTTATTTTCGGTACATCTTGTAACCAAGTGATTTATCTCCCTCCTGTAGTCTGATTCGTCGTTGTTTGAGATACGGCCCACCAGAGTCATATCATCTGCAAACTTATAGATTGAGTTGGAGTTAAATCTTGCCACACAGTCATGTGTGTACGGGGAGTACAGTAGAGGACTGAGCCCACATCCTTCGAGGCTCCGGTGTTGAGGACTCTTGTGGAGGAGGTGCTGTTGCCTATGCTGACAGATTGTCGTCTGTTGGTGAGAAAGTCTCGCATCCAGCTGCACAGGGAGGGGTCAAATTCAAGATTACTGAGTTTGGTTATTAATCTTGTTGGGATAATGGTGTTGAAAGCGGAGCTGTAGTCCATGAACAGCAGTCTTACATAGGTGTCCTTGTTGTTGAGGTGTTTGAGTGTTGATTGTAGAACCAGGGATATAGCATCTGCTGTGCACCAGTTGCGGTGACAGGCAATCTGCAGTGATCGAGACCGTCTGGGAGGCTGGCAGTTATCCGCCTTATGACTGGCCGCTTGAAGCATTTCATGATAACAGATGTCAGGGCCACCCGTCGGTATCGTTGAGGCAGGATTCCTTGTTCTTCTTTGGTACTGGTGTTATGGTGTTCTTCTTGAAGGAGCTAGGGACCTCAGAGCAGAGGTGTCTTGTGGTGAAGATATCTGCAAATACACTCGCCAGCTGGTCTGGAGTGTTTGCTCAGGGACTCCGTTGGGGCCTGTCGCTTTCTGCGGATTCACTTTCAAGAAGGTAGCTCTTACCTCTGAGGCTGTAATAGTGGGTATGGGTACATCCAGTGCTGTTGGCGTGGGGGGACACTGATACATTGGCTGACTGCTCAATGCTGGCATAGAACCTCTTCAGATCATTGAGTAGGAACGTTCCAGCTGCAGATATTCCCCCTAGCCTGCTTTATAACGTGTGATCTTGTGTAGGCCCCATCATATTCGTCGTGGGTTAGTGTCGTTGGCCTGGAACTCTAGGTTGATGCGGTATTGACTTTTTGCATCTCTGATGGTTTTCTGTACGTCGTACCTGGATTTCTTATATAGGTCAGGGTCGTCAGACTTGAACACCTACCTCAGGAACTTCAGCAGGGAGTGAACCTTTTGGTTGAACCAGGGTTTCCGATTGGGGAATACCCGTATTATCTTCATTGGTGCACAATCCTCAACACACTTACTAATGACGTATGTGACGGTGGTTGCGTACTCATTCAGATTAGCTACCGCGGCCTTGAATATGGACCAGTCCACAGTGTCCAAGCAGTTGCAGAGGATGTCCTCAGATTCCGAGGACCAGCACTTCACGGTTTTCTTGACTGGCTCAGCATGCTTGAGTTCCTGTTTGTAAGCCGGAAGTAGGAAGACCAACTTGTGGTAGGATTTGCCAAAGTGTGGTCGGGGAATGGAGCGGTAGGCTTCTTGGATGCTCATGTAGCAGTGGTCCAGGGTCGTTTGCACCTCTGGTGGAACAGGAGATTTGTTGATGGAATTTGGGTAGGACCTTCCTGAGATTGACCTGGTTGAAGTGTCCAGCCACAATTGTTGGGGCTTCGGGGTGATTTGTTTCTGCTGAGGTTGTTGATCGTCAAGTGCTTTCTTCACTGCCGCCTGGGGTGGGATATAGACTGCTGTGATGAGTACACACATGGGAGGTAGAATGGGCGACAGTTCACGGTTAGGTATTCTAGGTCTGGGGAGCAATGGCACGCTGGGGACACCACGTCCCAGGACCAGGAGATGTTGATCAAGAGGCAAACGCCCCCACCCTTCGACTTGACTGAGGTTTTTGTGCGGTCCATTTGGTGGATTGAAAAACCTTCATGTTGGATGGCGCAGTCTGGTGTGGCCGAAGTGAGCCATGTCTTGGTGAAGCAGTGGACACAGCAGTTTCTCACTTCCCTCTGGGAGGTAAATCTAGCGTTGAGGTCATCCAGCTTGTTCTCGATCGCATGGAAGTTCGCCAGGAGTACGCTGGGGGTAGGAGTCTTGAAGCCGCATAATTTAAGTTTCAGCTTCAGGCCGGCGCATTTTCCCCTCCTCCTGGGTCGGCGGCTGCTCTTGGATGGCAGGGCTGGCTTTGCATAAGGAATGTGATTGCATTCGGATGGGTCATGAATGAGGGTGTCAGGATCACTGGAGGGGGTTGTGCATGGGCCGGTCTGGTCTCTTGGGACAGTGAGGTTGGGTTCATCGTCCGGTGGGGTGGGGCGGGTACCTGGCGCTCCCTGGTTGGCTGAGACATTCCCGCTTCGCTGACAAGGCCCTGCTGAGGTTGGCCATGGTTGGGTTCTGAAAAGGTCCCGTCTTTCACCTTTTTTCCTCCAGTGCTTCAAGATGATGGAAATGTTGAGCCAGGTCTCTTGTTCGGAGTCTGGAGGGAGTGACCACGTGGCCGAATTCCGGTGTGGACCTAGTCGGGCCTGCACCGAGAAAATGATGCCGCAATCCTCCTGGGCAAGGTAAGTTCAGGATTTTCTGCTGGGGCCTTGGGTGTTCACTAGGCGGGAGGGCTTCGGTCCAAGGTCGGTTGCGGGGTGAGCGGCCGCTGCTTGGGAGAGCTTCGGTCCGGGGTCAGTCTCTGGACGGGCAGTGGTTGCTCGGCAGGGGATCCGGTCCGGAAAAGGTCGATGGCGGATGGTCGCTGCTCGGGGGGGCTCTGTTCCAGGGTCATTCGCTGGGCAGGCGGTTGCTGCTCGGGCGGGTCCAGTCCTGGTCCGGTCACTGGGCAGGAAGTCACTGCTGGGGGGGGGGGGGGGGGTGTGCGTGCGTCGATGAATGGGCGATCGCAGCTCTGGGGGGCTCCGGTCCGCGATCGGTCACTGGGCGGGATACGGTCCTGGGTATGTCTCTGGGCAGGTGCTCGCTGCTGGGCAGGGGTTCCGGTCCGAGGTCAGTTTCTGGGCGGGCGGCCGCTGCTCGGGAGGGCTCTGATCCAGGGTCGGGCGCTGGACAGGCTCCGGTCGGGGGTAAATCTCTGGGCGGGTGGGTGCTGCTCGGTGGGGGGGGGGGGGGGTCTGGTGTAGGGTCGGTCGTTGGGCGTGCGGTTGCTGCTCGGGAGGTTTCTGGTCTGGGGTCGGTTGCTGGCCGGGCTCCGGTCTGGGGTCAGTCTCTGGGCAGGCGGTCGCTGCTCCGCGGGGTTTCCGCTCCGGGGTCGGTCGCTGTGCAGGCGGGCTGCTCGGCGGGGTCTGGTCTGGAGTCAGTCGCTGGGCTGGCGGTCGCTGTTCAGGGGTCTCCGGTCCTGGGTAAGTCTGTGGGTAGGAGATCGCTGCTCGGCAGACTGTCCGGTCCGAGGTCGGTCGCTGTGCGGGCGGTCGCTGCTCGGCGGGGGTTCCGGTCCGCGGTCAGTCGCTGGGCTGGCGGTCGCTGCTCAGGGGTTTCCGGTCCTGGGTAAGTCTGTGGGTGGGAGATCGCTGCTCGGCAGACTGTCCGGTCCGGGGTCAGTCGCTGGGCTGGCGGTCGCTGCTCGGGAGATTTCCGGCCTGCGGGATGTCGCTGGACAGGAGTGGCAGTCTGGCGGCTGCGCCTGTGAGATGTCTGTGGGGTCGTGTCGGGTTATCGGGTCCAACCCTTGTCGTTCGAAGGATCATTGTCAGTAATTATACAAGAAGAGGAAAATAATTTTAGGAGGTCAGAAGTGTTAGGAGTTAAAAGAATAGTGACAGGGGGAGAGTCGTCATGCTCCGGCGCCATCTTGTAATGTCAAAGGAGAAAGGGATCATTCACTAAAAGTTGAATTTTTCGAGTCCATTATGCTTCCCTTTTGGTTCTCAGACTCGAAATGTTAAGATGGTAAGACCATAAGAGATTGGATTGGGTTTGTTTATTGTCACGTGTACCGAGGTACAGTGAAAAGTATTTTTCTGCAAGCAGCTCAACAGATCATTCAGTACATGGAAGAAAAGGGAATTAAACAAAATTCAAGAAAATACATGAGAATACATAATAGGGCAACACAAGATATGCAATGTAACTACATAAGCATTGGCATTGGTTGAAGCATACAGGGTGTAGTGTTAATGAGGTCAGTCAATAAGAGGGTCATTTAGGAGTCTGGTGACAGAGGGGAAGAAGCTGTTTTTGAGTCTGTTCGTGCGTGTTCTCAGACTTCTGAATCTCCTGCCCGATGGAAGAAGTTGGAAAAGTGAGTAAGCCGGGTGGGAGGGATCCTTGATTATGCTGCCCGCTTGGTGTAGATGGAATCAATGGATGGGAGGCAGGTTCATGTGATGGACTGGGCGGTATTCACAACTCTCTGAAGTTCCTTGCGGTCCTGGGCCGAGCAGTTGCCATACCAGGCTGTGATGCAGCCCGATAGGATGCTTTCCATAGTGCATCTGTAAAAGTTGGTAAGGGTGAATGTGGACATGCAAATTTCCTTAGTTTCCTGAGGAAGTATAGGCGCTGTTGTGCTTTCTTGGTGATAGCATCGACGTGAGTGGACCAGGATAGATTTTTGGTGTTGGGCACCCCTAGGAATTTGAAACTGCTAACCATCTCCACCTTGGCTCCGTTGATGCTGACAGGGGTGTGTACAGTACTTTGCTTCCTGAAGATGATGCCCAGCTCTTTAGTTTTGCTGGCATTGAGGGAGAGATTGTTGTCGTTACACTACTCCACTAGGTTCTCTATCCAGGGCCGGCCCAAGGCACCGGCAACTCGGGCAGTCGCCCGGGGCGCCATGTGCTAGGGGGCGCCAGAGACTCGGGTCCCGCGCATGCGCAGATGGGCCGGTGCCAACCAGCGCATGCGCGGTGGCCGCCCTCCCCAGGGCGGCCCCCTACGCCCCGTCCCCCCCCGCCTCGGGCCCACCCCCCCCCCGCCTCGGGCCCACCCCACCCCCCCCGCCTCGGGCCCACCCCGCCCGCCGCCTCGGGCCCCCCCCCCGCCACCTCGGGCCCCCCCCCCCGCCACCTCGGACCCCCCCGCCGCCTCGGCCCACCCCCCCCGCCGCCTCGGCCCCTGCCCCCCGCCGCCTCCGCCCCCCCCGGCCCCGCCCCCACCCCAGCTCCGCCCCCCCCCACCCCGGCCCCGCCCCGAAGGGCGCCGAAGTTCAGCTTGCCTGGGGCGCCAGCAACCCTAGGGCCGGCGCTGTCTCTATCTCCCTCCTGTATTTGGACTCGTCGTTATTCGAGATCCGGCCCACTATGGTCGTATCATCAGCTAACTTGTAGATGGAGTTGGAACCAAGTTTTGCCACTCAGTCGTGTGTGTACAGGGAGTAGAGTAGGAGGCTAAGTACGCAGCCTTGCGGGGCACCGGTATTGAGGACTATTGTAGAGGAGGTGTTGGTGTTCATTCTTACTGACTGTGGTCTGTTGGTCAGAAAGTCAAGGATCCCGTTGCAGAGTGGAGAGATAAGTCCTAGGTTTTGGAGCTTTGATATGAGCTTGGCTGGGATTATGGTGCTGAAGGCGGAGCTGTAGTCAATAAATAGGAGTCTGATGTAGGAGTCCTTGTTTTTGAAATGCTCTAGGAATGAGTGTAGGGCCAGGGAAATGGCGTCTGATGTGGACCAGTTGCGACGGCATGCAAATTGAAGTGGGTCTAAGGCATTCCGGGAGTATGGAGGTGATGCGCTTCATGATCAGTATCTCAAAGCACTTCATTACAACTGACGTCAGGGTCACCGGGCGGTAGTCATTGAGGCATGTTGCCTGGTTCTTCTTTGGTACCGGTATGATGGTGGTCTTCTTGAAGCAGGTGGGGACCTCGAAGTGGAGTAGGGATAGGTTAAAGATGTCTGTGAATACCTCTGCCAGCTGGTATGCGCAGGCTCTGAGTGCACGACCAGGGATCCTGTCCGGGCCCATCGCCTTCCGTGGGTTCACTTTCAGGAAGGCCGATCTGACTTCGGAAACTGTAATGGTGGGTATGGGTGAATTATGGGCTGCTGGGGCACTCGACAGCGGATTGTTGGTTACCTGCTCAAACCGAGCATAGAATGCATTAAATTCATCAGGGAGGGGTACGCTGCTGCCAGAGATACTGCTCGGCTTCGCTTTGTAGCCCGTTATGTTGTTTAGTCCTTGCCACAACTGCCGAGAGTCTGTCTGTGACTCTAGCTTAGTTTGATATTCTCTCTTGGCATCTCGGATGGCTTTGCGGAGGTCGTACCTGGATTTCTTGTATAGGAGAGGGTCGTCTGCCTTGAAAGCCTCAGATCTGTCCTTCAGTAGTGAGTCAATCTCGCGGTTGAGCCATGGTTTCCGGTTGGGGAACTTAAGTACTGCTTTCTTTGGCACGCAGTCGTCCACACATTTGCTGATGAAGCCTGTGACGGTGGTGGCATACTCATTTAAGTTAGTCGCTGAGTTCCTAAATGTGGACCAATCCACTGTCTCTAAGCAGTCACGTAAGAGCTCTTCTGTCTCCTCAGACCAGCACTGCACAACCTTCTTAGCTGGATTCTCCCGCTTGAGTTTCTGCTTGTAAGCCGGGAGAAGGAGCACAGTCTTATGGTCTGATTTCCCAAAGTGCAGTCGGGGGATGAAACGGTAGGCCCCCTTGATTTTTGAGTAGCAGTGGTCAAGAGTGTTGTCGCTCCTGGTGGGACAGGAGATGTGCTGGTGGAATTTTGGCAGTACACTCTTGAGGTTGGCTTTGTTGAACTCTCCGGCCACAATGAACAAGGCCTCTGGGTGTTCTGTTTCATATTTGTTTATGACTGTGTACAGTTCATCCAGCGCCTTCCTCACTTCTGCCTGGGGTGGGATGTAGACTGCTGTGATAATGGCTGAAGTGAACTCACGTGGAAGATAGTATGGGCAGCACTTTACGGTCAAGTATTCCAGGTCTGGGGAGCAGTAGATCGCCAGGGTCACCACATCCAAGCACCAGGAGGAGTTGATGAGGAGGCAAACCCCTCCACCCTTCGCTTTGCCTGAAGATGCCGTGCGGTCCGCCCAGTGAATAGAGAAGCCTTCAGGTTGTATGGCACAGTCCAGTGAGACAGGGGTGAGCCATGTCTCAGTGAAACAGAACCCACAGCAGTCTCTTACTTCCCTCTGAGAGGTAAGTCTGGTGTTAAGTTCATCCAGCTTGTTTTCAATCGCTTGGACGTTTGCCAGGAGTATGCTGGGAAGGGGGGTCTTGAAACCACGTTGCTTCAGTCTAACCTGCAGACCGCTGTGTTTCCCTCACTTTCTCGGTCGGCGGCTGCTGCTGGAGGATCCTGGGATCCGATGGGAGACGTCTGCCCTTGTGGAAGGTAGGTGGTTGCGTCTGGCGGGATCCAGGGCGCTAGCGAGGTCCAGGGCGCTGTTTACATTTCCGGGGTCGCGTCTGGCAGGGTCCCGGGCACTGGTTGAGGGAGCGGGGTTGCTGGGGGGGGTTGAGTTTGTGATCCGGATGTGTCCCGGCGTTTTGCGGATGCGGGAATACCTTGCAGCGTGTTCGGGTCCTCGCGCGCCGTCTCCGTTGTTTCTGGGGTCCTGGGTCGTGGGCAGAGGCCAGGTACGACCTCCGCAAAGCCTGGGGCAGATTGGGCTAGGTCCCATGGTCTGTTCCCTCCCTGGGCACTCCTGGGGTTGGATCTTGAAGTCGGCACTGTGGGGCCTACATGTGGATTTTTCTTTCTTCCATCACCAGGTAGGTCGGGTTGCTGGGCGGGCCTCTCCGGGTCGGGTCACTGGGCGGGTCTCTCGGGGGCGCGTTGGGCTAGGTCTTGCTGTCGGGGGTCGGGTCGGGAGCTCCGGGGACTAGGCCGGGCGATCCGGGGGCTGGCGTCGGTTGTTAGGCCGGGTTTGGAGCTCCGAGGCCCGGGTCGGCTCCAAATCGAGGTTGGGGTTTCACTTCCGGTTTGGGACCGATCTTCTTCCAGGTCACGGAGGTCAGGTCGGATCGGGTCAAAAGGTCTCCAAGGGCCTCGGAGGATCTTCAAGCCTGCAAGATAAGATAAAAGAGAGAGGTTAGTAATAATGTTAGCTTTAGAATTAATTTTTAAAAGGTTAGAACGCGTATAAGTTAAGTTAAAAGTGGATCGGTTGGGGAGAGCTTGCAGAGAGTCGCCTCGCTCCGGCACCACCTTGCTGTGAATAGATTGGAGCAGAAATAGGCCACTCGCCCCATCAAGTCTGCTCCGCATTTCAATCATGGCTGATACTTTCTCATATCCATTCCCCTGCCTTCTTCCCATTACCCCGATCCCCTTATTAATCGAGAATCTACTTATCTCTGTCTTAAAGACACTCAGTGATTTGGCCTCTGCAACTTTCTGCGCAAAGAGTTCCACAAATTCACCACCCTCTGACTGAAGAAATTCCTCCTCATCTCTGTTTTAAACAATCGTCCATTTAGTCTGAGATGGTGTCCTCTGGTTGTAGTTTTTCTTGCAAGTGGAAACACCGTCTCCACGTCCACTCCAACCAGGCCTCGCAGTATCCTGTAAGTTTCAACAAGACACCCCCCTCATCCTTCTAAAATCTGTTCTTTCCGCAGATGCTGCCAGACGTGCTGAATTTTTCCAGCCTTTTCTGTTTTAATTTCAGATTTCCAGCTTGCACAGCTTTCTACATTCACTAAGTGTTGTGCCACAGGTTAGCAAGACCATAACAAATGCCAACCAAGCACAAAGTGTTATTTTTAGAGAGCCAGAATTGAAAAATAGGGAAGTCCTACTGCACGAACCTTGGTCAGACCATAATCCAAAGTACTGTATTGGTTTAGAATCATAGGACTTGGCCATTCAGCCCTTTGCGCCTCCATCAATAAGATCATAACTTATCTGGTAGTTGTCTCAACTCCACTTTCCTGCATGCTCCCTTGTCGACCAGACATCTGTCTAGCTCAGCCTTGAATTTATTCAATGACCCAGCCTCCTGCGAGGAGAATTTCAAAGATTAGCAACCTCTTGAGTGAGAGCATTCCTCCCCCTCGGTTTCAAAATGGGAGTCGCCTTATTTTTAACTGTGCTCCCTCGTTGCCATCTCTAGGTAGCAATCTTTCAGCACCCGCCCTTTTAAGCCCCTTCAGGGTCTGATATGTTTCACTAAGATCACCCTTCATTCTTCTAAACTCCAGTGAGCATAGGCCCATTTTCTCAGAAGCCCGAGCCTTCATCCCAGGAATCGGTTTAGTAAACCTCCTCTGGATTGCTTCTAATGCACATCTATCCCTTCATGAGTGAGGAGATCAAAACTGTACACAGTACTCAACGCACAGTCTCACAACTGCCCTGTGCTGTGGTAGCAGGACTGCCTTTTTGTACTTTTGTTGCCCTTGTAACAAAGGAATTTGTCTTCCTAATTGCTGTTCCTGCACGCTAACATGATCTGATGCCTTTGCAAGGCCACCCACATCCCCCTATCTCACAACCTTTGGCTGTCTCTATCTATTTTTCGTAATATTGTTTTTCTGTTCTTCCTGGTAAAGTTCACCACATGATACTCCATCTACTAATTGTTTGCTCAGTCAACTCATCTGTATCTGGGAGCAGCTGTGTGGGGCCACGATAATCCAAAGGTATCCAGGGTAGTTGGATTTGCCACGCTAAATTGCCCATTCATTGAAATAAATAATTGGGTGCTCTGAATTTTGAAAAAAATGGTAGCAGCGTAGTGGCGCGGCATGGTGGCGTAGTGGTTACCATTGCTGCCATACAGTGCTGACGTCCCGGGTTCAATACCGGTCCCGGGTCACTGTCCGTGTGGACTTTGCACATTCTCCCCGTGTCTGCATGGGTCTCACTACCACAATCCCAAGATGTCCATGATAGGTGGATTGGCCACGCTATGTTGCACATTAATTGGAAAAAAAATAATCGGGTACTCTAAATTTAAAAGAAGGTAGCACAGTGGTTTGCACTGTTGCTTCAGAGTGCCGCAGACCCGGATTCCATTCCCGCTTGTGTCTCTGTCTCTGCAGAGTTTGTACGTTGTCTCCATGTGTGCACGGGCTGTGGTTGCTCCAGTTTCCGCCCACAAGTCCCGAAAGAAGTGTTTGTTATGTGGATTGGGCATTCTGAATTCTCCCTCTATGTGCCTGAACAGGTAGTGCAGTGTGGCGACGAGGGGATTTTCACAGTAACTACATTAACACTAATAAAGATTATTATTAATGTTATTTTCTCCCTCTCACCCGGAGGAAGCCCACGCAGACACTGGGAGAACATGCAAACTAAGCAGCGAAGGTGACCCAAGCTGGAATCGAATCTGGCACCGTGGAGCTGCGAAGCAAAAATACGAACCAGTGTGCTACGTGTCCAGTACATTACCATGGTGCCTCCATCTCTCCATCTACCTTATGGACACAGTTCATAATTTAATTTCCTCCATAATGTATCTCCTCAGCCTTTCTACCCTGGAGAAACAAAGCTCTAGCCTGTTCCATCTCCTTTCATCGATTCTGTGATTCTGACAGCGCAGCGCACCACCAGTGCTGAGTATGTGACAGCACAGAGCAGCCTCGGTGCTGTGATTCGGACAGTGCAGGAATCCCTCAGACCAGAGCCTCTGACAATGCAGCACATACTCAGGGCTGAGCCTCTGACAGGGCAGCACTCCCTAAGACTCGAGCCTCTGACAGCGCAGCATTCCCTCAGGGCTCAGACTCTGACAGTGCAGCACAACCTCAGACTGAGCCTCTGACAGCGCAGCACTCCCTAGCGCTGAGCCTCTGACAGCGAAACAGTCCCTCTTAGCTGAGCCTCTGACAGCTCAGTGCTCCTTCAGGGCTGAGCCTCTGACAGCGCAGTGCTCCCTCTTAGCTGAGCCTCTGACAGCTCAGCGTTCACTCAGTGCTGAACCTCTGTGAGCGCACGGCTTTCCAGTGCTGAGCCTCTGACAGCACAGCACTTCCTACATGCTGGGTCTCTGTCTTTGAAGTGCTCGGTCAGTGCCGAACATCTGACGTGCTTGGCCTCTGACAGCGCTCCCTCAGTGCTGAGCATCTGACAGCGCAGCACTCCCTCAGTGCTTAGCCACTGACAGTCCAGCACTTTCTACATGCTGAGCCTCTGTTTTTGCAGCGCTCCCTCAGTGCCTACCCTCTGACAGCGCAGCGCTCTCGGTGCTGAGTCTCTGCTCTGACAGCACAGCACTTCCTCGGTGCCTACTCTCTGAAAGCGAAGCGCTCCCACATTACTGACCTTCTGACAGCGCAATGCTCCCTCAATGTTGAGCCTCTGACAGTGCAGTGATCACTCAGTGCTGAGCTTCTGACAGCGGAGTGCTCCCGCAGTGCTGATCTTCAGACAGCGCAGCACCCCTTCAGTTCTCAGCCTCTGACTGTGCAGTGCACCCTCAGAGCTGAGACTCTGAGGCTCAGTGCCGACCGTTTGAGAGTGTAGAGCCACTGACAGCGCAGTGCTCCCTCAGTGCTGAGCCCCTGACAGCACAGTGTTCCCAAAGTGCTGAGCTTCCGACAGCGCAGTGCTCCCTCAGTACTGAGTTTATGACAGCGCAGTGCTCCATCAGTGCTGAGCTTCTGACAGCGCAGTGCTCCATCAGTGTTAACACTCTGACAGCGCAGTGCTCATTTAGTGCTAATCTTCCGACAGCGCAGTGCTCCCTCAGTGCTGAGCTTCTGACAGCGCAGTGCTCCCTAAGGGCTGAGGTTCTGACAGGGCAGTGGTCCCTAAGTGTCAGCCCTGAGCGTCTCACAGCGCAGTTCTCGTACATTGCTGAGCCTCTGACGCATTCACGCTCCCTCAATGCTGAGCCTTTGAGGTCACAGTGCTCTCTCTGCTGAGCCTCTGACAGCACAGAGATTCCTCAGAGCTGAACTTCTGACAGCGCAGCACTCCCTCGGTGCTGATCTTTTGACGTGGAGTTGCCAGCGTACCGTTCACCTGAGGAAGGAGCAGTGCTCCGAATGGTCATGTTTGAAACAAACCTGTTGAACTTTAACCTGGTGTTGTAAGACTTCTTACTGATATTTTGACAGCGCAGGGCTCCGACAGTGCTGAGCCTCTGCCATCGCAGCGCTCCCTCAATGCTTAGAGTCTGACATCGCAACGTTCCCTCCACACTGAGCCTCTGACAGTCCAGCACTTCCTAAATGCTAAGCCTCTGCCTGTGCAGTGCTACCTCAGTGCCTACCCTCTGACGGCAACCTTGTTAGTTAATTGTTGAAATGTAGCTGGGGCGTTTTTCCTGCCAAATGGCATAACTTTGAATTGGCATATACCATCTGGAGTCACAAAAGCGAAAATCTCCTTCGCCCTTTAGGTTAGAAGTACCCGCTAGTAACCTTTAAGTAAATCCCCAAGTTTGGAAATAAATGCTGATTGTCCCACTTTCTCAATGCAATCATCCAAACGTGAGATAGAATAATAGTCCGTTCTTGTAATTGCATTAATCTTTCTATATTCCACACACAACCGTTGGGTACCGTCTGGTTTAGGCACCTTCACTATGAGTGAGCTCTATTGGCTGCAACCCACTTCAATTATGCCATTTTGAAGCATACTCTCAATTTCTTTGTTAACCTGTGCCAATTTTAAAGGGTTAAGTCTGTATGTAAGTACAGATTTACTTACAGTACAGATTTTATGTCTTGCCATTTTAGTACTTCCCAATTGATCTCCACAAATTTGCCCATGTGATATCAGTAACTGTTTCAGGTCAGTTTGTTTTTCCTCTGGAAGGTAGCTCAACAATTTATCGCAATTTGTAAGAACATCCTCGTTTTCCAATTTAATTTGAGGTATGTCAAATTCACAGTCATCTGGATTTGGTTCATCACTTTGAGTCAGAATCATTGAAACCTCCTTTTTCTCTCACTCTCTTTCAAAGTATCCTTTCAGCATATTCACATGACACACGCAGAGAGTCTTACTTCTATCTGATGTTCTTACCACCACATAATTCACTTCACTTAATTTCCTTTCAACCTGATAAGGTCCACAAAATCTTTTAAAGGCTCACCTACCACTGGTAACAACACTAAAACTTTATCTCCACTGGCAAAACTACGAACTTTGGATGTCTTCTCTGTGACCCGTTTCATCACGTTTTGTGCACCTTTCAAATGTTGTCTAGCCAATTCACCTGCTTTATTTAATCGTTCCCTCTAATTTGACACATAATCCAAAAATGTAATTTCCGATTTCTCACTCACCTGTTATTCCTTTATCAATGTAAGTGGTGCTGTTACCTCATGACCAAAAAATAGTTCAAAATGACTGAATTTGGTTGACTCATTAGGTGCATCCCTAATTGCAAACAGTACGAATGTAATTCCTTAATCCCAATCCTCTGGATAATTTTGACAATAAACCCTCAACATTGACGTTAATGTCTGATGCCACCTTTCTAACGCTCCCTGCGATTCTGGATGGTACGCAGTTGATTGAAATTATTTTATTCCTGAGCTATCTATAGCTTCTTTGAATAACCTTGAGGTAAAATTTGATCCTTGATCCGATATTATTTCTGTGGGTAGTCCAAATCTAGTACCGAATTGAAGTAACTCCTCCACAATCTTTTTAGTTGTAATCTACGCCCCTCTCCCGCCTGGTATGTCATTCTGTACTGCTACTGCTTGATATTTCCCTTTTGTTGTGGCTTCAAAGAAATTAGATTAAAACGTTATCAAAGATGCTCAACAGCAAGAATTGCATAGTTGGAGAGAATTTGGGGAATACACGGAAGTACCGGATGGGGGACAAAAAGCTCTATCCCGCAGAAGGATTTGCATGGAAAAGGTTCTTCCGGATGGACCTAATGAGGCAAAGGCCAGGCTTGTGGCAAGGGGATTTGAAGAAAACTTAGAAGATCGGGATTTAAGGGTAAATTCGCCTACAGCAGGAAAGGTTATTTTAAAGATTGTCTTGGCTCGATTAGCCACAAAGGCATGGGAATGCAAATCTATAGATATAAAAGCTGCCTTTTTGCAGGGGCATCTGCTCCAGAGAGACATTTTTCTCCGTCCTCCTAAAGAAGCAGCTAACACAGAAGGGGTACTCTGGAAGTTGAACAAATGTGTAAATGGATTAAATGATGCATCTAGAGTGTGGTACTTTTCTGGATGGTCAGTTTTGTTAAAGTTAAGCTGTTACCAGTACTGGCACTATAAAGGAAATATTTCTGGCATCCTTATGATGCATGCCGATGATTTTTTGTGGGGTCGGACTAGTGATTTTGAAGCTATTGTAATCTCTGGTTTGAGGAAACAATTCAGGGTTGGATGTCAGGCTCCCGGTGCATTTAAATATATTGAACTGGAAATCGGACAGACTAAGTTAGGGACAACTTTACGTCAGCAATCTTATTTGGAAAGCAGCAGCCCAAAAGCAATTAGTCATGGCCAGGTTTCATGAAAAGACGCAATGGTTTCAAAGATAGAAAAAGAACAACTGCAAAGTTTAATTGCGCAACTGAACTGGTTAGGTAGACAGACTAGACCGGACGTGAGTTTTGATGTCGTAGAGTTGAGTACAAAATGAATGATCCCAAAGTGGAAGACATAATAAGAGCAAATAAAGCGTTGGCCAAACTAAAAATGCAGGAGTGTGTTTTGAAGTTCCCGGTTTTAGGTGACATTAGCCACTTGAAACTCATAGTTTATAGTGATGCGTCCTATGCAAATTTATGTGATGGTGTTTCAAGCGCAGTAGGTTTTATAATTTTCCTTTTGGGAAACAATGGTAAATGTTGCCCTCTTGTGTGGGAAACAAAGAAAGTAAGGAGAGTGGTCAAACACACTTTGGCTGCTGAGATGTTAATCCTTGTGGAAGCGGTGGATATGGCCTTTTATATATCTCCGATATTGACAGAAATTTTAGGATTAGGGGATTTGGGTAATATACCTATTGACTGTCACATTGACAATAAATCCCTGTGCGAAAATGTGCACTCTACAAAACGTGTGTGTTTTAGTTTCTTGAAATTTTGTTTTCACCTAATTGTTTTTTTTTGCTCCAAGGAAGGGGAGACTGTGAAGTAATAGGTTAAGAGACATTGCAATTAGTTGTCTCATTTATGTTAAGTATATAATAATTGAAACTGATATGTAAAGGGACTTCAGGTGGCCTCTGGGTCTTGAGATTTGTAGAGTTTTGGACAGACTCTGTTTGAAGAAATAAAAGTGTGTTGGTGAGGAAGGAACATAACTTTTTTCTCTTCATACCACAGCATCTAATACGTCTAACATTTAGTACTTCCCAATTTATCTCTACAAACTTGCCTTCGTGTTATCAATAACTCTTTCAGGTCAGTCCGTTTTTCCTCTGGAAGGTAACTCAATAATCCATCCCAATTTTTAACACCATCCTCGTTTTCCAATTTAATTTGAGGTATGTCAAATTTACAGTCATCTAGATTTGGTTCGTCACTTTGAGTTAGAATCATTGAAACCTTCTCCTTTTTCTCTCCTTCACATTCAAAGTACGTTTTAAGCATATTCACATCACTCAATTTATAAACCGCACCATTTCCTGATCAAAGTCCATTTATACACCACCCCATTTCCCACACGTCACTCCATTTAATCACCACACTATTTCCTGCAGGTCTCTCCAGTCAAGCTCCACGCCATTTCCCACACGTCACTGCATTTAAATGCCACACCATTTCCCGCGCGACACTCCATTTATGCACCACCCCATTTCCCGCCCGTCATTTCATTTATTCAATGCCCCATTTGGTGCAGGTCAGTGCATTTAAACACTGCCCCATTTCCCGTTCGTCACACCTCGTTATGCTTTTACTTAATTGCTCTGTTTTAATAACCTTTGCACTAGAGTCGCCAGGTATCATTCTGATACCACCACGAGGTTCAAAGCCAAGTGCTGATCAATAACTCAATACACCAGTTAGTAAGTTTCAAATCAATACATATTTATTGATTGACACAGTCAATCACTACTCATGCATAAATTCTTCTGATTAAACTATCACTGCTACTAAAGGCCTATACTTAGCTTTCGAATGGCCCACCAGGTCAGAGGAACAATGGCCTTTGTCCTGTTCTGATTCTGCTGGCTTCAAGCTGGTACGGAATAGTAGATAGGAGCGTCTATCTCGTAGTGTGCGTTGACTTTAGACTTACTTGGTTGATGCAGCTGCTAGGCAGGTCTCTCCTCGCTGAGAGCCACGGTCAAGAGTTCTTTGAGAGCTGCCAAGAGAGCGAACTGAACTTGGGGACGCAATCTTATAGGTCCCAGGGGCTTCGTGCCCTTTTGAGCAGACCCCGGACTTGGTCCCAATTAATTGAACCAGGTCTCAATCGTTCTCATTGATTTTCTCCAATACTGGAGTTGTTCCCTGATCGTTGGGCGGGCCCTATGTATCAGTTGGCCTGCCTTTGTTCTAGGTCCCACTGGCGCCGGGGAGTCTGTCTTGGTCCAGATTGGTTCAATGTTTCTAATTGTTTCTGGGGGTCACTCATTAGTATGTAAATGGCTATTGGTTTCGGTTCTGTCTGGGTTCTGCAAATCTTAATACACAGGAAATCTTGCATCTGCTTGTGTTCCCTGTAGCTGGTATTCCCTGCATTCTTTGCGGGCATCCATTTTGGAATCGGGACGTGGCCACCTCAGGTGGCTACACTCCCTCCTTGTGATCCTCAACGTGAAGCATGAAAGATCATATTACTGCGATGTCTTCATTCCCTGACCCAGTGGGCACTCATGCTTAAGCTCTACACTGTTCCTAACTATGCAATACATTTTTAACTAACAATTTTACATACACATCATCAAAACTCTATGGGGGTGCTATGTCATTAAGGACATGCATTACAAAACAAAAACTGAAACTTTTAACTATCCTCAATAAACTACTCTCACTTATACTTATACTCACTTATACTCTCACTTACTCAGGTACAGTCGATCAGGCTAGATGGTATTGAGGTTCATAAGGAGGCAGTGTTAGCAATTTTGGAAAGTGTAAAAATAGATAAGTCCCCTGGGCCAGATGGGATTTATCCTAGGTTTCTCTGGGAAGCCAGGGAAGAGATTGCTGAGCCATTGTCCTTGATCTTTATGTCGCCTTTGTCGACAGGGATAGTGCCACAAGACTGGAGGACAACAAATGTTGTCCACTTGTTCAAGAAGGGGAGTAGAGACAACCCTGGTAATTATAGACCTGTGAGCCTTACTTCGGTTGTGGGTAAAATGTTGGAAAAGGTTATAAGAGATAGGGTTTATAATCATCTTGAAAATAACAAGTGGATAAGCGATACTCAGCACGGTTTTGTAAAGGTTAGGTCATGCCTCACAAACCATATTGAGTATTTTGAGAAGGTGACCAAACAGGTGGATGAGGGTAAAGCGTTTGATGTGGTGTATATGGATTTCAGTAAGGCATTTGATAAGGTTCCCCACGGTAGGCTATTGCAGAAAATACGGAAGTATGGGATTGAAGGTGATTTAGCGGTGTGGATCAGTAATTGGCTAGCTGAAAGAAGACAGAGGGTCGTGGTTGATGGCAAATGTTCATCCTGGAGTTCAGTTACTAGTGGTGTACTGCAAGGATCTGTTTTGGGGCCACTGCTGTTTGTCATTTTTATAAATGAACTGGAAGAGGTGTAGAAGGATGGGTTAGTAAATTTGCAGATGACACGAAGGTCGGTGGAGTTGTGGATAGTGATGAAGGATGTTATAGGTTACAGAGGGACATAGATAAGGCACAGAGCTGGGCTGAGAGGTGCCAGATGGAGTTTAATGCGGAAAAGTGTGAGGTGGTTCACTTTGGAAGGAGTAAAAGGAATGCAGAGTACTGGGCTAATGGCAAGATTCTTGGTAGTGTGGATGAGCAGAGAGATCTCGGCATCCAGGTACATAAATCCCTGAAAGTTGCCACCCAGGTTAATAGGGCGGTTAAGAAGGCATATGGTGTGCTAGTCTTTATCAGTAGGGGGATTGAGTTTCGGAGCCATGAGGTAATGCTGCAGCTGTACAAAACTCTGGTGCGGCCGCACCTGGAGTACTGCGTGCAGTTCTGGTCACCACATTATAGGAAGGATGTGGAAGCTTTGGAAAGGGTTCAGAGGAGATTTACTAGGATGTTGCCTGGTATGGAGGGTAGGTCTTACGAGGAAAGGCTCAGGGAATTGAGGTTGTTTTCGTTAGAGAGGAGAAGGCTGAGAGGTGACTAAATAGAGACATATATGATAGTCAGAGGTTTAGATAGGGTGGACAGTGAGAGTCTTTTTCCTCGGATGGTAATGGCCGACACGAGGGCACATAGCATTACATTGAGTGGTGGTAGATATAAGACAGGTGTCAGAGGCAGTTTCTTTACTCAGAGAGTAGCAGAGGTGTGGAACGCCCTGCCTGCAACAGTAGTAGACTCGCCAAATTTAAGGGCATTTAAGTGGTCACTGGATAGACATATGGCTGAAAATGTTCTATATAATTCAAACATACTAACTTCCTAACTGTACAAATAGCTGCATTCACATTTTCCTCTGGTTTGGCAGTCAAACCCAGCGTTTTACAAACCTTTAGTCACAAATGAACACATTTCTTTATTTACAAATGAAGACGCACAAACAAAACAAATGTTCTTTATTCCATGTGAAGGAGTTCGGGGGTCTGGTGGAAACCGAAAATAGGGGATCTTATTCAGTATACCGGGGTGCGAGAGCAGTATGCTCTCCTTCGCCATTTCTTTGTGCGAATAATCTGCACGATGCTGCAGAGTATCACCAGTGCTAGAAGTGCTTCGACAACATACGAAAGGGAATACCATGTGATAAACTTATCATACCATGTCGGGGTACTGTTAATTGTTACTGTGCTCTGTGTACTATGGGGGAGTGAATCATTGACGGCCTGTGGAGTGGGGCTAAGGGGGTTCGCGTTAACGCGGAGCCAAAAGCATAGGGTCCATATAAGAAATATGGAGGTCGTCTTCATCTTCTCTTCTCTTCTCTCTTCTCTACTCTTCTTGTCCTGGAGCTTCTGGAAGTTTGTGCACACAAGCATAACATCTGTTATTATCTTGCTTAAGATCTGGTGTGTTAGTCTGTCTGTCCTTTAGTGCCAATTACCCTTTATAATTGGTCACCATCTGTGACTCCCTCATTTTAAAAAAAAATCTAATTTCAGGACCAGACATTCTTGAAAAAACTGAAACGGTGCGAGCTGTCTCGCAGCCTGTGCGATTTACCATCCCAATGTGTGAGGATGTAATTAGCATAAGGGGAAGCAACCGAAGGGTTACTGTAAAACAAAGCAAAAACTTTTGAAACAAAAGAGCCAAAATGAGGTGTGTATGGGCCGCGGCGGGTAAGAATTGGATGGAATCCCGGGTTGGGCAGGCTGTGCTCTACCCGAGCTTAGCTGACCATAGGTGGGGTCCTCAGACAGGGCAAGGGTAAGTGCCGTTTCTCCACTGCCTGAGTAACTGGCAAGGACGGGCAAGAATGTAGTCATCATGGGGCTGCAGTAATGCCTCTACCGTCGAATCGGAAGAGCAGTTACCAACTGGGTTCTGGCAAGGTCTCAGCAGTTTCGGCTGATAAGCCTGCTGGCAATTCTCATAGGTTTCTGCGGACAAATTTGGCGTGGGGATGTGGAAGTCTGTTTAAATTCAAAAAAGAACATTTGACAAACAGAAACAAACAAATATACAACGAATGTCGTGCAGGTTCCATCAGAAAGGACACCGTTTCTCTCAAGCGGTTCCTTTTTAAAACATCATCTGGACACCTCAGTTCTCTGTTGCGAACAGGGTCACAAAGTGATTTGCGTGTTGGGAGTCAGACTCAATGTCATCATCTTCTCCCGGCTGCAATACTCTTGTATGTATACGTTTCGCCAAGGCTGCGTTGTGTGACCTGGGGTTCATCTTATCGTTCCTGATGAGCCTGAATGAATTGTGCTATATACGTGTGTCAAGTTCGGAGGTAATGGAGTCGAGGTCGTCATCGTAGTGCGGTGGTTCTGGGTCAGGGGTTTTAAGGTATGTGATCATGAAGGGATCACTTGAATCGTATTCAGAGACGCTGGGAGTGGTGCCTGTTGCAGGGAGATGGTAGCGAGGTGTGCTGTGGCTGTCATCAGTGTTTTCGCAGTCACTGTCACGGTTGCTCAAGTCGGTGGGCGTGGTGAGGCGGAGTCGTGTGTCAGGGGTCGGAGTCGAAGTCGAGTCTGTGGAAGGGCTGGACGGGCTGGGGGAGGGTAGGAATGCGTTTCTTGTGGGCGGGGCGAGGTCGTCTGCTGCGGCAATCAGGACGTGGTGTATATGGTTGGACTGCGAGCCATATGCCTTGAGCTGGTTAATATGAAATCACGCAGTCTTGCCGTTGGGGTACTTTATTTTGTCGATAGAGGGGCTTACTTTGTCCGAAATGGAGTACGGACCTGAGTACTTAGGTGACAGGAATGTGCTGGGGTTGTAAAGGGATAGCATAACGTGCTGCCCTACTTCAAAGTCAGTCGCATGCACTGTCTTGTCGAAACAAGCCTTGCTCTGTTGCTTCTGGTGTCCAATTTTACTGCGGCTGCAAGTTGTGCCGTTTTATCATTGTCTATGAGCTGTCGCACAGCGTTCTCGTGGATGAGGGCCGTCACTTCGGGGCTGGTCAAGTCTAAACCTAATAAATATTCTGTGCCTTTCATGGGGCGTCCGGTCATGAGACTGTTGGGGGTATATCCTGTGGATGTGGAAACCGTGTTTCTCAAAAACATCAACGCAAATGGGAGGACTGAGGCCCATGTGCTGTTGTTCTTTTGAACCATTTGTCTGAGGGTCGCTTTTAGTGTCCAATTCATTCTTTCAACAATACCACTTGACTGGGGGTGGTTGCAATGTGACATTTTTGAGTAATGCCAAATATTGTCAGGACGTTTTTCATAACGCATCCTGTAAAATGGGAGCCTTGGTCGGACTCTATGCTGCGGGGGAGTCCCCATCTCGTAATAATGTGGTGCGTCAGAATTTTGGCTGTGGTCTTCGCCGCATTAGTCCTTGATGGGAATGCCTCGACCCATTTTGTAAATGTGTCGATGACCACCAACACGGATTGTTCTGGGCACAGATCAAGCAATTCTCAACGTAGTGGGTGATGTCTGCTTTTAAATTTGGCCACCAACAAAGCTGCCTGAGGTGGGCTACAGTGGGCTCAATTTCCTGATGTCCATGACTGTCATGGAACAAACAAATGTGTTGGTTCCTGTTCTGCTCAGGAACTACATAAAGACTATCCTTAAGGATCACACTGTCATGTATGGTCAGAGAATTCCTAAATGTGTCGTAAGAGGCTGGGAAGTTTCCCATTAAAACGTCCCTGAGCTTTTCATCTTTTGTCTGGGCCTGCGATAAATCTTGGATGTTGGTCTGGGAGACCTGAGCTTCGTGTACCGGTACGCTTTCGGGGGGGGGGTTCCAAAAATAACAATATGTGGAACCTGCTTTAGCTAGTGTGTCAGCTTTCACATTTCCAGGTGGGGAAGAATGGTGGTGACTACGAACTTTTATGATGTCATATTTCCTGTCCTTTGTCTGTTTTAAGATATGGCGGAGTAATGGGGCTGATGGTAGGGGTTTTCCGTCTGCGGAAACAAATCCTCTTGCTTCCCACAGGGGTAGGAATTCCGTTAAGCTGTTGCAGACATACAAGCTGTCCGAGTATATGTCTGCTGGGCTGGGGAACGAATCGGGGTGATCTACAATATACACAATTGCTGCCAGTTCTGCTGCCTGCGAGCCTTAACTGAAGTGAAATTTCCTCTAGGCGCATTCCTGCCCGTCCTCTACATATATTCCGCATCCTGTATTACGTTTACCATCTAACACTGTGGAATAGTCATCCACATATGCCTTCAAGTTTGCGCACATGTCTGTGTGCTGGGGTCTCTGGGGTGAACTACCTATCTTCTTGGGAGTTGTTGTTGCGATGAATGGGCCTGTGTTGTGGTGTGGTGAGATAATCTCATATTCATGAGGGGTGCCTGGGTACTGTAAATTGTCTGCAAGGAAAGTGTGGGTTTTTGTACTTTTAATGGTGATGTCCCGTCCCTGTAAAAGAAGGGTCCAACGGGCTGCTCGGATTTGGCTGACTGTGCCATCTTTAATACGGCCATCTAACAATAGCTGTATGGGGGTGTGTTCTGTGAGGATGGTAATGGGGTTGAGTCCGGAAATGTACGAAAAATACTGAACTGCCCAAAAAACTGCGAGCAGGTGCCTTTCACAGGCAGAAAATCCTTGCTCCACAGGGTCTAAAACTCTTGAGGCATATGCCATGGGTCTTAATTGTTCATGCCATTCCTGGAGCAGCACGGCCGAAAGGGTTCGGTCGGTGATTTCTACCTCTATAGCTTTGGGGGAGAGTGGGTCTGCAACTTGTATTATGGGGGCTGCGATGAGTGCACGTTTTAAAGCGTCCACGGCATCTGTATGCTGCAGAAGCCATTCCCAAGGTTATTTTTTCTTAAGAAGGTCAGATAGGGGCGCTGCTTTAGTGGCGAAACCGTCGATATTGTTTCGGCAGTAGCCAACCAGTCCTTAGAACGACCGGAGGGCTGAGACATTCTGGGGAAGGGGTAATTTGATAATCGAGTCAATCCTTTTATGCTCAAACTGGCGTTTGCCTTGCGTGATAATTGTTCCCACATATATCACCCTTTCTTCCAAAATTTGGGCCTTTTTGGGGTTAATTTTGCATCCAATGTCTTTCAGGAGTCCTAGGAGTTCTGCTAGAAGCACGATGTGCCCTGCCTTTGTGTCTGTCTACAGTAACAGGTCGTCTACGTACTGGACCAGACATTCGGGGCGGGAAAATCTAGCTAAAGCATTTGCCAGCTGTCGGTGGAAAATGGAGGGGGAGTTGTGGAATCCTTGTGGAAGGCATGACCACGTGTATTGCTGTCCTCTGAAAGTGAATGCAAATTTATACTGGCACACTTTAGCCAATGGAATGGACCAGAATCCATTGCTAACGTCCAAAACCGTAAAGTATCATGAATGATTTAGCATGGTCTCGAGACTTGTGGCTACAGTGGGGGCTGTTGCTGGGGTGACTTTGTTAAGTTCCCGGTAATCAATGGTCAGTCGCCATGATCCATTGGGTTTTATTACTGGCCAAATCGGGGCATTATTAGTGGAGGCTACTGATCTTAGTACGCCCTGTTCTGATAAACTGTCTATAACCTTTGAGATTTCTCCCTCTGCCTCCTGGGGAACTCCGTACTCCTTCTGGCGTCTGGGGTCAGGTCCTGTAATATACACAGAGCGAGCCAATCAGCCACAGTCGTGCTTATGATATGCAAATGCTGCTCTGTGTTCCTGCAGAACTGCCATAACCTGCTTGTCTGTGCTAATTGTGCTCCGGTCAAACCAGTATTCGCCTACTGCGCTGATCCTATTAGCATAATCTCCTACTGTGAGCGTGGTGGGGGCTCTTGCTGTTTTTGCCATTCTCCAGACACATTTGTTAACTGGATCGAATGAAAGGTTGTGGGAGCTCATGAAATCAATTCCCAAAATGTGTTCTGCTGTGTGGGGCAGATCAGCTAAAACTATGGGGTGTTTGGTCGTTATATTGCCAATCTGAATGGATATAGGGGCTGTGATGTGTCCCTGCTGTGAGGGGCCTGTAAAGCCGCTGAGGGTGATTGTGTCTGTAGTGGGCCACGTGTCTTTCTGAAACATGGTGGAGGAATTAAGTGTGGTGCGGGACCCTCCTGTGTCCCAAAGAAATTCAACGCGCTGACCCCGTACTTTTGCTGCAACGACCGGTCGGCCGGACTTATCCCAAAGGGTGTCGCAGTCCCAAGTTGGGGAGCTGAACACCGTCAGTCTGTGCCGTTCATGTCTGCTTGGTCTGAACGGGTGCCTACACTGTGAATAGGCTTTGTCCTGTTCCTATTTAGGGTGCCTGTCTGTTGGGCTCTCTGTGCTTTCTGCGGGGCATTGCACTCTCGTGCAAAGTGTCATAATTGACCACAGTTGTACCAATCTTGCGATTCCTGGGGTCGCCTGTTTCTACTGTCATTTACCAATGTGGGGTTTTGGTGCGTTTTTACAGCGTGTATGTCTGCATCTGCCTGCTCTTCATCGGGTTTCCGAAATGCGGTTTTATTGTGCACGGATTGCTCCCAAGGACAACCTTTTTAAAACCCATTTTTCGTTGTGGGCCTCATCTGAGGGGTCATAATTCGCGCAAGCACTGTGTCCTGCCTCTGTTGCATGGGAGATCAGGATTCGAGTCCAGTTGGCCATGTTATCTGAGGACAAATGGGTGCGGGCTAATTCTCTGAAAACTGCCTTGAAATGAATCCACAAGCGTCCAACAAATGCTGTGGGATGCTCGGACTTCTTTTGCCTGCATCTATTCAGGCCTTCTACTGGGTCTTCTTGGTTATAGCCGATCACATCAAGGATCGCTGTGTGCATCTCTGCTAGGGTGCCTCCTCCTACATTCTGTGGGTCAAGAAGGGCTGCTACTACGGAAGTGTCTAGGCTCAAAACTGTGAGCTTCACTTGCTCTCGCTCATCCAAGCCGTACATGGTTGCCTGCTGCTTAACCTTTGCAAAGAATTGGTAGGGGTCTGAAGTGGGAGGAACGGTGTGATTTTCACACACGCGTCCCGTAATTGGGTCACGGTTAAGGGGGTCGTATAAAGGAACTCCGTGTCTCCGTCCGCTGCGGCTCTGCGGTGGGTGGTTACTGGATTCATGGGGGTGTGTTCTATCTGCGCTGTGGGGGGTTGGGGTGCTCTTCTTTTCTGGGGCTTCTCCTGTGCACAGGCTCCATGTATGTAACTATGGGCTGTTTCATTTAATTCTTGCCAATCGGGGCCGTTTTCCTGGATCTAATTGGGATCCAAAAGTGCTCTGAAAGCCATTCTGGACTGAAAGCAGAGATTGCAATTCTGCAATCTGTTTCTGGCACTTTGCATGGTCTACCGAGCTCTGCCTTTGTTCCGTTGTGGAAGCATGGAGTGCTCGTGGGGCTGCCTTTAAATCATTGTACTGCTTCTGAAATGCCTCTACCTGCTGTTCCATTTCTTGCCGTACCAGGACCGCACATTTTGTGTCCTGGTAGGCCTTGTCGTATTGGGTATGGAAGCTGCTTAAGTGCGCCAGACAAGACTGGTGTGCCCTCTTAGCATCATCCACCTCTCTGTCTTTTGCTGCTAACCTCCCTTTTAACTCTATGTTCTCCGTCTCTATGTCGCTGACATCGACTTTACTCATCCTATCTCTCTCCTGAATCTCTCTACGGAGCGTCCTAATGACCTTCTCTGTGCCTCGCAATTGTGGCAGACAGGAAACGATCGGCACCTGCTTGCGAGATTTTCCCATGCTCTTCTTGTGAATCTCTGTCAGGTTCTCCCACCAAGTATGTCCTATACTCCCGGGACCTGTTTCTTCATTTGCACAAAATTCGCTCCAAAGGGGCCATTCTTTCCCTTTGAGGTACTTTCTAATCGCATCTTCCCAAACGGGACACTGTCCAACTCTACTGGTCGCTGCGACCACGAATTTGTGTGGGTTCATAAGGCCATTGCCTTCATTGCCATTTTTCCTGTCTGAGTTCTCTTTCAATTTGGAACAAGGGGTAATAAGGTGGTCCTGCAAACACGGGTATGGCTTTCGCTAATTTCCGGAATACAAACTCCCGACAGTTTTCACAACAAAATCTATCAGGTTTAACTTATATCCCTGTTAGTACGCATGCATTAACACACTTCCGAATTCTGGAAGATTGATCAGAACTGCTTGAACACTTGTCGTTATTTATGTTCGCTATTAGATTCTAATTCAAATGTTGGGTTCTCTCGGAGTGGGGGGGGGGGGGGGAGGGGGGGGGGTGGGGCGGTGGGCACTTCTAAGTTGAGTCCCGGCGGAGTCGCCAATAAATGTTGCTCATTATGCTTTTACTTAATTGCTCTGTTTTAATAACCTTTGCTCTAGAGTCGCCAGGTCTGTTTCTGATACCACCACGAGGTTCAAATCCAAGTGCTGATCAATAACTCAATACACCAGTTGGTAAGTTTCAAATCATTACACATTTATCTTGGTCCAGATTGTTTCAATGTTTCTGATTGTTTCTGATTGTTTCTGGGGGTCGCTCATTAGTATGTAAATGGCTATTGGTTTCGGTTCTGTCTGGGTTCTGCAAATGTTAATACACAGGAAATCTTGCACCTGCTTGTGTTCCCTGCAGGTGGCCAAATTTCCCTGCACTCTTTGCGGGCATCCATTTTATACATTTATACACAGCCCGTTTCCCACGTGGCATTCCATTCATACAGCTCCCCATTTCGCCCAAGTAACCCCATTTATACACCACCTTTTTCTCACACGTCACTCCACTTATACCCCTCCCCATTCCCTGACATCACACCATTGATACACCGCCCTATTTCCCATACATCACTCCATTTAGACACCGCCCCTTTCCTGATGTCACTGAATTGATACATTGCTCCATTTCCTGACGACTCCATTTATACACCACCTAATTTCCCAAACGTGACTCCATTTATACAGGTCCCCTTACTGACATCACTGCATTGATACATTGCCCATTTTCTGACTTCACTCCATTCATACGCCGCCCTTTTTCTCACGACACTCCATTTATACACTGCCCTTTTCCCTGTCATCACTCCATTTTTACACCGCCCTATTTCCTGCACGTCGCTTATTTTATACCACGCCCCTTTTTCATACTTCACTCCGTTTGTACACCGCTCCAATCCCTGACATCACTCATTAATACACTGCCCCATTTTCCACACATGATGCCATTTAAACATCGCCCCATTTCCCTCCCGTCACACCAATTATGCATGGCCCTCTTTACTGTATGTCACTACATTTAAACACCGCACCATTTCGCACATGTCACTCGACTTAAACACCGCTCCATTTTCCAGACATGACTCCATTTATAAACCACCCAATCCCCGCACACGACTCAATTTAAACACCGCCCCATTCACCAGAGCTCACACCATGTCAACAACGCACCATTTTTCACACGTCACTCCATTTATACTCCGTCCCATTTCCCGCACGTCACTCCATTTATACACCACAGTTTTTCCTGCATATCGCTCCCTTTAAACACCGCAACATTTCCACACGTCACTTCACTTGTTCACCTGCCAGACATGACTACATTTATAAAGCGCTCAATCCCCGCATGCAACTCAATTTAAACACCGCCCCATTCACCAGAGCTCACTCCATATAAACAACGCATCATTTTTCATACGTCACTCCATTTGTAGTCCGCCCCATATCCCGTACGTCACTCCATTTATACACCACCCCTTTTTCCGCATGTCACACTATTTAAACACCGCCTCTTTTCATAGATATCATAGAAGTTACAGTGCAGAAGGAGGCCATTCGACCCATTGAGTTTGCACCGGCTCTTGGTAAAGAGCACCCTAACCAAGGTCAACACCTCCCCCTATCCCAATAACCCAGTAACCCCACCCAACACTAAGGGCAATTTTGGACACTAAGGGCAATTTATATGGCCAATCCACCTAATCTGCACATCTTCGGACTGTGGGAGGAAACCGGAGCACCCGGAGGAAACCCACGCACACACGGGGAGGATGTGCAGACTCCGCACAGACAGTGACTCATGCCGGAATCAAACCTGGGACCCTGGAGCTGTGAAGTCATTGTGCTATCCACAATGCTACCGTGCTGCCCTTTCCCCGCATGTCACACTATTTAAACACCGCCCTATTTCCCGCACGCGAATCCAATTATACATTTATACATCACCACTATTTTCCACACGTCACTCCATTTGAACACCGCCCGATTCCCATTTGCCCACCATCCCATTTCCCACACGTCACTCTATTTAAACACCGCACGATTTCCCGCGCGTCACTCAATTATACACCTGCCCCATTTCCTTGCATCACTTCATTTGCACACCGCCGCATTTCCTGACATCACTTCTGACATCGCTCCATTTGTACCCCGCCTGATTATCCACATGTCACTCCATTTATACACTGCCCATTTTCCTGACATCACTGCATATCACCCCATTTATGCACCGTCACATTTTCGGACATCACTCCTTGTAAAAAGTGCCCCATTTCCTGACCTCACTCCATTCATACACCACCACGTTTCCAGCACAGCACTCCATTCATGCACGGCCCTTCATTTCTACACCAGCCAATTTCATTAACACCACTCCATTTATGCATCTCCCCATTTCCCCCGCGTCACTCCATTTATTTGCACGCAATTTCCCAGATATCTCTCCATTTAAACACCGCCCCATTTGTCACACATCACTCCATTTATACACCGCGCCATTTCCCACACATCACTCCATTTAAACACAGACCCATTTCTCGCATGACACTCCATTTATACAATTATACACCCCATTCCCAACACGTTACTCCATTTATACACTGCGCCATTTCCCGCACATTGCTCCATTTATCCACCATCCAATTTGCCACCTGTCACTCCATTTGTACACCACCCAATTTCCCACATATCACTCCAGTTGTTCACTGCCCTTTTCCCGCATATCACTTCATTGATACACCGCCCATTTCCCACACGTCACTCCATTTATACACCACCCTAATTTCCTACACGCCACTCCATTTAAACACCGCCCGACTTCCCAGACATCTCTCCATTCATACACCCCCCTTTTCATCACGCCATTTCCCACCTGTCATTCCATTTCTACGCTGCCCCATTCCCCGCACATCACTCCATTTAAACACCGCCCCATTTCCTGACATCACTCCATATCATTCCATTCATACATCGCACCATTTCCTGACCTCACTCCATTTTACACCGCCCCATTTCCTGACATCATTCCATTAATACACCACGCCATTTCCCATACGTCTCTCCAATTATACACCGCCCTATTTTCTGACATCACTTAATTTATAAACCGCACCATTTCCAGACCTCACTCCACTTATAGACCACCCCATTTCCCACACGTTACTCCAATTGTACACCGCCCCATTTCCTGTCATCACTCCATTGATACACCGCCATATGTCCTGCACATCATTCCATTTATACACCTCCCAATTTCCCACACATCACTCCATTTATACATTGCCCCTTTTCCCACACTTCTCTCCATATATACATTGAAACACCGGCCTATTTTCCGCACCCCACTCCATTTATGCACAACCCCACACATTACTCCATTTATTTACCGCCCCATTCCCCAGATACTCCTCGATTTAAACACCTGCCCATTTCTCACACGTCACTCCATTTATACACTTAAACACCGTCCCATTTCCCACACGTCACTCCATGTGAACACCACCCCATTTGGCACACATGACTCCATTGATATACGCTGCATTTCAAGCAATTCTCTCCATTTAATCACCGGCCAATTTCCCACAGGTCACTCATTTTAAACAATTATACACTGCTCCATTCCCAACACCTCACTCCATTAACACACTGTCCCGTTTTTCCATCTGTCACTCCATTTATACACTGCCCCATTTTCCACACATCACTCCATTTAAACACCGCCCCATATCTTACATGTCACTCCATTTCCACACCGCCCTTTTCCCTGCACGTCACTCCATTTAAACACCGCACCATTTCCCACACGTCATTCCACTTATACACAAGATAGTCAACATGGTTTTGTGAAGGGTAGGTCGTGCCTCGCGTACCTTATTGAGTTCTTTGAGAAGGTGACCAGACAGGTGGATGAGGGTAAAGCAGTTGATGCGGTGTATATGGATTTCAGTAAAGCATTTGATAAGGTTCCCCACGGTAGGCTATTGCAGAAAATACGGAGGCATGGGATTTAGGGTGATTTAGCAGTTTGGATCAGAAATTGGCTAGCTGGAAGAAGCCAAAGGCTGGTGGTTGATGGGAAATGTTCAGACTGGAGACCAGTTACGAGTGGTGTACCACAAGGATCTGTTTGTCATTTGTATAAATGACCTGCAGGAGGACGTAGAAGGATGGGTGAGTAAATATGCAGATGGCACTAAAGTCGGTGGAGTTGTGGACAGTGCGGAAGGATGTTACAAGTTACAGAGGGACATAGATAAGCTGCAGAGCTGGGCTGACAGGTGGCAAATGGAGTTTAATGCAGAAAAGTATGCGGTGATTCATTTTGGAAGGAATAACAGGAAGACAGAGTACTGGGCTAATGGAAAGATTCTTGGTAGTGTGGATGAGCAGAGAGATCTCCGTGTCTATGTACATAGATCCCTGAAAGTTGCCACCCAGGTTGAGAGGGTTGGGAAGAAGGCATACGGTGTGTTAGCGTTTATAGGTATAGGGCTCGAGTTTCGGAACCATGAGGTCATGTTGCAGTTGTACAAAACTCTGGTGCAGCCACATTTGGAATATTGCGTGCAGTTTTGGTCGCCGCATTATAGGAAGGATCAGGAAGCATTGGAGATGGTGCAGAGGAGAATTACCAGGATGTTGATTGGTATGGAGGGAAGATCTTATCAGGAAAGTCTGAGGGACTTAATACGGTTTTCGTTAGAGAGAAGGTTAAGAGGTGACTTAATTGAGGCATACAAGATGATCAGAGGATTAGATAGGGTGGACAATGAGAATCTTTTTCCTCGAATGGTGATATCTAGCATGAGGGGACATGGATTTAAATTGAGGGGAGATAGATATAGGACAGATGTCAGAGGTAGGTTCTTTACTCAGAGAGTAGAAGGGGCGTGAAATGCCCTGCCTGCAACAGTAGTAGACTCGCCAACACTAAGGACATTCAAATGGGCATTGGATAGGCATATGGACGATATGGAATAGTGTAGATGGGCTTTAGAGGGATTTCACAGGTTGGCGCAAAATCGAGGGCAGAAGGTCCTGTACTGCGCTGTAATGTTCTATGTTCTATGTTCTATTCACACACTGCCCCATTTTCTGACATCACTCAATTTAAAAACCGCAACATTTCTCGACCTCACTCTATTTATACACCGCCCTGTTACCCACTGGTCACTCCATATATAAACCTCCCCATTTCTTGAGCATCACTCTATTTTACCCAGGCCCATTTCCTGACATCATTCCATTGATACCCCATTTTCTGACATCATTCAATTTATTCACCACACCATTTCCTGACCTAACTCCATTTATACACTGCCCTATTACCCACACGTCACTCCATTTATAAACCGCCCTATTTCCTGACATCACTGCATTTATACCCCGCCCCATTTCCTGACATAATTCCATTGATACACCACCCCATTTCTCACACGTGACTGAAATTATACACCGCCCCATTTCCTGACATCACTCCTTTTATAGACGGCCGTGCATCCCTCAGGGCACTCTATTTATACCCTGCCCTATTTCCCCAAAAGTAACTCAATTTAAACGCCACATGCCAACGCCTTTGTCTTCATTTAACATCATGCTTGTCGGCTCAATGTTGATCATTGTCCTCGTTAACCATCAATGTGTTTTGGTTACGCCCAATGTACTATTAGAGAGAATTCTCACCCTGCAACTGTGAAGACCGGGCAATATATTTCCAAGGCAGAATAGTGAGTCTTTTTGAATGTAGCTCAAATGTTGTGAAGTTCCAATTCATCTGCTCTGCTTGTCCATCCAGATGGTAATCGTCAAGCCTTTGGAAGTGGCTGAATCAGGAGCACCTGTGACTTTCCGCGTACATCATCAATGTGTTACAATCTGCGGCTATTGTGCGGCGGTGGAGGAGGGAGTGAATGTTTGTTGGAAGGGATGCAAATCAAAGCGGCCTGCCAAGTCCTACATGTTCTCGAGTATCTTGAGTGTTTTGATGCTGCGCACTTCCAGGTAATTTGGGAACATTCCGTCACATTCCTGTCTAGTGCATTCTCCTTTGTGCGCGGAAGAGGTAAGTTGCCTACCGCAGGATTCCTATCCTTTAACCAGAGGGTTGGGTACCGGTGCATCTGCTGAGAGGGAGTCATAACTGAAGGGGAAATGGAGAACATAAATAAGAGAACATCATCACCCTCAGGTAGAGCAAACGATGTGACAACTGTGAGAAGGGAGGTGGTCAGTGGAGAACTGAGTGTATTGTACCTTAATGCACGGAGTGTACGGAACAAGGTAAATGAGCTTGTTGCTCACATTGAAATTTGCCGGTACCATGCAATGGGCCTCACAGAGACGTGATTGAAGGACCATCACATCTGGGATCTAAATATAAAAGGCTATGTGTCATAACGAAATGACAGGCGGATGGGCAAAGGTGGAGGGATCGCAATGTTTGTAAGGAAACAAGTTTAATCGATAGCAAGGAGCGATGGGAGATCAGAAGGCATACAATCTCTCTGGGTAGAGTTGAGGAATCGCAAAGGGAAAAAGTCCCTAATGGGAGTTTGTACAGACCCCCGAGCAGTAGTCAGGATGTGGTGCAGAAAATAAATCAAATGATACGAAAGGCATGTAAAAAAGGCAATGTCACAATAATCATGAGGGACTTCAATATGCACATGGACTGGGGAAATAAGCTTGGTAGTTAATCCCAAGAAAATGAATTTCTCCAAAATTATGAGATTTTTTTTTACTGAACCGTGTGGTAGAGCCCACCAGGGGCAGGGAATTATGGAGTGGGTGATGTGTATTGAGGCAGAATTGATTAGTGATCTTAAGGTGAAGGAACCCTTAGTGCCCACTGATCACAATATGGCCGAATTTACCCTGCAGTTTCAGAGGGAGATATTGGAATCAGATGTAACGGTATTACGATTAAATAATGGTAACTACAAAGACACGAGGGAGGAGCTGTTCAGAGTTGATTGATTAAGGAGACAGTGGAACAGCAATGGCAGGAGTTTTGGGAAGATATTCTGCAAACACAGCAGAAATTCAACCCAAAGAGGAGGAGACATGCTGAGGGGAGGAAAAGGCAAATCTAGGGCAGCAAAAAACCAAAATAAAAAACAAGCAAAGTGGCGAGGTGAGTGAGAAGCCAGAGGATCGGGAATCCTTTAAAAACTCGGAGAGGTCAACGAAAGAAGCAATAAGTGGAAAGAAGATGAAATATGAGTGCAAGCTAGCTGGCAATCGAAAAGAAGATGTGAAGTTTTTTTTTCAATATATAAAAGGTAGGCTAAATGTGAATGTGGTTTGAGGTGCCTGGTGTGGATTGGGGTTGCATGGAAGAGGCCCCTTGTGTAGAGTTATGCCGAAGGGCATTGATTACGGCACCTCTTCCGTTCTCTGCGGCCAAACTCTTGAACCGTCCGTTGGTAGTGTAATCATTAATAACTTGGAAGCAGTTTAGAGAACATTTTGGGCTGGAGGACATGTCTTTATTGCCACAAATCTGCAATAAATAGGTTTTAACCGTCAAAGCTGGACGCATTGTACAGAATTTAAATGGGAAGTGGGGCAAGATAGGTTGAGATTTTCAGGGATTTACTTCTGGGAGGCAGGTGTGCAAGTCTAGAGGAGATGACGGAGCAATTTCAACACCCGAGGGAGAGAGCATTCAGTGAGGTTCTTTATTCGTGAAGACATATCCTCGTAACTCCAGTTACTTAGACCCGCATTGCTGGCATGCACACAATCACGGCATGAGATAGGTCAAGGGAAGTTCGTCGATATGTATGAGAGGTTGCTGGAGATGGGGAAACCATTATTAGAAGAGGTGAGATGGAAGTCGAAAATAGAGCTGGACCAAGAGCTAGGGGGAGAGGTGCGGAGTAAGATGCTGCATAGAGTTAACTTTACATCCTCCTGCGTTAGGCTGAGTCTGACATAATTTAAAATACTGCTTACAGTGCCCTCAACTAAGACGCAAAGGAGCGGATTCTTCCCTGGGTGGAGGACAAGTGTGAACGCTGTTCAAGGGGCCCTGCAAATCACTGACACATGTTTTGGTCCGGCCGCAAGTTAGTAGGGTTCTGAGTCTCTATTTGTGTAGAACATGTGAGTGATCCTTGGGTTCAGACTGGAGCCATGCCCGCTGGTGGCGACCTTTGCGGTGTTAGAGTCCTGTAGCACATTGAGGGGTGGAGGAGTGCTGTTCCTTATTGGTGGCTCTGAGGCGTGTTATGCTTGGATGGAGGGCGGCGGTGCCACCCACGGTCTCGGACTTGTTGAGTGACCTGGCAGAATTTCTGCAATTGGAAAAGATTAAACAAACCCTGTGGATCTCATTCATCACTTTCTTAAAGGACCTGTTCGTGGACGGCAGTGAGGGGCATGAAGCTGGAAGTTAAGGAGGGGAGGGCATAAGAGAGGGAGGATAGTGGGGCTGAGGGGAATTGGGAATTTAGGGTGATTGCTGTTAATTTGTGAAGATAAAAATAACGATTAGTTGGCATGATATAGCTAAGCATCTGTATGTCAGAATTCGATATTTGTTGTAAAATATATTACAATAGCGAGTGAACCCTGTACTTCTCTCGGCATTTACAATTCTGCTTGTCGTTTAATTGAAGGAGAACCTCGGGATTTGATTGAAGCTTCCTTCACAGTCAGGAAAAACGGGGATTGTTGCATGAGGGACAGAACAATGTAGACAGAGTGAAAGTACGAAAGGGGCTTCGAAGAATATGTAGGGAAGGGCGACGGGGCACTACGTCAACTCCCAGTGATGTGGAGCTTTCACCTATTTTCCCGATAAATCCACATGCGTCTCAACTAAAGTCACAGAGAGTGGATGATTTAGAGTTTGAGAATCTATATGCGTTTGACATTGTGCTGATACAAGCAGATCATTTGTGATCGATGGAACTCCATGGAAAGTCATAGAGGTCGGCCTCACGAATCTCTGCTGCATTCCCCGGACGTCTTCGAACAGTCAACTGGTTGCAGCTGTGGAGATGTTAATAACAGAAAACGCAAGGTATTTCTGGAGGAGTTTCTATTCCAATTGCTTGATGTACAAACTGTATATATTTCCTGGAAAAATATTGTGATTGGAAGTACATTGTCATCTCTTTAACAGTTACATTTATACTCGTCTCAAATCCGGATATAACAGTTATGTGTGGGTGTTGCGTATATTGCATACCTCATCATGAAACGTCCGTGTCTTAATGTTTCATTCTTTTGGAAGGCGAGGTATGTAAGCACACTCTTTTTATTCTTTTTCTGGTCCTTGTGTCCTTTTGAAACCTTGGCTGTTTTTTGTTAGGTGTTTTCTTGATGGCAGTTTTCGAACTTGAGAATTTGGACACCCCTACATCCTCCGCTCTAAGTTGCTACTTGAACTGATCAAGTCGATTTCCCGTTCCTGCACTGTGCTCTGTCGCATAGTCCAATAATTTCGTTTTAATGGACGTTGCTAGCAGCCAATTGTCTCATTTGACATTCTGCGACCTCTCCTGCTCTGGACTTTGATTGCTGGAGAGTTCAGAAGATTCTGGAAGAAAAGAGCAAGCTATATGTTATGTCATTTCTGGTTAGATCTCGCCATCAGCCAGAAATATGTTTGCACACTCTTTCTATGCAGTCAGGAATGTGACGGTAACCCCTCCTTGAAAAGCGTCAAGCAGTCTCAAGCCAATTATGTGAAAACCTAGAAAACAGCTGATTCCAGCAGCGGGGCTTGGCTCTCAGGTTTTAGTTTCTTTTGGGAACAGAGTTGAAGAAGGCCTAAAGTTCTCTCTGTACAGGTGGAGGTGAGTCGCCAGAAAAACTCCTGCAGCTCCCGTGATCTAAGTGAAGGCGGAGATGGGGACACGAAAATCAACTGACGGTTTGCAGCACCTCGCAATCTAAGAAGATCACTGCTTACAAAGACGAAAATGACAGCAGGAAAAATTCTTATCACTCCATACGTTTAATCCCCATTATTTTGATTCTTCCCCGTCCACGCTGTTTGTTTGCCTGCCTTGTGCGTATGTACGTCGAGCGTGGGAAGATATTATACTTTTCATTAAAAAACCATTGCAACAAAGAACAGCAACAAAATACTTAAACCTCAATATCAGCATCATGTAACATTATTCAAATCTACAAAGAACTGCAACAAATATCTTTTAACCTCTATAACAGTAGGAAGTAGGAGCATTATTCAAAATTACATATGTATTCTCACACTCTTTACTTCCGTCCCAAGGGGCCATTCGCCTTTATAAATGCCTCCGCACCTCCATCGCCTCAAAATAAAAATCTCTAGAGTTGTAGGTTTCATTTAGCTTTGCTGCATACAACACTCCAAACTACACTCCACTGTCGTACAATGCCGCGTTCGCTCACCAAAAGCCGCTCCTCGTTTTGCCACTGCCACCATTAAGTCCTGATAGATACAAACCTTGGCACCAGACCATTGCACCTCCAGCTCCATCTTTGCCCAGTTCAAAACGTCTCCTTTATTTATATAATTTAAAACAGATAACCACTGCTCGTGTCTTCTCGTCCAACTTACAATTAGAGCTCAGCGACCGATCAACTGGGTCCAATTCATGCCGAGATGGTTCTTCTTCCTCCCCCACTGTCGGACTCCGGCACTCCACCCCATCGGGCAGTCCCACAATCCTTAAATATTGTCGGCTCGAGCGGGTCTCCACACCCCCCAGCTGTGCTTGCAGCCCCTTATTGGCCTCAATCAACCTCTGCAGCTCATCTTCCATCGAACTTTGCAGATGGCTGTGCTGCAACATCGCCTTCTGGACTCCCATCATCTTCTCACTCTGTTCCCTCACCTCAGCCGATGTCATTGCAACAGCTACCTTCACCTGGGCAATTGCTCCTCCATCAACGCCTTCAGTGCCACTGGCATCTCCTTTCTCATCATTTCCATATGCGTTGCAAACTGTTTTCTGAGCTCCAGAGTCACCTCCTCAGCCAGCGTCTCTGATGTAAGCAGCTCGGCTCCAGCCAACGTCCGGACACCACCGCCTTGTCAGCCCCCGGGCTGGTTCACACTCTCGATGGTGAGCTCTTATTCTCTCCCTTCTTCCATGCTGTATTACTTTGATTTTTGTACATCTGTCACCTCCTTGTCGCTCATATTCCTTCATGAATTGCCCCCCAGGAATGGGCATTAAAAATTCTCATAAGAAGAAAAAAAGTACGCCTCAAGTAGGAGCCACGCAACGCGTGACAATAGCACGGGAGAACAGTGGGTATCACTGGTGCTTCACAGCTCCTGTGTCCGAGGATCGATTCCAGGCTTGTGTCTGTGCGGAGTCTGAACTTTCTCCCCGTGTCTGCCTGGGTTTCCACTGGGTGCTCCCACAATCCGAAGAAGTGCAGGCTAGGTGTATTGCCCACGATAAATTGCCCCGAATGCCCACGAATGAACGGTGGGGATATTTGGTTGCAGGAATAGGGTGCAGGATGGTTACACTCATCCTTCTCCAAAAGTACCCTAAAACGTACAGAATTGTGGTCACGACTCCCGAAAGCTTCCCCTACTGAAACCTCAAACACCTGTCGAGACTCAATCAACAGAACCTTGTCAGGTACTGTCCCTTCCATAGTTTGGCAATATACATATTGAGTCAGAAAGCCTCCATGGATACACCTTGCAAATCCTGCCCCATCCAAGCCCCGTGGTATAGATAAACAGCCTTGTTTATGTTTTACGTACTAATCTGATGATTCCAATGTAAGTCAATTAAGCAGCCAGCTATCAATGATCTCAGTTAATAATAGAAACATTGATTAATTCACGTCGGTCGGCACTCAAGTTCCTTTGGTGCTGGAATTGACCGCAGACCCGCCCATTGATGCCTATTGAGTCGTAACAAAAGACACTTGAAAAAATAAGGTGTCTTCCATCTTCCCGGCCAGGGTGAATAGGTCTAATAGAACGATGCAGGGAAGGAAAAGGATTCACATGTCCGTGTGCAACTGTGATGGATTGTTGTAGCATTTGTTGTGAAGGATGTCCCCACAGAAAAAATATACATTTCATGGCAAGTCGAGAACATTATCGAAATTTTAGAGCTTATATGCAGACCGTTCGCCCGGCTACGGAAAGAGGCAGGAGATATTTTGTTGGGGAACCCAGCAGTTCACGTGCTGTAAACGTACAAATACGAAGTTCGATGTGCAACTCAAGATACCCTTTGGTATGGCTTCTAACAGAAGGCATACATTTTCCTCCCAATTCATTCAGACAGAAATTGGTCAACTGTAAAATTCATGGGTGAACGAAACAATTCAATTCATAGAACATAGAACAGTACAGCACAGAACAGGCCCTTCGGCCCTCGATGTTGTGCCGAGCAATGATCACCCTACTCAAACCCACGTATCCACCCTATACCCGTAACCCAACAACCCCCCCCCCCCTTAACCTTACTTTTTAGTACACTACGGGCAATTTAGTATCGCCAATCCACCTAACCCGCACATCTTTGGACTGTGGGAGGAAACCGGAGCACCCGGAGGAAACCCACGCACACACGGGGAGGACGTGCAGACTCCGCACAGACAGTGACCCAGCCGGGAATCGAACCTGGGACCCTGGAGCTGTGAACCATTTATGCTAACCACCATGCTGCCGTGCTGCCAACATCAGTAAGATGTATGTTTTTAAAAAGCGAGCCTCTATATTTGAAATTGAAGCAAATGGGCATGCTCTATTTTCAAAAGATGCAGGCTCTGCTCGAATGAATGTCGGAACGCAGGTTAGCTAAGACGCAAAAGAATCGAGGGACAGACGTTTGGGTATTTCAGAAGTGAATTGAACAGATTGCAGTCGACATATAGAAGATATCTGTCAACGAAAATCTGGTTAGCAATGTATTATTTTGTTAAAGCAATTCATTTACAGTCATAGTCAACGAATTCTGCATATATTGCGCAACTCTAGGTGCCATGGATCAGGTGGTGCGTTGTCATCCTTTAACGGAACAAGCTTTCAAATGCAGCATCATGAGCAGTGTTCTTACGATAGGACCCGGCGACATTAAAGGAGGATGAATTTCTGTTTTAAGCCACGAGATGACCGTCTAAAATGGGAACATCCTGGTGGTCGACAGCTTGCCAAAGATATACTAGCCTTGTCCTTCCAGACTGTGAGATGAAAGAATCTGGCTACGTATCCTTGGTGATTTCATGCAAAGCATGTTCCTGATCGTACACATTGCTATCATTCTTCCTTGGCGATGGAGGGCTTGATTGTTTGATCACGTACTAGTCAAAAAACTCAAGATGTAAAGCTTTTTCAATATTGAAATATGTGTTTGAGTTCCATATCTGGATTCATCCTGGCAATTTTGTTAATCCTCATCCATTACGTCAACAATTTGATTTTCTCAAACCTGGACAAAGATTTTCCTCACATTCATTCTCAATGCTTTTTCCAGAAAAGAAAGTTTCATGTTGATTTTTCTGCTCCAAGCCTTCCCGTCTGCCTCTTTCCAGCTGTCCCTGAAATATTCTAATTTATGGCAGATGTATCCCGGAATAATACTTGAACAGATTTACCAGAAACACATGATATCATTAATGTGTTCTTAACCTCTGCTTCTGAGACTGAGATGCAAATATTTGTTACTAGGTATGGTGAGTCCTTTTTTGCCCGCATCAGTATGGCTATTCTACGGTTCTGACATTCTTAAGTATATGCCCAATCATTTTGATTACCTGGTGCCCTCAAGCACCATTCATTTGTGAGCAATAAATTAAAAAAAAAAAATCATTTTCATTGAAATTTTTACAGAATATAAACAACTCAACTCTATTAACAAAACAACCGCGGTAACACCCCAAGACCAATACCCGCCCAGCTTCAAAAGCAACTACACACAAAAGAAAAAAAAACAAAAGAACACCCAACAACAAAAGGGAAAGAGATAACACCCGCCACATCCCACAAACCCATGTACACAGTTCTCCCTCCCCCCCCGATCCAAACCCCCTCCCTCCCTCCCTCCCCCCCCCCCCGGGTTGCTGCTGCCGCCGGACTATTTCCCTACCGTTCCGCCAGGAAAGGCTGCCACCGCCTAAAGAACCGTTGTACTGATCCTCTTAGGGCAAATTTCACCTTCACCAATTTAACGAACCCGCCATATCATTGATCCAGGCCTCCACGCTTGGGGGCCTTCCATCCTTCCACTGAAGAAGAATCCACCGCCAGGCTACTAGGGACGCAAAGGCCAGAACACCGGCCTCTTTTGCCTCCTGCACTCCTGGCTCCACTGCAACCCCAAAAATTGCGAGTCCCCAGCCTGGCTTGCCCCTGGATCCCACCACCCTCGACACCGTCCTTGCTACCCCCTTCCAAAACTCCCCCAGCGCTGGGCACGCCCAAAACGTAAGGGCGTGGTTCGCTGGGCTCCCCGGGCACCTAACACACCTGTCCTCGCCCCCCGAAAACCTACTCATCCTCGCCCTAGTCATGTGGGCCCTATGCATCACCTTGAACTGTATGAGGCTAAGCCTCGCACAGGAAGATGAGGAATTCACTCTCTCCAGGGCATCTGCCCACATCCCCTCCTCAATCTCCTCACCCAGCTCCTCTTCCCATTTACCCTTCAGTTCCTCCACCGAGGCCTCATCAACCTCCTGCATCACCCGGTATATGTCAGAAATCCTCCCTCCTCCAACCCACACCTCTGAGAGCAACCGATCTCGCACCCCTCCTGGGGGCAGCAAGGGGAACCCCTCCACCTGCTGCCTGGCAAACGCCCTCACCTGCATGTACCTAAACATGTTCCCCGGGGGAGCCCAATCTTCCCCTCTAAATCTCCCAAGCTCGCGAACCTCCCCTCCACAAACAGGTCACTCAACCTCCTAACCCCTGCCTTGTGCCAGCCCAGGACTCCACCATCAAGGCTCCCTGGGACAAACCGATGGTTTCCTTAGTATCGGGGCCTCCATCGAGCCCCCCCACCTCTCCCCTATGCCGTCTCCATTGCCCCCAAATTTTGAGGGTAGCAGCCACCACCGGGCTCGTGGTATACCTCGTTGGAGGGAGCGGGAACGGCGCCATTAGCAGTGCCTCCAGGCTCGTGCCCACACATGACGTCACCTCCATCCTCTTCCATGCTGCCCCATCCTCGTCCATTACCCACTTACGCACTATCTGCGTTGGCAGCCCAATAGTACCCACAGAGGTTGGGCAACGCCAGCCCCCCCGATCCCTGCCTCATTCCAGGTACACTCTTCTCACCCTCGGAGTCCCATGCGCCCACACAAATCCCGTGATACTCCTGTTGACCCTCCTAAAAAAGGCCTTCGGGATAAGAATGGGGAGGCACTGGAACAGGAACAAAAACCTCGGGAGCACCGTCATCTTAACGGACTGCACCCTCCCCGCCAGTGACAGCGGTAACATATCCCACCTCTTAAACTCCTCCTCCATCTGCTCCACCAACCTTGTGAGGTTAAGCTTGTGCAGGGCCCCCAGCTCCCAGCCACCTGGACCCCGAGGTACCTGAAGCTCTTCCCTGCCGGCTTCAATGGGAGCCTACCAATCCACTCCTCTTGATCACCCGGATGCACCATAAACAACTCACTCTTGCCCAGGTTCAACTTATACCCCGAGAAACCCCCAAATTCACTAAGAATCCTCATCACCTCTGGCGTCCCCCCCCCCCCCCCCCCACCGGGTCCGCCACATACAGCAACAGGTCGTCCGCATACAGTGACACTCGATGCTCCTCCCCACCCCACACCAGGCCCCTCCAGTTCCCTGACTCCCTTAATGCCATGGCCAGGGGCTCAATCACCAATGCGAAGAGCAAGGGGGACAGGGGGCACACCTGTCTCGTCCCTTGGTACAGCCGAAAGTACTCCGACCTCCTCCTATTTGTGGCTACACTCGCCATTGGGGCCTCGTAGAGCAGCCTCACCCACCGGATAAACCCCTCCCCAAACCCAAACCTCTCCAACACCTCCCACAAATACTCCCACTCAACCCTAACAAAGGCCTTCTCCGCATCCAATGCCACCACTATCTCCGCCTCCCCGTCCATGGCCGGCATCATAATGACATTGAGGAGCCTTCGACGTTCGTATTTTACTGCCTTCCCTTCACAAACCCCGTCTGGTCCTCATGAATGACCCCGGGCACGCAATCCTCTATTCTAGTGGCCAGGATCTTTGCCAGCATCTTAGCGTCGGCGTTGAGCAGCTAAATCGGTCGATATGACCCACACTGCAGAGGGTCCTTATCCCGCTTCAGGATCAAGGAAATCAGCGCCCGTGACATAGTTGGGGGCAAAGCCCCCCCCCCTCCCTTGCCTCGGTAAATGTCCGGACCAACAGTACCCAACAGGTCCAAATAACTTTTATAAAATTCCGCCGAAAACCCATACGGCCCCGGCGCCTTCCCCGAATGCATGCTCCCTATCCCTTTGACCACCTCCTCCAGCTCAATCGGCGCCCCCAGTCCCTCCACATGCTCCTCCTCCACCCTTGGGAATCGCAGCTTGTCCAAGAAGCGTCCCATTCCACCCCCGTCAACCGGGGGCTCTGACCGGTATAGTTCCACATAGAAGTCTCTGAAGACACCATTAACATCTACTCCCCTCCGCACCAACTTCCCAGCCTTATCCGCCACTCCCCCAATCTCCCTGGCCGCGTCCCGCTTTCGGAGCTGGTGTGCCAGCATCCTGCTCGCCTTCTCGCCGTATTCATACACCACCCCCTGTGCTTTCCTCCACTGAGCTTCCGCCTTTCTGGTAGTCAATAGGTCGAATCTGGCCTGAAGGCTATGCCTTTCCCCCAGAAATCCCTCCTCTGGAGCCTCTGCATATCTCCTATCCAGCCGCACCATCTCCACTATCAGTCTCTCCCTCTGCTCCTCCCTCTCCCTATGGGTTCGGATGGAGATGAATTCTCCCCTCATCACCGCCTTCAATGCCTCCCAGACCGCCCCCACTAGGACCTCCCCGTTGTCATTGGCCTCAAGCTACCTCTCGATACATCCCCGAAACCTCTCGGCCACCTCCTCATCTGCCAGCAGCCCCACCTCCAAGCGCCAGAGCGGACGTTGGTCCCTCTCTTCCCCCAGCCCGAGGTCCACCCAGTGCGGGGCATGATCTGAAATGGCAATGGCAGAGTATTCCACATCCTCCACCCTTGAAACCAACCCGTTACTCAGGACAAAAAAAATCAATCCTCGAGTAGGCCTTATGTATGTGGGAGAAAAACGAGTATTCCCTGGCCCTTGGCCTCGCAAACCTCCAGGGATCCACCCCCCCCCCCCACAATCTGGTCCATAAATCCCCTCAGCACCTTAGCCGCCGCCGGCCTCCTACCCATCCTGGACTTGGATCGATCCAATGGGGGATCCAGTACCGTGTTGAAGCCCCCCCATGATCAGGCCCCCCACCTCCAGGTTCAGAATGCGGCCCAACATACGGCGCATAAAGCCCGCATCGTCCCAATTTGGGGCGTAACCATTCACCAACACCAGCCGCTCCCCCTGCAGCCTACCACTCACCATCACATATCTCCCGCCACTGTCAACCACCACATTTAATGCCTCAAACGACACCTTCTTTCCCACCAGGATCGCCACACCCCTACTCTTCTCATCCAGCCCTGAGTGAAATACTTGGCCCACCCATCCCTTCCTCAGCTGAACCTGGCCCACCACTCTCAGGTGTGTCTCCAGGAGCATGGCCACATCCGTCTTCAGCCCCTTCAGGTGCGCAAATACCCGGGCCCGTTTGACTGGCCCATTCAGCCCCCTCACATTCCAGGTTATCAGCCGGATCAGAGGGCTCCCTGCCCCCTCCCCTGCCGATTAGCCATACCCCATCCCTTGCCCACCCCAGGCCAGCGTCCCCCGTTCTGCCAGTTTCCCACGGCGGCAACTCCCCCCCTCCAGCACCCCCTGCGTCCTCCAGCTCCTTCCTGACCATTTCAGCAGCAACCTGGTAACCCCCCCTCCCCAGGCTAGGAACCCTCCTAGCCGCGCCCCTCCCTCCATAGCACTCCCGTGAACCAGCTAACTTCTGCTGACCCCGGTGACTCCTGTTCGACCTCCAACTCCTCCCCACGTGGGACTACCCCTCCTCCATCATGCCCGTCAATGGGTCCTCCCCCCCCCCCCGCTCTTGCACGGGAAAATAAGACAGCCAGCAACGACCCGCGCTTTTCAGCACCGACACTGCCCCCACCATCTCCCAGCGCGAGAAACCCGCAGAAAGCCCGTGCTTTCGCCCTGCCCGGCCCTGCCTCCTCCAGGGCTACTCCCATTGTCAGTCCCCCCCCCACCAGCTCCCCAAACTCCCCGTTTACCCCCCTGCCTGAACCCGTCCACCCGACCCCTACAGAAAAACCCATATAGAAAAGACAAATCGACATCACCCCACCCACCCTAAGGCCAACCCACATCTTACATTAAACCAGGCAAATACAAATACAGTATAATACAGCATCCCCCATCTTAGACCCTCAGTTTGAGTCCAATTTCTCGGCCTGCACAAAGGCCCACGCATCCTCCGGGGACTCAAAATAATCGTGCTGATCCTTAGAGGTGACCCACAGATGCGCCGTCTGCAACATGCCGAACTTCACACCCCATCTATGGAGCACCGCCTTCGTCCGGTTAAACCCGGCCTTCCGCCATGCCACCTCCGCACTCCAGTCCTGGTAGATCCGCAACTCTGTGTTCTCCTACTTGCTGCTCCGCTCCTTCTTGGCCCACCGGAGCACACACTCATGATCCACGAACCGATGAAACAGCACCAACACCGCCCGCGGCGGCTCGTTCGGCTTGGGCCTCCTAGCCAGAATTCTGTGGGCCCCCTCTAACTCCAGGGGCCCCTGGAAGGACCCAGCCCCCATCAGTGAGTTTAACATAGTCACCACATAGGCCGCTTGGTCCGACCCCTCCAGCCCCTCCGTGGAGCCCAGGATCCGCAAATTCTTCCTCCTCAACCGGTTGTCCCACTCCTCGGACCGCTCCTGCCATCTTTTATGGAGCGCCTTGTGCATCTCCACCTTCACCGCCACGGCCACGACCTCATCCTCCCTTTCAGAGGCCTGCTCCTGCAGCTCCCGGATCGTAGCCCCCTGGGCTGTCTGGGTCTCCATCAGCTCCCTGTTGGTTATGTTCATCGACTCCAGCAGCTCCAACTTAAGCTCCTGGAAGCAGTGCAGCAGAGTCGCCTGCTGCTCCTGAGCCCACTGCCTCAGCTCCTCAAGGCCTCCGCCGGCCGCCATTTTGTCTTCCTTCCCCCGCTTTTTCAGGGGTGCTTTCTCCGGTTTTCTCCTTACCCCACTCCTGGTCCGGACCTCTTTCCACGTCAGAATTTGCCGCCACAGCTCCGTTGGGGGCCCTGAAAAGAGCCCCAAAGTCCGTTCTCAGCTGGAGCTGCCGAATGTGCGGCTTAACTCCTCATTGCCGCCACTGGAAGTCATGTTTGTGAGCAATAAAGAAGAACAGCTGAATGCTCTACCCACCCACCTGAGTGATACCTTTCTGAAGTCGATAAAGTGTCTTCTTTTTTTGCCTTTTACACATATGATTTATCTGGATCAAACACAACGACATTTCCATTTGTTCTGTCATTATTTCAGACCTATCTTCCAGTGCATTAATCCAAGCGTTGTTTCCTCTCGCCCACGCATCCATCTCATACGTCTCCTTCTGAAAATCGCTCTGTGAAAATCTAAGCTATTCAGATACCAGAATGGGGAGTTCGGCAGCCATGATTTCGAAATGCCGAGGTTGGACTGGGGTGAGCACAGGATGAAGTCTTACAACAAAAGGTTAAAGGCCAACAGGTTTGTTTCAAATCACTAGCTTTCGGAGCACGGCTGCAGATGAAGGGGCAGTGCTCCGAAAGCTAGTGATTTGAAACAAACCTGTTGGACTTTAACATGGTGCTGTAAGACTTCATACTCTGCTCTTTCTTTCGGAAGCATGCAAAGTGTAAATTGATCTGCGAATGCTGAACATGTTAGAAGAAAGCAGAGTGACCACAGACTGTCTGTAATCTTCGTATCTGCAAATATGATATTCTGGATACGAAATCTCACGTCTCAATTTATATGCTAGGCTTTGATTTTGAATTTGCGGATAATTGGTTTGTTAATATTTTTTGGTAAGATTAAATGTGATTAATTTAATTTTGCCTGACAGAGCTTAAAATGATACAGGATGGGAAGAGCCGTATGTCTTACGATGCACAATATTTACACTCTGGTACAAGTGCGCTGTCAAAATATTACCATCAAATGGGGGAAGCACGGTGACCCAGTGGATTAGGTCCGTTGCTTCACGGCACCGAGGTCCCAGGTTCGATCCTGGCTCTGGGGCCTGCACATTATACCCGTCTTTGCGTGGGTTTCGCCCCCACAACCCAAAGCTGTGCACCGTGGGTGGATTGGCAACGCTAAATTGCCCCTTATTTGGAAAATGTGAATTGGGCACCCTAAAATTCAATAAATCAATACATAAATATATATATATATATTAGCATCAGATACGATACGAAAATTAAGCCTGAAATGAGAAATCAGATAGTCTCTGCATACCATAAACTTGCGGTCTGACGCAGCACTGCAATTTTTGTGCTCAGAGTAAAGTGTGTACTTTGCAAGAGTATTCATACAAATAAAATACAGTCTTCATCCTGCAGCTTTCCAATGTGATGTTAATCATCCAACAACCCGTCAACTTATTTTTCACACAAGTGTGAAACTGAGTAATTCGTTTTAATACTGCAGAATGCTTCGTCCATTCCTTGTTTAGCGGCTTCCTTTTGTTGACCGAAAATAAATCATCCAAGTTAGAAATGGAGTGTTCGCCATCTAATAAAGCATCTAATTTTCGAAAGCTTCAGTCCTCCCATATTCAGACGTGAATTATATTGTAAATTGATCAGATCAATAGAAGCGGAGACTCCACACATCTCCTCATTTCCAATCATTGAGGAAACATGTATATCTGAGCCATAAGCAAGGCCTCTATTACGGTCAGTTGTGACACGAGGCAGGTGCATTGTTCAATTTGATCTTGGTACCCCTAATCCCAGACATCCTACCAGCATGTAGAGTTTTTAATTTCCTGAATGTTTCTTTTAACGACATCAATGTTGGCAACTTCGGCGAAGTTCGTGTGCACAGTAGCCAATTAGGTACGAATTTCTGCTAGTTTTTGAGACAGGAGTATTTTCCAAGAATCACATTTCTCAATTTGTGTTGTGTAACCGTACTGCGCATCGTCTATGACAATATTTCGGCACTGGTGCAGCAGAGTAGCCTTTCAGTCCTTTCCATTGCTTGTACTATTTGATCCATTGAAGATCCAATTTTGTTAAACGAAGACCATGTTAGAGCTTTGTTGTCTGGCCCATCCCACGAGTCAAGTTACATATTTCTTCAATTACTTTGTCCATCTATTGTTTTTATTAGTACCATATTTCTGGTGGCTCAATGACATGCAAGTGACGCGTGGGGTATCTCCAACATGCACGAAATCTAGTGATTCCAAACATTGGACATAGTTAGACATATGGCTACTTTAAGTCATGTGTTGCGTACTCTGAGGTCAAGTGTAATACATTAAAACCTTACCTCATTCGTGTGTAGTTTTTGTTTCCCTGCCCTGCTTCCTGCTTCCTCCTGGTTGTATTGTTTTTGCAGGCTGTTTTAATCTCCAGAAATTTTAAACCCTCACCTGAAAGCTGCTATTTGTATTGGTCTATGGAAACCCCCATCGTGACGTGTGCTGTGCAGCATGGAAACAAAAAACTTCATTTAAAATTCACGGACATGTGTTGCTTTCGACTGTCATTGGGGAAGTTGTGCAGAACATTGTGGAAGAAGAGAGCAGTTTTCGTTTCATGTCAGCTCTGCTTTGATCTCGAGAGCAGCCAAAAACAGGTTTAAAACACTTGATCTTTCAAGCCAGACTGTGAAGGTATCTTTTGATTGTCATACTTCAAACTGTCTGCAGACAGTTCGGTTAATTGTCAGGAAGCAGCAGTATCTATCTGGCAAGACTGGCTATCAGGTTTTAGTTCCGTTTTGGATCGAGAGTTAAGTAAGCTTTTACGTTATTTCTCCTTGACGGGTGTTGATGTATCTCAAACCTCAAATGGGGACACTGTTTTCTCCTCAGCCAAGAAGCTCGCAATGATCTTCGAGTCTGTTGTCCGAGATATTCTTCGGTTAGGTCGAGAATCTGTTGAGTACCTCGAAAACCTCGATTTCTGAGTTCTGGTGTGTCATTGTCTGAATGTGCGAAGGAAATCTTAGTCAGACTGACCCAAGGAAGTTCATTCCAGCATCAAATTAAGGCGACGGTTTTAATTCTCATGCTGGGAACTTAAATTTACACTCAGTATGTTTGATAGCCTATCTGGTGCATTCAGGATAGGATTGCAAAACCTGATATTCAATCTGTTGAAGGATTAAGCAGATTAAAATGAAAGTGATCCTCCAGAGTACTTCCTGCAGCCAGTTGGTCGAAGTAAAGGAATGATGTGGAGATGCCGGCGTTGGACTGGGGTGAGCACAGTAAGAAGTCTTACAACACCAGGTTAAAGTCCAACAGGTTTGTTTCAAACACGAGCTTTCGGAGCACGGCTCCTTCTTCAGGTCTCCACTTTGAGCCGGCAGTTTGCGGTGTCAATGGTAGCCATGATGTGGAGATGCCGGCGTTGGACTGGGGTGAGCACAGTAAGAAGTCTTACAACACCAGGTTAAAGTCCAACAGGTTTGTTTCAAACACGAGCTTTCGGAGCACGCCTGAAGAAGGAGCCGTGCTCCGAAAGCTCGTGTTTGAAACAAACCTGTTGGACTTTAACCTGGTGTTGGAAGTAAAGGAAGATACAGGACACTCAAATCAACTTATGGTTTTCTATGCCTCAAATTCTGAGACGATCACCAAGTACAAACAACGCTGCCTCAGAAGGGAAGGTTATCAACTCCCGTCCCCGTAATTCCCATTCTGTTTTTCCACCCCCCCCCCCCCCCCCCGCCACTGTGAATCTGTCTTGTATGTATTTCGGCTGGAGGCTGGATGATGTTAGGGCAGTAATTGGCTGAGCAGTCCGCTGCTCTATTCGTACCGTTATATGTTTATCTCTTGTCTTGTAAATGACGTGTTTTTAAATCTTTTTCTGATACATTTGCTTTCTGGAAGGTTCTTGGAGCAGTCAACGGTTACGCATCGCAGGAAAATATATGACTTATCGATTCATTCATTGATTTTGGAGCATCTGTGCCTACGGGATGGAATTGACGTCACTCTCAACTCAGGGTGTCGTGACATAAATTGGGGGTTTCGTCCGGGATCTCGAGCGTTCGGCGGCGAATTTGGATGTACGGTGTAAATTATAAAGAGACGCCAGGTTTGTAGTCAGAAATAGGATACCGATGGAAGCTGCTCAGCATTTTCTCCAGGTGAAAAATTGATTGGGGCTTCACAAAGGCAAACCTTGAATTGTCAGATGAATTAGAAATAATGGCAATGAGCTAAAGTACGAAGGTGGAGGCAGTTGAACTGTGTTTGATTTTGACGCAGATGCCAGCAGCACAGCAAGTCTACGGAATATTATATTATTCTCTTTAGTAAACGGAAGCTGGTGAAAACTCGGCTGCAGTTAGACACAGACCATAGAACACAGAACATTGCAGCGCAGAACAGGCCCTTCGGCCCTCGATGTTGCACCGACCTGTGAAACCACTCTAAAGCCCATCTACACTATTCCCTTATCTTCCATATGTTTATCCAATGACCATGTGAATGCCCTTAGTGTTGGCGAGTCCAGTACTGTAGCAGGCAGCGCATTCCACGCCATTACTACTCCATGAGAAAAGAACCTACCTCTGACATCTGTCCTGTATTTATCTCCCCTCAATTTAAAGGTATGTCCTCTCGTGCTAGACATTACCATCCGAAGAAATAGACTCTCACTGTCCACCCTATCCAATCCACTGATCATTTTGTATGCCTCAATTAAGTGACCGCATAACCTTCTCTCTAACGAAAACAGCCTCAGCCTTCCCTCATAGATCTTCCCTCCATACCAGGCAACATTCTGGCAAATCGCCTCAGCACCCTTTCCAATGCTTCCACATCCTTCCTATAATGCGGTTTCCAGAATTGCACGCAATTCTCCAATTGCGGCCGTCCCAGAGTTTTGTACAGCTCCAACATGACCATGTGGCTCTGAAAATCAATCCCTCTACCAATAAAAGCTAACACACCGTATGCCTTCTTAACAATCCTCTCAACCTGGGTGGCAACTTGCAGCGATCTATGTACATGGACACCGAGATCTCTGTGCTCATCCACACTGCCAAGAATCTTACCATTAGCCCAGTACTCTGTCTTCCTCTTAGTCCTTCCAAAATGAATCACCTCACACTTTTCTCCATTAAACTCAATTTTCCACCTCTCAGCCCAGCTCTGCAGCTAATCTATGTCTCTCTGTAACTTGTAACATCCTTCCGCACTATCCACAACTCCACCGACATTCGTGTCATCTGCAAATTTACTCACCCATCCTTCTACACGCTCTTCCAGGTCATTTATAAAAATGACAAACAGCAGTGACCCTACAACAGACCTTTGTGGTACACCACTAGTAACTGGACTCTATTCCCAACATTTCCCATCAACCACCACCCTTTGTCTTCCTCCAGCTAGTCAATTTCTGATCCAAACTGCTAAATCACCCTGAAACCCATGCCTTTGTATGTTTTAAAATAGCCAATCATGAGGAACCTTATCAAACACATAACTGAAATCCATATACAGCACATCAACTGCTTTACCCTCATCCACCTGTTTGGTGACCTTTTCATATAACTCAATGAGGTTTGCGAGGCACGAACTACCCTTCACAAAACCGTGTTGACTATCTCTAATCAAATTATTCCTTTCCAGATCATTATACATCCAATCTCTTATAAACCTTTCCAAGACTTTACCCACAACAGCAGCAAGGCTCACTGGTCTATAGTTACAGGGGTTGTCTCTAATCCCCTTCTTGAACAACGGGACAACATTTGCTCTCCTCTAGTCTTCTGGCACCATTCCTGTAGACAATGATGACTTAAAGTTCAAAGCCAAGGGCTCAGCAATCACCTCCCTAGCTTCCCAGAGAATCCTAGGATAAATCCTATTTGGCCCAGGGGACTTATCTATTTTCACTCTTTCCAGAATTGTGTTAACACCTCCTCCTTATGAACCTCATGCCCTTCTAGTCTACTGGCCTGTATCTCAGTATTCTCTTCGACAACATTTAGGGTTATCCTTGATCCTACCTGCAAAAGTCTACTCATATCCCCTCCTGGCTCTTCTCAGCTCTCTCTTGAGGTCCTTCCTAGCTAACCAAAAAAAAAGTTCTGTCCGTTGGATTGCTAAACTAACAAGTTTTTTATTTTTATTTTTCAGTAGTTGGGAAGTTAGTTCAGTGGGAATGGAGGCTAGGGCAGTTGAATGTTCCTCCTGCAGAATGTGGGAGGAAAGGGTCACCTCTAGTGTCCCTTCTGACTACATCTGCGGGAAGTGCACCCAATTTCAGCTCCTCGAGAGCTGCATTAGGGACCTGGAGCTGGAACTGGATGAACTTCGGATCATTCGGGAGGCGGAGGAGGTTATTGAGAGGAGTTATGGGGCGGTAGTCACACCTCAGGTATAAGAAGAAGGTAGATGGGTTACCGTCAGGGCAGGGAGAGGGAACCGGCAGGCAGTGCAGGGATCCCCTGTAGTTGTTCCCCTCTATAACAAGTATACCGTTTTGGATACTGTTGCGGGGGACGACTTACCAGGGGTAAGCAATAGGGCACAGGTCTCTGGCACAGAGTCTGTCCCTGTTGCTCAGAAGGGAAGGGAGAAGAGGAACAGAGCACTTGTCATTGGGGACTCCATAGTTAGAGGAACAGACAGGAGGTTCTGTGGGAACGAAAGAGACTCACGGTTGGTGTGTTGCCTCCCAGGTGATGTCTCTGATCGTGTTTTTGGGATCCATAAGGGGGAGGGGGAGCAGCCCCAAGTCGTGGTCCACATAGGTACCAACGACATAGGTAGGAAGAGAGATGGGGATTTGAGACAGAATTTCAGGGAGCTAGGGTGGAGCTGAGTGCTAGAACAAACAGAGTTGTTATCTCTGGGTTGTTACCCGTGCCACGTGCTAGCGAAGTGAGAAATAAGGAGAGAGAGGAGTTGAACACGTGGCTACAGGAATGGTGCAGGAGGGAGGGTTTTGGTTTCCTGGATAATTGGGGCTCATCCTGGGGTAGCTGGGACCTCTAAAAACAGGATGGTCTTCACCTGAACCAGAGGGGTACCAATATCCTGGGGGCGGGGAGATTTGCTAGTACTCTTCGGGGGGGTTTAAACAAATCCAGCAGGGGGATGGGAACCTAAATTGTAGTCCCAGTATACAGGATGTTGAGAGTAGTGAGGTCAGGGATAGGGTTAAAAGTTCGAAAGAGGGCACCGGCAAGCAGGACGCTGGTTTGAAGTGTGTCTACTTCAACGCCAGGAGCATCCGGAATAAGGTGGGTGAGCTTGCAGCATGGGTTGGTACCTTGGATCTCGATGTTGTGGCGATTTCGGAGACATGGGTAGAGCAGGGACAGGAATGGTTGTTGCAGGTTCCAGGATTTAGATGTTTCTGTAAGAACAGAGAAGATGGTAAAAGAGGGGACGGTGGCATTGTTAATCAAGGAAAGTATTACGGCTGTATAAAGGACACTTGAGGACTCGTCTACTGAGGTAGTATGGGCCGATGTTAGGAACAGTAGAGGAGAGGTCACCCTGTTGGGAGTTGTCTATAGACCTCCGAATAGTTCCAGAGATGTAGAGGAAAGGATTGCAAAGATGATTCTCGACAGGGGCGAGAGTAACAGGGTAGTTGTTATGGGGGACTTTAACTTTCCAAATATTGACTGGAAATACTATAGTTCGAGTACTATAGATGGGTCAGTTTTTGTGCAGTGTGTGCAGGAGGGTTTTCTGACACGAGTATGTAGACAGGCCAACAAGGGGCGAGGCCACATTGGATTTGGTACTGGGTAATGAACCCGGCCAGGTGTTAGATTTAGATGTAGGTGAGCACTTTGGTGATAGTGATCACAACTCGGTTATGTTTACTTTAGCAATGGGCAGGGATAGGTATATACCGCAAGGCAAGAATTATAGCTGGGGGAAAGGCAATTATGATGCTATTCGGCAAGATTTAGGATGTATAGGATGGGGAAGGAAACTGCAGGGGATGGGTACAATCGAAATGTGGAGCTTTTTCAAGGAACAGCTACTGCGTGTCCTTGATAAGTATGTATCTGTCAGGCAGGGAGGAAGTTGTCGAGCAAGGGAACCGTGGTTTACTAAGGAAGTTGAAGCACTTGTCAAGAGGAAGAAGAAGGCTTATGTTAGGATGAGACATGAAGGCTCAGTTAGGGCACTTGAGAGTTACAAGTTAGCCAGGAAGGACCTAAAGGGAGAGTTAAGAAGAGCGAGGAGAGGACACGAAAGGTCGTTGGCGGATAGGATGAAGGAAAACCCTTAGGCTTTCTATAGGTATATCAGGAACAAAAGAATGACTAGAGTAAGATTAGGGCCAATCAAGGATAGTAGTGGAAAGTTGTGTGTGGAATCAGAGGAGATAGGGGAAGCGTTAAATGGATATTTTTCGTCAGTGTTTACACTGGAGGAAGACAATGTTGTCGAGGAGAACACTCAGGTTCAGTCGACCAGGCTAGATGGAATTGAGGTTCAAAAGGAGGAGGTGTTAGCAATTATGGAAAATGTAAAAATAGATAAGTCCCCTGGGCCAGATGGGATTTATCCTAGGATTCTCTGGGAAGCCAGGGAGGAGATTGCAGAGCCTTTGTCCTTGATCTTTATGTCGTCTTTGTCGACAGGAATAGTGCTTGAAGACTGGAGGATAGCAAATGTTGTCCCCTTGTTCAAGAAGGGGAGTAGAGACAACCCTGTTAATTATAGACCTGTGAGCCTTACTTCGGTTGTGGGTAAAATGTTGAAAAAGTTTATAAGAGATAGGGTTTATAATCATCTTGAAAATAACAAGTTGATTAGCGATAGTCAACACGGTTTTGTGAAGGGTAGGTCATGCCTCACAAACCTTATTGAGTTTTTTGAGAAGGTGACCAAACAGGTGGATCAGGGTAAAGCTGTTGATGTGGTGTATATGGATTTCAGTAAGGCGTTTGATAAGGTTCCCCACGGTAGGCTATTGCAGAAAATAAGGAAGTATGGAATTGAAGGTGTTTTGGCGGTTTGGCTCAGTAATTGGCTAGCTGAAAGAAGACAGAGGGTGGTGGTTGATGTCGAATGTTCATCCAGGAGTTCAGTTACTAGTGGTGTACCGCAAGGATCTGTTTTGGGGCCACTGCTGTTTGTCATTTTTATAAATGACCTGAAAGAGGGTGTAGAAGGATGGGTTAGTAAATTTGCAGATGACACGAAGGTCGGTGGAGTTGTGGATAGTGCTGAAGGTTGTTATAGGATACAGAGGTACATAGATAAGCAGCAGAGCTGGGCTGAGAGGTGGCAGATGGATTTTAATGCGGAAAAGTGTGAGGTGGTTCACTTTGGAAGGAGTAACAGGAATGCAGAGTACTGGGCTAATGGAAAGATTCTTGGTAGTGTAGATGAACAGAGAGATCTCGGCATCCAGGTACATAAATCCCTGAAAGTTGCCACCCAGGTTAATAGGGCTGTTAAGAAGGCATATGGTGTGCTAGCCTTTATAAGCAGGGGGATTGAGTTTCGGAACCACAAGGTCATGCTGCAGCTGTACATAACTCTGGTGCGGCCGCACCTGGAGTACTGCGTGCAGTTCTGGTCACCACATTATAGGTAGGATGTGGAAGCTTTGGAAAGGGTTCAGAGGAGATTTACTAGGATGTTGCCTGGTATGGAGGAAAGGTCTTACGAGGAAAGGCTCAGGGAATTGAGGTTGTTTTCGTTAGAGAGGGGAAGGCTGATAGATGACTTAATAGAGACATATAAGATATTCAGAGGGTTAGATAGGGTGGACAGTGAGAGTCTTTTTCCTCGGATGGTGATGACCAACACAAGGGGACGTAGCTTTAAATTGAGGGGTGATAGATATAGGACAGATGTCAGAGGCAGTTTCTTTACTCAGAGAGTAGTATGGGTGTGGAACGCCCGGCCTGCAACAGTAGTAGACTCGCCAACTTTAAGGACATTTAAGTGGTCACTCGATAGACATATGGATGAAAATGGAATAGTGTAGGTGAGATAGGCTTCAGATGGTTTCACAGGTCGGCGCAACATCGAGGGCCGAAGGGCCCGTACTGCGCTGTAGTGTTCTATGTTCTATGTTCTAACTTGTAACTCCCGAGCGCCCGAACTGAACCTTCACGTCTCCTCTTTACATCAGCCTCCTTTTTCCTCTTGACAAGTTTTTCAACTACTTTAATAAACCATGGTTCCCTCGCTTGAATATGGTAGAACATGGACGATAATTAATGACATTTGAAATAAAAGTGATTAGATTGGAAACTGAGAGAGAAGAAAGGGAAAGAGAAATTGAGAGAAAAAATTAGAAAAGGTAGAGAGAGTTTCAGCTTGCATCGCTGGAAAAGGGCGGAAAGCTATCACAACGTTAGAAGAAATGTAGTCCTCAGAAGAAACTCGATGATCATATGCTTAGTTTTATTCATGTTCTAACAAATTAGAAGACAAGAAATGGAAATGTTCTTTAGGGAGAAAATTGCAGCTCTGTGGATTGGCTGAAAGATTAGTGGGTATTCCCCTTGCAGATGCGGGAACATGGCGTTTATGGCTCATTTGCCGAACGGCATTCAAGGGATTATGATATGGTCAAAAAGGATATTCGAGACGCATACGAGTTGGTTCCTGAAGCATAGAAGTAAAACATTTCGGAACTTGAGGAGACGTCCCGAACAGAGGAACGCAGAATTTGAAAGAAGTTATCAGAATTTTTTTTGCAGATGGGTATGAGCATTGGGAATTCAGACCAAGCACTGAGAGTGTTCGTCTCTTCGATGAGTTCTGGAATTCATTACTTACAATGTGCAGAATAAGTATTGATGAGTAAAGGCTACAATCAGATAGCAAAGAAACAATTATGGCTAACAATAATGAGGTCATCCATAGATTTGACAATCTGTTCATTCACCCCAGTATTCACGCAAGAAAAAGAAAATGGACAGGAAGTGGGAGATTTAGTGGAAGCACTTAGCAATGGTCGGGAATGAAACATAGAACATAGAACAGTACAGCACAGAACAGGCCCTTCGGCCCTCAATGTTGTGCCGAGCCATGATCACCCCACTCAAACCCACGTATCCACCCTATACCCAACAACTCCCCCCCTTAACCTTACTATAGGACACTACGGGCAATTTAGCATGGCCAATCCACCTAACCCGCACATCTTTGGACTGTGGGAGGAAACCGGAGCACCCGGAGGAAACCCACGTACACAGGGGGAGGACGTGCAGACTCCACACAGACAGTGACCCAGCCGGGAATCGAACCTGGGACCCTGGAGCTGTGAAGTATTTATGCTAACCACCATGCTACCCTGCTGCCCCAAACGTTGAAAAGGTCCAGAAATCTACGTCTCTTACAAGAAATAAAGTTGCTGGTGGTAGAATGAAGAATTAGATACCTCAGTGCCACCAGTTTACCAAGGTGGAACAAGTCCGGACAGCCTGTTTGAAGTTGCAATGAAGGAATTTCGTGCGTGCAGAGGTAGGATGCTGACAAGTGGCAAATACTGCGGTGCTAAACGCGATAATTAGATGGACTGAGGATATCAAAGGTGAGCACTGCTCTGGAAGAAAATGCGAGATATCCGATAATTGGGAGATATGCCGGAATTGTGTCTTAAGTGAAAGCCATCCTATTTTCTTCGATAGATGCCGCCAAAACGATTATAATTTTAAGAATGTGATTTCGACTGTGATTTGTGGAAGGCTTCAGTTGATTCGGGAAGAAGACAGCAACTTACACTTCATGTCTGTTCTGCTTAGATCTCGTCAGCAACCGGAATTATGTTTAAATGATGTCTTTCCAGCAAGGATTGTGAAGGTAAACCCTGATTTAGGGACCCGAAACACTTCGTGAGTGTTTCCCACCCTACCTCCTCCTCTAACCAACCCCCCCACCCCACGGTGGTTGGGAAGCGGGAGCAGGGGCCTGTCGTGAAGGTGAGTGAGTGCCTTTAAATTTGCTTAACTTTCAGCGGGAGCAGGGTTTGAGGTAATATCAGGTAAGCTCTTCCTTTCTTTTTCTTTTTCTTGTTTTTTTTTAAATCTAGAGGTGATGTCAGGGAAGGCAGTACAATGCTCCTCCTGCAGAATGTTTGAGGTGAGGGACGCCGTCAGTGTCCCTGCTGATTTCATCTGTGGGAAGTGCACCCAACTCCAGCTCCTCAAAAACCGTGTTAGGGACCTGGAGCTTGAGCTGGATGAACTTCGGATCATTCGGGAGGCAGAGGGGGTCATAGATAGGAGCTTCAGGGAAGTAGTTACACCAAAGACTGGAGATAGATGGGTAACTGTAAGAGGGACTGGGAAGAAGCAGTCAGTGCAGGGACCCCCTGCGGTCGTTCCCCTGAGTAACAAGTATACCGTTTTGGATACTTGTGGGGGGGACGACTTACCAGGGGTAAGCCATGGGGTACGGGCCTCTGGCACGGAGTCTGTCCCTGTTGCTCAGAAGGGAAGGGGGCAAAGGAGTAGAACATTAGTAATTGGGGACTCAATAGTCAGGGGCACAGATAGGAGATTTTGTGGGAGCGAGAGAGACTCACGTTTGGTATGTTGCCTCCCAGGTGCAAGGGTAAGTGATGTCTCGGATCGTGTTTTCCGGGCCCTTAAGGGGGAGGGGGAGCAGCCCCAAGTCGTAGTCCACATTGGCACTAACGACATAGGTAGGAAAGGGGACAAGGATGTCAGGCAGGCCTTTAGGGAGCTAGGATGGAAGCTCAGAGCGAGAACAAACAGAGTTGTTATCTCTGGGTTGTTGCCCGTGCCACGTGATAGTGAGATGAGGAATAGGGAGAGAGAGCAATTAAACACGTGGCTACAGGGATGGTGCAGGCGGGAGGGATTCAGATTTCTGGATAACTGGGGCTCTTTCTGGGGAAGGTGGGACCTCTATAGACAGGATGGTCTACATCTGAACCTGAGGGGCACCAATATCCTGGGGGGGAGATTTGTTAGTGCTCTTTGGGGGGGGGGTTTAAACTAATTCAGCAGGGGCATGGGAACCTGGATTGTAGTTTTGGGGTACGGGAGATTGAGAGTATGGAGGTCAGGAGCACAGATTTGACTTCGCAGGAGGGTGCCAGTGTTCAGGTAGGTGGTTTGAAGTGTGTCTACTTCAATGCCAGGAGTATACGAAATAAGGTAGGGGAACTGGCAGCATGGGTTGGTACCTGGGACTTCGACGTTGTGGCCATTTCAGAGACATGGATAGAGCAGGGACAGGAATGGTTGTTGCAGGTTCCGGGGTTTAGGTGTTTTAGTAAGCTCAGAGAAGGGGGCAAAAGAGGGGGAGTTGTGGCGCTGCTAGTCAAGGACAGTATTACGGTGGCGGAATGGATGCTAGATGGGGACTCTTCTTCTGAGGTAGTATGGGCTGAGGTTAGAAACAGGAAAGGAGAGGTCACCCTGTTGGGAGTTTTCTATAGGCCACCTAATAGTTCTAGGGATGTAGAGGAAAGGATGGCGAAGATGATTCTGGAAAAGAGCGAAAGTAACAGGGTAGTTGTTATGGGAGACTTTAACTTTCCAAATATTGACTGGAAAAGATATAGTTCGAGTACATTAGATGGGTCGTTCTTTGTACAATGTGTGCAGGAGGGTTTCCTGACACAATATGTTGACAGGCCAACAAGAGGCGAGGCCACATTGGATTTGGTTTTGGGTAATGAACCAGGCCAGGTGTTAGATCTGGAGGTAGGTGAGCACTTTGGAAACAGTGACCACAATTCGGTGACCTTTACGTTAGTGATGGAAAGGGATAAGTATACCCCGCAGGGCAAGAGTTATAGCTGGGGGAAGGGCAATTATGATGCCATTAGACATGACTTAGGATGTGTTGGTTGGAGAAGTAGGCTGCAAGTGTTGGGCACACTGGATATGTGGAGCTTGTTCAAGGAACAGCTATTGCATGTTCTTGATAAGTACGTACCAGTCAGGCAGGGAGGAAGGGGTCAAGCGAGGGAACCGTGGTTTACCAAAGAAGTGGAATCCCTTGTTAAGAGGAAGAAGGAGGCCTATGTGAAGATGAGGCATGAAGTTTCAGTTGGGGCGCTTGATAGTTACAAGGAAGCGAGGAAGGATCTAAAGAGAGAGCTGAGACGAGCAAGGAGGGGACATGAGAAGTCTTTGGCAGGTAGGATCAAGGAAAACCCAAAAGCTTTCTAAAGGTATGTCAGGAATAAAAGAATGACTAGGGCAAGAGTAGGGCCAGTCAAGGACAGTGGTGGGAAGTTGTGTGTGGAGGCTGAGGAGATAAGCGAGATACTAAATGAATACTTTTCGTCAGTATTCACTCAAGAAAAAGATAATATTGTGGAGGAGAATGCTGAGACCCAGGCTATTAGAATAGATGGCATTGAGGTGCGTAGGGAAGAAGTGTTGGCAATTCTGGACAAGGTGAAAATAGATAAGTCCCCAGGGCCGGATGGGATTTATCCTAGAATTCTCTGGGAAGCCAGGGAAGAGATTGCTGAGCCTTTGGCTTTGATTTTTAGGTCATCATTGGCTACAGGAATAGTGCCAGAGGACTGGAGGATAGCAAATGTGGTCCCTTTGTTCAAGAAGGGGAGTAGAGATAACCCCGGTAACTATAGGCTGGTGAGCCTAACGTCTGTGGTGGGTAAGGTCTTGGAGAGGATTATAAAAGATACGATTTATAATCATCTAGATAGGAATAATATGATTAGGGATAGTCAGCATGGTTTTGTGAAGGGTAGGTCATGCCTCACAAACCTTATCGAGTTCTTTGAGAAGGTGACTGAACAGGTAGACGAGGGTAGAGCAGTTGATGTGGTGTATATGGATTTCAGTAAAGCGTTTGATAAGGTTCCCCACGGTCGGCTATTGCAGAAAATACGGAGGCTGGGGATTGAGGGTGATTTAGAGATGTGGATCAGAAATTGGCTAGTTGAAACAAGACAGAGAGTGGTAGTTGATGGGAAATGTTCAGAATGGAGTTTAGTTACGAGTGGCGTACCACAAGGATCTGTTCTGGGGCCGTTGCTGTTTGTCATTTTTATAAATGACCTAGAGGAGGGCGCAGAAGGATGGGTGAGCAAATGTGCAGACGACACTAAAGTCGGTGGAGTTGTAGACAGTGCGGAAGGATGTTGCAGGTTACAGAGGGACATAGATAAGCTGCAGAGCTGGGCTGAGAGGTGGCAAATGGAGTTTAATGTGGAGAAGTGTGAGGTGATTCACTTTGGAAAGAATAACAGGAATGCGGAATATTTGGCTAATGGTAAAATTCTTGGTAGTGTGGATGAACAGAGGGATCTCGGTGTCCATGTACATAGATCCCTGAAAGTTGCCACCCAGGTTGATAGGGTTGTGAAGAAGGCCTATGGTGTGTTGGCCTTTATCGGTAGAGGGATTGAGTTCCGGAGCCATGAGGTCATGTTGCAGTTGTACAAAACTCTAGTACGGCCGCATTTGGAGTATTGCGTACAGTTCTGGTTGCCTCATTATAGGAAGGACGTGGAAGCTTTGGAACGGGTGCAGAGGAGATTTACCAGGATGTTGCCTGGTATGGAGGGAAAATCTTATGAGGAAAGGCTGATGGACTTGAGGTTGTTTTCGTTAGAGAGATGAAGGTTAAGAGGTGACTTAATAGAGGCATACAAAATTATCAGAGGGTTAGATAGGGTGGACAGCGAGAGCCTTCTCCCGCGGATGGAGGTGGCTAGCACGAGGGGACATAGCCTTAAATTGAGGGGTAATAGATATAGGACAGAGGTCAGAGGTGGTTTTTTTACGCAAAGAGTGGTGAGGCCGTGGAATGCCCTACCTGCAACAGTAGTGAACTCTCCAACATTGAGGGCATTTAAAAATTTATTGGATAAGCATATGGATGATAAGGGCATAGTGTAGGTTAGATGGCCTTTAGTTTTTTTTTCCATGTCGGTGCAACATCGAGGGCCGAAGGGCCTGTACTGCGCTGTATCGTTCTATGTTCTATGTTCTAAGCAGTCTGCACCTGTTACTGAGAAAATCTAAGAAGCAGCTCATTCTAACAGATAACATGCCTCTCAGTTATTCATTTTGTTTTGGGGAAAGAGCTGAAGAAGGCTTTAAGTTACCTTTGTACAGATGTCGGTGACTTTCCAGAGGAATTGCTGCAACCTGCAGTTGTTGGGGTTCAGGCGAAGGCATATATGGGGACACCCAATGAACAAATGGTTTTCAACACATCACAATCCATAAAGATGAACGCCCAAAAATACAAAAACCGCAGCTGCGAAGATTCCCATCACTTTTCCAGTTTGTTCGCCGTTATTTTAGTCTTCCCACTTCGCCACATATTTTTTTCAGTTCTGTGTGTATTTTGTTGGAGGATGGGAAGGTGTTAGTGTATAACTGGATTAACAAACAGTTGTTCTATGAGCACCATGTTGGGTTAATCTCTTGTTAATGTTCCACGTTCGACTATGGTGCTTGTAAGTTATTGGAGCATTCAACTTGTCAGTGATCTCAGGGTAATATGGAAATTGCTGGATAATTCACCTACTTTGGGCCTTTGGGGCTGGAATTGTCTGCGCACTTGTCCGTGGTATTGTAAGAAAAGGCATTTGAGACAAACAGACGGTGTCTTCCATCTTCTAGGCCAGAATGAAGCAGGCTAAAATAACAAAGCAGGAATGGGAAAGAAACCACACGTCGATAGGCAATTGTGATGGATAATTTTAGTATTTGTTGCAAAGAATGTTAGCTCAAGAAAAACAAGGCAAATCTAGAAAATTATCGACATTTCGGAACTCATGCGTTGACAGTTTGTCCTGCTAGAGAAAGAGGCAGAGCATTTTTAATGTGAAACCCAACTGTTAATGCGACGTTAACGTGGAAATCCAACGTTACATGCGCAAATGATGATATTGTTTGATATGTCTCATATAAAAATGCTGATTAGCAACTAAATTAAACAAATTCAACAAGTTAAACTGAAAAAACTTGTGGATGACCGGAAAAGATTATTGCAATAACATAGATAAAAAACGAAACACGGCTCTAATGTTTGAAATTAAACGACAGAGGCGCAGCATCCCGGAATCCTTATAGTGCAGAACAAGGTCATTCCGCCGATCGAGTCTGCATCGACCCTCAGATGGAGCATCATCCTACAATGGCCTGACCTCCCGTGCTTTCCGCGGAATCCCCCCTCGAAGCAATTTAGCATAGCCAATATAACCATCCGCCATATCTTTAGAATGTGGGAGGAAGCCGGTGCAGCCGGAGGAAACCCACGCAGACACAAAGAAAGTGGGAAGTTGACTCGGACGGCCATCCGAGGCCAAACTGAACACGGTCTCTGGCGCTGTGAAGCAGCAGTGGTAATCTCTGTGCCACCGGAACTCCCACTATTGGCATGATCCTTCTAGATTATAGTGATTGAAGGAGGAAAGAGTCTGGCGAACTAGTTTTCGGTATACTCTGCAGTGCATGTTGCTGATTCTAGACATTGCTACCACTGTTCCTTGATGATGAGTGGCTTAGCTCTTTGTCCAAATGCACACTGATCAAGCAACATCTCTGTTCTGGATGGTATGTCGCTTCTTCAGGATTGTTCAAATTACACATATTTCACGTTTCAGTTCTTTGAGTTTTCATTTAAGTTTCCCTGTGACTGAATAATGGATTGTCGTGATACTGATTACAAATGTGTAGACATGTTGTGGCGTTGAGACGTTCTTGGATAATTATTTGAGTTTAATTTGATGTTGCCTGGCCGTACTTAAAAATTCAAAGGGTGGTAAGAGCTTTTTTACGAAAGAGGCACAACATTTATACGATGGTGCATAGTGGGTGACGGAAGGGGCGACCCAAAATCGATGGATGAGGTGATGAACTTTAGACAGGACAGAGTGGTCTGTTACCAGGTGACCACCACTGGTAGTGATGCTTTCACATATCCTGTTGCCATTCAATGCTGCGTCAGGATCTCTGGCTGCCAGAAACCCTGATTGGACCTGGGCAACCCAATTATAATATTTGTACATTGACAGAATATTGGATCTTCAGAAGCATGATTGACAGAGTAGGCCAAGAAACGTCCGGACTGTTTTCCTGTTTGTCGTGTATTTGACTTTGGACAAGTTGGATTTCCCATGAGCCTGCCTGAGGTTAACAAAAGTTTAAATTCAAAGGTCCTATCTTCAATTTCCACTGTCCAATTTCATCCGACTAGTATTCCAGACCATTTCAGGTTTACCACCGCCCCTTCACTTGCAACGTTGATCGTTTGCGAAGCGATTTCACAACAGTAACCAAGCCATCGGGCGGCAATGTATCGTAATCTTGGGCAAGCAATACTATCTCTTCAGACAGAGAGATATCTCAGATAAAATTAAATATACATCCTGGAAAATGAATATTGAAACAGTCATAAGACCTCAAGATATACAACATTTAAGTAGTTGCTGCAGCAGCTGCCACAGGATCTTTGGCGATAAATTTGAAGAGTGACATCACGGCAGAGCAGTGACCTGATTGGCTGGTAAGAAAAGTCCTCCAATTAGCAGCTGGGAGAAATTTAACTCTTAGTGTGTTGGTAAGTATTGTGATTGGCAAGTAAAATCTTTATTCCTTTCACTTATTCATTATTTGATATTAAATTTGTAATCAGTTAAGGTTAAGTGTAAAAATGTCCGGAGATCCGAGTCCCATATTAACCTCCGAGTGCTCAATGTGGTAGTTCAGGGGCGTGGCTGATGCCCCTGACTCCTTCATGTCCTTGTAGTGTGTCCAGGTGCAGCTCCTGTTAGACCGCATGACAGCTCTGGAGCTGCGTATGGATTCACATTGGGGCATCCGCGATGATGAGGAGGTCGTGCATAGCACGTTCAGTGAGTTGGTCAGACCGCAGATTAGGATTAGTGAGGGAGACAGGGAATGGGTGACCAAAAGGCAGAGTAAGAGCTGGAAGGCAGTGCAAGTGTCCCTTGCGGTCATCTAACTCCAAAGCAGGAATATGGTTTGGATACTGTTGGGGGAGCTGACTCGCCGGGGGAAGGCAGTAGTAGCCAGGTTCATGGCACTGTGGCTGCCTCTGCTGCACAGAAGGACGGGAAAAAGACTGGCAGGGGTATAGTAATAGGGCATTTAATCGTAAGAGGAGGACAGGCGTTTCTTTGGTCAAAAACAAGACTCCCAAATGGTATTTTTCCTCCCGGGTGCACGGCTCAGGGATGTCTCAGATCGGCTGCAGGCCATACTGAACGGGATGGATGAACAGCCAGTTGTCGTGGTGCGTATAGCCAGCAACGATATTGTTAAAAACGGGCTGAGGTCCAACAATCAGAATTTAGAGAGTTTGGAGATAACTTAAAATATAGGACCACAAAGGCAGTAATCTAAGGATTGCTACCAGTGCCACGAGACAGTTAGTGTAAAATACGTGGCTTGAGAAATGGTGCAGGAGGAAGGTGTTCAGATTTTTGGAACATTGGAAACGGTTCTGGGGATGGTGGTCCATTACAAATGGGATGGTCTACATCTGGTCAGATCTGGAACCAATATCTTCGCGGGTGCTTTTGCTGACACTGTTCGAGATGTTTTAAACTAATGTGGCAGGGGGATGGGAACCAGATTAGGAAGTTAGTGGTCAGACGAGAGTGGTCCTAAAGGAAGAGTGCTAAATTGGGGAAAGGCCGAGTATAACAAAATTCGTCAGGAGCAAGGGAATGTGGACTGGGAGCAGCTGTTTAAGGATAAATCCACATTTGAAATGTGGGAGTCATTTAAGGAAAGTTTGATTAGAGTGCAGGACAGACATGTTCCTGTGAAAATGAGGGATAGAAATGGCAAGATTAGGGAACCATGGATGACGGGTGGAATTGTGAGACTAGCTAAAATGAAAAAGGAAGCATACATAAGATTGAGGGAACTCAAAACTGAGGAAGCTTTGGAGGAATATCGGGAAAGTAGGACGAATCTCAAACGAGCAATAAAGAGGGCTAAAAGGGGTCATGAAATATCTTTGGCTAACAGGGTTAAGGAAAATCCCAAAGCCTTGTATTCTTATATAAGGAGCAAGAGGGTAACTAGAGAAAGGATTGGCCCACTCAAAGACAAAAGAGGGAATTTATGCATGGAGTCAGAGGAAATGGGTAAGATTCTTAATGAGTACTTTGCATTGGCATTCACCAAGGAGAGGGACATGACGGATGTTGAGGCTAGGGTGGATGTTTAAATACTCTAGGTCAAGTCGTCATAGCGAAGGGGGAAGTTTTGTGTATTCTAAAAGACATGAAGGTGGACAAGTCCCCAGGACCAGATGGGATCTATCCCAGATTACGGAGGGAAGCGAGGGTCAAAATAGCTGGGACCTTAACAGATATCTTTGCAGCATCCTTGAGCACGCTTGTGCTCCCGGAGGATTGGAGAATTGCTAATTTTGTCCCTTTGTTTAAGAAGGGTAGCAGGGATAATCCAGGGAACTATGGACCTGTGAGCTTGACGTCAGTGGTAGGCAAACTGTAGGAGAATATACTGAGGGATAAGATCTATTCACATTTGGAAGAAAATAGACTTATCAGTGATTGGCAGCATGGTTTTGTGCATGAAAGTTCATGTCTTACAAACGACATAGAATTCTTTGAGGAAGTGACAAAGTTCATTGATGAGAGAAGGGCTGTAGCTGTCATATACATGGACTTCAGTAAGTCGTTTGATAAAGTTTCCCATGGCACCTTGATGGGAAAAGTGAAGACGTATGGTGTTTCAGGGTGTACTAGCTAGATCATGGGTGGGCAAACTTTTCCGTGCAAGGGCCACATTCAGAAATTCACAATTTTAAAGGGCCACATAGTATATTAAGTAAAATAATTAATATTTGAAATAGCAAAAATAAAAGGTCTTTAAAGAAAAAAAAGCACATTTATTTGAAAAACAAAGTAACTCAGTAAGTAACAGAAAAATGTCAATGAGAATGATGCATCTGACTGCAGTCATTTACCAGTTTGTTGAAATCAGGTGTCAAGTTGCTTGTGCTGATCCTTAACACTGACAGAAGCACAGCCTGGCCGAGTCAACGATGAAAACGTGCGTAGTGGGGTGGATGAGTGGGGCTGCCTTATTGGTCGGTTTAGTTGGGTATGCGACCAATAGGAGTCCAGGTTACAAACAATAATAAGGCTTATTGTTTGTAACCTGGTCTCCTATTGGTCGCACAACCAATTAAACCGACCAATGAGACAGCCCCACTCATCCACCCCACTACGCGCGTTTTTATGCGGCCCGCCAATGAGGTGCCCGGAATCATAACCGGCATTTTTGAAAAGCTGCCGGGGAAAAGCCGCTGAAGTAAATGCGCTTATTGAATAAGCGCATTTACTTCAGCGGCTTTTCCCCAGCGGTTTTTCAAAAATGCCGGTTATGATTCTGGGCAACTCATTGGCGGGCCGCATAAAAACCTTTGTCGGGGCGCATGCGGCCCGCGGGCCGTAGTTTGCCCACCCCTGAGCTAGATGGATAAAGAACTGGCTGGGGAACAGGAGTCAGAGAGTAGTGGTCGGAGGGAGTGTCTCAAAATGGAGAAGGGCGACTAGTGGTGTTCCACAGGGATTCCTGCTCGGACCACTGTTGTTTGTGATATACATAAATGATCTGGAGGATGGTATATGTGGTCTTATTAGCAAGTTTGTAGATGATACTAAGAATGGTGGAGTTACAGATAGCGAGGAGGACTGTCAGATAACACAGCAAAATATGGATAGATTGGAGAGTTGGGCAGAGAATTGGCAGATGGTGTTCAATCCAGGCAAATGCGAGGTGTCGCATTTTGGAAGATCTAATTCAAGAGCGGAATATATGGTCAATGGAAGAGTCCTGGGGAAAATTGATGTACAGAGAGATCTGGGAGTCCAGGTCCATTGTACACTGAAGGTGGCAACGCAGGTTGATAGAGTGGTCAAGAAGGCATACAGCATTCTTGCCTTCATCGGACGGGGCATTGAGTACAAGAGTCGGCAGGTCATGTTACAGTTGTAAAGGACTTTCGTTAGGCCACATTTGGAATGCTGCGTGTTGTTCTGGACGCCACATTACCAGAAGGATGTGGATGCTTTAGAGAGGGTGCAGAGGAGGTTCACCAGGATGTTGACCGGTATGGAGGGTGCTAGCTATGAATAAAGGTTGAGTAGATTAGGCTTGTTTTCGTTGGAAAGACGGAGGTTGAGGGGGGACCTGATTAAGGTCTACAAAATCATGAGAGGTTCGACAGGGTGGATAGCAACAAGCGTTTTCCAAGATTGGGGGTGTCAATTACAAGGGGTCATGATCTCAAGGTGAGAGGGGGAAAGTTTAAAGGGAGATGTGTGTGGAAAGTTTTTTTACGCAGACGGTGGTGGGTGCCTGGAATGCTTTGCCAGCGCAGGTGGTAGAGGCGGGCACGATAGCATCATTTAAGATTCATCTAGACAGATATATGAACGTGCGTGGAATAGAGGGAAGTAGACGTTGGAAAATAGGTGACAGATTTAGATAAAGGATCTGGATCGGCGCAGGCTGGGAGGGCCGAAGTGCCTGTTCCTGTGCTGTAATTTTCTTTGTCCTTTGTACTTTAGTAAAGAGGCAGCAAATAAAGCCAGTAAGGTACTAGATAATATACTCATTGTGACTAAGGGGAAGAGTAGGCAGGGAAGAGATGATGAATGCAAAGGGACAGGTGGTCTGAGGTGCATTTGTTTTAATGCGTGAAGTATGGCAAGTAAGGCACATGAATTTAGGGCTTGGATTAGTACATGGGAATATGATGTTATTGGTATTGCTGAGACTTGGTTGAGGGATGGGCAAGATTGGCAACTAAATATCCCAGGGAATAGATGCTTCACGAGGGATCGAGAGGGAGGTAAAAAGAGTGGAGGAGTTGCATGACTGGTCAGAGATTATATCACAGCTGTGATTATGGAGCGAACTATCGAGGATTCGAGCACTGAAGCAATATGGTTAGAGCTAAGAAATAGGCAGTGTGCAGTAACATTGTTGGGACTTTACTGTAGCCCTCCCAAGAGCGAGCGTGAAGTAGAGGTACAAAAATGTAGACAGATGATAGAAAATTTTAGGAGCAATAGGGTGGTCGTGATGGGAGATTTTAACTTCGCCAACATTGAATGGGACTCATGTAGTGTTGGAGGCGTATATGGAGCCGAATTCGTAAAGAGCATCCAGGAGAGCTTTTTAGAGCAGTATGTGAATAGTCCAACTCGGGAACGGGTCATACTGGACCTGGTATTGGGAAATGATCCCAGCCAGGTGGTTGAAGTTTCAATCGGTGATTACTTTGGGAATAGTGATCACAATTCCGTAAGTTTTATAATAAATATGGACAAACATGAGAGTGGTCCTAAAGGAAGAGTGTTAAATTGTGGAAATTCCAGATATAACAAAATGCGGCAGGAGTTACGGAATGCGGATTGGGAGCAGCTCTTCAAGGATCAATCCACGTTTGAAATGTGGGAATCTTTGAAGGAAATGTTGATCAGAGTGCAGGACAGACATGGCCCTGTGAAAATTAGGGATAGAAATGGTAAGATTAGGGAACTATGGATGATGGGTGGAATTGTGAGACTAGCTAAAATGAAAAAGGAAGCATACATAAGAGACTTAAAACTAATGAAGCTTTGGAGGAATATCGGGAACGTAGGACAAATCTCAAACCCGTAATAAAGAGGGCTAAAAGGGGTCATGAAATGTCTTTGGCGAACAGGGTTAAGGAAAATCCCAAAGCCTTTTATTCGTCAATCAGGAGTTACAGGGTAACTAGAGAAAGTATTCGCCCACTGAGACAAAAGAGTGAATTTATGCGTGGAATCAGAGGCAATGGGTGAGATTCTTAATGAGTACTTTGCATCGGTATTCACCAACAACAGGGACATGACGGATGTTGAGATTAGATATGGATGTTTAAACACGCTGGGTCAAGTCGGCTTAAGGAAGGGGGAAGTTTTGGGTATTCTAAAAGGCATTTAGGTGGACAAGTTCCCAGATCCGGATGGGATCTATTCCAGTTTAGTGAGCAAAGCGATGGACGAAATTGGGGGGGGGGGGGGGGAGCCTTAACATATATCTTTGCAGTATCGTTGAGCACGGGTGATGTCCCTGAGGACTGGAGAATTTTTAATATTGTCCCTTTGTTTAAGAAGGGTATCAGGGTTCATTCAGGGAATTTTAGTCCTTTGAGCTTGACGTCAGTGATAGGCAAACTGTTGGAGAATATACTGAGGGTAGGATCTATTCACATTTGGAAGAATATAGACTTATCAGTGGTAGGCAGCATGGTTTTGTGCAGGGAATGGCATGTCTTACAAACCTAATTGAATTCTCTGAGGAAGTGACAAAGTTAATTAATGAGGGAAGGGCTATAGATGTCATATACATTGTCTTCAGTAAGCTGTTTGATAAAATTTCCCATGGCAGGTTGATGGAAAAAGTGAAGGCGCATAGGGTTCAGGGTGTACTACCTAGATGGATAAAGAACTGGCTGGGCATCAGGAGACAGAGAGTAGCGGTGGAAGGACGTGTCTCAAAATGGAGAAAGGTGACTAGTGGTGTTCCGCAGCATCCATGCTTGGACCACTGCTGTTTGTGATATACATACATGATCGAGACGAAGCTACAGGTGGTCTGATTAGCAAGTTTGCAGATGATACCAAGATTGGTGGAGTTGCAGATTGCGAAAGGGGGCTGTCAGAGAACACAGAAAAATATAGATAGATTAGAGAGATGGGCAGAGAAATGGCTGATAGAGTACAATCCAGACAAATGTGAGGTGATGCATTTTGGAAGAACCAATTCAAGAGTGGACTATACGGTCAATGGAAGAGTACTTTGGGAAAATTAATGTACAGAGAGATCTAGGTGTTCTGGTCCATTGTACCCTGAAGGTGGCAACGCAGATCGATAGAGTTGTCAAGAAGACATACAGCATGCTTGCCTTCATCAGAAGAGGTATTGAGTACAAGAATCAGCAGTTCATGTTTCAGTTGTATAGTACTTTGGTTAGGCCACATTTGGAACACTGTGTGCAGTACTGGTCGCCACATTACCAGAAGGATGTGGATGATTTAGAGAGGGTGCAGAGGAGGTTCACCAGGATGTGGCATGGTATGGAGCGTGCTAGCTCTGAAGAAAGGTTGAATAGATTAGGATTGTTTTCGTTGGAAAGACAAAGGTTGAGGGGGGACCCGATTGATGTCTACAAAATTATGAGAGGTTTGTACAGGGTGGACAGCAACAAGCTTTTTCCAAGAGTTGGGGTGTTAATTACAAGGGGTTACGCTTTCAAGGTGAAATGGGGAAAGTTTAAGGGAGATGTGCGCAGTGGGTGTTGGGAGCCTGGAACGCTTTGCCAGTGGGGGTGGTCGCGGAGGGCACGATAGCATCATTAAAGAAGCATTTAGACAGATATATGAACGGGTGGGGAACAGAGGGAATTACATATTTGGAAAGTAGGTGAAAGGCTTAGATAAAGGATCTGGAACGGCGCTGGCTGGGATGGCCGAAAGGCCTGTTTCATGGCTGTAATTTTCTTTGTTTTTCTTTGTTCTTCTTTGAATGCTTCGAATGACGTCAGCAAACTAAATTGAGTTACACAAACACCAATGTTCTCAGTACCGACTTTCACAGCGCCGGATATTATTATGTGCCACCAAGTGTGGTATTGGCTCTTTCTTATGTGGGCGAAGTTGAAATTCAGCACCATGAGGAAGACAACCATACCCAGTATCCATATTACGGTCAGGTGTGAAAGATGCGGACCCACAGGTTAATTTAGATGTTGAAATGCCCGGTCAAGGATATCCCCGCACCATATACTGTCTAATTTCATGAACTATACTTTTCATTATGCTTGTTCGTTTCCTACTTTCGTGAAGGACTTGTGCACTGTAGCCAGTTACGACCGAATTTGAGGTAGCTTTTCGTACATAGGTGTTTTCTCGGTATCAAATATCTAGACTTGTGTTGCATAAGCTGACTGTCAGTGCGGACCTAATTCCAGTTCTTTCTCTGGGACATTGGCTGGACAAGCGAACTTAAACAGCCATGTTCAGTGCATCGCCACAACTCACTAGTTAGGGTCAACCTTCGCGAGCAGTATCAGCGCTTCCGTTATTCTTGTTGTCCACCAATACTTCGTTCTTGCATCAAAGCTTCCATTATCCTTGCTGTTGACCAACATCTGCTTGATGCATCCAAGTGTGACAATTTTAATGGTGTACGCATATGAAACAATTCTCACATTCGCCCGCACGTGGTGGAATGAACCGCTGACAGAAGACCAATCTTCATTTCTTCTACCGATAATGCAATTGTAATCCAGGGATCCTGAGACCATTTTAGGGTAAGGGTTCGAATGTAGCAGAGGAATAAGAAATTAATTGTATAAAAGCGATCAAAGCAGCATATGCAATTATGTGACAACACGTGATCCCTGTTTTCCCTTGCCCTTTCCACCAAATGCCAAACGTCACGCCCTCTACTTTAAACCCTCTCTTTATTTTTGAAAACATGTTTTTCGTTTCAGTTAGGAGGGCGCGAGAGGCTTGTGGGGCTGATTATACGCTCTATATTTAATTAATTCGTGTGATTATTTGCGCTCAGGTACAGTAGTGTTTGTCCCGAAATCCGTTTTGAAAGAAATTGTTTTCGTGTGCTTTCGCTGGTGCCACCAGTCGGATTTATTAATAAATTAGAGTTTAATGGAGTTGCTTTTCCTGGAGTGGGATGAGTCGAAATCCTTAGGTCTTGCATGGAGCGTCGGGTTTAAAAGTCATCATATGCCTCCGTGGGCACAGAGTTTTAAAGATGCAAACTGCGTGTGAAGCAAATAATTCACAGTCAGTTGCTATTATCCGTGCGTTGTTTGCAGTGTTCCACATCGAAAAGCTGCGTCTGGGGAAAGTAGCGGAAAGAGGTTCATGCTATTAAGCATGAATAGATTACGGAGCTACACAGATCGAAGCTGCTAGTGAAGAGAGCCAAGTATGTGCGGCGATAATAGCTACCAGTCACTGGGCGCCGGCTGATCAGATGCATTTCATGACAGAGAGCATGAACAGAGTGCACATTTTTACAGCTACAGGGTATATACCAGATATGATTGTGATGTATCGCAATTACGAGGAGACGCAGAGTTGCACAACGCGAATCTGTTTGGCAATTCAGTCAACGTGGCCATGCTGAAGCATATTTGACGTGGAGAAAATGTGCATTGGATCTTTAAAACATATTGACGACAATAATGGAGTCCGCCGCTGTGAAATAGATGAAAATAGAAGAGTAGTTGGTGGTGGTGGTAGTGGTGGTGGTGGTGGGGGGGGGGGGGGGTCGCGCTTTTTGTCATGACTGCCACAATGAGTGACTAACTAAGTCTTAGCTCTCCCCGATTGACTGGAGATATCCGCCCTACCAATGTATGTCGTGTTTGGCTCCTTAAATAGTGGAACTCCACATGTCCTCACAGTTCGACTACTGCGATTTCAATCTATTTGAGCGGAACGTGCAGATTGAGGTTCCGCAGTATGCTGCTATTCGTGGTCGGGTTATGCGACGGCGTAATCGGACAAATGACTAATATGGGAGGTTGACAAACTCATTAAACAAACACACGGATGCATGGAGTTGGCGGAAAACGGCTATTTGCCTTTGCAAGGAGAAGTCTCTGTACTTGTCTGAGGTGGGGATCTACATAGGTGGGTATCCTCTGTCAGAAAGGATCTTGTTTTGAGCGCCTTGCTCAGCGTTTTCAGGAGTCCCGTGAACAGGGGGTCGGGTGAAGCGTGATTCAATAACCGCCTGTTCTTTCCTCCAGAGGATTCTCAGGCACTATCTTACACTTTAGTATCTTTATGGGATTGGCCTGGATTGAGGTATTGGTGTCTTGTGCCTCAGGTACGTGGGTCAAGGATCGAATTGTGGTGCAGGTGCGAGCCAGAGACGTGATAATTGTGGAAGATTCTTTGTGAACAAAATGTCTTCATTGGATTCACACTGCTTTCCTGGGTTCCACCAGCACCTTGCAAATGCAGGTATTGTCATGATATAACACGAGATAAGGTCCGGCATAGTTGCGGGACAAGAAACTACAGGACTCCAAATTCCCGACCAGTATATTTTTCCCAACTTCGTAACTTACCGCCAAGTGGGCCTTGCTTGGCTCTTTGCATTTTTCTATTTGAAAGGCTGTGGAACTTTTCGCAGCCTGACGTTCTCAAATAACGTTGTTATCTGGGCTATCATATGTAAGCGCAGCAAACAAATTCTGGTGCGAATAAATTTAGCCGAGTAGTGTCTCAATTCCTCGCATGGTTCACAAAGTTATTAGTCGGTGCTGGGTAGAACCGGAGAAATTTAATACGGAGTTCCATATACCAGTAAAATGAGGGCAGGACTTCATTCTAGGACGGGTTTCTCTGTTAAATGATTTAACAAATCTTGTATTTGAGGGTGTGGTTCATGCGGGCGCATCAAATATAGATATATTTCTAACTTAAAACAAACGGGATAAAATATATTGGTGGTGGATTTCAGACCTGGACGATACCAGCAATTGCTTGATCGGGTGGCGCAGCAGTCTTGACGGCCTACTTCTGCTTTTAATTCCGATGTTGCGTTGTTTCTGCTCACGCAGTCCGACTGGACTGGGGGATGCTAAATAATACGGTAATGCTTTTTTACCCTAAAAACGCTAGTACCGCTGCATTGCCTGTGCAGCGGAGTGAGCGCACTGGACTGAGTCGTCGGGCAAAAGGAGGGGTGATTGTTTGGGTGACCAAAGTGTCCTTTCCCGTGTTTGCACTCGTTTGAAAGTTTTCTACCCATTTACTAATCGAGTCTATAACTATCAAGATGTATTAGTAACCTTCGTTCCATGGGCGGCAGGGAAATGATGAAATCGATTTTTTGTTTAACCCAGGGACCTTGAGAGGGTAAGTGTTCTCTACTCTCCCTTGCAAACATATTTGTCTGGACTGTTTTGTGCGCAGAATATGCAGACAGGACGTTTCTGAGGAGTACGCCTTCCCGTAGAGTTATGGAGTGTATGAATTGGTCAGGGAAGGCTGTGCACATTCATGAATTTGCTTCAGGTTCTGGTCGTTGCATTGGGCCTGTTTAAGGACTTTAACATCTGTGTGTCTGATGTTCCCAGCGTTCGGTAATGTGGTGCACAATTTACTCCCTCCCGGGCAACCTGTTTAGTTAATTAAGCCATCCATGTGTTCCCAAGAAATGCGATAGTAAGCTTTTGAATTAATGATGTTGCAGTCACTGTCTTCGGCAATACGAAAAAATAGATCTTAATAACGGTTCTGATGGCAGAGCTTTCCAATCTGCCTAGATGAATTCCCTCGGTTCCTGGTCTGCTAGTAAATCAGTTAACCTATTGCCTACGTACATACTGTCTGAGTTCATCTCTGTTGATATGGGATACTTGTCAGGGTAGCGGATTACAATATCTAAGGCTGCTAGCTCTCCATCCTTGCCTCTCATAAGGGCGGGATAGAAAAAGCTTATCAACATCATGGCTTGCCCGCCTGGTCTTCCATATTGACGCCATACTTTTTTTATTTTCCTCTCCTCCACTCCATTTAATCCTCCCACATTATTTTGCTCGTGCGTGATTGTTTTGATTCGTGATTCACCTTGACCCCTCCCCATTTGCTTTGGCAGAAATGGCTCCGTGGGTCATTTTTTACTAGAATCCGGCGTTCGTGGAATTCGCCTTCATAGCACACATTGTATTCAAGAAGGTCGTGGCTCAGTTCTGTTTGACCGCAGACCTGGAGCATGAGCATTCAGCGTCCTCTGCGCTTTCGGATCACCGTCGTACTGTGTTCCGCCCGTTCAATATTAGTTCCCTTATAGTCGAATATTGAGGTGAAGCGCGGGTGAAGTGTACTGCGCAGAACACTGCTGAAAGGGGCATCTCGCTTTGGTACGCTGCGGTTACAATGCGTGACTAGTAGGCTACTGGGCCGGTCTCCAGTGCCGTTATTGTCGGAGCATGGCTACTGATATGTTGTCGGTTAGCCGTGACATCAAATGCAAAGGGAAGATCGGAATTAGATATTTGGACTGCTTGGATCTGTACAAGTGTCTGTTAAGTTCTGAGAGAGTTTGTGTGTGGCTCTCGATCCTGGTCCATAGAGCATTTGCTACATAAAAGTTCAGAATGGGGGCAGCTTGAGTGGCAAAACCCTGGATATGATTCCGTCAGTAACTTACCAAATTTGAATGGAGCGTAACGAACTCACGTCCTTTGGTAAGATAGGTAGTGTCACAGACTCCATTCACTTCCTTCCAATCTCGTTCTTCGCTTGGTCACTGGTGTATCAAATTGGAATATTGTAGTGCCATTATTTGGGTTTTCATGGGATTTTCTCCAGGCCTCATTTAGTGAGGTGGTTCGGCAGTTCTTTCAATCACTTGAGACGTTATCATTTCGTTCCTTTCTGCGGGAAGAAATCATCTACAAATTGCATCAAGCAACCTGATTCAGAAGAGTCCGTCCCAGCCTTTAGCTGTTCGCTGGTGAAGCATGGAGCCGGTGTTCAGGATAGCTTGTGCCAGACAATTGCAATTATAATGCTGCCCCTGGAATCTGACGCAAATTTGCACTGGCACTGCAGTCTAAAGTAGCAGACCAGAAGCCGTTACTGTTATCCATTAGTTTTAAATGATTGATATGCAGGGCCAGCCTCAGCATGACTTCAGGACTGGTCGCAGCTCTGGAGCCTGTGATTTCGGTCGTTTGGTTGAGCGATCGGTGGCAACAGTTAGACTCCATGATCCGTCCAGTTCTCTTACATGACATATCGGTGAATTATCGGTGGAAGCCACCGAGCCCCGGAGTACCTTTTGAAGCAACCTATAAATTCGTTTGGCCGTTTTCCCCTCAACTTGGTTAGGAAGCGGGTGCTGCCTTTGCTTTTTAGTATGGGGTCCATCTATGAAACCTCCCGCTTTCATTCGGCCACAATCGTGTTTGTGGTAGGCAAACGGTTGTCTGTTTCTTGCTCATCTTCCCTGTGCTCTTGGGCCATTTGTCTCTTCAGTGGGATTGATCCACAATTCCCAATGGTAAACATTCTGTCCACATTTTTACTGTGGATTCCGAAATTTGAGATTCCTGTGTGGATGTAAATAGTCTCACAATCCTAGTCTGCCATTTGCGATTGAGGTTGTAGGATGTGTCACGGTAGTGCGGGATCCTCGTGCGTCCCATAGGAACTCGAAGTGGCAGCCTGTTAGATCGCCTTGCACCAGGGGCCAGCCTACGCTATTGCATTTAATGTTTCACATCTACGTCGGTCAGGACTGGCACTGTCACACGCCTATTCCAGTGACCCGTTGGGGGTACAGCCTCTGGCCTTTCGGCAGGTTCCTGTAGTGACGTGGGTCCGGGCCCCGTCGGGGAACTGTCCAATGGATTGTCGATGTTGACGGCGTGGCGCCCTTCATTCCCTATGGCCCGCCGGGCAACAATTCGAACTTCACCTTTATGTGGGCGCGTATGTGGGCTTGCTTCGCTGTTTTTCATGGTATCTGTGGTCAGGAAGCTATCGGGGAACAATGAGTTTGGTGTTCTGGCTGTGGTGAGCACGTTGGGATGAGTATCCGACAGTATCACGCCTCCGGTTCCTGTCCCCATCTTGATTAGTCCACCCGGCCTGGGCTGCGAGTTTGGGCGCACCAGGTTCATTTCCCCGCTGTTTGTTGGTTTGGGGCTCCCAATTTCCATTCCTTAGCGTTCCCAGTTACGTGCCACTTTCAGGATGGTCCATGACTCATTGTGTGTACTGGCGCCTGGGTAAAAATGTTTGCATCCCTTCCCACTTCTAACAGTGATATACGCGATCAGGGTAAGCACCAAAGTGGATCTGTGGGGGGAGGGAGGGGTCTAATTTTGTTGCAATGTGGGGTCTAATTTTATTGCAATCACTTGATCGAAAACACCAAGAGATGCCAATCCGACAGCATGCGCAGCCGAATGTTTTCCATTTTTCAGCAAGCAGTTATTGAGGCTATTTATTGGATCCTCTCTTTAGTGCCCAAGACAGGTAGAGCAGCTGCCTGACATTGTACTTAAGTTAGCCCGTCCATGTTTTACGGACTAGTAGTGCGGAGTGGATTGTGGCTCTCAGACACAGCAAGATGACTTTGACGTCTTCTACTTTGTCTCAGCCATTTAAATTCTGTATTCGGCTGTGCTTTCCCAAAGGGTGCGTATTCCCCCTGTGTGTTCCAATACTCTGGGTGCCTCAGCGAAGTTGATGAGTTGGGTTATAGTGCATTGGATCATGTTAATTATGTTGGTGTCTGTCTTCCCGTCCGTTGGTGGTAACCAGATTCATCTGGGTGAGTATTGATTCGGTGTATCTGTTCAGTTCCATTGCGTGGTACACAGGTGATTGTCCCTAGTCGTTACCGGAATCACGGGGCGCACATTAGCAAGAACCCTCTTCCCACTCTAAACCTTGGTCATTGTTCCCGGATGCCAGGCACAACTCTCTCCTGTATCCTTCGAGGGGGTAGCAGCGGAAACCCCGACCTGTTTTTTGAGAAAGTCCCGAACCTGGAGATATCTGAATGCAATACCCGGGGTGCAGGGCAAACGTCTCCTCCAGTGCCTGCACGCTGCAGAAAATCCCATCTATAAACAGGTTCCCCATCCAATTAATGCCTGCCCTATACCAGCATTGAAACACCCCGTTTATCCTGCCCGTAGCAAATCTATGGTTGTTCCTTATCGGGGCCAAACCGAGGCCCACTCCTCATCCTGTGTCTTCTACAGTGACACCATACCCTCAGTGCCGCCGACACAATCGGGCTTGTGTTGTATCGTGCCGGCGAGAGCGGCAGCGGTGCCGTAACCAGTTCACCTAGACTGTTGCCTTTGCATGACGCCGGCTCTAGCCGCCCCACGCCGACCCCTCCTCCATTACCCATTTCCTAATCATGGACACATTAGATGCCCAATAGTAGCTACAGACGTTCGGCAGTGCTAACCATCCCACCACCCCCCCCCCCCATCCCGGCTCCGCACCAAGAATAGCCTTTTGACTCGCGGGGTTTCATTTGCCCACACAAATCCCGTGATGAGCCTGTTCAGCCGCTTGAAAAGTGAATTGGGGATGAAAATGGGGAGGCACTGAAAGACGAAAAGGAATCTGGGAAGAACTGTCATCTTCACAGTCTGCACTCTTCCCATCAGGGTTCCACCTTTTAAAGTCTCCCTCCATCTGCTATACAAGCCAAGATAAATTGAGCCTGTGCAGGGCATCCTAGTTCCTAGCCACCTGTATACCGAAGTATCGAAAGCTCCTCTCCACTCACTTGAGCAGGAGCTCCCCCATTCTCTCCTCCTGACACGTAGCGTGTATTACAAACAGCTCATTTTTCCCACTTTCAACTTGTACCAGGAGAAGCATCCAAAGTCCCCCAGGATCCGCATGACCTCCCCCACCACCTCTAGCGGGTCCGAAATATACAACAACAGGTCATCCGCATAGAGGGAATCCTGCTCCTCCACCCCCCCCCCCCCCCCGCGAACCAGTCCCTCCAGTTCCTTTACGTCCTAAGCGCTATGGCGAATGGCACAATTGACAGGGCAAATAGTAACAGGGATAGGGGGCACCCCTGCCTCGTCCCTCAGTGCAACCTGAAATATTCCAACCTCAGCCCATTCGTGGACACTCTCGTTGCGAGGGCCTGGTGCAGTAACTTGACCCACCCTATGAATCCCTCTCCGAATCCAAACCTACCTAACACTTCCTACAGGTATTGCCACTGCAACCTGTCAAAGGCCTTCTCCCCATCCATTGCAGCGACTGCTTCTGCGTCCCCTCCCTCCGAGGGCATCATAATAATATTCAAGAGCCTGCTCACATTTGTGGTCAGTTTCCTGCCCTTGACAAAACCCGTCTGGTCCTTCTCGATCACGCCCAGGACACTTTCCTCTATTCTGGTGGCCAGAGCTTTTGCCAGCAATTTAGCATATACATTGAGGAGCGATATCAGCTAGTAGGACCCACACTGAAGCGGATCATTCTCCTTCTTCAAAATGAGTGAGATCAATGCCTGCGATATCGTCAGGGGCAGGGTTCCTCTCTCCTTTGCCTCGTTAAAGGTTCTTAGCAGGAGTGGGCTCAGTAGCTCCGAGAACTTCTTGTAAAAGTCTACAGGGATACCGTCTGGAACCGGGGCCTTGCCCGACTGCATACTTTCCAGTGCGTTAACTCCCTCCTCCAACTCAATCGGAGCCACCAGTTCCTCCACCTGCTCCGAGAACACCCTTGGGAACCTCAATCGATCCATAAGTTGATTTATCCCTTCCACTCCTCTCGGGAGTTCTGACTCGTATAGCTTCCCATAAATCTCCTTGAAGACTTCATTGATCCTCTCTGGACTCAAAACTGTCTCACCTTCCTGATCCACCTCTCCCTGATCTCCCTGGCCGCCTCCCTCCTGTGAAGTTGGTGCGCCATTATCCTACTGACTTTCTCCCCATACTCATAGACTACCCCTTTCACTTTCCTGAACTGTGCCTCCGCATTCCTATTGGTCAGCAAATCAAACTTTGCCTGTAATCTCTGGCGCTCCTTATGCAGCACCCCCTCAGGGGCCTCCACGTGCTTCCTCTCTACCCTAACCGGCTTCTCCCTCTCCGCCCTCTCCCTCTTCACTCTGTGGCACCTAATAGAGATTAACACCCCCCTGATGACCGCCTTCACAGCCTCCCAAACTGCTGCCACTGTAAACTCCCCTGTGACATTCGTTATCATATGTGACATAGTTCTGAACACTCCTCCTATCTGCCTACACTCCTCTTCATCCGCCAGCAGCCCCACATCCAATCGCCAAAGAGGGCGCTGACCACGCTCTGCCACCAGTCACAGGTCCACCCAATGCGGGGCATGGTCTGAGACGGAAATGGCCGAAGGCTCAAACCCCTCCACCATCAATATTTGGGCCATGCTCAACACAATAACATCAATTCGTGAGTACACTTGATGGAATGGGAGAAAAATGAAAAATCGTTCGCCCTAGGCCGTGTGAATCTCCACAGATCCACGTCGCCCATCTGATCCATGAATTCCCTCAGGGTCGTGACCACTGCCGGACTCTGTGAGTCCCCCCACCACCCCCATTATCAAGTTACTTGTCTCCAAGTTGGGAATTTAACCAACATGCGTCTCATGAATTACGCATTGTCCCAATTTGGGGCATACATGTTCACCAACACCAGCCGGGCCCCCTGTAGCTTACCACTCACCATTATGTACCTGCCCCCCTTGTCCACCACAATGCTCTCTGCCTCAAATGCCACCCATTTACTAACCAGAATTGCCACCCCTCTGGTCTTTGAGTCTAGCCCCGTGTGGAACACATGGCCCACCCTTCCCCTCCTTAACCTCGCCTGGTCAGCGAGTTTTAATTCTGTCTCCTGCAGCATAGCCACATCCCCCTTCAACCCCTTCAGATGTGAGAAAACGCGGGGCCTCTTGACTGGCCCGTTCAAGCCGGTCAAATTCCATGCGATCATCCTGGACGGGGGTTAGCACACCCCATGCTGCCGACTAGCCATCTCCCATTTTTGGTGAGCCATGTAACCGCCACCCCCCACCCCCCCCCCCCCCCCCTCGCTTCAGCCCTCCCACTGGAGGCCTCCCAACCGGACTCTCTATCTATCCCCAACAACTGGCACCCCTTCAGTCAGCAAAGCAGCACCCCCCCCCAAGTACCCCCCCCCCCCCCCCCCCCCCCCCCCCTGCCAAGCACCCGCTTAGCACTGATTATCCCCATTGCACTTCCATCAGTAAGCTGGCCCATGCTGACCCCGGCCGCTCCTGCCTCTATCTCCAAACTTACTATTAGCTCCTCCTTCAGTCCACCATCCATCCCCCTTCCCCCATAGGGTAACAGGGCAAGTTCCACCCGGATCCATTCCGTGTGCCGGACAACACAACCCGGACATTGCCCCGCCCCCTAAAACAAAAAACTGGAAAAGAAAAGCAAACAAACTTAAATTCTACAAACAATATTACACCAGGTTAACTCCAGATTAAACATCCCTGCCAGCGCGTTTCACCCACGTGCAGCTGCCCCTTAGTTCAAGTCCAACTTTCCATGCCGAATGAATGTCCATGCCCCATCTGGCGTATCAAAATAATGTTGCCTGTCCTGGTACGTTCTCCAAAGTCTCGCCTGATGCAGGAGCACGAATTTCACCCCTTTGCTGTGCAGGCCGCCTTAGCCAGGTTGAAACCCGCACGCTTACTCGCCAGTTCAGTTCCCACGTCCTGCTATGTGCGAATCTCGCCGTTTGCCGACTTAGTACTCCCCTTCTTCTTTGCCCAAAGCGGGACACGCTCCCTGTCTGTAAAGCGGTTGGAACCTCATCACCATCGTCCTCGATGGTTCGTTCGCCGTCTGCTTCATGGCGTGGTCCCTATGCGCCCAGTCCCAGTTCCAAGGGCCCCGGGAAGGCCCCCATGCCCATCAGCGTCCCAGCATTGCAGTCACACACGTGCTAACGTCCTTGCCCTCCGCACCTTCAGGGATGCCCAGGATCCGCAGGTTGTGACTCCGAGTCCTATTTTCGAGGTCATCCAGGCTCTCCTGCCAGGCCCAGGATCTCGTCCTCATTCTCAGGCGCCTTCCTCTCCACCTCGTTGATCGCCTTCTCCTGTACGTTCTGAACCTCCACTATCTTTTCCATGGAGGCCTTCAAAGGGGCCAGCATCTCCGTTTTTAGTTCTGCGAAGGAGCTGCTCGAAAAGTCCCTGTTGCTCTCTGGCCCACTGGGCCCACGCTTCTCGATCCGCGCGGGCCGCCATTTTGTCCACCAGACCCTTGCGGGGTCTTCTTCCCCGCAATTGCTCGTTTGATGTGGCCCGCTCCTGGTTCCTTCCATGCAGCACCGCGGGTGGTGGGAACCTCCCAAGCGTCCCTTCCCACGCCAGTATCCGCCCTTCAAGTGCCGCTGCCGCCTCGTTTAACGGTGCGATACCCCGATCTCAGCGGTCGGCTGCCGTGTATGAACCCAGCTTGTGATGGCCGGTACTGGAAGTCCGCTACACCTTTGATGATGCTGCAAGTCTCTTCACCCAAACCGCATGGCGCGTTACCATCTGTTTTTGACCCTCCCCCCTAACTCCCACCCCCCCCCCCCCCAGCTAAGTTATTCATATGCCTCCTGTTGCTCCATATCTTCAACATATCTTTAAAACTGGAAAATTCTACAAGAAAGCCTTCTCGATCGATTTGCAAATTGGGAGGGAAAGAGGATGCAGTGTTTATATTTTGTCTCTTTGAAATAGTTATGCGGACGTATGAGCTGAAAGTGGCCAGTGCAGTTCTAAAACTGTTGCAAGATTCCGTGCAACGAAACTAAATCTATTTGTTGATACGAATGTAATTTCATGTCGACAAGTGGCAGTCCAGGGTCCCAGTTTCGATTCACTGTCTGTGCGGAGTCTGCACGTCCTCCCCGTGTGTGCGTGGGTTTCCTCCGGTGCTCCGGTTTCCTCCCACAGTCCAAAGATGTGCGGATTAGGTGGATTGGCCATGCTAAATTGCCCGTAGTGTCCTAAAAAGTAAGGTTGGGGGGCGGGGGGTTGGTTGTTGGGTTACAGATATAGGGTGGTACGTGGGTTTGAGTAGGGTGATCATTGCTCGGCACAACATCGAGGGCCGAAGGGCCTGTTCTGTGCTGTACTGTTCTATGTTCTAAGTGCACGATAATCATATGGAATTCAATTCGCTAGCCCAGAACTGTTATGCATGTGCATATGACTATTGCAAGGTATCTTTGCAACGTAAAAGCACAAAATCGTTTAATGGAGACTAAATAACCTTGTGAGCAGAACGGATGGAAACGATGACGTAATTGGGTAAGGTTCAGGAGGTCATGAGGAAACGCATGTACAGTTATATCTTGTCATGGTCCTACTTCGTCAAATAATGCCTTTATGAGATGGATAATACAATCAGATATCTTATTCACTTCAATGGACCAATGAGAGAGGCTGATATAATGATCTTGTCAGAAAGACATATGGAATACGTAACTTCAAATGAACATAAGTTTCAACTGAACATTTCCCCTGCTGACTCTGATTGGCTTCCAGACAAATTCGGGCAGCTTTTCCGTAGCCTTTTCAATCGCAAACTTTCTGCAAACATCCTTCTTGTTTCAGAATAATCTTCGAGTTTGGATTTCGATTGTTCTTGCAGAGGTTTCAATATCATAGAACAAACATACAGTGCAGAATGAGCCATTTGAGCCCATCGAGTCCACACTGACCCACATAAGCCCTCAATTGCACCCTATACCCGCAACCCAACAACCCCTCCTAACCGTTTTGGTGACTGAGGGAAATTTATCATGGCCAATCCACTTAACCCGCACGTCTTTGGGCTGTGGGAGGAAACCGGGGCACCCTGAGGAAACCCACGCAGACACGGGGGGATCGTGCAGACACTGCAGACAGTGACCCAGCGGGAAATCGAACCTGGGACCCTGGCGCTGTGAAGCCACAGTGCTATCCATTTGTGCTACCGTGCTATCCCTGGATCTATTCACGCAACAAATCGATTGATTTTGATTTATTTAAAAAAATTCCTCAATATCACCTGCATGGCAGACGTGTCATGAATCAATAATATATTCTGGTCTTCCACAGACTAGTGCTCCTCCAAAACGAATATAAGTACGTATTGTTGACTACGCTTTTAAATATTCATCCCGCTTTAAAATGTCCTCTTTAGTCGTAACTACGTCGGTTTCAGGAATGTTTAGTGTTGTATATCTTCTTTCTTGCCAGTGCTGAGAAGATGTTGATTGTGCTTTGCCAAATCATATGTATAGCACCTCGGCACATTTTAACAATTCACAGAACTTAGATGAAATTAGTCATTAATCGGAGGTTGTGTGTTTTGCTGCGTTGTCGGTCTATTTCTAAGTTTATAATTGACCAATATGAGCAGATATACAAAGCAGGTTGCGTGCATAAAACGTTTCAAGCGATATAACAATAACATTCCATGCAAAAGATCAATTTTCCTGTTTCCAAAATGTCTTCCATCTTACGTTTGCTTGGGATAAGCCAAGTACGTTATCTTATATGGGCATTAATTTCTTCATCAGAGCTTTTTACGTGTCAAACACATAAGTATCTACACAATCTCGTTGACTTTCCATGTTCAGATGTGGGAGTGTCCAATAAAATTGTTTATAATGATGCCATCTCCAAAACTTTACACTGTGCATTTGTATTTTGCTGTCTCCTACTAGTCAATTATTTACAGGTCATGAGCCGCGCTGCATCGGCCAGTCATCGATGACGATCCGTAATTGCTCTTGAGGAAGTGCCTTCTTGGACGGCTGTAGTCAATGTCGTTGTGTCTCTGCTCGCCGTACCTTGTGATTGCAGACAGAATTGAAGACCGCTGTCAGGTTTAAATTGAACAGCTATTTTTTATCTAAGATTTCACCAGGGCGACAGCTATGTGATTATTTAAAAAGTTAAGTAGAATCACGGCTCGAATCTGAGTATTCTCGGCCTGAGTATTCTCAGGAACGATCTTGCATTATGTGCTCGTTATCGGCTTGGCCTGGATTGAAGGATTGGTGTCCTGTGTCAGACGTACGAGGTCATGGAACGAATTATTTTGCAGGGGTGAGGGACAGCTCCCGGGGACGGGGGCATCAATCCGCGCTAGTGACGTGATAATGCTGGAACTTTCTTCGGAACCAAATGCCTTCATTGGATTCACATGGTACGTCACAGCTATCCTGGGTTCCAACGACACCTTGAAAATGGATTGATTGTCTTGATATGACAGTAGATAATGTCCGTCATATTTGCGGGACAAGAAAATACAGGGCTACAAATTCCCGACCATTAACATTTACCCAACTTATCTTACCGCCAAGTGGGTCTTGCTTGGCTCTTTACACTTGACTGTTTTAAAGGCTGTGCTCGTTGCGCAGCCTGACGTTCTCGAATAGCGTTTTTACCTGTGCTACCATATGTTAGGGCAAGAAAGAAACTCTGGTGTGAATAAATGTAGCCGAGCAATGGCTCAATTCCTCGCACAGTTCACCCAATCATTAGTGGGTGTTGGGTAGATACGGATGATTTGATACGGAGTTCCATATTACTAGTAAAACGAAGGGCAGGACTTTGTTCCAGGCCGGGCTGCTCTGTTGAATGGTTTAACAAATCATGTTTTGAGGGTGTGGGGTGCTGGATTTGGGACCTGGAAGATACCATCAATTGTCTGATCGGGTAGTGGAGTAGGCCTAACGACCTACTTCTGCTCTTAATTCCGATGTTGCCTTGTTTCTGCTCACACAATCCTACAGGGACTGGGGGCTGCTGAAATATGCGCAAATGCTTTTTTACATGAAAAACGCCAATACCGCTGCATTGCCTGTGCAGTGAAGTGAGTAATCTAGACTGTGTCGTTGGGCGGGAAGGTGATTTTGGAGGGCTGGGGTTGGATTTCGTTGACTTAGTCCTGATGTCTTGCTGCACTTGGTGGTCAGCCATGTCCTTGCCCGTGTTACCACGGGTTGGAAAGCCTTCCACCCATTTACTAAAAGTGTCCATTTCAATCCAGAGGCATTTTTAATATCCATTCCGGCCGGTAAGTAACTGATTAAATAGATTTTTAACTGCGCCCATGTTTTTAGACAGAGTGGGTGTTCTCTTGTCTCCTTGCAAGCATTGTGTGTCTGGACTGTTTGTGTGCAAATTATACATCCAGGGCGTTTTTGGAGAGTTGCCCTTCCTGTAGAGTGATTTCGGGTCGTCACTGTTCAAGGGAGGCTGGGTGTGTGCATTCCGGACTTTGCTTCAGGTTCGGGTCGTTTTGTGCCTGTCAAGGGCCTTCGACAAGTGTCTGTCGGGTGTTCACAGCGTTTCGGTCATATCGGTGGCCATGCTACTCCTTCCCCGGCAATCTGTTTAGCTATGTTAGCTTTCATGTGTTCCCAAGACGAGCGGTAGGAGGCCTTGACTGCATGATGTTGCACTCACTTGCTTGGGGCATTTGAAAAATGAATATTTATAATGGTGCTGATGGCAGAGGTTTCCAATATACCGATGATTAATTCTCTCACTTCCTGGTCTTGTAGTAAATCAGTTAAGTTATTTCTGACATACAAAACTATTGAGTGTATGTCTGTGGTATGGGGTACTGGTCAGCGTACCAGAGATTACATAATAAACAGCTGCCAGCTCTCCAGCCTCGCCACTGATAAGGGCGCTAGAGAAAAAGGCTGTCACCTTCATGGACATGCCCCTGGTTCTTCCATATAATGCCACACTTTTGTTCCCTTTCCTCTCCTCCACTCAATTCAATTCTCGCCACATTATTTTATTAGTGCCTGATTGTTCTGCTTGTTGATTCGCCTTGACCGGCGAAAAGGCCCACTGTGTCACGGTTTACTAGAATCCGGCATTCATGGCCTCAATGCACAGATTGTTTGCAAGAATGTCCTTGTTCGTTATGTTTGACCGCAGCCCTGGAAAGAGCATCCAGCGTGCTGTGCGCTTTCGGATAACGTTCCATTTGATCCGCCCGTTCAATATAGTTCTCATGATGGCGATGGTGTTAAGCCGAATGGCGACTATGGCGGTGAAACGCTTTGTCCTGCCCAGAAAGCTGCCTGAACGGTGCTTCTCGCATATGAAAGCTTTGGTTACACTGCGGTTACAATCCGGGATACGTAGGTACTTTACCGGGTCTCCAGTGGCGTTCTTGTCGGAGCATGGCTACTTGTGTGTTGTCGGTAACCATGACCTGACAATGCAAAGGGAATATCGGAACTAGATAGTTGGAGTGCTTAGGTCTGTACAGGTGGCTGTTCCGGGACAGCTTGTGTGTGGCTCTCGATCCAGGCCCGTGGGGCATTTTTACGGAAAGTTCAGAACGGGAGAAGCTTTCGTGACATAACTATGTATTTGATTCCCACAGTTCATGACAAAACTCGAAAGGAGCGGAACGAACTAACGTCCTTTTGTAAGTTAAAGCGTGTCAGAGGTTCCATTCACTTCTTCCCAATCTCGTTCTTCCCTTCAGCACTGGTGCATCAAAGAGGAGACTTGTGGTCTCAGTATTTGGATTTCTTGGGACATTCTTTCAGGACTCATTTAGTGAGATGGTTCGGCAGTTCTCTGAATCACTTAAGACTTTCCCCTTTCGAGTCTTCCTGCAGGAAGAAATTGTCTACAAATTGTATCAGTCATGCTGATTGACATGATCCGTCCCAGCCTTTAGCTTTTCGATATTGAAGTATGGAGGTGGAGTTCAGGATAGCTTGTGCCAGACAATTGCAATTATACTGCTGGCGTAAACCCAAATTTTTATTGGCACTGGCAGTCGAAAGAAGCCGTTACTGTTATCCAGTAGATTTAAATGCTTGATATGTTCATCCTCCCCGTGTGTGCGTGGGTTTCCTCCGGGTGCTCCGGTTTCCTCCCACAGTCCAAAGATGTGCGGGTTAGGTGGATTGGCCATGCTAAATTGCCCTTAGTGTCAAAATAAGGTTAATGGGGGGGGGGGGGGGGGGTTACTGGTATAGGGTGGATACGTTAGGCTTGAGTAGGGTGATCATTGCTCGGCACAACATCGAAGGCCAAAGGGCCTGTTCTGTGCTGTACTGTTCTGTGTTCTATGTTCTATGTGGGGCCAGTCTCATCATGTCATGAGCACTGGTCGCCTCTGTGGAGGCTAAGTTTGCGGTCGTTTGGTTGAGGGGTCGATGACAACATTTAGGCTCCATGATCCGTGCAGTTATCTCACAGGACATATCGGTGAATTATTAGTGGAAGCAACCGAGACCAGGATTAATGTTTTAACAAACAATTAATTAGGTTTGGCCGATTTATCCTCAGCTTGGTTCGGGAGGCGGGGTTGTCTTTGCATCGGGAACGCCTTCCTCTTTCATTCGGCCACAATCGTGTTTCTGGTGTATAAACGCCTGCCTCTTTCTTGCTGATAGTCCCTGTGTCCTTGGACCATTAGTCTTTTTAGTGGAAATCGATCCACAATTCCCAATGGTATACATTCTGTCTACATATTTTCCTGTGACTCCCGATATTGGAGATTCATGTGGATGTAAAAGGCCTAACAATACTAATATGCCATGTCCGATTGAGGCCGTGGGATGTGTCAGTGATGCGTGGAATTCTACCGAGTACCATAGTAACTCGAAGTGGCAGCATTTTTAATCGCCTTGCACCAGGGACCGGCCGATGCTATTGCACTTGTTGTTACACATTTAGGTCGGTCAGGCCTGGCACCGGATACGCCTATTTCAGTGTTCCGTTCGGGGTACAGTCTCTGGCCTGACAGCAGGTTCCACGTGTGGTATTGGTCGCTTCCGCCATCGGAGAACCGTCCAAAGAGTTGTGATTGTTGACGGGGTTTCGTCCTGCTATTCCCGTCAGGCACCATTTCTAACATGATCTGGGGCCAGCACCGGGGCTGGGTGCTCTGCATTTCATCGTGTCTGGGTAAGACAGCGGCTGTTATTTCTGGTTTTCTGGTTGGGTGTGTGTATGGGGGTGGGTATTTGACAGTCTCATTGTTCCAGTTTCTGTCCCCCCCCCCCCTTTCATTTTGTCATACGGCCTGGGATGCGAGTTCTGGCGTACGGCGTTCATTTCCCGGTGTGTGTTCGTTCAGGGCTCCCACTTTCCATTACTTAGCGTCCCCAGTTGCATGCCAATTTCACGATAGCCCATGACTCATTGTGGGTATTGGCGAATGGGTAAAATAGTTTGAATCCTTTGCCACTTCCAACAGTGAAATATACAATCAGGGTACGCACCCATGTTGATCGGTATGGGATGGGGGGTGGGGGGTGGGCAATTGTACTGCAATCACTTGATCAAAAACACCAATAACATATTTGGCAATTCGACTGGCGCCCGCCGTCGAATGTTCTTCTTTTTTTTGCAAGCAGTTATTGAGGCAATTTACCGAATATTTTCTATCGTGCCCAAGACAGGTAGAACAGCTGCCTTCCTGTGTACGAGACTCAAACATAGAACATATTACATACACTTCAGAAAAAGGCGATTCTGCCCATCGAGTCTGCACCGACCCACTTAAGGCATTACATCCATCCTATCACCTTTTAAAAAAAAAATATTTTCATTCTCCTCCTTTTTCACAATTTTTCTCCCGAATTTACAACAAACAACAATCAGTAACCAACAACAAATATCTCAAACACCATAACAGTAACAACGATCCCATCCTCCCACCATGCCCAGACATCACCCCCATGTTAACATAAACAAATGACAAAGAAAAAAAAAGTAATGATGGATTACCCGTAACCATCTTCAACATACACAGCACCCTCCCCCGCACCCCCCCCACCCTCCCCCCCCAACTAATGTTCGATGTTATCCAGTTCTTGAAAGTGAATAAGAAATAGTGCCCATAACTTGTAGAACCCTCCGAGCTTCCCCTCAGTTGGAACTTAACCTTCTCAAGGGTCAAGTATTCCAAAGGGTCCCCTCGCCACGCCAGGGCACAGGGTGGAGAGGCCGCTCTCCATCCCAGCAGGATCCGCCTTCGGGCGATCAACAAGGCGAAGGCTATGATATCTGCCTCCGCATCCATTTCCAACCCTGGCTGGTTCGACACCCCGAATATGGCCTCCCGGGCACAAGGGTCCAGCTTCACATGCACCACCTTGAAAATTACCCTGTACATCTCCTTCCTGTACTCCCAAGCTTTGGACAGGACCAAAACATATGAACGTGATTATCGCCCCCCTCCTCTCCCCCCCCCCCCCCCCCCCCCCCCCCCCCCCCCCCGCAACGTTCACACACATCTTCTACCCCTTCAAGGACTCGGCTCATCCTTGCCCTAGTGAGGTGTGTCCTGTACACAACATTCAGCTATATCAGCCGCAACCTCGCACACGAGGTGGAGGCATTCACTTTCCGGAGCACCTCACACCAGACCCCCTCCTCTATAACCTCTGCCAATTCTTCCTCCCACTTCGCTTTGATCCCCTCCAGTGGAGCGTTATCCTTTTCCAACATTGCTCCGTATACCGCTGACACTGTCCCCTTCTCCAGTCCACTTGCCGCCAGCACCTCCCCAACAATGTGGAGTCCGGTTCCTCCGGGACACCTCTGTATCTCCTTCCTGCCAAAGACCCAAACCTGCATATACCTGACACTTCTACCCTGTCCAGCCCATACTTCGATTCCAGCCTCCCTCAATCCTGCAAATCGACCCCGAGGAAACAAATCTTTTAGAGTCTTAATCCCTTTCTCTTCCATTTCGAGAAAGCTTCCATCCCACCTCTCTGGCTCAAATCTGTGGTTCTCCGGGATCGGCATTTCCCTCGACCTTCCACAAACCTGAAGTGATGGCGAAACTGCCTCCAGATTATTCAATGTAGCTATTACTACTGGACTCCCTGAGTTTTCCTCTGGAGCTATCTGGTAGCGGGGGCCGTGCTAGTGCCTTCAGTCCCGACTCCCTGCACGAACTCTTCTATGTTCTGACGCACTGGAAATCACCCCTCTGACTGATCTCTGCACTTTCTCCACATTCCGCCACCCAGTAGTAGTACATCAGGATCGGGAGCCCCATCCTCCTGCCTGCCTTCCACTCTGTAGCAGCACACTTCCTCACCTCTGCCACCTTCCCTCCCCCATAAAAACTAGGTAATCCTCCCCTCAATCTCCCTTAAAAAAGACGATGGCAGGAAAATCGGTAGGCATTGAAAATAAACAGAAATCGCGGCAACACATTCATTATAACCGCCTGCACCCGACCCGTCAGTGACAGAGGGAGACCATCCCACCTCGCCAGGTCGGCTTCTTCACTCCCACCACCAAACTAGTGATGTTGTATCTGCGAAGCCTTCCCCACTCCCGCGCAACCTGCACCCCCAAATACCTAAATTGAGTCTCTGCCCTACGGAATGGCAGCCCCACCCACCCTGCCCCCACCCCGGTTGAGACCAACAAAATACTCAACTCTTGTCCAAGTTCAGCTTGTACCCTGAGAAAGACCCCAATTACCTCCAGCAACTCCATATTCCTCCTATCACCGCACTCGGCTCTGGCACATACATCAGCAAGTCGTCGGCATACAAGGACACCCTATGCTCTGTCCCCCCCCGCCCTCACTATTCCTTTCCATGCTCCGAACTTCTTAATGCGATGGCCAACGGAATCAATCGCAAGCACAAACAGAAGGGGGGGGGGGGGGGAGGTGTGGGGGCATAGGACATCCCTGCCTCGCCCATGGTGGAGAGCAATGTATCTCGAACTGATATTGTTCGTGCCGACACTCGCATTCGGCTCCTTATATAATAACTTTACCCAGTTCACAAATCTTGGTCCAATCCCAAACCGTTCCAGCACTGCCATCGTGTACCCTCATTCCACCCGATCAAACACCTTCTCGCCGTGCAGTGCCACACCACCTCTGTTTCCTTCCCTTCCGCCGGTGCCATAACGACGTTCAAGACCCTCCTAATATTCGAAAATAGCTGCATCCCTTTCAAAACGCTGTCTGTTCCTCACCTATCATCTTCGGGAGGCACCCCTGCAGCCTTCCCGCCAGTACGTTTGCCAATACTTTTGTGTCCACATTAAGAAGTGAAATGGGCCTATACGACCCCATACTCAGTCGGATCCTTAGCCTTTTTAAGCAACAGTGAAATTGATGCCTGCCCCAATGTTTGCGGCAAGCACTCCCTTCCGTATCGCCTCTTCAAACATCCCTACCATCAGGGGTGCTAACATATCCTTAAATTTTATAATATTCCACCGGAAACCCTATCCGGCCCTGACACCTTCCCTGGCTGCATCCTCCCCATCGGTTTCTTTTATCTCCTGCTCCATAGTTTGCTCCTTCTAAAGTGCCTTGTCTCCCTCCCCTATCCTCGGGTACTTCCAACCCATCCAGAAATTCCAGCATCTCACGGTTCTCCCCCGGGTGGCTGTGACGTGTAGAACCTCTCGTAGAATTCCTCAAAAACCTTGTTAATCAGCTCTGGAGCCACCACCAACTTCCCGGCCCTATCCTTACCTGAAGAAATTTGCCTGATGCTGCCTCCATCCGGAGCTGACCTGCTAACATCCATAACATGTCTCCATGTTCATAAACTGCACCCTTCGCTTGCCCCAGTTGGTGCACCACCTTCCTGGTGGACAGTCGGTCGAAACTCGCCTGTAGTTCCTTCCTCTTTCCCAGCATCGCTGAGTCCCCATCCTCCTCATAACTCCTATCTGCCTCCAATATCTCATCTATTAGCCTCTGCCGCTCCAACCTCACATCTTTGTCCTCCCTGGCCTTAAACGAAATTACCTCACCCTCACTACCCGCCTTTAGAGCCCCCAGACAACTGCCATTGAGTCCTCACCCGTACATTGAATCTTACATATTCCATTAATTACCTTTTCAATTTTTACACAGAATACTTGGTTCCCCAAAAGCCCCACATCCAGTTTGCCCCCCGGCCTCTGCACTACCCCCTTCCCCAGCACCATATCCACCCAATGGTGGCGCGTGACAGACAAGCATGCAGAGTATTCCGACCCCTTGACTCCAGCCAGCAAAGCTTTCCCACCACAAAAAAGTCAATCTGCGAGTATATCCTATGGACTGCTGAGAAAAACGAGTACTCCTGTTCCCCTGGGTGCAGGAACCTCCAAGGGTCCACCCCACCCATTTTCTCCATTAGCCCAGCTAGTGCCTTTGTCCCCCCTGATGGGACCAGCGAGTGTGACCGTGATCTGTCCAACCTTGGCTCCGGCACCAGGTTCCAGTCCCTCCCCCCCCCCCACAATAAGCTCGTGTATGTCCAAGTCAGAAATGGCTCCAAACACCTTCCTCGGAAATACTGCATCGTCCCATTTGGGGCCGTATACACTTACCAGCGCACCTAATCTCCCGTCCAGCGCCCGGGCCACAATCACATATCTACCCCCCTGATCTGCCACTACCTTCTCCATCTGGAAGTGTACCCTTTTGCTGACCAACACTGGTACCCCTCGAGCCCTTCCATCAAAACCAGAATGAAACACTTGGCTAACCATACCCTTTTTACGTCTCAGTTGGTCCTTCTCCCTGAAGTGAATCTCCTGCAGCATTGCCACATCGGTTTTCAGACTGTTTAAGATGCGCAAGTACCCCCTTGACATATTGACCGAACCTCCTAGCCCTCTCACGTTCCACGTACCTATCCTTACTGGGGTCTCGCAACTCCCCCCCCAACGTTCTTATGCCACAATCAACATTCCGCCGGGCCCTGACCCATAAGCCTCACCCGCCCCTGTCCATTGTTAACATCGAACCCCTTCCCCCCTCCCGAAACCCCCCCATCCCTACCTTTCCCCCAGAAACAACGTCCCAAGCATCCAACCCTTCCTCCCCACTATCGCTCACCTCGGAGGCCCATTGACGCCTGCTATCCAAGCTCCAATGTCTGCAGCCCTCCTCTCCTCTCACCCTCCGTTCACCAGCTGACTGACTTTAGCTAGCTAGTGCGGTGGCTCTCCCCTGCCAAGACATATCATCCCCTTCCACCCAGTCCCAGAGGAAAAAAAGACACACCAACAATCCAACCATACAATTCACTAACATAACATTTAACCGTCGCGACACAGGGCACCCATCAACCCACCATTTACTTAAACTCTATAACAATAAAAAGAGAAGTAGATTACAATACAAATCCGTAAAAAGCAAGCTATAACATTTATACATTTTCTGGCTGTTCAAACACATTCCACAGACTCTCTTCCAACTCCGCTCTTCATGTTTGTCCCAAGCCCTCTGCCTTCACGAACGCCTCATCCGCATCCACTGTCTCAAAATAAAAGTCTTTGCCATTATACATTACCCTCAACCTCGCTGGGTACACCATACCAAACCGTACCCCCTTCGTGTACAACGTTGCCTTCACTTGCACAAACGCCGCTTGTCTTTTTTGCCAACTAACCATCATGTCCTGGTAGATCCGGATGGTAGTACCATCCCATAGTATCTCCCGCTTCTGCTTCGCCCAGTTTTAACATATTCTCCTTCATGCAAAACTTATGGAAGCAGATAATTACTACCCGTGGCGGTGCATTCACTTTGGGCCTTCGGCCTTAATGACCAATGGGCTCGGTGTAGCTCATAATGAGAGGGCTCTCACTCTCCCCCATCTGCTCTGCCAACTTCTCAGCAAAATATTGTGTTGGCGTTGGGCCCTCTGTCCCTTGGGCAAGCCCACAATTCTCGATATTATGCCACAATTGAACGGTTTCCAAATTCTTCCAGCTTTGCTCAAAAGACCTCTGTTAATCTCCACAGCCCTCCGCAACTCATCTCCATCGAGGTGACCTGGTCGCTGTGTCGTGACATGGCTTCCTCCACTTCTTTCATCTTCTCGCCCTTCTCTCTCAGCTTGGCCAATGCCTTTGCTACCGGACCTTCAACGGGGCAATTATCAGGGCGATCGCCTCCTCCACCACTGCGGCCGCTATCTCCTTTTTCATGACATTCATGTGCCTCACAAACGTGTTTTTCCAGTTCACACCACCCATTACCTCAGTCATCTTCTCCACCGTAAATAGTGCGGCCCGCTTTGCAGTTCGGCTTCCGCCATCCTATCACCACATTTTATTCATCTTCTCCTTCAGCTGCGACACCGCATTTCCTCCTTTCTTCGATGCTGCTTTTCGCATCCTTTACCAGCTTATTTTTTGTACACTTTTTTTCTCTCTTCCTCTCTCTCCCTCCACCCTTATGTCCTTCATCGAGCTGAATTATTCTTTTTTTTTAAGACAAAGGGGAGGAAAAAAAACTTCAACAAACTTCTTTAATTTCTTTAAATCTTCCAGCTCCTTCCTTTCCCCTCTATACTCAACCAGAACTCCCCTGGGACCAGGTTTCCAGCGTTCTTTCTTCCTCCTAGATGGGATCCATCCGTTGTGGGACACCGCAATTACGTGGGTGTCCTGGACTCGGGCCTGCCTCCTCGCCCTCCTCGCAGCTCCCCCCCCGCTGCTCTGGCCCCGACGCCGCGCGGGCCCAGGACCCTCAGCCTCCGCCGACCCACACCCGCGCGGTTTTTCAACCGGCCCCGCTTGCTGCTCGCGACGGCCCCAAAGGCCGACGGTAGTCGGAGGGTGCGTTAAAACTCGGGGATTTCCCCGAAATCGCCGGGACTCGCGGCCACCGGTGGGAGCTCTTCGCGCTGCGGCCGCCCTGCGCGACCACGCCACCGGAAGTTCCCATCCTATCTCCTTAACCCGATAAACCCATCTCACCTTTCTTTAGTCGCTATGGGCAATTAATCATGGCCAGTCCACCAAACGTGCACGTGTTTGGGCTGTCGGAGTAAACAGGAGCATCCGGAGGAAACCCACGCAGATATGGGAAGAACGTGCAGATTCCACACAGACAGTGACCCAGCAGGGGATCGAACCTGTGACCCTGGTGTTGTGAAGTCACAGTGCTAATCACTTGTGCTACAGTGCTGTCCAGTCATCGAACATAGAACATAGAACACTACAGCGCAGTACGGGCCCTTCGGCCCTCGATGTTGCGCCGACCTGTGAAACCATCTGAAGCCTATCTGACCTACACTATCCCATTTTCATCCATATGTCTATCCAGTGACCACTTAAATGCCCTTAAAGTTGGCGAGTCTACTACTTTGCAGGCAGGGTGTTCCACACCCCTACTACTCTGAGTAAAGAAACTGCCTCTGATATCTGTCCTATATCTACCACCCCTCAATTTAAAGCTATGTCCCTCGTGTTGGTCATTACCATCCCGAGGAAAAAGACTCTCACTGTCTACCCTATCTAACCCTCTGACTATCTTATATGTCTCTATTAAGTCACCTCTCAGCCTTCTCCTCCCTAACGAAAACAACTCAATTCCACTGAGCCTTTCCTCGTAAGACCTTCCCTCCATACCAGGCAACACCCTAGTAAATCTCCTCTCTGAACCCTTTCCAAAGCTTCACATCCTTCCTATAATGTGGTGACCAGAACTGCATACAGTACTCCAGGTGCGGCCTCACCAGAGTTATGTACAGCTGCATGCATGACCTTGTGGTTCCGAAACTCAATCCCCCTGCTTATAAAGGCTAGCACACCATGATGCCTTTTTAACAGCCCTATTAACCTGGGTGGCAACTTTCATGGGATTTATGTACCTGGATGCCGAGATCTCTCGTTCAGTCTACACTACCAGAATCTTGCCATGTAGCCCCAGTACTCCGCATTCCGTTACCCTTTCAAAGTGAACCACCTCACACTTTTCCGCATTAAACTCCATCTGCCACCTCTCAGCCAGCTCTGCAGCTTATCTATGTCTCTCTGTATCCTATAACATCCTTCAGCACTATCCACAACTCACCGACCTTCGTGTCATCTGCAAATTACTAACCCATCCTTCTACACACTCTTCCAGGTCATGTATAAAACTGACAAACAGCAGTGGCCCCAAACAGATCCTTGCGGTACACCACTAGTAACTGAACTCCAGGATGAACATTTGCCATCAAACACCCACCCTCTGTCTTCTTTCAGCTAGCCAATTACTGATCCAAACGCTAAATCACCTTCAATTCCATACTTCCTTATTTTCTGCAATAGCCTACCGTGGGGAACCTTATCAAACGCCTTACTGAAATCCATATACACCACATCAACCGCTTTACCCTGATCCACCTGTTTGGTCACCTTCTCAAAAAACTCAATACGTTTTGTGAGGCATGCCCTACCCTTCACAAAACCGTGTTGACTATCGCTAATCAACTTGTTCTTTTCAAGATGATTATAAATCCTATCTCTTATAACCTTTTCCAACATTTTACCCACAACCGAAGTAAGGCTCACAGGTCTATAATTACCAGGGCTGTCTCTACTCCCCTTCTTGAACAAGGGGACAACATTTGCTATCCTCCAGTCTTCCGGCACTATTCCTGTCGACAAAGAGGACATAAAGATCAAGGACAAAGGCTCTGTAATCTCCTCCCTGGCTTCCCAGAGAATCATAGGAAAAATTCCATCTGGCACAGGGGACTTATCTATTTTTACATTTTCCAAAATTGCTAACACCTCCTCCTTTTGAACCTCAATTCCATCTAGCCTGGTCGACTGAACCTGAGTGTTCTCCTCGACAACATTGTCTTTCTCCAGTGTAAACACTGACGAAATATATCCATTTAACGCTTCTCCTATCTCCTCTGATTCCACACACAACTTTCCACTACAATCCTTGATTGGCCCTAATCTTACTCTAGTCATTCTTTTGTTCCTGATATACCTATAGAAAGCCTTAGTGTTTTCCTTGATCCTATCCGCCAACGACTTTTCGTGTCCTCTCCTCGCTCTTCTTAACTTTCCCTTTAGGTCCTTCCTGGCTAACTTGTAACTCTCAAGTGCCCTAACTGAGCCTTCATGTCTCATCCTAACATAAGCCTTCTTCTTCCTCTTGACAAGTGCTTCAACGTCCTTAGTAAACCACGGTTCCCTTGCTCGACAACTTCCTCCCTGCCTGACAGGTGCATACTTATCAAGGACATGCAGTAGCTGTTCCTTGAAAAAAGCTCCACATTTCGATTGTACTAATCCCCTGCAGTTTCCTTCCCCATACTATACACCCTAAATCTTGCCGAATAGCATCATAATTGCCTTTCCCCCAGCTATAATTCTTGCCTTGCGGTATATACCTATCCCTGCCCATTGCTAAAGTAAACATAGCCGAGTTGTGATCACTATCACCAAAGTGCTCACCTACATCTAAATCTAACACCTGGCTGGGTTCATTACCTAATACCAAATCCAATGTGGCCTCTCCCCTTGTTTGCCTGTCTTCATACTGTGTCAGAAAACCCTCCTGCACACACTGCACAAAAACTGACCCATCTATAGTACTCGAACTATAATATTTCCAGTCAATATTTGGAAAGTTAAAGTCCCCCATAACAACTACCCTGTTACTCTCGCTCTTGTCGAGAATCATCTTTGCAATCCTTTCCTCTCCATCTCTGGAACTATTCGGAGGTCTGTAGACAAATCCCAACAGGGTGGCCTCTCCTCTACTGTTCCTAACCTCGGCCCATACTACCTCAGTAGACGAGTCCTCAAGCGTCCTTTCTACAGCCGTTATACTTTCCTTGATTAACAATGCCACTCCCCCCCCTCTTTTACCATCTTCTCTGTTCTTACATAAACTTCTAAATCCTGGAACCTGCAACAACCATTCCTGTCCCTGCTCTACCCTTGTCTCCGAAATCGCCACAACATCGAGATCCCAGGGACCAACCCATGCTGCAAGCTCACCCACCTTATTCCGGATGCTCCTGGCGTTGAAGTAGACACACTTCAAACCAGCGTCCTGCTTGCCGGTGCCCTCTTTCGAACCATGTTTCGACCATGTTTTATGGTCTGGTGGTGCGGAACAGATTTCAGCTCTCTGACACAGCAAGATTACTTTGATGTCTTTACTTTATCTCAGCTTTTAAATTCTCTGTTACGCTGTGCTTTCCCAGAGGGTGCTTCAGTCCCCGATGGGTTCGAAAACCTCGGGTGCCTTGGCGAAATTGGTGAGTTGGGTTATAGTGTATTGGGTCCCGTCACCAGATTCATAAGGGTGAGGGTTTGTTCGGTGCATCTGGTCAGTTGCAATCCGTGGAACGCAGGTGATGGTCCCTAGTCGTTATCGGGATTAGGGTCCGCAGTTCAGCAAGCATCCTCTGGTCCCTCTTTCATTCGAATCCTTGGTCGTTGTTCCCTGCTTCATTAGTAAATGGACTACATGAAACGTGTTCCTTTGTTAATGTAAAGCACCAAATGGATTTTTTCCCAATTATGTGCCAATTTAGCATGGCCAATCCAACTACCCTGCATATCTTTGGGTTATGCGGGTAACACCCACAGAAACACAGGGAGAATCTGCAAACTCCACACGGACAGTGACCCTATGGTGGGATCGAACAAGGGACGACACGCCGCGAGGCAGCAGTGCTAACCACAGCGCCACCATGCTTCACCCTCATTACACACCCTTGATACTTAGTAGAGCATTTAGCTTTCCGATCTCGCGCAGGCATTTGGAGTGATATATTTCAGGCGCTATTTTGTCATTTTACGCTTCGTGAATTACTTTCACAGCAGGCTGAATATCACTGCATTAATTTGTCAAATTCCGCAAATTCTTGCAGCATGGTATCTTTCTCATTGACAGCATGCTGTGCCTCTTGGTAGGCTTTGTCAAACTATGATTGGAACTTGTTCATGTATATTACGCTGGCTTGGTTCCTCACTTACACCATCCCATTTCAATTTTCTAATTGCTGGCTGCGCAATGATTGTCCACCACACCTTTCTATAATTTTGTTCATTTTTCCTTTAATAGTCTTATTTCTACCTCTCTTCACCAGATTTGTTCTCGGAAACAGGCAATCATAGTCAGCTACATGAGCTTGGACGCCCATTTGCCCAGTTCTAACAGGGATAGGCAGGATCGGTGAAGGAAGAATATCACCGATTGTGGGTGTGTCCATAAACATTCTTAGGATACAGGTGGACAAGATAGGATATGTCTTCATGCAGAGAGTGATCGGTGTGTAGAATTCGTTACCACAGGAAATGTTTGTGGCCGAAACACATTCTATCTTCGTAGGAGCACATAGTTGTACCACTTTGGAAAAGGGGATCAAAAGTGAGTTGGAAAGCAGTATTAGGCTATTGCGTCGGATGATCATCCATGATGATTATGAATGATGTAGAAGTTTCAAAGGGCTCAATATCATTGACTAGCTCTTATTTTCTCTGTTTCTATGTTTATGCTGTGGCTCCAACTTGCCTCGTAATCCCAGTATGAAGTGAGAGTACCTTTACGGAATGGATGTTGATCAATTAACTGTAGTGGATGTACCATTAAGAAATGGATGTTTATCAAATAGCTCTGGTGGATGTACCTTTAATAAATTGGTGTTTATCAAAAAGCTGCAGTGATGTCACAGTGTGGGTGGCGCTGGGCTGTCTATCTGCTTTGACATTCCTTTTTGAGATACACTGTGTGTTCGTTTTCGTTTCCAGAGGTGGATAGCTGCATTCAAAGCAAGCAGCTGTATAATGATTGCTCTCTCTGTATGAGCTAAGGAATATCTCCAGTTCATTGATGATTTCAAAGTTATAACTGTTTCTGTCGAACATTTAATCCGGTTGTCTTTATTTAACAAACATATTTAACATGTGGGTGTTGTTTCGAAAGTAATTGAGGGTTAGCTATGGTGTATGGTATCTTCTGGAGAGTGGTCAGGATTGGTAGTTGATAAACTGTTTATTGAGTGTTTACAAAATGCTAATTGGTTCATAGAACAAACATTGTTTTGTTTTAAACAAATCTTAGCTCTCTGTTGAATCACAGATTCCGGTAAAGTGAGCCGTGTGCTCCCCCTAACCAAACTCTATTTGAAGTTCTGGGTCAGATTAACTCCATGATACACTTTGGCGTTCGCTAATCCCGAGCTGCTAATACAAGGTCAACATATCCCACTCAAGGCACTTGGACAAATTATGATTTAGGTAATTTCAGGGGTTCACGTCCAATTGGCGCAACTGGCAATCACTTTCAGAAATGTTTGTCACGGGTTTGTGGGAATTGGTCAGGGGCGGGATCCGCTTTCAACTGAATTTCATCCTAGAGAGTTGCCGTAACTCCCTTGACCATCAGAAATCAGAATACATAATTTGTGGACCTCGTGTTGCCGAGACCTATTCTGTGGGCTAATTTCGAACATTTTAATTCAGAAAAAGTTTGAACCAGATGAATTTTATTTGTGCGGAAAACAAATAATAAGAGTATGAAATCAATCCAATTTCATCCAACAACAATATTTACTGTTCAATTGTCCGAAAACCATTTCTTAAGTGGTCTAATATTCGTTAAACTCCCCGTGTTAATGGACTCGGTTGAGCTATGGTTCCCATTCTCTGAGTCTCTCACATCCGTCATTGAGGAGTTGAGGAGGTGAGTTTTGTTGGGAATTTATGCCTTCTCCCGCAAGTATTTGGGATTGAAGATTTCACCACCACGATGGTCGTCACTGGGGTGTGTCTTTATTCCCTCCCATCGCAACTTCCCAGAAAATCTCTGGCTTTCGGCCAATGAGACCTCTGGAGTGGATCCCAGGCAGCATGGAACAGATGACATAATACCTGGGTCCACTGGAAGGGTCCATCTCTGGTGGTGTTGCTCGCATGTCACCTGCTGTCATATAAAGTAACTGCAGGAACTCGAGGAGCGATGCTTTTGTCAAGATGTGCGCAACCCAACACCAAAGGGCAAATATCGACAGTATCGATGTCCTGCTGATGCATGATCGAAAGGGCAGGTAAAGAAATGCCCTGGCAATTTGCCTTTGTGTTGTAAATGTGACTTTGGTCAATACTGTATTTCCCAGGTGTCTGCATGGGTCTCAATCCCACATCTCAAGATGAGTAGGGTAGATGGATTGGCCACGCTCATTTGCCCATTAATTGGAAAAACAAATGTACAATTCTCGATTTAAAATTCCTAATTTTATCGGCCCTGAAATCCACCCACTGTATGGTTTGCCAAACCAGGTCGGTGATGGATATATATATTCTCGAAGTATCTATGTCTATCCCCTGTTCTTGACAAGCATCACGCACCTGGTGGCTCAACGCCATGCACGTGGCGGCTGGCATTTTCCATTATCCGCACGACCTAGCAATTCAAAAATAAATTGCAATTGTTCAGTCCTGCGGCCGATTGAAACAGTGTGAGTTACTTATTTGTTAGGCATGGACATTGAAAACTAAATATTGATTTCCGTCTTCATAAATATGTGCAAAGTATACTTGTGATGAAGAAAAAAGAGCACGGGAGTGATTTTCCATTTGCTGGGCGGACTTGGCCAGAGAATCCCACCCCACCTGTCCATATACATCTATGCTTGATTAATTTAGTGTTCATTGTTACAAATGGCAGCAGAGAAAAAGATTGCGTTTCAGGCAAAGCTGCAAACACATGGACATGTTAGCACAATAATGCATAGACTTTGTTCGACTCCAGGAAGAAATTGCGATAACTTTTTGCGAAACACTGCAATTTTTTTGATGTGAACGTAAACATTCTGCCTCCCGCACATAACATATAATAAATTCTGATGCGTATTTTGACACATACCAAATATTAGCGTAGAGATTGAAGGAGAAAACGGTGGCACGGAGTTTGGCACGGATGCCTCACATGACCACATATGCGGAATCGTTGTCTTTGTGAAGTCTGTGCATACTGGGGCATCACGGTAGCACAGTGATTAGCACAGTTGCCGCACAGCTCCAGAGGCCCAGGCTCGATTCGCGGCTTGGGTCACTGGTTGTATGGAATCTGCACGTTCTGCACGTGTCTGCGTTGGTTTCCGCCGGGGGCTCCGGATTCCTCCCACAGTCCAAAGATTCCAGGTTCGATGGATTGGCCATTCTACATTGCCCTTAGTGTCCAAACGGTTTGGTTGGGGTTTCTCAGTTTCAGCGTTATGGTGGATGTACGGGCATTGGAAAAGTGCTCTTTCCAAGGGTTGGTGCAGACTCGATGGGCCAAATGTCTTTCAGACACACTGTAGATTCTATGGTACTACAATTCCACACGCGTCTGCTTGTGTTTTCTCTGGAGCTCCAGTTTCCTCCGCGATTCCAAAGATGTGCCCGTTAGGCGTATTCATTATCATAAATTGCCCCTGAGTGACCATGGATGTACAACTTGTGTTACTGGAAAAGAGCTAGAGAGCTGTGGACGGCAGGGAGGACATGTGCACAGTGCTCCTTCTTTCGGTCGGGTCAGGCTCCAAGAACAGAATGGTGTCTTTATGTACAGCAGCAATTGTAAGTAACGATCACACAGAAAAGACACTCTGAATTAAGTGTGAAAAACCAAATAAAATTAATTCAAGATGTTGTTCCAAATGGTATTAATGAATTAAGACTCAATTTAAAAAATGCTTAAACACTGTGCCATGTTACATTTTCAGAAATACTGACCGTACCCTAAGGAATGGTATAAATGGCTTCACCTTTTTGCAGAAGAAATAGAAAGGCTTCAAATGCTTGGGAATTTCAGAAATGCATCTTGAAGATGCGATAAAAAAAACGATCGGGATTATTTCATCTTTTTATGAATACATTCATTTACATGATGCAAGTGTTGCTGTCGAGTCATAAGAACATAAAAACGAGGAGCAGGAGTAGGCCATATGGCCCCTCGAGCCTGCTCCACTATTCAATGAGATTATGGCGGATCTTTTGTGGACTCAGCTCCACCTTCCGGCCCGAACACCATAACACTTAATCCCTTTATTCTTCAACAAACTATCTATCTTTACCTTAAAAACATTTAATGAAGGAGCCTCAACTGCTTCACTGGGTAAGGAATTCCATAGATTCACAACCCTTTGGGTGAAGAAGTTCCTCCTAAACTCAGTCCTAAATCTACTTCCCCTTATTTTGAGGCTATGCCCCCTAGTTCTGCTTTCACCCGCCAGTGGAAACAACCTGCCCACATCTATCCTATCTATTCCGGTCATAATTTTATATGTTTCTATAAGATCTCCCCTCATCCTTCTAAATTCCAACGAGTGCAGACCCAATCTACTCAACGTCTCCTCGTAATCCAACCCCAACAGCTCTGGGATTGACCTCGTGAATCTCCTCTGCACACCCTCCAGTGCCAGTACATCCTTTCTCAAGTAAGGAGACCAAAACTGAACACAATACTCCAGGTGTGGCCTCACTAACACCTTATACAATTGTCCAGCATCTATTGCCCAACGTCTGTCCCATTTAATGACGTGGTGGCGAACTGCTTGCTTGAAATGCAGCAATCTTTGAAAAGCAATTACACCTCCAGGCATGATGGGTGGTGATTTGTGACCCATCGACATTATAGAAGTAGCAATTATTTTACTTGTTTCAAGTCATGAGATGAATGAATAACATTTGGACCACCTGGTGGTGGTCATTTTCCCAAATATCTACTTTACTTTCCCAACAGGTTGCTGCGGTCGTGGGATGAAAATGTCTGCCGAAGGAAACTTGGTGACTTCCTGCATTGCACGCTGTCGAATTTACAGATAATTAGCACTGCCAAGGGCAGCACAGTGGCATGTTGGTTGACAGAGCGTCCTCACGGACTTGAGGTGCCAGGTGCGATCGCGGCTCTGGTTCACTGAGCATGTGGACTTTTCACATTCTATAGCTGCTCCCACCGTATTCCCGTCGGTTTCGCCCTCATTTCCCAATGAAGTACACGGTAGGTGGATTGGGAACCCGAAAATGTCCCTGAATTGTCAAAAATGAATTGGGCTCCCTAAATTTATTTTTACTAAAACAGATAACTTACACAATGCAGTCATGTTGGAGGAACGATTGAATGTGGAACGCACACCAGTCAGGTGCGCATTTCGGTCTGTAATGTGTTATGGGTCTTCACTGTTGTAATTTCCCACATTTCACGATGAAGCACATTGAGTTAGCATTTTAGATCACCTATTACTGAATAAATCGGCGTCACCACTCCACTGAATTCGCTGAGATCACTTTGCTTTCCTATATTATGCTCCAAGGTGATTTTTTCGTCGGGATTCTGTCTGCAGCTTTGATCTTGGAGGCGTGCACACTCCTACTCAAACAGTCCACGATATGAAATTCTCAAAACGAGAAAGATTTTTAGTCACTCTCATACGCAATGAGCCTAAATTAGACACTAAGAGCCAAAAATAAAGAAAAGTACGGAATAGGAAAACGATTTTTCGGTCCAACCAACGTGCGCCGATGATGGTGCCTGAACAATCTTCAGCTTCTACATTTTCGGGGTTTGTGTCCCCTCTATTTCCATCCTATTCATGTACATGTCAAGACACCCGTTAAATGTCACTGTCATACTTGCTTCTACAACGACCTCCTTTATCAATTTCCAGACACCCACCCCACTCTGTGTCAATAATGCCCCTCACAATATCCTCCAAAACTTTCCCCACGGAACTAAAACCTATATCCGCTGGTAATGTCTACATGCGTCCTGGGGAAATGCTTCTGACTATGTATTCTTCCAAGCCTGTGAGACACTTCTACACTTCCATCAGTTCGCCCGGCAACCTCTTTCGCTGCAGGATAGCACAAAAGCGAGCATACTCCAATCGATTAACGATACGCTCTTTGAAGTGTGGGTCTGTCTGCTCCATGTGGATGATGGACACGTTTGCAGTCAGTTGTGTCAAGCCTGTCCCTACTTCATTCTGCTTGCGAAGAGCTATTTCGGAGACAAACGAGAGAGACTTAAAAAAGAAATAAAACCAATATTTACTAACCATGCTTCCATCTGTGTGGCACAGGATCTGTATGACAGGACAACTAACTCTAGTATATTTAGTATGAGGCTTATCTCGGTTCAAAAAAATTGCAAGGATACTTCTTGAAAATATCTACCTGTTCACTCAAGCATATTCATATCTGACAAAGAAACTCGGAACTGTTATGATCCTCCGTATACATAACCTTCCAGCCCCAGCAGCACCTCCGAAGATAGTTAAAGTATCGTGCCTTGTTTAACTTTATATTTCAGTATGTATGTGGCTCTAATACAAACTAAGAAAATCCCTTTTGTTTGTGATTAGTTCTGACCTCTGCCAATCTTTTCAGCCAGGGCGTTATTCCATGAAGTCGATCCGTCTGTTTTTTAATTGCAAAATTGTAAATGGGCCCTAAGAAAGGCAGCCGCAGCGAACATACAAATTGGGAGAAGATTTGTTCTTTGAGTTTATTTTTTGTTGCTTCAAAAACATTCTAACAGTTACATTGAGTTGCCAATATTGATGGACGTCGCAAAAAAGGAGCCATGATCACTGAATGCACGGAATTTACGATATGTGGGATGTTATACACCGACATGAAATGCCACACTCTGTCCTCAATGCCGTGGTCTGATATTAATTTGCAGTTCAAGTGTCGGTGTTATTAATATTGTTGAATAAAATATGTTTTATACTATTTTATGAAACAGAAACTTAAAAGGACAAATGGGTGGCAGAACATTGTTTTCCTTCGCGACATTTAAACTATGGCACCAGTGCAGCAGAAACAATTGCCAGGAGGTGAGAAAGTTCAGCTCGATATGAGATTGCTTGTGAATAGGATGATGAACAGATCAGCAATATGGTGAAGGTATATGATTTTTTCTACTTCTAGCAAAAGTAAGTATTTACAGAAGATTTGATTAAAATATGTGAATTCTAATGGTAACATCTTTCAATTGCCAAATTGTTACGATCCATCTAGAAATTCGTCATCTTAATTTTCAAACACAGCCATAATGCGGTTTATGAAATGCCACGATGCATTTGCTTCAATAGAAATGCTCCGAAACTTTTATTTTTTCAGTGGAGCAAACGATTGGAAGCTTTTGGTACTACGAATTATATATTCGCCAATTTCTCGATATCTGCATCTGAGCAGGCCACAACAGGTAACTTGGTCCGATATTTGCATTTTGGAAACTCCCGGGTGTCCGCTGCAAAGGTGATTTAAGATTGCTTACTGGTCTCAATCAGCCGTAACCATTCGGGAACTCAACAGCTGGATGCGATCGACCACGTTGACTGGCAACAATTTTGTGGATAAAGCCCATATTTCCTCTGGGTGTGCAGGGTGCAGGGGCCCACAGAGCTCTATGGGCTGAACCCTGGCCAGCAACTGGTCTATCCACAACCATGCATTTATTTTGAGCTCCGTCACTGACGAGTCCACAAATGTGAAGTGTGCGACTATGTCCTCCGATGCCACTGGCATTGGCATACGCGTGGGTTAGTGTGTCCGGCGGAACTTTTCATGCATGGCGATGTTAAAAAGCATAGACATCTGCTTCCAAGAGGAGAGTCCAAACTGAATGCGGGCGGACGCCAGTGGTGGAATTGCCTTATCCTCTTTGAACAACTATAATAGTTTATCTGTTGGAACCGAACTTTGGTGAACACAATTGCCAAACATGAACTATCCACTACCGGACACAGTTTTTACAATTAATGGGCCAGACCGCGTGGCCAATACACCTCCGCTGCACATCTTTGGTTTGTGGAATTAAGAACCATGGAGATACGGGAAGAATGAACACACCCAAAACGGATAGTGACCTCGGCCGGGCTCGTTCGCTGGCCTCCCATGCCTTGTGGTTGCAGTGGTAACCATTCTGCCACCATCCACGCTAATTATTCACCAATACCTTATTATCTGCTGGGTGCAGTCTGTGCTTGTACATCCCGTAGCTAAAATAGATCCGACTATTTCCGTGGAATATGCACTTTTCGCGTCGCATGGGGACGCCTGCTGCCTCGAACAGATGAATATTTTCAAGATTCTGCAGGTGCTCTCGATCAGAAGAACAGGTATACTGCCACCCACCTGTGACAATGCACGGAGGATAATTTCCATCACTCTGTGGAATATGTCACAAGATTAAGAGATGCTGAATGGCAACCTGGTGGACTGATGCATCCTTTACATGTTTATGGTAACATTTTTGCGTGACGAGGGCACTAAGACTAATTCAAGATAAGGGTGACCCTTGTTCAGCTTGGTGAATGTCCTTCCTCCACTGAGCTTTGTATATGGATCCTCAAACCTGGGCAACGGGTAATAATCCAGGTCGGATGCTCGCCCTTAATGGTGAGATAATTATTTGCACCTAGCGGATGGAACCAGGCTTTGTAACCGGCACGACCGACGCAGCCAATCCGCAAATTGTACCGTGTGGATGACTCCCAGCTTCAAGAAGTTGAGACCTGATTCGACATTGGTTCCAACCCGTAGGATAACGTGGCATGCCACATCCGTCCGTCTGGACACTTCGTCATGGGGCAGCACGGCGTCGCAGTGGTGGCACTGCAATCTCACGGCGCTGAGGTCCCATGATCTATCACCACTCTCCGTGTGCAGTTTTCACATCCTCCCCGTGTTTGCTTGGGTTTCAGCCCCACAACCCAAAGATGTGCAGTGTAGGTGGATTGAATGTGCTAAATTGCCCCTGAACTGGAAAAAATGAATTGGGTAATCTAGATTTAAAAAAATACATTCTCATAATTCCTGACAGTCCTTCTGGAGACGGTTCAGCCAGTCACCTCGCAGCAAATTTGCACCCGGCATTTTTACCAATACCAATGGTATGGAGCCCCATATTCCTCCGGGTCTTCTGAGCCAATCTGGACGTACGTGCGGCAGCTGATGACAGAAACCGCATCTCCGGTGTCATTCTCCGTCAATATATGGAAAACATTGATGCGTACCATTACTTGGATAGGCGACATATGTTCAGCCTAAATGCAGCAAAGGCATTTTGCCTCCTCCGGCACGTCATCGACGAAATTACGAACTGTGTACACCCTCTGGTGTGGTAATCGGAGTGGTGGACGCGGTTACATGCATTTTCTTGCTGACGATTGCCCCTCGCCCTCCCCACTCCCTCTCATGCCGGCGCATTCATCAGTGTCACTGGTGAACGGAAAGTGAAGTATTCCTCTGGAGGAAACAGAAAATGGCGAACGTTTGCTAATCGTCCAGAAAATCCGTTACAAGATCACGCAGGTGTTAGCATTTCCTGTACATACGTAACCGACAATTAGGGGTAGATTCGGTTCAAAATGTTTGCTGTCTAGCGTAACATGTCGGAAATCTGGCCGGTCTCAGATAAGTCAACAAAATCTAAACATTTGATCACGCTGCAGGTCTCTTCACCCAAACGGTATGGAGCGCTAACATGTGTTTTTTACCCTCCGACTATGTTATTCAAATAAAACAATTGCCTCCTCGAGTTCTAATTTAGTATTGACGCCAGTGAAAAGTCTCAGACACGCGACAACTAGTCTTCAATAAATGTGGAGAAGTTTTGATTTATTGTCCTTACTATTTTCACCTCCTGCTCCCCGAAGGATGTCTGCGCCCGGAACTCACCCATATCGGAATATTTACAGACCCAGCAGTCATAGGATCGGGCGGTATAGGTATAACATCATGCATCTGGTACCAGATTTTTCCACTTGAGCGAATCGAATCGTTGGAGAGCTTAACATCACGCGGGTTTAAAGAATCAGTGTTCATTAGTGTGGTGAAGAATATTCTGCGAACAAAATGTCATGGGTCCCGTTATCACGGCAGGAACAAAGACGCCCAGAGTAACTAACCGGAAGAAGAAAGCAAGCTTTTATGTGCAACAGCGATTGGTTATCATAGCTTTTATTCTGAGGAAGAGTAGATCAGAAATAAAAGGTCAAGTATGAGGCCTGCCGGGAAATACATTGTAATTTGATGATTGAGAATTTGTGAATTGCAACGAGAAGGATGCTGTGGAAATAGCAGTGGCAACTGTCCATGTGTATGAGGTTATCGCTATTTTATCCCTTTGAATGTGCATTCATTTCCTGGATTTGGGGACGCTGACTCTTCCAGAATGCATTGTCTCTGTCGACTTATAGATTCTTCGTGCCTGTCTCTCGTTTTGAAATGCAAGAATCTGTGAAATGCATTAATGAACCAGTAGTTTTCCGGAGGTAGTTTGAGGTTTTTGACCCAAATACATTCATGGGACTGCGATAATATTTTGCACTTCATTGGGCAGCACGGTAGCACAAGTGGATATCACTGTGGCTTCACAGCACCAGAGTCCCAACTTTGATTCCCCGCTGGGTCACTGTCTGTGTGGAGTCTGCATGTTCTCCACCTGCCTGCGTGGGTTGCTCCGGTTTCCTCCCACAGTCCAAAGGCGTGCAGGTTCGGCAGATTGGTCATGCCAAATTGCACTTATCGTCCAGGTTAGGAGGGGTGCTGGTGTGCCGGGAAATCTGGAAGTGAGGGCTTAAGTGGGTCGGTGCATACTCGATGGGCCGAATGGCCTCCATCTGCGCTTATATTCTATTTTCTATGTTGACGGGAACACCCTCGTGTTGGACCAGTTTCCAAATAAATGCTTCCCTGGCCCTCCCCTACTGCTGCGGTTTTGGCATTGATGCATCTGCTGGAGGAGCGTTTGTGATCTCCTGCAGTGCACGTTGCTGTTGGAATACATCGCTCCAATGTTTTATGCTGGTGGAGGTATTGACTGTTTGTAGTAAGCACTCATTAATCAATTTGATTTTTTTCTCGATTGCGTAAAGCATCCAGTGTTGTGAAACTGAAAACAGTTTCCGTTTCAGCTAACTGAGTGATGATTTAAGTTCTCCGATAACTCAATTCCAAGGAATTCACTCAGATTGTGATCATTTTCGCTGGTCCGTTCGAAAGTGGGATCACACATCGGAATTATGGGGCGTGTTTTCACCTTGAGGTGCCACGTACTTCTTCCGACTTCATCCCGTCATAAAATTATTTCCTCAAACCTTTGTAACACTGTTGCTCACAATATTTCGCAATGACTGTAAGTCAGAAATATATTAGTCATGTGACTATTTCCGTTCCTCGACTTGGTTTAGACCAGTTTTTCCATCTATCTGTTCCAGAATGTGCATCGTACGTTACGCCTTATGACAGATCGATTCCTGAATTATTCAGACGTAACGAATCTATAAGCATATTTCCAAACTTTTCTTGTCTTCATTTTTTTTTCCAAAAACAGCAAGTCGATCTCTGCAATAAAACAAAATACTTGAATCTTCTGTTCAACCGTCTGGCGCAGACCGTCCCTCAATTGACATTTGAAGTGTCCTGCTTTAGTTAACTTTACATTTCTCATTTTTATCTCTAATTCGAAAAGCTGTTTCATTTTGTCTCTGATTATTTCGTACCTGTTTGCCGGCAAGAAAAGCGTGGCGTCATTAATTCTCGCCTACTCGTCCACAACATGGGTTCAAAACTGCAAACTTCTGCAAGAAAGGCTTCTTTGAAAGAAAGTTTTGGAAATGTTGTCCTTTTTCGGGAGCTTTTAGACAAGGATGAGGGTAACTCTAGCGTTAAGGTGCTAAACTGGGGAAAGGGAAATTACGATAACATGAGACAGAAATTGAAGAATTGGATTGGGTGTGGCTGTTCGGTCGTAAATCAACAATGGGCATGTGGGAGTGTTTCAAGCGAACGTTGATGAAGATTCAGGAAAGTCACGTTCCTGAGATAAGGGATCCTTGGATAACGAGGGGTATTGATAACCTCGTCAAAAACAGTCTTCTGGAAAGCGTAGAAGGGTAGAGAGAGTCGAAGCCCTTGAGTAGTTTAAAAAAAAGTACGAAGGTTCTTAAGCGGGAAGTAAAGAGTGCGAGGATGGGTCATAAAACGTCTTTGGAAAGTAGTTTGAAGGTGCATCACAAAACTTCTTATTCAAGTGTGAAAATGGAGTTGTTTGGCCAGGGAATGGATTAAAGCATTTAAGGTCACTGGTGGAATATATCTGTTGAGACACAGGAAATGGCAAGGTACTGAATAAGTAATTTGCTTCAGGATGTCCGAATTCTGAAGCAAATTACTCATTCAGTGGTCACTACTCTCAAAAGCTTCCCCATACTGAAACCTCAAACACCTGTCGAGGTTCAATCACCAAAAGCTAGTCAGGTACTGTCCCTTCCATAGTTTGGCAACCTATATATTGAGTCAGAAAGCCTCCATGGACACACCTTGCAATCCTGCCCCATCCAAGCCCCGTGGTATAAATAAACAGCCTTCTTTATGTTTTATGTACTAATCTGATGCTTGCAATGTGTGCCAATTGAACAGCCAGCGATTAACGATCTCAAATAACATTAGAAACATTGATTGATTCACTTCGGTCGGCACTCCAGTTCCTTTGGTGCTGGAATTGACCGTACACCCGCCCATTGAGTCGGAACAAAAGACAGTTGAAAAAATAAGGTGTCTTCCATTTTCCCGGCCAGGGTGAAGAGGTCTAATAGAACGAAGTAGGGAAGGAAAAGTAGACATATGTCCGTGTGCAACTGTGATGGACTGTTGTCGCATTGGTTGCAAAGGATGTCACCTAAGAAAAAATATACATTTTATGGCAAGTCCAGAACATTATCGAAATTTTAGAGCTTATTTGCAGACCATTTGGCCGGCTTCAGAAAGAGGCAGGATATATTTTGTTGCGGTACCCAACAGTTCATGTGATGTAAACGTACAAATACGAAGTTCGATGTACAACTAATGAGACCTTTTGGTATGTCGTCTAACAGAACGCATACATTTTCCTCCAAATTGAATCAGGCAGAAAAAGTTAAACTGTAAAATTCGTGGGTGAACGAAACAATTCAATTCAGGAAGACGCATACTTTAAAAAAGCAAGCCTCTCTTTTTGAAATTGAAACAAATGGGCATGCTCTATTTTCAAAAATGCAGGCTCTGCTCGAATGAATGTCGGAACGCGGGTTAGCTAAGATGCAAAATAATCGAGAATAATTCAGAAGTGAATTGAAAAGATTGCAGTCGACATGTAGAAGCTATCTGACAACGAAAATCAGGTTAGCAATATATTATTTTGTTAAATTAATTCATTTAAAGTCATAGTCAACGAATTCTGCATATATTGCGTAACTCTCGTTACCATGGATCAGGTGGTGCGTTGTCATCCTTAAAAGGAACAAGCTTTCAAATGCAGCATCATTTGCAGTGTTACTTCGCTGGGACCCAGCGACATTAAAGGAGGATGAATTCTTGTTTGAAGACATGAGATGCGTGTCTAAAATGGGAATATCCTGGTGTTCGACATTTTCCAGACTGTGAGATGAAAGAATGTGGCGAGCTAGCCTTGGTGATTTCATGCAATGCATGTTCCTGATTGTACACATTGCTATCACTCTTCCCTGGCGATGGAGGGCTTGATTATTTGAACACATACTAGTCAAACAACTGAAGTTGTAAAGCTTTTTCAATATTGAAATACGTGTTTGAATTCGATATCTAGATTCATCCTGGCAATTTCGTTTATTCTCATCCATTACGTCAACAAATTGATTTTCTCAAACCTGATAAAAGACGTTCCTCACATTCATTCGTAATGCTTTTTCCAGAAAAGAACGTTTCATGCGGATTTTTCTGCTCAAAGGGTTTCCGCCGACCTATTTCCAGCTGTCCCTAAAATATTCTAACTTAATGCAGATGTATCCCGGATCAATTGTTAAACAAATTTACCAGCAACACATGATATAATTAATGTGTTCTTAAACTATGCTTATGAGACTCAGATGCAAATATGTGTTACTAGATTAGGTGAGTCCTATATCGCCTGCAGCATTATGGCTATTCTACGGTTCTGATATTATTACGTATATGTCCAATCATTTTGATGACATGGTGCCCACACGCACCATTCATATGTGAGCAATAAGGAAGAATAGCTAAATGATCTGCCCACCCACCTGAGTGATACCTTTCTGAAGACGAAAAAGCGTCTTCTATTTTTACCTTTTATACTTATGAATTATATGTATCAAACACAATAACATTTCCATTTGTTCTGTGATTATTTCAGATCTGTCTTCCAGTGTATTAAAAAAGCGTTGTTTCCTCTCGTCCACGCATCCGTCTTACACTTTTCCTTCTAAAAATCGCTCAATGAAAATCTAAGCTATTCAGATACCAGATTGGAGAAAATGAGAATACTGGGTGCCTCATTCTTTCGGCAGCCACGATGTTTAAATGCCGAGGTTGGACTGGAGTGAGCAGAGGAAGAAGTCTTACAACAAAATGTTAAAGTCCAACAGGTTTGTTTCAAATCACTAGCTTTCGGAGCACGGCCTCAGGTGAAGGAGCAGTCCTTCAAAACCTAGTTTTTTCAAACAATCCTGTTGGACTTTAACCTGGTGCTGTAAGACTTCTTACTGTACTCTTTCTTTCGGAAGCATACAAAGTGTAAATTGATTTGCCAATCCTGATAATGTTAGAAGAAACCAACGTGACATCAGACTGTCTGTAATCTTTGTATCTGCTAATATTATACACTGGATACGAAACCTGACGTCTCAATTTATGCGCGTGGCTTTGATTTTCAATTTGCGGGTAATTGGTTTGTTAATATTTTTTGGTAAGATTAAATGTGATTAATTTTATTTTGCTTGACAGAACCTAAAACGACAAACGATGGTAAGAGCCGTGTGTCTTACGATGCACATTATTTACACTCATGTCCATGTGCGCTGTCAAAATATTACCATCAGATAGGGGCAGCACGGTGGCGCAGTTGATTATCTCTGTTGCCTCACGGCACCGAGCTCCCAGGTTCGATCCCGCTGTGGGGGCTGCACATTCTCCCAGTGTTTACGTGCGAAAATTAAGCCTGAAATGAGAAATCAGATAGTCTCTGCATACAATAAACATAGGGTCTGATGAAGGACTGAAATTTTTGTGCTCAGAGTAAAGTCTGTACTTTGAAAGAGTTTTCATACAAATGAAATATAGTCATCATCCTGCAGCTTTTCAAAGTGATGTTAATCATCCAACAACCCGTCAACTTAATTTTCAAACTGAGTGATTCGTTTTAATACTGCAAAATGCTCTGTCCATTCCTTGTTTAGCGGATGTTTTTTGTTGCCCCAAAATAAATCATCCAAATTAGAAATTGAGTGTTCGCCAAAAGCATCTAATTTACGAAATCTTCTGTCCTCCCATATTCCGACGTGAATTATATTGTAAATTGATCAGATCAATAGAAGCGGAGACTCCACACATCTCCTCATTTTCAATAATTGTGGAAACATGTATATCTGAGCAACAAGCATGGCCACTATTACGGTCAGGTGTGACATGAGGCAGATGCAGTGTTCAATTTGATCTTGGTACCACTAATCCCAGACATCCTACTAGCATGTAGAGTCTCTAAGTTCCTGAATGTTTCTTTTAACTGAATTTATGTTGGCAACTTTGGCGACATTCTTGTGCACAGTAGCCAATTAGGTACGAATTTCTACTAGTTTTTGAGACAGGAGTGTTTTCCATGAATCAAATTTCTCAATGTGTGTATTGTAACCGTACTGCGCATCATCAATGACAATATTTCGGCACGGGTGCCGAAGATCAGCCCTTCAGTCCTTGTCCATTGCTTGTACAATTTGATCCATTGAAGATCCTATGTTGATAAACGTGGTGAAATGAAGACAATGTTACAACGTTGTTGGCTGGCCATTCCATGAGTGAATTTAAATATTTCTTCAATTACTTTCTCCATCAATTGTTTTTATTGGTGTCATATTTCTGGTGGCTCAATAACATGCAATTGGCACACGGGGTATCTACAACATGCACATAATCTCGTTAATCCAAACATTGGACATGATTAGATACATGGCCACTTTAAACCATGTGTTGCGTACTCTGAGGTCAAGTGTAATACATTAAAACATTACCTCATTCATGTGTAGTTTTTGTAGCCCTGCCCGGCTTCTTGCTTTCTCCTGGTTGTTTTGTTTTTTCAGGCTGTTTTTAATCTACAGAAACTTGAAACCCCTCACCTGAAAGATGCTATTTGAATTGGTCTAGGGGGAACCCCCATCGCGCCGTGTGCTGTGTTGCATGGAACCGTGATATCGATTGAAAAGAATGGCAGCCAAAAACCTCATTTAAAACTCACGGACATGTGCTGCTTTCGACTATGATGGGGGAGTTGTTCGGAAGATTGTGGAAGAAGAGAGCGATTTTAATTTGATGTCAGCTCTGCTTTGATCTCGAGAGCAGCCATAAACAGACATAAAACATTGATCTGTCCAGCCAGGCTGTGAAGGTACCTTTTCATTGTCATACTGCAAACAGTCTGCAGACAGTTCGCTTAATAGACAGGAAGCGGCAGTATCTATTAGGAGAGGCTGGCACTCAGGTTTTAGTTCCGTTTTCGACCCAGAGTTAAATACGCTTTTGTGTTATTTCTCCCTGACGGGTGTTGATGTATCTCAAACATCAAATTGACACACTGTTTTCTCCTCACCAAGAAGATGGCAATGCTCTGCGAGTCTGTATCCGAGTTATTGTTCGGTTAGGTCGTGAATCTGTTGAGTGCAAGGCCTGATCTCTCTGTTGTTCTGTGTCATTGTCTGAAGCTGCGAAGGAAATCTTAGTCAGATTGACCCAAGGAAGTTCAGTCCAGCATCACATGCAGGCGACGGTTTGAATTCTCATGTTGGTAACTTCAATCTACACTCAGTAAGATTGATAGCCTATCTGGTGCATTCAGGTTAGAATTGCAAAGACCTGAGAGTCAATCTGGTGAAGGATTAAACAGATTAAAATGAAAGTGGTCCTCCAGAGAAATTCCTGCAGCCAGTGGGTCTGAGTAAAGGCAGGTACGGGACACCCAGATCAACTGATGGTTTTTTTACACCTTAAATTCTGAGACGATCATCAAGTACAACGCTGCCTCAGAACCAAAGGTTAGGAACTCCCGTTCCCGTAATTCCCATTCTGTTTTTCCTCCGCCACTCTGATTCTTTCTTGTATGTATTTGGATGGCGGCTGGATGGTTTTAGGGCAGTAAATGTTTGAGCAGTCCACTGCTCTATTCGTACCATTATATGTTTATCTCTTGTTTTGTAAATAAAGTGGTTTCAAATATTTTACTTATAAATTTGGTTTCTGGAAGGCATTGGTGCAGTCAAGGGTTACGCATCGCAGGAAAATGTCAGACTTATTGATTAATTCATTGATTTTGGACCATCTGTGCCAGCGGGTGGAATTTACGTCACCCTCAACTCAGGGTGTCGTGAGGATTGGGGATTTCGTCCGGGTTCTAGAGCGTTAGGCGGCGAATTGTGATGTATAGTGCAAATTGTAACTATACGCCAGGTTTGTGGTGAGAAACAGGATACCAATGGAAGCTGGTCAGCATTTTCTCGAGGTTAAAAATTGAATCGGGCTTCAGTAAGGCAAACCTTGAAGCGGCAGATGAATTAGAAATAATGGTATCAGCTAAAGTACGACGGTGGAGGCAGTTGGTGCAATTGACCAGTATTTGATTTTGACGCAGATGCCAGCAACACAGCAAGTGTACGAAATATTATAGTATGAGGGCATTATTCTTTTCGAAAAACGGAAGCTGGCGAAAGGTCGGCTGCAGTTCGAACATGGAGGATAATTAAACAAATTTGAAATGAAAGTGTAAACATTTTTTAGTTTTCAGTAGTTGGGAAGTTAGTTTAGTGGGAATGGAGGTTAGGGCAGTTGAATGTTCCTCCTGCAGAATGTGGGAGGGAAGGGTCACGTCGAGTGTCCCTGCTGACTACATCTGCGGGAAGTGCACCCAATTCCAGCTCCTCGAGAACCGCGTTGAGGACCTGGAGCTGGATGAACTTCGGATCATTCGGGAGGCGGAGGGGGTTATTGAGAGGAGTTATAGGGAGGTAGTCACACTTCAGGTAAAAGAAGAAGGTAGATGGGTTACCATCAGGGGAGGGAGAGGGAACCGGGAGGCAGTGCAGGGATCCCCTGTTGTCGTTCCCCTCAATAACAAGTATACCGTTTTGGATACTGTTGCGGGGGACGACTTACCAGGTGTAATCAATGGGGCACAGGTCTCTGGCACACAGTCTGTCCCTGTTGCTCAGAAGGCAATGGAGAAGAGGAACAGAGCACTTGTCATTGGGGACTCAATAGTTAGAGGAACAGACAGGATGTTCTGTGGGATGGAAAAAGACTCACGGTTGGTGTGTTGCCTCCCAGGTGCCAGGGTTCGTGATGTCTCTGATCGTGTTATTGGGATCCTTACTGGGGAGGGGGAGCAGCCCCAAGTCGTGGTCCACATGCGTACCAACGACATAGGTAGGAAGTGAGATGGGGATTTGAGACAGAAATTCAGGGAGCTAGGGTGGAAGCTGAGAGCTAGAACAAACAGAGTTGTTATCTCTGGGTTCTTACCCGTGCCACGTGCTAGCGAAGTGAGAAATAAGGAGAGAGGAGTTGAACACGTGGCTACAGGGATGGTGCAGGAGGAAAGGTTTTGGTTTACTGGATAATCGGGGCTCATTCTGGGGTAGGTGGGACCTCTACAAACAGGATGGTCTTCACCTGAACCAGAGGGGTACCAATATCCTGGGGGGGGGGGGAGATTTGCTAGTGCTCTTCTGGGAAGGGGGGGGGGGGTTTAAACTAATTCGGCAGGGGGATAGGAACCTAAATTGTAGTCCCAGTGTCCATGATGTTGAGAGTAGTGACGTCAGCGATAGGGTTAAAAGTTCGAAAGAGGGCACCGGCAAGCAAGACGCTGGTTTGAAGTGTGTCTACTTCAATGCCAGGAGCACCCTGAATAAGGTGGTGAGCTTGCAGCATGGGTTGGTACCTGGGATCTCGATTTTGTGGCGATTTTGGAGACATGGGTATTGCAGGGACTGGAATGGTTGTTGCAGGTTCCAGGATTTAGATGTTTCTGTAAGAACAGAGAAGATGATAAAAGAGGGGGGCATTGTTAACCAAGGAAAGTATTACGGTGGTAGAAAGGACGTTTGAGGACTCGTCTACTGAGGTAGTATGGGCCGAGGTTAGGAACAGGAGAGGAGAGGTCACCCTGTTGGGATTTGTCTATAGACCTCCGAATAGTTCCAGAGATGGAGAGGAAAGGATTGCAAAGGTTATTCTCGGCAGGAGCGAGAGTAACAGGGTAGTTGTTACGGGGGACTTTAACTTTCTAAATATTGACTGGAAGTACTATAGTTCGAGTACTATAAATGGGTCAGTTTTTGTGCAGTGTGTGCAGGAGTGTTTTCTGACACAGAATGTAGACAGGCCAACAAAGGTCGATGCCACATTGGATTTGGTACTGGGTAATGAACCCGGCCAGGTGTTAGATTTAGATGTAGGTGAGCACTTTGGGGATAGTGATCACGAATTCGGTTATGTTTACTTTAGCGATGGGTAGTGCATAGGTAGTTACCGCAAGGCAAGAGTTATGCTTGGGGAAAGGCAATTATGATGCTATTCGGCAAGATTTAGGATGGGTAGGATGGGGAAGGAAACTGCAGGGTATGGGTGCAATCGAAATGTGGAGCTTTTTCAGGGGAACAGCTACTGCGTGTCCTTGATATTTTTATGTACCTGTCAGGCTGGAGAAGTTGTCGAGCAAGGGAACCGTGGTTTACTAAGGAAGATGAAGCACTTTTCAAGAGGAGAAGAAGGCATATGTTAGAATGAGACATGAGGCTCAGTTAGGGCACATGAGAGTTACAAGTTAGCCAGAAGGACCTAAAGGGAGAGTTAAGAAGAGCGAGGACAGGACACGAAAGTCGTTGGCGGATAGGATCAAGGAAAACCCTAAGGCTTTCTATAGGTATATCAGGAACAAAGAATGCCTAGAGTAAGATTAGGGACAATCAAGGATAGTAGTGGGAAAGTTGTGTGTGGATCAGAGGAGATAGGGGAAGCGTTAAATGGATATTTTTCGTCAGTGTTAACACTGGAGAAAGACAATGTTGTCGAGGAGAATACTCAGGTACAGTCGACCAGGCTAGATGTGAGTTGAGGTCACAAGCTGGAGGTGTTAGCAATTTTGGAAAGTGTTAAAAATAGAATAAGTCCCCTGGGCCAGATGGGATTTATCCTAGGATTCTATGGGAAGCCAGGAGGAGATTGCAGAGCCTTATTGTCCTTGACCTTTATGAAGTCTTTGTCGACAGGAATAATGCTTGAAGACTGGAGAAGAGCACAATGTTGTCCACATTGTTCAAGAAGGGAGTATAGACAACCCTGGTAATTATAGACCTGTGAGCCTTACTTCGGTTGTGGTAAAATTTTAGAAAAGGTTATAAGAGATAGGGGTTTAATAATCATCTTGAAAAGAACAAGTTGATTAGCGACAGTCAACACGGTTTGTGAAGGTAGGTCATGCCTCACAAACCTTATTGAGTTTTTGATAAGGTGACCAAACAGGTGAGGGTAAAGCGGTTGATGTGGGTGTATATGGATTTCAGTAAGGCGTTTGATAAGTTTCTCCCACGGTAGGCTTTTGCAGAAAATACGGAAGTATGGGATAGAAGGTGATTTAGCGGTTTGGATCAGTAATTGGCTAGCTGAAAGAAGCCAGAGTGTGGTGGTTGATGGCAAATGTTCACCCTGGAGTTCAGGTTACTTGTGGTGTACCGCAAGGATCTGTTTGGGGCCACTGCTGTTTGTCCATTTTTGTAAATGACCTGGAAGAGGGTGTAGAAGAATGGGTTAGTAAACTTGCAGATGACACGAAGGTCTGTGGAGTTGTGGATATGTGCTGAAGATGTAATAGGTTTACAGAGGGACATAGATAAGCTGCAGAGCTGGGCTGAGAGGTGGCAGATGGAGTTTAATGCGGAAAGTGTGAGGTGGTTCACTTGAAGGAGTAACAAGAATGCGGAGTACTGGGCTAATGGCAAGATTCTTGGTCGGTAGATGAACAGAGAGATCTCGGCATCCAGGCACACAAATCCCTGAAAGTTGCCACCCAGGTTAATAGGGCTGTTAAGAAGCATATGGTGTGCTAGCCTTTATCAGTAGGGGCGATTGAGTTTCGGAGCCACAAGGTCATGGCTGCAGCTGTACAGAACTCTGGTGCGGCCGCACCTTGAGTTCTGCGTGCAGTTCTGGTCACCACATTATAGGAAGGATATGGAAGCTTTGAGAATGGTTCAGATTAGATATTAGTAGGATGTTGCCGAGTATGGAGGGAAGGTCTTACGAGGAAAGTCTCAGGGACTTGAGGTTGTTTTCGTTCGTGAGGAGAAGGCTGACAGGTGACTTAATCGAGACATATAAGATAGTCAGAGGGTTAGATAGGGTGGACAGTGAAAGTCTTTCTCCTCGAATGGTGATGGCCAACACGAGAGGACATAGCTTTAAATTAGGGGGGGGGGGGGTGGAGGTAGATATAGGACAGATGTCAGATGTAGTTTCTTTAGTCAGAGAGTAGTAGAGGTGTGGAACGTGCCTGCAACAGTAGTAGACTCGCCAAATTTAAGGGTATTTAAGTGGTCACTGGATAGACATATGGATGAAAATGGAATAGTGTAGGTCAGGTAGGCTTCAGATGGTTTCACAGGTTGGCGCAACATCGAGGGCCGAAGGGCCTGTAACTGCGCTGTAATGTTCTATTAAACTGAAATAGAAGAAAGGGAAATAGAAGAGTGAGATTAACTATTAGAAAAGGTAGAGAGAGTTTCAACATGCATCACTGGAAAAGGGCGAAAGCTATCATAACATGGAGGGAAATGTAATCCTCCGAATGATTAGTTTTCGTCAGGTTCTCCCAAATGAGAAGACAAGAAAATTGAAACGTCGTTTAGGGTTTTAGAGAAAATGGCATCTCTGTGGATTGGCTGAAAGATTAGTGGATATTCCCCTTGCAGGTGCGGGAACAGGACGTTTATGGTTCCCTTGCAGAGCGGCATTCAAGGGATTATGATACGGTCAGAAAGGCTATTCGAGACGCATACCAGCTGGTTCCTGAAGCATATAAGCAAAACAATTCGGAACGTGCGGAGACATCAGTAATATACGAATGCAGAATTTTAAAGAGGTTATCAGAATTTTTTTGTAGATGGGTATTGGCATTGGGAGTACAGACGAGGCACTAAGAGTGGTCCTCTACTTACATGAGTTCAGACATTTCTTCCTTACGATGTGGAGAATAAGTATTGATGAGCAAAGGCTGCAATCAGATAGAAAAGCAGCAATTATTGCTAACATAATTAGGCAATCCATAAATTTGACAATCTATTCATTCACCCCAGTCATTTTGAAATGGACAGGGAGAGGGGGGATTTGTTAATCCTCATCCATTACGTCAACATTTTGATTTTCTCAAACCTGAACAAAGATTTTCCTCACATTCATTTGCAATGCTTTTTCCAGAAAAGAACGTTCATGTGCATTTTTTCTGCTCAAAGGCTTTCCGTCTGTCTGTTTCCAGCTGTCTCTGAAATATTCAAATTCATGGCAGATGTATCCCGGATTAATTGTTAAACAGATTTATCAGAAACACATTATATCATTAATGTGTTCTTAACCTATGCATCTGAGACTGAGATGCAAATATTTGCTACTAGGTTAGGTGAGTCCTATATTGCCTGCAGCATTATGGTATTCTCCGGTTCTGACATTATTAGGTATATGTCCAGTAATTTTTATTGCCTGGTGCCCTCAACCACATTCATATGTGAGCAATAAAGAAGAATAGCTGAATGCTCTGCCCACCACGTGAGTGATACCTTTCTGAAGTCGAAAAAGTGTCTTCTATTTTTTACCTCTTACACTTATGAATTATATGGATCAAACACATTAACATTTCCATTTGTTCTGTGATTATTTCAGACCTGTCTTCCAGCCTATTAATCCAACCGTTGTTTCCTCTCGTCCACGCATCCATCTCATATGTTCCCTGCTGACAATCGCACCGTGAAAAACTGAGCTATTCAGATACCAAATTGAAGAACATGATAATACCGTGTGCCTCTTTCTTTCGGCAGCCACGATGTCGAAATGCCGAGGTTGGACAGGGCCGAGCACAGGAAGAGGTTTTACAACAAAAGGTTAAAATCCAAAAGGTTTGTTTCAAATCACTAGCTTTCGGAGCACGGCCTCGGCTGAAGGAGCAGTGCTCCGAAAGCTAGTTTGTTTTTAAACAAACCTGTTGGACATTAACCTGGTGTTGTAAGACTTCTTTCTGTGCTCTTTCTTTCGGAAGCATACAAAGTGTAAATTGATTTCCGAACACTGATATGTTAGAAGAAAGCAGCGTGACCTCAGATTGTCTGTAATCTTTGTATCTGCTAATATGGTACTTCAGATACGAAACCTCACGTCTCAATCGATGTGCCTGGTTTGATTTTGAATTGCGGATCATTGGTTTGTTAATATTTTTGGTAAGATAAATGTGATTAATTTTATTTTGCCTGACAGAACCTGAAACGACGAAGGATTGTAAGAGCCGTATGTCTAACGATGCACAATATTTACACTCTGGTACAAGTGTGCTGTCAAAATATTACCATCAGATGGGGGCAGCACGGTGGCACGGTGGATTATCTCTGTTGCTTCAAGGCGCCGAGGTCCCAGGTTCGATCCCGGCTCTGGAGACTGTACATTCTCCCCTGTTTGCGTGGGTTTCGCCCCCACAACCCAAAGATGTGCAGGTAGCCGGATTGGGCACGCTAAATTGCTCCTTAATTGGAAAAATGTGAGTTGGGCATTCTAAAATTATATCAATCAGAAATAAATATATATATATATATACATTAGCATCAGATACGATACGAAAATTAAGCCCGAAAGGCGAAATCCTATAGTCTCTGCAAACAATAAACATACGGTGTACGATGAAGGACTGCAATTTTTGTGCTCTGAGTGTGTACTTTGCAAGAGTTTTCATACAAATAAAATACAGTCTTCATCCTGCAGCTATCCAAAGTGATGTTAATCATCGAACGACACGTCAACTTAATTTTCAAACAAGTGTTAAACTGAGTGATTCGTTTTAATACTGCTGAATGCTCAGTCCATTCTTCGTTCCGCGGATTTTGTTTTGTTGCCCGAAAATAAATCATCCATATTAGAAAGGGAGTGTTCGCCAGAAGCATCTAATTTTCGAAATCTTCAGTTCTCCCATATTCCGACGTGAATTATATTGTAAACTGATCAGATCAACAGAAGCGGAGACTCCATACATCTCCTCATTTCCAATAATTGAGCAAACATGTGTATCTGAGCCACAAGCAAGGCCTCTATTACAGTAAGGAGTGACACTAGGCAGATGCATTGTTCAATTTGATCTTGGTACCTCTAATCACAGATATTCTACCAGCATGAAGAGTCTCTAAGTTCCTGAATGTTTCTTTCAACTACATTTATGTTGGCAACTTTGGCGAAGGTCGTGCGCATAGTAGCCAATTAGGTACCAATTTATACTAGTTTTTGAGACGGGAGTGTTTTCCAAGAATCACATTTCTCAATTGATGTTGTGTAACCGTACTGCGCATGCGTGACAATATTTCGGCACTTGTACAGAAGAGCAGCCCCTCAGTCCTTGTCCATTGCTTGTAAAATTTGATGCATTGAAGATACAATGTTGATAAACGTGGTGAAATGAAGACAATGTTACAACATTGTTGTCTGGCCATCCCACGAGTCAAATTACATATTTCTTCAATGACTTTGTCCATCTATTGTTTTTATTGGTGTCATATTTCTGGTGACTCAATGACATGCAAGTGGCACATCGGGTATCTCCAACATGCACATAATCTCGTCATTCCAAACATTGGACATGGTTAGATATATGACCACTTTAAATCATGTTTGCGTACTCTGAGGTCAAGTGAATAAAACCTTACCTCATTCGTGTGTAGTTTTTGTAGCCCTGCCCTGCTTCTTGCATTCTCCTGGTTGTTTTGTTTTTGCAGGCTGTTTTTAATCTACAAAAATTTGAAACCCCTCACCTGGAAGATTCTAGTTGAATTGGTCTCGGGGGAACCCCCACCGTGCCGTCTGCTGTGTAGCATGGAACCGTGATATCGATTGAACGGAATGGCAGTCGGACACCTCATTTAGAACTCAGGGACATGTGCTGCTTTCCACTGTGATTGGGGATGTCGTTCAGAAGATTTTGGAAGAAGAGAGCAATTTTCATTTTATGTCAGCTCTGCTTTGATCTCGGGAGCAGCCAAAAACAGGTTTAAAACATTGATTTGTCCAGCCAGGCTATGAAGGTACCTTTTCATTGTCATACCGCAAAACGTCTGCAGACAGTTAAGTTAATAGACAGGAAGCAGCAGTATCTATCAGGAGAGGCTGGCACTCAGGTTTTAGTTCCGTTTTGGAACCAGAGTTAAATAAGCTTTTATGTTATTTCTCCCTGACGGGTGTTGATGTATCTCAAATCTCAAATAGAGACACTGTTTTCCCCTCAGCCAAGCTGCTCGCAATAATCTGTGAGTCTGTTCACCGAATTATTCTTCGGTTACGTCGATAATCTATTGAGCACAAGCCCTGATCTCTGTGTTTTGGTGTGTTATTGTCGGAAGGTGCGAAGGAAATCTTAGTCAGATTGATCCCTCCGCCACTGTGAGTCTATCTTGGTGTGAGGGCAGTAATTGTCTGAGCTGTCCGCTACTCTATTCGTACCATTATCTGTTTATCTCTTGTCTTGTAAATAACGTGTTTTCAAATATTTTATTATATATTTGTTTTCAAGAAGGCATTGGAGCTGTTAATGGTTACGCATCGCAGGAAAATATACGACTTATTGATCCATTCATTGATTTTGGAGCATCTGTGCCTGCGGGGTGGAATTGACGTCACTCTCTACTCAGGGTGTCGTGACATAAATTGGGGGTTTCGTTCCGGATCGAGAGCGTTCGGCGGCATTTTTGATGTACAGTTTAAATTATAAAGAGACGCCAGGTTTGTAGTCAGAAACAGGATATCAATGGAAGCTGGTCATCATTTTCTCTTGGTGGAAAATTGATTTGGGATTCACGAAGGAAAACCTTGAATTGGCAGACGAATAAGAAATAATTGTATCAGCTAAAGTACGAAGGTGGAGGCAGTTGGTGCAATTGACCTGTATTTCATTTTGACGCAGGTACCAGCAGTACAGCAAGTCTAAGAAATATTATAGTATAAGGGCATTATTCTCTTCAGGAAACGGAAGCTCGCGAAAACTCGGCTGCAGTTATAATATGGAGGATAATTAAAGGAATTTGAAATAAAATTGATTAGATTGGAAACTGATACAGAACAAAGGGAAAGAGAAAAGTGAGAGAAGCTATTAGAAAAGGTAGAGAGAGTTCCAGCTTGCATCACTGGAAAAGGGCGGAAAGCTATCACAACGTGGAGGGAAATGTAGTCCTCCGAAGAAACTCGATGGTCTATCGGTTAGTTTGATTCAGGTTCTCCCAAATGAGAAGGCAAGATAATTGAAATGTCCTTTAGGGCTTCAGAGAAAATTGCTGCTCTATGGATTGCCTGAACGATTAGTGGATATTCCCCTTGCACGTGCGGGAACAGAACGTTATGGATCCTTTGATGTGCGGCATTCAAGGGATTGTGGTCCGTTCAGGAAGGTATTCGAGACGCACACGAGCTGGATCCTGAAGCATATAAGTAAAACAATTCGGAACTTGAGGAGATATCCCTAACAGACGAACGCAGTATTACAGTACTACAGTTTCCACCTGAGATGCAACTCAGAAAGCTGGGCCCCAGCAGCTATTAAAGCTCATAGTTAGCCATCAGTGCTTTCGCCCGTTCAGGAGAAGTTAGATGGAAGAACCCCTGCCGGTTGTGCAATAAATGGCTCGTAAAGCGCAAAGCATTCGTCAGGTCAGTGAAGTACTATACCCAGAGTCAGAAGGTGGAGATGCAGGCAATACTTCTGCAGAATCTCAGGAGGTAAATGTTATTACCAAACGCATAGTGTATCTCAAGTTTAGCTATGCTGTGAGGACAGAACATTCAGTGGGAATTGTTTTTGGAGTCCAAGACCGAATGTGAGGCAGGTGGAGTTGAAGAGAAAAGACAGACAGTGTTTCAGGAGGGATAGAAAAAAAGCGGTTGTAGTGAAAGTATCAAAGCATCGACGTAAGTTATTGGAGCAGTCCACCTGTCAGTGATCTCGGGAAAATATGGAAATTGCTCGATAATTCACCTACTTTCGGTCTGGAATTGACCGCGAACCTGCCCGTGCTGTCGTAGGAAAAGGTATTTGAAACTGACGGTGCCTTCTATCTTCTAGGCCAGAGTGAAGCAGTATAAAATAACAATGCAGGAATGGGACAGAAACCATACGTCTGTAAGCAATTGTGATGGATAATTATAGTATTTGTTGCAAAGAATGCTAGATCAGAAAATCAAGATACAGTTTAAGGCAAATCTAGAAAATTATAGAAATTTCGGAACTCATGCGCAGACAGTATGCCCTGCTGCAGAAAGAGTAAGAGCATATCTTAATGTGAAACCCAACTGCTAATGTAACGTTTACGTTCAAATACAACGTTACATGCGCACCTGATGATATTGTTTAATATGTCTCATTAAAAACGCTAATTAGCAACTGAATTGAATCAAATGCATCATGTTAACCTGAAAAAACTGTGGATGACCGAAAAAGATCAAGTCAATAACATAGCTAAAAGCGAAATACGACACCAATGTTTGAAATTAAACGACAGAGGCACAGCATCCTGGAATTCCTATAGTGCAGAACAAGGTCATTCCGCCGATCGAGTCTGCATCGATCCTCTGAAAGAGCATCATCCTAAAAAGGCCTAATTTCCCGTCCTTCCCCCGCAATCCTACCTCGAGGCAATTTAGCATAGCCGATACATCCATCCGCCATATCTTTAGCCTTGGCAGAAGCCCGTTCAACCGGAGGAAACCCACGCAGACACATAAAGAAAGTGCGAATTTGACTAAGACGGCCACCCGAGGCTAAACTGAACAATGTCTCTGGCGCTGTGAAGCAGCAGCGGTAGTCTCTGTGTCACCGTGACGACCACTATTGGCATAATCCTTCTAGATTGTAGTGATTGTGGGAAGAAAAGGTCTGGCGAAGCAGTTTTTGGTATAATCGGTAGTGCATGTTGCTGATTCTCCACATTGCTAGCACTGTCCATTCATGATGAATGGCTTATCTTTGTCCAAACGCATACTGATCAAGCGACATTTCTGTTCTGGATAGTGTGTCGCTTCTTCAGCATTGTTGAAATTACATATTTTTCATGTTTCAGTTCTTTGAGTATTCATTTAAGTTTCCCTGTGACAGAATAATTGATTGTCGAAACTCCTCTGAGTATCTCAGATTCTGTTCATGTTCAACGCATTACGTCAATGTACAATTACGCATCGGAATTCACTTCCAACATTTCATCATTGGCAATACATTTATTCATAATCCATCACACCAACAATTTGTTTTTCTTCAGCACCGAAAAAGACGTGTTCCCGCATTCTGACTGAGAAGAAACACATATTATCATAAATGGGCTCATACCCTATGCCATTAAAAGTGTGACGCAAATATTTGTTTATTGGTTAGGTGAGAACTCTATTACATTCAGGTTAATGGCAATTTTCCATGTTCTGTCATCCATAGGGAAATTCCCAATCATCTTTGAATACCTATTTCTATTAAGCAATTGAGGTCTGAGCAATCAAACAGAATAGCTCAATGATTTTCTCACCCATCTGAGAGATATTGCACAGAAAGCCCGAGCCTCGAAGTCGATAAAGTTACTTGCATTTTTTGACTTGTGCACTTCTAATTTCTCTACCTCGAGCACAATATTATTCCAGAGTGATCTGTGATCGATTCAGACCTTTCTTACAATCTATTAATCCAAGCATTTTGTGGATAACACGTATCCATGTCACAAATTTATTTCTGTAAATTGGTCCATTAAAGCCTCAGATAAACAGATTTAGTCCGAAAATGTGGATGCCGCCTGTCTCTTTTTTGGGAAACATATAAAGTATTAAACTGACCTTCCAATCCTAAGGTCGCAAGAAAGAAGCTTGACCACAGAATGGCTTGAATCGTTATATCTGTTGAATATTATAAACTGCCGCATTCAATTATCGGCGTGTGATATTGATTACAAATGTGCAGGTATGTTGTTGCGTTGAGACGTTCTTGGATAATTACTTTAGTTTAATTTTATGTTACCTGGCCGTACTTAAAAATACCAATGCTGGTAAGAGCTGCTTTTCGAAAGATGCGCAACATTTATACGACGGTGCATAGTGGGTGAAGGAAGGAGAGTCCCAAAATCGATGGATGATATGATGAACTTTTGACAGGACAGAGTGGTATGTTACCAGGTGACCATCACTGCTAGTGATGCTTTCAAATATCCTGCTGCCATACAATGCTGCGTCAGGAACTCTGGCTGCCAGAAACCCTGCCTGGACCTGGGTAACCCAAATGTAATTTTTGTATATTAACAGAATATTGGATCTCCTGAAGCATGATTGTCAGTGTAGGTCCAGAAACGTCCGGGCTGTTTTCCTGTTTGTCGTGTATTTGACTTTGGTCATGTCGGATTTCCCGTGAGCCTGCCTGAGGTTAACAAATGTTTAAATTCAAATCTCCTAACTTCAATTTCCACTGACCAATTTCATCGGACTAGAAATCTAGACCATTCCAGGTTAACAAACTTTCTCTTTAAATATTGAGCGTTAGCGAACCGATTTCACAACAGTAACCAATCCATAGGGCGGGCATATTTCCTAATCTTGGGCAAGCAATGCTATCTCTATAGAAAGACAGATATCTCATACAAAATTCAATATACGTCCTGGAAAATGAATATAGAAACAGTCATAAGACCTAAAAATATACAACAGGCCAAGTCACTGAAAAGCAAAACGAGTGATTTTTTTCCCGCGAGAAAACCAATGGCTTTTCGGCGGGAAGTCAGCAGTTGGAGTGCGTGGAACTGCAAAGACGAACGCTGAGTATTTGAACTAGCTGCGTCGCGGATGCGAGTCTTTTCGGCGGGAATTCAACTGTTGTAGTGGGCGGAGCAACACAGTCGATCTCTGAGTATTAAAAGTAGCTGCTTCAACAGCGACCAAAGGATCTTTGGCGATAAATTTGAAGAGGCACATCACAGCAAAGAAGTGACGTGATTGGCTGGTAATTAAAGTCTCCAATTAAAATCAGCTGGGAGAAATTTAACTCTCCGTATGTTGGTAAGTATTGTGATTGGCAAGTAAAATCTTTATTTCTTTCAATTATTCATTATTTGATATTATATTTGTAATCATTTAAAGTAAAGTGTAAAAATGGCAGGAGATGCGAGATTCGTGGTATGCTCCTCGTGCTCAATGTGGGAGGTCAGGGATGCGGCTGATGCCCCTGACTCCTTCATGTCCTGGTAGTGTGTCCAGCTGCAGCTCCTGTTAGACCGCATGACGGTTCCGGAGCTCAGGGTGGACTCACACTGGAGCATCCGCGATGCTCAGGAGGTCGTGGATAGCACAGTCAGTGAGTTGGTCACACCGCAGATTAGGATTTGTGAGGGAGACAGGGAATGGGTGACCTAAAGGCAGATTAAGGACTGGAAGTCAGTTCAATTGTCCCCTGTGGTCATCTCCCTCCAAAACAGGTATACCGTTTTGTATACTGTTGGTGGAGATGACTCAGCAATGGAAGGCAGTAGTAGCCAGGTTCATGGTATGGTGGCTGGTTCTGCTGCACAGCATGAGGGGAACAAGACTGGCAGGGCTAAAGAAATAGGGTATTCAATCGTAAGGGGAGTAGACAGGCGTTTATGTGGTCGCAAACACGACTCCCGAATAGTATGTTGCCTCCCATGTGCACGGCTCAGGGATGTCACAGATTGGCTGCAGGAAATAATGAAGGGGGAGTGTGAACAGCCAGTTGCCGTGGTGCACTTAGCCAGCAACGATAAAGTTAAAAACGGGATGAGGTCCAACAATCAGAATTTAGGGACTTAGGAGGTACATTAAAAAATAGGTAGTAATCTAAGGATTGCTACCAATGCCACGAGACATCCCTGTATGATTGAAGAATCGTCAGAATGAATAGGTGTCTTGAGAGCTGGTGCAGGAGGGAGGTGTTCAGATTTTTGGAACATTGGAACCGGTTCTGGGGCGGTGGGACCATTACAAGTCGGATGGTCTGCACCTGGGCAGGACTGGAAACAATGTCCGAAGGGGTGCTTTTGCTAACATTGTTGGGGAGGTTTTAAACTAATGTAGCAGGGGGATGGGAACCAGATTAGGACGTTAGAGGTCAGTAAGGAGGCAGAAACTAAAGCAGGTAAGGTACTAGATAATAAACGCATTGTGACTGAGGGGAAGCGAAGACAGGGAGGAGATGTTGAATGCAAAGGGTAGGTGGTCTGAGGTGCATTTCTTTTAATGTGAGAAGTGTAGCAAGTAACGCAGATCAATTTAGGGCTTGGATTAGTACATGGGAATATGATGTTATTGGTATTACTGAGACTTTGGTGAGGGAAGGGCAAGATTGCCAACTAAATATCCGAGGGTAACGCTGCTTCAGGAGTATAAGGTATGGAGGAGTTGCATTACTGGTAAGAGATTATATCACAGCTGTGATTACGGAGGGAACTATAGAGGATTTGAACACTGAAGCCATATGGGTAGAGCGACGAAATAGGAAGTGTGCAGTAACATCGTTGGGACTTTACTACAGGCTTCCCAAAAGCGAGCGTGAAGTAGAGATACCAATATGTAGACATATTATAGAAAAATGTAGGAGCAATAGGGTGGGCGTGATGGGAGGTTTTCGCTTCCCCAACATTGAATGGGACTCATGTCATGTTGGAGGCGTAGATTGAGGCGAATTAGTAAAGAGCATCCAGTAGAGGTTTTGAGAGCATGTATGTATGTAGTTCAACTCGGGAAGGGGCCATACTGGACCTGGTATTTGAGAATGATCCTGGCAAGATGGTTGAAGTTTCAGTTGGTGTTTACTTTGGGAATAGTGATCACAATTCCGTAAGTTTTAGAATACTCATGGACAAAGACGAGAGTGGTCCTCAAGAAAGAGAGCTAATTTGGGGAAAGGCCAAGTATGCCAAAATTCGGGAGGAGCTAGGGAATGTGGATTGGGAGCAGCTTGTTAAGGGTAAATTCACATTTGAAATGTTTGAAACTTTGATGGAAAGGTTGATTAGAGTGCAGGACATAAATGGCCCTTGTGAGGGATGGAAATGGGAAGATTAGGGAACCATTGATGATGGATGGAGTTGGGAGACTAGCTAAAATGAAAAATGAAGCATACCGAGGCGACTTAAAACTGATGAAGCTTTGGAGGAATATCGGGAAAGTAGTACAAATCTCAAACCCGCAATAAAGAGGGTAAAAGTGGTCATCCCAAGCCTTTTATTCGTATATCAGGAGCAAGAGGGTAACTAGAGAAAGGATTGCCCCACTCAGACAAAAGAGCTAATTTATGCGTGGTGTCAGTGGAAATGTGTGAGATTCGTATTGAGTACTTTGCTTCGGTATTCACCAACGAGAGGGACATGGCGGATGTTGAGGTTAGTGATGGATGCTTAAACACGCTAGGTCAAGTCGGCATAAGGAAGGGGGGAGTTTTGGGTATTCCAAAACGCATTTAGGTGAACAAGTCCCCAGGTCCGGATGGGATCTATTCCAGGTTACTGAGGAAAGCGAGGGATGAAATAGGATGGGCGGGGGCTCTTAACAGATATATTTGCAGCATCCTTGAGCACGTGTGAGGTCCTGGAGAATTGCTAATGTTGTCCCTTTGTTTAAGAAGGGTAGCTGGGATCATCCAGGGAATTATAGACCTGTGAGCTTGACGTCAGTGGTTGGCAAACTGTTGGAGAAGATACTGAGGGATACGATCTATTCACATTTGGAAGAAATAGACTTATCAGTGAAAGGCAGCACCGTTTTGTGCAGGGAATGTCATGTCTTACAAACCTAATAGAATTATTTGTGGAAGTGACAAAATTAATTGATCAGGGAAGTCTATAGATGATATATACATGGACTTCAGCAAGGCGTTTGATAAAGTTTCCCATGGCTTGTTGATGGAAAAAGTGAAGTCGCATAGGGTTCAGGGTGTACGAGCGAGATGGATAAATAACTGGCTGGGCATCAGGAGACAGAGAGTAGCGGTGGAAGGACGCGTCTCAGAATGGAGAAAGGTGAGTAGTGGTCTTCCACAGTGATCAGTGCTCGGACCACTGTTGTTTCTGATATACATAAATGATCTGGACAAAGCTATAGGTTGTCTGATTTGCAAGTTTGCAGATGGTACTAAGATTGGTGGAGTTGCGGATAGCGAGGGGGACTGTCAAAGAATATGCCAACATATAGATAGATTGAAGAGTTGGACAGAGAGATGGCCGATGGAGTTCAATCCAGGCAAATGCAAGGTGATGCATTTTGGAAGATCCAATTCAAGAGTGGAGTATAGGGTCAATTAAATAGTCCAGGGGAAAATTAATGTAGAGAGAGATCTAGGAGTTCTGGTGCATTGTACACTGAAGGTCGCAACGCAGATCGATAGAGTTGTCAAGAAGGCATACAGCTTGCTTCCCTTCATCAGAAGTGGTATTGAGTACAATAATTGTTTTCGTTGCAAATACGAAGGTTGAGGGGGGACCTGATTGACGTCTGCAAAATTCTGAGAGGTTTGGACAGGGTGGCGAGCAACAAGCATTTTCCAAGAGTGGGCGTGTTAATTAGAAGGGGTCACAATTTCAAGGTGAGAGGGGGAAAGCTTATGGGAGATGTGCAGCAGAGGGTGGTGGGAGACGGGAACGCATTTACAGCGGAGGTGGTCGAGCCGGGCACGACAACATCATTTAAGATGCATTTAGACAGATATATGTACGGGCGAAGAACAGAGGGGAGTAGATCCTTGGCAAGTAGGCGACAGGGGTCGATAAAGGATTTCGATCGGCGCAGGCTGGAAGGGCCGAAGTGCCTGTTCCTGTGCTGTAATATTCTTTTTTTTCTTTGTTCTTCTTTGAATGCTTCAAATGACGTCCGCAAACTAAATAAAGGTAGACATACACCAAAGTTCTCAGTACCTACTTTCACAGCATCGGGTATTATTATCTGCCATCAAGTGTATTAGCTCTTTCTTATGTGGGGGGAAGTTGAAATTCAGGATCATCAGGTAGACAGCCGTACCTATTATCACTATTACGGTCAGATGCGAGAGGATGCGGAACCACAGGTGAATTTAGATGTTGAAATGCCTGGCCCCAGACATCCTCGCACCATGTGGTGTCAAATTTCATGAATTATACTTTTCATTCCGCTTGTTCGTTTACTACTTTGGCTAAGGAATTGTGCACTGTAGCCAGTTACGTCCGAATTTGCGGTAGCTTTCCGGACATAAGTGTTATCTCGGTATCACATTTCTAGACTTGTGTTTCATAAGCTGACTGTGTCAGTGCGGACGTAATTTCAATTGTATCTCTGGGACATTGGCTGGACAAGCTAACTTAAACACCCATGTTCAGTGCATCGCCACAACTCACTGGTTCGGGCCAATCTTCGCGAACAGTAATCAGAGCTTCCGTTATCCTTGCGGTAGACCAAGATCTGCTTGATGCATCCAAGTGTGACAATTTTAAGGGTGCACGTATATGAAACTATTCTCATATTCGCCCGCACCTGGTGGTGTGACCAGCGGTACAGAAGACCAATCTTCATATCTTCAACGGATAATGCATTCGTAATCCACGGCTCCTGAGACCATTTTACAGTGAGGGTTCCAACGTAGCATAGGAATATGAAATACATTGTATAAAAGCGATCAAAGCAGCATATGCAATTATGTGACAACACGTCATCCCTGTTTTCTCTTGCTCTTTCCACCAAATTCATTACATCGCCCCCACCACTTTAAACCCACTCTTGATTTTTGAAAAACTGTTTTTAGTTTCCGTTAGGGGGGCGTGGGAGGCTTCTGGGGCTGATTATACGATCTCCATTTGCTTAATTCGTGTGATTGTTTGCGTTCAGTACATAGTGTTTGTCCCGAAATCCTTGTTGAAAGAAATTGTTTTCGTGGGCATTCGCTGGTGCCAGCAGTCGGGTTATAAAATAAATTAGAGTTTAATGGAGTTGGGATGAGTCGGAATCCTTAGGTGTTGAATGGACCGTCGGGTTTAAAAGTTACCATATACCTCCGTGGCACAGAGTTTTAAAGATGCAAACTGCGTGTGAGGCAAATAATGCACAGTCAGCTGCAATTATACGTGCGTTGTTTGCAAGGTTCCACACCTATAAGCTGCGTGTGGAGAAAGTAACTGAGAGTGTTCCATGCGATTAGGCATGAATAGATTACAGAGCTACACAGATCGAAGCTGTTGTGAACAGAGACATGTATGTATGGCGATGATAACTACCAGTCACTAGCCGCCGGGTGACCAGATGTATTTCATGATAGAGAGCATGAATGGAGTGCACATTTTTACAGCTACAAGGTGTATAACCAGATATGATTGTGATGTATTTCAATTACTAGGAGACGCAGAGTTGCACAGCGCGAATCTGCTTGGCAATTCAGTGAACGTGGCCATGCTGAAGCATGTTTGACATGGCGAAAATGTACATTGGATCTATAAAACACATTGACGACAATAATGGAGTCCGCCGCTGTGAAATGGATGAGAAGAGATGAGTAGTTGGTGGTGGTGGGGGGCGCTCTTTTTTGTCATGACTGCCACAAGAGTGACTAATTAAGTGTTAGTTCTCCCCGAATCACTGGAAATATCCACCCAAACAAAGTATGTCCGGTTTGGCACTTTAAATAGTGCAACTCCACATGTTCTCACAGTTCGAGCACTGCGATTTCAATCTATTTGAGCGGAACGTGCAGGTTGGGGATCCGCAGTATGCTGCTAGTCGTGGTCGGAGTATGAGACAGCATAATCGGACAACGTGACTAATGTGGGACGTTGACAAACTCAATGAACAAACCAACGGATGCATGGATTAGTCGGAAATCGGCTATTTGGCTTTGCACAGAGATGTATCTGTACCTGCTCTGATGTGGGGATCTACATGGGCGTGCTTTAAATAGAGGGTATCCACTGTCAGAAAAGATCTCGTTTTGAGCGCCTTGGTCAACGTTGTCGGGATTCCCGTGAACAGGGGGTCGGAGGTAGCGTGATTTATTAACACCCTGTTCTTTCCTCCAGAGCATTCTGAGGCACGATCGTACACTTTGGTCTCTTTATGGGATTGGCTTGAATTGAGGTAGCGGTGTCCTCTGCCTGAGGTATGGGGGTCTGGGATCGAATTCTGGTGCCGGGTGGGGGTCGCGTCCCGGGGTCGGGTGTCGTCAATCCGCGCTGGTGACGTGATAATGGTGCAAGATTTCTTGGGAACAAAATGCGTTCATTGGATTCAAACAGCTTTCCTGGTTTTCACCATCACATTGAAAATGGAGGTGTTGTCATGACATAACACGAGATAAGGTCCGGCATAGTTGCGGGACAAGAAACAACAGGGCTCCAAATTCCCGACCATTATATTTTCCCAACTTCGTACCTTATCACCAAGTGAGCCTTGCTTGGCTCTTTGCACTTTTCTAGTTGAAAGGCTGTGGATCGCTGCGCAGCCTGACGTTCTCAAATAACGTTGTTATCTGTGCTATCATATGTAAGCACAGCAAACGAACTCTGGTGTGAATAAGTTTAGCCGAGTAGCGTCTCAATTCCCAAGTCATTAGTAGGTTCTGGGTAGATCCGGAGAAATTTAATACGGAGTTCCATATACCAGGTAAAATGAAGGGCATGACTTTTTTCCAGGATGGGCTGCTCTGTTGAATGATTATCAAATCATATATTTGAGCGTACGGTTCATGCGGGCGCATCAAAGATAGATATATTTCTGACTTAAAAAAAACGGGATAAAGTGATATTGGCGCTGGAATTGAGACTTGGAAGATATCAGCAACTCCTGATCGCGCGGCGGAGCAGTCTTACCGGCCTACTTATGCTTTTAATTCCGATATTGCGTTGTTTCTGCTCACACAGTCCTACTGGACTGGGGAATGCGAAAGAATACGGGAATTATTTTTTTTACCCTAAAAACGTCAGTACCGCTGCATTGCCTGTGCAGTGGAGTGAGGGCAGTGGACTGAGTCGTTGGGCAAGAGGAGCGGTGATGGTTTTGGGTGGCCGAAGTGTATTTGGCCGTGTTTGCACTGGTTTAAATGTTTTCTACCATTTACTAATAGTGTCTATAACAATAAATATGTATTAGTAACCTTCATTCCATGGGCGGCAGGGAAATTATGAAATCGATTTTTAGTTTAGGCCAGGGACCTTGACAGGGTGAGTTTTCTCCACTCTCCCTTGCAACCATGTTTGTCTCGACTGTTTTGAGCGTAGAATATGCAAACAGGGCGTTTCTGAGAAGTACGCCTTCCTGTCGAGTGATTGAGGGTCGCAATTGATCAAGGAAGGCTATGCATATTCCTGAATTTGCTTCAGGTTCTGAATGTTGCGTTGGGCCTGGTTTATGGACTTTAACATCTGTGTGTCTGATGTTCCCTGCGTTCAGTAATGTGGCGGACAAGTTACTCCCTCCCGGGCAACCTGTTTAGTTAATAAAGCCATCCATGTGTTCCCAAGGTATGTAGTAGTAGGCCATTAAATTAATGATGCTGCACTCACTGTCTTGGGCAATTTGAAAAACGAATCTTAATAATGGTGCTGATGGCAGAGGTTTCCAATCCCACTGGATGAATTCCCTCGCTTCCAGCACTGATAGTAAATCAGTTAACCTATTGCCTGAGGACATACTGTCTGATTGCATCTCTGCTGGTGTGGGATACTTGTCAGGGTAGCGGATTACACTATCTACGGCTGCGAGATCTCCACCCTCGCCACTCATAAGGGCGGGAGAGAAATACTTTGTCCCCCTCATGGCTTGCCCGCGTGGTCTTCCATATTAACGCCACACTTGTTTTATTTTCCTCTACTCCACTCTATCCGATCATCCCACATTATTTTGCTCGTGCGTGATTGTTTTGCTTCTTGATTCACCTTGACCCCTCCCCATATGCTTTGGCAGAAATGGCTCCGTGGGATCATTTTTTTACTAGAATCCGGCGTTCATGGAATTCGCCTCCATAGCACACATTGTATTCAAGAAGGTCGTGGCTCAGTTCTGTTTGTCGGCAGAGATGGAGCATGAGCATTCAGTGTGCTCTGAGCTTTCGGTCACCGTCGTATTTTGTTCCCCCCGTTCAATATTAGTTATCTTAATGGCGAAGCTTTTAAGCCGAATATGGATGTGAAACGCTGTACTGCGCAGAACACTGCTGAAAGGTTCATCTCGCTTTGGCACGCTGCGGTTACAATGCCGTTCTTGTCGGAGCATGGCTACTCGTGTGTTGTCGGTTAGCCGTGACATCAAATGCAAAGGGAAGATCTGAATTAGGTAGTTGGACTGTTTGGACCTGTACCAGTGTCTGTACAGTTCTGAGAGAGCTTGTCTGTGGCTCTCGATGCAGGCTCTCGATCCAGGTCCAAGTAGCATTTCTTACGTAAAAATTCAGAAAGGGGCCAGCTTTAGTGGCCAAAGCCTGGATATGATTCCGGCAGTACCCTACCAAACTCGAAAGGTGCGTCACGAACTCACGTCCTTTGGTAAGATAGGGAATCCCACAGACTCCATTCACTTACTTCCAATCTCGTTCTTCCCTTGGTCATTGTTGTATCAAAGAGGAAAATTGTTGTGCCATTATTTGGGATTTCTTGGGATTTTCTTCCAGGCCTCATTTAGTGAGGTGGTTCGGCAGTTAGGTCAATCACTTGAGACGTTATCCTTTCGTTCCTTTCTGCGGGAAGAAATCGGCTACAAATTGCATCAAACATGCTGATTTAGAAGGTCCGTCCCAGCCTTTAGCTATTCGCTGGTGAAGAATGGAGGCTGAGTTCAGGATAGCTTGTGCCTGACACTTGAAATTATACTGCTGCCCTTAGAATGTAAACGCAAATTTGTACTGGCACTGGCGGTCGAAAGAAGCGGAGCAGAAGCCGTTACTGTTATCCCGCAGTTTTACATGCTTGATATGTGGGGCCAGTCTCATCATGACTTCAGGACTGTTCGCAGCCCTGGAACCTGTGATTGCGGTCGTTTGGTTGAGCGATCGGTGGCAACATTTAGCCTCCCTGATCCGTCCAGATATCTTACAGGACATATCGGTGAATTATCGGTGGAACCCTCCGAGCCTGGGACTACTTTTTGAAGCAAGCTATTAATTAGTTTGGCCGATTTCCCCTCAGTCTGGTTAGGTAGGCGGTGCTGCCTTTGCTTTTTTGCATGGGGACCATCGATAGAACCTTCCGCTTTCATTCGGCCACAATCGTGTTTGTGGTCTGCAACCGGCTGTCGGTTTCTGGCTGATGTTCCCTGTGCTCTTGGGCCATTTGTCTCTTCAGTGGGATTGATCCACAATTCCCAATGTTAAACATTCTGTCCACATATTTTCCTGTGGCTTCCGAAATTGGAGATTCCTGTGTGGATGTTGAAAAGCCTCACAATCGTAGTGCGCCATGTGCGACCGAGGTGGTGTGAAGTGTGACGGGCGTGATGGATAATCGTGAGTCCCATAGGAACTCGTAGTGGCAGCCTGTTAGATCGCCTTGCACCAGGGGCGGGCCAACGCTATTGCATTTAATGTTTCACATCTACGTTGGTCAGGCCTGGCACCGTCATACGCGTATTTCAGCGGCCCGCTGCGTTTACAGCCTCTGGCCTGTCGGGCAGGTTGCTCCAGTGACATGGGTCGGGGCCCCCCGTCGGGGAACCGTCCAATGGATTGTGTTTGTTGACTGGGTGGTGCCCTGCATTCCCTATGGCCCGCCGGGCAACAATTCTAACATCAACTGTGTGTGGGTGTGCATCTGGGCTGGCATTCCTGCGTTTCATGGTATCTGTGGTTAGGCAGCTATCAGGTACAGTGAGCGGCAGTTAATACTGCTCTTCTGGCAGTGGTAAGCACATCGGGATGAGTATCCGACAGTATAAAGCCTCCAGTTCCTGCCCCCTCTTCATTAGGCCACCCCGGCCAGGGCTGCGAGATTGGGCGCAGCAGGATCATTTCCCCGGTGTTTGTTGGTTTTGGGCTTCCAATTTCCATTACTTAGCGTTCCCAGTTGCGTTCCACTTTCAGGATGGTCCATGACTCATTGCGTGCACCGGCACATGGGTAAACATGTTTGCATAATTTGCCACTTCCAACAGTGATATACGCGATCAGGGTTCGCACCAAAGTGGATCTGTGGGGGAAGGGTCCAATGTTATTGCAATCACTTGATCGGAAATACCAAGAAATGCCAATCCGACTGGCATACGCCGTCGAATGTTTTCCATTTTTGAGCAAGCTGTTATTGAGGCTATTTACAGGATCCTCTCTTCGTGCCCAAGACAGGTATAAGAGCTGTCTTACTTTGTACTTGAGATAGCCCCTCCATGTTTTACGGACTGGCAGTGCGGAATAGATTAGGGCTCTCAGACACAGCCAGATGATTTTGACGTCATCTAATTTGTCTCAGCCATACATTCTATATTGGGCTGTACTTTCCCAAATGGTGCGGATTCCCCCAGTGTGTTCCAATGCTTTGGGTGCCTTGGCGATGTTCATGAGTTGGGTTACAGTGTCTTGGATCACTTAACGTATGTTGGTGTCTGTCTTCCCGTCCGTTGGTTGGAAGATGATTCATCGGGGTGAGTGTTGGTTCGGTGCATCTGGTCAGTTCCATTGCGTGGAACACAGGTGATTGTCCCTAGTCGTTATCGGGATCATGGGGCGCATATTAGCAAGAATCCTCCGGCCCCTCTTCCCACTCTAAACATTGGTAATTTTTCCCGATTTCAATAGCAAAGGGGCTACATTGCACCTCTTCTTTTTGTTAATGTAAAGTTCCCAATTCATTTTTTCCAATCATGGGCAATTCAGCGTGCCACATTCAACTACACTACACATCTGTGGGTTGTGAGGGATAGGACCTGCGAACTCGGCCCAGTGAGGCAGCAGTGCTAACCTCAGCGCCACCGGGATTCTCCCTCAATACCCCTCTCGAAAGTTAGTTGAGACTTTATCTTTGCAATCTAGCGCGGGCATTTGGAGTGATATAGTGCACGTGCTATATTGTCCTTTTACGCTTCGTGCATGACTTTCACTGCAGTCCAATGCATTTGTTTTTCAAATTCCGCTAATTGTTACAGCATGGTATCCTTCTCACTGACAGTATGCTGTGCCTTTGGTAGGCTTTGTCAAACTACGTTCGGAACTTGTTCATGTCTATTACACTGGCTTCGTTTCTCTCTTCTCCCATCCCATTTCTTTTTTCTAATTGTTGGTTGCGCAATGATTGTTCACCATATTTCTCTTTAATTTTGTTCATTCTTCCTTTAATAGTTTTTTTTGCCTCTCTTCACCCGAGTTGTTCTCGGCAACAAGCGATCATAGTCACCTGGCAGATCCTGGAAGCCCTTTTGCCCAGTACTAACAAAGCTAGGCAGGATAGGTGAATGAACAATATTTCCGATGGCGGGTGTGTCCTTAAGCTGGGATCACAGTCTTACGATACAGGTAAACGATTTAGGATTTGGGTGAGGGGCTATGTCTTCATGCAGAGTGTGGTCAGTGTGTAGAATTCGTTAGCAATGGAAGTATTTGATGCCGAAACACAGTATGTCTTCATAGAAACATTTATTTATCGCACTTGGGAACATAGATCAAAAGAGAGGGGGAAAGCAGGATTCGGCTTTTAAGTTGGATGATCATCCCTGATCATAATGAATGATGTAGAAGTTTCAAAATGAAACGTTTGAACTTATCATGGTGCAGATCTCATTTTCGCTGTTTCTATGTTCATGGTTGTGGCTCCAACTTGCCTTCGGATTTCACATCAACACACCCAACTCAACTCACTTGGTCCAATTCTCATTTAGGTATTTTCAGGGACTCACGTCCAATTGGCGCAACTGGGAATCACTTTCGGAAATGTTTGTCATAGGGTTGTGGGAATTGGTCAGGGCCAGTTTCCGCATTGTACTGAATTTCCTCCCAGAGACTTACCCTAACGCCCTTGACCATCAGAATTCCAAATGCATAGTTTGCGCACCTTATGTTGCAGAGACCTTGTTTATGGACAAATGTCGACCATCTGTATTCAGCAAAAGGTTGAAACAGATGTATTTTGTTTGTGAGGGGAACAAATAAGAACAGAAGTATGATATCTATCCAATTACACCCGACAACACTCTTTACCGTTAAATTGCCCGAAAGCCATTTCATACGATTTCCAAGATTCGTCACACATCCCGTATTGAAGGACTCGGTTCAGCTATGGTTCCCATTCTCTGAGCCTCTCTCATCCTGTACTGAGGACGTGAATGTCGCTGGTGGCTGCCTTTCTTCTGGCGTCAGTATTTGCCATTGAAAATTTCAACTCCGATTGAGTCTACACTGAGGTGTGTCTTTATTCCCTCCCTTCGCAGCTTCCCAAAAAATCTATGGCTTTCGGCCAATGAAACCGCTGGAGTGGGTCTGAAGGGCAATTAAATAGATTACAGACGTGGGTCCTCTGGCAGCGTTCATCTCTGGTGGTGTTGCTCGCATGTAATCTGCTGTCACATAAACTAACTGCAGGAACTCGAGATGCCAATCTTTTGTCACGACCTGCGCAACCGAACAGCAAACGGTACGTATCAAATGAATCGATCTCCTGCTGAGGCATCATTGAAAGGGCAGGTCCAGAAATGGCCTGGCACTTTGGCACTTCGCAACTTCCCAAAAAAATTCTTGCTTTTGGCCAATGAGACCTCTGGAGTGGGTCCCAAGCACAATGGAATAAATGTCAGAATACCTGGGTCCTCTTGACAAATTAAGTTATTTACCAGTCAGTCTGGTCTCAATAAAACTTGAGAGGGATCTGTAGGTGTAGTATTATTGATTTTTAAACAACTGGCAAGGCTGGCCCGCTCTATCGAGATTCAGAACACATACAGTCTCCTGAAGCCCACAGAACCGAATGATGTCGAAGACATAGAGATCTCTGCACATATCATTCAAATGGCATCACGTTTCTAATACAAGTTTCCCATAGGTCATCCAAGACACATCCTGACCTGGCCATATATCCTAATTGGCTCACTTCGCATTCCTCAACCCTGGGCCTCTTGTTATCCAGCATCCTTTTCACTATCCTCTGCACGAGGCTCCCCTCCCCCCTTTCTGGCCATGCTTTGCTCACTTTCTTTGTTCTTTGTCTGTGAACTCACTACCATCAGACGGGATCTATCATCAAATTATTCTAACAAATAATCCCATTTTATATCACATTCGTTTGTTCAATTCCTCACTCTGGCAGCGTTTATCTCTGGTGGTGTTGTTCGCATGTCATCTGCTGTCACATAAACTAACTGCAGAAACTCGAGGTGCCAATCTTTTGTCACGATCTGCGCAACCCAACAGCCAACGGTATGGATCAACAGAATCGGTCTTCTGTTGATGCATCAATGAAAGGGAAAGTCCAGAAATGTCCTGGCAGTTTGGCTTTGTGTTGTATATGTCACTTTGTTCAGTTCTGTATTTCTGCCATGTCTGCGTGTGTCTCAGACGCACATGCGAAGATGTGCTGTGTTGATAAATTGGCAACGCTCAATTACCCATTAACTGGAAAATCAAATGTACAATTCTCAATTTAAAATTCCCAATTTGATCGGCCCTGAAATCCATCCACTGCCAGTTTTACCAATCCATGTCTGTGATAGAGTTATATATTTTCGAAGTATCTATGTCCATCCAGTGTTCTTGATAAACATCACATGCTTGGTGTCTTAATGTCATGTACCTGGCAGCTGGCATATTTATTCCATTATCCGTATGATCTAGCAATTCAAAAAATAATTGAATAACAAAGAAAACAATGAGAATTTACAGCACAGGAACAGTCCCTTCGGCCCTCCCAGCCTGCGCCGATCCAGATCCTTTACCTAAACCTGACTCCTATTTTCCAAGGTCTACTTCCCTCTGTTCCCGCCCATTCATATACCTGTCTAGATGCTTCTTAAATTATGCTATCGTGCCCGCCTCTACCACCTCCGCTGGTAAAGCATTCCAGGCACCCACCACCCTCTGCGTAAAAAACGTTCCACGCACATCTCCCTTAAACTTTCCCCCCCTCACCTTGAAATCATGATCCCTTGTAACTGACACCCCCACTCTTGGGAAAAGCTTGTTGCTGTCCACCCTTTCCATACCTCTCATAAGTTTGTAGACCTCAATCAGGGCCCCCTCAATCTCCGTCTTTCTAACGAAAACAATCCTAATCTACTCAACGTTTCTTCATAGTTAGCACTCTCCATACCAGGCAACATCCTGGTGAACCTCTTCTGCTCCCTCTCCAAGGCATCCACATCCTTCTGGTAATGTGGCGACCAGAACTGCACGCAGTATTCCAAATGTGGCCGAACCAAAGTCCTATTCAACTGTAACATGACCTGCCAACTCTTGTACTCAATACCCCGTACGATGAAGGCAAGCATGCTGTATGCCTTCTTGACCACTCTATCAACCTGCGTTGCCACCTTCAGGGTACAATGGACCTGAACTCCCAGATCTCTCTGCACATCAATTTTCCCGAAGACCCTTCCATTGACCATACAGTCCGCTCTTGAATTTGATCTTCGAAAATGCATCACCTCGCATTTGCCTGAATTGAACTCCATTTGCCATTTCTCTGCCCAACTCTCCAATCTATCTATATTTTGTTGTATTCTCTGACAGTCCTCCACGCTATCTGCAACTCCACCAATCTTAGTATCATCTGCAAACTTGCTAATCAGACCACCTATACCTTCCTCCAGGTCATTTATGTTGATCACACACAACAGTGGTCCGAGCACGGATCCCTGTGGAACACCACTAGTCACCCTTCTCCATTTTGAGACACTCCCTTCCACCACTACTCTCTGTCTCCTGTTGCCCAGCCAGTTCTTTCTCCATCTAGCTAGTACACCCTGAACCCCATACGACTTTACTTTTTCCATAAACCTGCCATGGGAAACCTTATCAAACACCATACTAAAGTCCATGTATACGACATCTACAGCCCTTCCCTCATCAATTAACTTTGTCACTTCCTCAAAGAATTCTATTAGGCTTTTAAGACATGACCTTCCCTGCACAAAACCATGCTGCCTATCATTGATAAGTCTATTTGCTTCCAGATGTGAATAGATCCTATCCCTCAGTATCTTCTCCAACAGTTTGCCTACCACTGACGTCAAGCTCACAGGTCTATAATTCCCTGGATTATCCCTGCTACCCTTCTTAAACAAAGGGACAACATTAGCAATCCTCCAGTCCTCCGGGACCTCACCCGTGCTCAAGGATGCTGCAAAGATATCTTCTAAGGCACCAAGCCATTTCGACCCTCGCTTCCCTCAGTAACCTGGGATAGATCCCATCCGGTCCTGGGGACTTGCCCAACTTAATGTCTTTTAGAATACCCAAAAACTTCCCCCTTCCGTATGACAACTTGACCGAGAGTATTTAAACATCCATCCCTAGCCTCAACATTCGTCTTGTCCCGCTCCTTTGTGAATACCGATGTAAAGTACTCATTAAGAATCTCACCCATTTCCTCTGAGTCCACGCATAAATTCCCTCTTTTGTCTTTAAGTGGGCCAATCCTTTCTCTAGTTACCCTCTTGCTCCTTATATACGAAAAAAATGCTTTGGGATTTTCCTGAAACCTGTTAGCCAAAGATGTTTCATGACCCCTTTTAGACCTCTTTATTGCGCCTTTGAGATTCGTCCTACTTTCCCGATATTCCTCCAAAGCTTAATCATTTTTGAGTTGCCTCGATCCCATGTATGCTTCCTTTTTCATCATAGCTAGTCTCACAATTTCTCCCGTCATCCATGGTTCCGTAATCTTGCCATTTCTATCATTCATTTTCACAGGAACATGTCTGTCCTGCACTCTAATCAACCTTTCCTTAAAAGAGGGCAGCACGGTGGCGCAGTGGGTTAGCCCTGCGGTCTCATGGCGCCGAGGTCCCAGGTCCGATCCCCGGCTCTGGGTCACTGTCCGTGAGGAGTTTGCACATTCTCCCCGTGTTTGCGTGGGTTTCGCCCCCAAAGATGTGCAGGGTAGGTTGATTGGCCACGCTAAATTGCCCCTTAAATTGTAAAAAATGAATTGGGTATTCTGAATTTATAAAAAAAAAACAAAAAACAAAAAAAAACCTTTCCTTAAAAGACTTCCATATTTCAAATGTGGATTTACCCTTAAACAGCTGCTCCCAATCCACATTCCCGAGCTCCTGCCGAATTTTGTTATACTCTGCCTTTCCCCAATTTAGTATTCATCCTTTCGGACGCCTCTTGTCCTTGTCCATGAGAATTCTAAAACTTACGGAATTGTGATCGCTATTCCCAAAGTAATCACCGACTGAAACATCAACCACCTGGCCGGGATCATTCCCCAATACCATGTCCAGTATGGCTCCTTCCCGAGTTGGACTATTTACATACTGCTCTAAAAAAAACTCTCCTGGATGCACCTTACAAACTCTGCTCCATCTACGCCTGCAACACTACACGAATCCCATTCAATGTTGGGGAAGTTAAAATCTCCCATCGTAACCACCCTATTGCTCCTACATTTTTCTATAATCTGTCTGCATATTTATACCTCTACTTCATGCTCGCTTTTGGGAGGCCTGTAGTAAAGTCCCAACAATATTACTGCACCCTTCCTATTTCTCAGCTCTACACATATTGCCTCAGTGCTCGAATCCTCCATCATGCCCTCCTTAATCACAGCTGTGATATCATCTCTGACGACTAATGCAACTCCTCCACCCCTTCTACCTCCCTCTCTATCCCTCCTGACGCATCTATTCCCTGGGATATTCAGCTGCCAGTCCTGCCCTTCCCTCAACCAAGTCTCAGTAATACCAATAGCATCATATTCCCATGTACTGATCCAAGCCCTAAGTTCATCTGCCTTACCTGCTACACTTCTTGCATTAAAACAAATGCACCTCAGACCACCTTTGCGTTCATCATCTCTTCCCTGTCTACTCTTCCCCTTAGTCACATTGAGTATATTGTCTCGTACCTTACTGGCTTTAATTGCTGTTTCTTTACTGACCTCTAACTTCCCAATCTGGTTCCCATCCCCCTGCCACATTAGTTTAAAACCTTTCCAACAGTGTTAGCAAAAGCACCCCCTAGGACATTCGTTCCAGTCCTGCCCAGGTGTAGTCCCTCCGGTTTGTAATGGTCCCACCGCCCCCAGAACCGGTTCCAATGTCACAAAAATCTGAATCCCTCCCTCCTGCATCATCTCGCAAGCCACGTATTAATTCTGACTATTCTTGAATTTCTACTCTGACTGTCCCGTGGCACTGGTAGCAATCCTGAGATTACTACATTTGAGGTCCCAATTTTTAACTTATCTCCTAACTCCCAAAATTCTGATTGTAGGACCTCATCCCTTTTTTTTAACCTATATCGTTGGTACCTATATGCACCACGACAACTGGTTGTTCTCGTTCCCCCTTCAGTATGTCCTGCAGCCGATTGGAGACATCCCTGACCCGAGCACCCGGGAGGCAACATACCATTCGGGACTCTCGTTTTCGACCACAGAAACGCCTGTCTACTCCCCTTACAATTGAATCCCCTATGACTATAGCCCTGCCAGTCTTTTTCCCGCCCTTCTGTGCAGCAGAGCTAGCCACGGTGCCCTGAGCTTGGCTACTATTGCCTTCCCCTGGTGAGTCATCTTCCCCAACAGTATCCAAAACGGTATACCTGTTTTGGAGGGCGATGACCGCAGGGGACACCAACACTGCCTTCCTGCTCTTTCTCTGCCTTGTGGCCACCCATTCCCTGTCTCCGTCACCAATCCTAATCTGCGGTGTGACCAACTCACTGAATGAGCTATCCACGACCTCCTCAGCATCGCGGATGCTCCAAAGTGAGTCCATCCGCAGCTCCAGAGCCGTCATGCAGTCTAACAGGAGCTGCAGCTGGACACACGTCCCGCACATGAAGATGTCAGGGGCATCGGCCGCGTCCCTGAACTCCCACATTGTGCACGAGGAGCATAACATGGGTCTGGGATCTCCTGCCATTTATACCCTTTACTTTAACTGATTACAAATATAGTATCAAATAATTAATAAGTGAAAGGAATAAAGATTTTACTTACCGATCACAATACTCCCCAACACACAAAGAGTTATATTTCTCCCAGCTACTGCTAATTGGAACACTTCCCTTGCCAACCAATCAGGTCACTGCTTTGCTGTGATGTCACCATTCAAGGTAAGTTTTTAAAGAGACAAACCTTCCAGACAACCACGGATTTATTTTGGTTAGAGGAGGGGATAGGAAAGGAAACACTGAGGAAGTGTTTCAGGTTAAATTGTCACTTGACAACAGCCCCTTCACAAACCACCTTCAAATTAGGCTGACCGCACTGCACGTATGCAAATCTCCCCGGAACAACCAATCAGTAGCTCCGCTCTGCTGCCCTCTGCTGGATGCTTGCTGGCACTCAAACTCCTCGGGTCTCTATCGCAGGTACATCTCCAAAGTAGGCTGACCGCACTGCACGCATGCAAATCTCCCCGGAAACAACCAATCAGTAGCACCGCTCTGCTGCCCTCTGGTGGATGCTTGCTTGCACTCGAACTCCTCGGGTCTCTATCACAGGTACACCTCCAAATTAGGCTGACCGCACTGCACGTATGCAAATCTCCCCGGAACAACCAATCAGTAGCTCCGCTCTGCTGCCCTCTGCTGGATGCTTGCTTGCACTCAAACTCCTCAGGTTTCTATCATAAGAACATAAGAACATAAGAACATAAGAACTAGGAGCAGGAGTAGGCCATCTGGCCCATCGAGCCTGCTCCGCCATTCAATTAGATCATGGCTGATCTTTTGTGGACTCAGCTCCACTTTCCGGCCCGAACACCATAACCCGTAATCCCTTTATTCTTCAAAAAACTATCTATCTTTACCTTAAAAACATGTAATGAAGGAGCCTCAACTGCTTCACTGGGCAAGGAATTCCATAGATTCACAACCCTTTGGGTGAAGAAGTTCCTCCTGAACTCAGTCCTAAATCTACTTCCCCTTATTTTGAGGCTACGCCCCCTAGTTCTGCTGTCACCCGCCAGTGGAAACAACCTGCCCGCATCTATCCTATCTATTCCCTTCATAATTTTAAATGTTTCTATAAGATCCTCCCTCATCCTTCTAAATTCCAACGAGTACAGTCCCAGTCTACTCAACCTCTCCTCATAATCCAACCCCTTCAGCTCTGGGATTAACCTAGTGAATCTCCTCTGCACACCCTCCAGTGCCAGTACGTCCTTTCTCAAGTAAGGAGACCAAAACTGAACACAATACTCCAGGTGTGGCCGCACTAACACCTTATACAATTGCAACATAACCTCCCTAGTCTTAAACTCCATCCCTCTAGCAATGAAGGACAAAATTCCATTTGCCTTCTTAATCACCTGTTGCACTTGTAAACCAACCTTCTGTGACTCATGCACTAGCACACCCAAGTCTCTCTGAACAGCGGCATGCTTTAATATTTTATCGTTTAAATAATAATCCCGTTTGCTGTTATTCCTACCAAAATGGATAACCTCACATTTGTCAACATTGTATTCCATCTGCCAGACCCGAGCCCATTCACTTAACCTATCCAAATCCCTCTGCAGACTTCCAGTATCCTCTGCACTTTTCGCTTTACCACTCATCTTAGTGTCATCTGCAAACTTGGACACATTGCCCTTGGTCCCCAACTCCAAATCATCAATGTAAATTGTGAACAATTGTGGGCCCAACACGGATCTCTGAGGGACACCACTAGCTACTGATTGCCAACCAGAGAAACACCCATTTATCCCAACTCTTTGCTTTCTATTAATTAACCAATCCTCTATCCATGCTACTACTTTACCCTTAATGCCATGCATCTTTATCTTATGCAGCAACCTTTTGTGTGGCACCTTGTCAAAGGCTTTCTGGAAATCCAGATATACCACATCCATCGGCTCCCCGTTATCTACTGCACTGGTAATGTCCTCAAAAAATTCCACTAAATTAGTTAGGCATGACCTGCCTTTAACGAACCCATGCTGCGTCTGCCCAATGGGACAATTTCTATCCAGATGCCTCGCAATTTCTTCCTTGATGATAGATTCCAGCATCTTCCCTATTACCGAAGTTAAACTCACTGGCCTATAATTTCCTGCATTCTGCCAACCTCCTTTTTTAAACAGTGGCGTCACGTTTGCTAATTTCCAATCCACCGGGACCACCCCAGGGTCTTGTGAATTTCGGTAAATTATCACTACTGCATCTGCAATTTCCCTAGCCATCTCTTTTAGCACTCTGGGATGCATTCCATCAGGGCCAGGAGACTTGTCTACCTTTAGCCCCATTAGCTTGCCCATCACTCCCTCCTTTTTTTTTAAAATGTTTTTTTTATTGAGTTTTCATATTTTATATATGACAAATTACAAGTTATTAGAGAGAGAAAAAAAAAGGAAAACACAAAAATTTTAACATGAATATTTACAGGTAAGCATCTTCATAACAATGCTTGCCATCAAACCCCCATACCGAGCCCGTAGCCCCCCCCCCCCCCCGCCCTCCCTCCCCCCGGCTACCTTCCCCCGATTCCCGTCCATTTTCCCCTGGTTCTTGGCCACCCGACTATTCCTCCTCCTGTCCGTTGGCCACAAACAGGTCCCGGAACAGTTGCATGAATGGCTCCCACGTTCTGTGGAAGCCGTCGTCCGACCCTCGGATGGCGAATTTGATTTTCTCCATTTGGAGAGATTCCGAGAGGTCGGACAGCCAGTCTGCAGCTCTGGGTGATGCTGCTGACCGCCAGCCAAACAGGATTCTACGGCGGGCAATCAGGGAGGCAAAGGCAAGGGCGTCCGCCCTCCTCCCCAGGAATAGATCTGGCTGGTCTGAAACCCCGAAGACCGCCACTATCGGGCATGGCTCCACCCTCACCCCCACCACTTTGGACATAGCCTCGAAGAAGGCTGTCCAGTACTCCACAAGTCTGGGGCAAGACCAGAACATGTGGGCGTGGTTGGCCGGGCCTCTCTGGCACTGCTCACATTTGTCCTCCACCTCCGGGAAGAACCTACTCATACGGTTTCTTGTTAAGTGGGCTCTATGTACCACTTTTAGTTGCGTCAGGCTGAACCTTGCGCACGTGGAGGTGGAGTTGACCCTATGCAGTGCTTCGCTCCAGAGTCCCCACCCTATCTCCATCCCCAGGTCGTCCTCCCATTTCCTTCTTGTTGCGTCCAGTACGGTGTCGTCCCTATCTACCAGTCGGTCATACATGTCACTACAGTTCCCTTTCTGTAGGATACTTGCGTCCAGTAGGTCTTCCAGTAGTGTCCGTCGTGGCGGTTGTGGGTATGTCCTTGTCTCCTTTCGTAGGAAGTTTTTGAGCTGCAGGTACCGTAGCTCGTTCCCCCCAGCTAGCTGAAATTTCTCTGTCAGTTCGTCCAGTGTTGCGATCCTGTCGTCCGTGTATAGGTCCTTGACTGTCAGTGTCCCCCCGTCCTGCCTCCACCTTTTGAAGGTGGCGTCAGTCAGTGCTGGTGTGAACCTATGGTTGTTGCAGATGGGAGCCTTGTCCGACATTTTGTACAGGCCAAGTTGCTGCCACAGTTGGTTCCAGGATTGGAGGGTGGCCGTCACCACTGGGCTGGTGGAGTGTTTTTTGGGTGGGGATGGGAGTGCTGCCGTGGCGAGGGCCCGGAGGGAGGTTCCCATGCAGGAGGCCTCCTCCGCACGCACCCACTCGGCTTCTGGATCCTGGATCCATCCCCTTACTCGCTCGGCTGTTGCCGCCCAGTGGTAGAATTGTAGATTCGGGAGGGCTAGCCCCCCCCTGGATTTTGTTTTTTGTATGACCTTCTTTGGGATCCTAGCATTTTTACCCCCCCCCCCCCCCCATACGAACGCCATGATATGTTTGTCCAGCGCTTTGAAAAAGGCCCTGGGGATGTAGATCGGAATGGATCTAAACAGGAAAAGGAACCTGGGCAGTACGTTCATTTTGATCGTCTGGACTCTCCCCGCGAGGGAGAGCGGGAGTGTGTTCCATCTTTGCAGGTCCTTTTTAACTTCCTCCATCAGGCTGGTGAGGTTCCATTTGTGGATCCCTTTCCAGTCATGGGCTATTTGGATCCCCAGGTAGCGGAATTTATTTCGGGCTTGTTTGAACGGCAGGCCCTTTAGTGCTGCCCCCCCCCCCCCCCCCTTGCGGGTGTACTGGGAAGAGCTCACTTTTGCTCATGTTGAGTTTGTAGCCCGAGAAGGCTCCAAACTCTTTCAGGAGCGCTATGATTCCGTCCATGCTGCTTTGTGGGTCCGAGATATAGAGGAGCAGATCATCCGCATAGAGTGAGACTCTGTGCTCTCTACCTCCCCTTCGGATCCCCCTCCAATTTTTTGCTGCCCTGAGCGCGATTGCTAGCGGTTCGATTGCTAGTGCGAACAGCAGCGGGGACAGTGGGCATCCTTGTCTGGTGCCCCTGTGCAGCTGGAAGTATTGGGATTTGGTATTGTTGGTCCGTACACTCGCCATGGGAGCGTTGTATAGGAGCTTTACCCAAGCGGTGAACCCTGTTCCAAGCCCGAACCGCTCCAGTACCTCTATGAGGTATTTCCATTCGACTCTGTCGAAGGCCTTTTCTGCGTCCAGGGAGACGATCACCTCTTGTGTTCTCTCCCCGGAGGGGGTCGTTATCACGTTCAGCAGGCGCCTGATGTTCGCGGTAAGCTGTCTACCTTTGACGAAGCCCGTCTGGTCCTCTGTGACCACCTCAGGTACACAGTCTTCTAGCCTTTTGGCTAGGATTTTGGCCAGTATTTTGGCGTCTGCGTTCAGCAGAGATATGGGTCTGTATGACCCACATTCCGTTGGGTCTTTGACTTTCTTAGGTATCAGCGAGATTGAGGCCTGTGCTAACGTGGGTGGCAGTGTGCCCCTAGCTAGCGAGTCTGTGAACATCTCCCGCAGGTGCGGGGCCAGCGCTGTCGCGAATTTTTTGTAGAAGTCCGCTGGGAATCCGTCCGGTCCCGGCGCCTTCCCCGGCTGCATGGAGCTAATGCTCTCCATGATCTCTCCCAGTGCTAGTGGTGCTTCCAGATCCCGTTTTCTGCCCTCTCCCACGACTGGTATGTCCAGTCCATCAAGAAACCGGTTCATCCCAGCCTTCCCCGTTGGGGGCTCCGAGGTGTATAGCTCTTGGTAGAAGGCCTTGAAGGTTTCGTTAATCCTCTCTGGTTCTGTTTCCCACGTGCCTCTGGTACCTCTGATTTGCGCAATTTCCCTGCTGGCTGCCTGCTTTCTCAGCTGGTGTGCCAACAGGTGGCTGGCTTTGTCTCCGTGTTCGTACAGGGGCCCGCGTGCCTGGCGGAGTTGGTGTACTGCTTTCCTGGTGGAGAGCAGGTCAAAGTTCCTTTGTAATTCTTTTCTCTCCGCCAGGAGCTCTACGGTCGGGGCCTCGGAGTATTTACGGTCTACCTCCAGTATGGAGTCGACCAGCTTCTGCCTAGCCACCCTTTCCTCCCTATCTCTTTGCGCTTTGTAGGCTATGATTTCCCCTCTTAGTACGGCCTTAAGCGCTTCCCAGAACGTGGAGGATGAGACCTCCCCGTTTTGGTTGTTCTCCGTGTATTCCGCTATGGCCCGCGCTATCCTTTCGCTGAAGGCCTTGTCAGCTAGTAAGGCACCGTCCAGCCTCCATGTGGGGCGCTGGGCCCTTCCCGTCTCCAGCCGCACGTCCATGTAGTGTGGGGCGTGGTCTGATATCACAATTGCGGAATATTCCACCTTGTCTATCCCTGGAAGCACCGTTTTCCCCACCACAAAGAAGTCAATTCTGGTATACACATTGTGTACTGGGGAGAAGAAAGAGAATTCTTTCTCCCCCCGGGTGGGCGAATCCCCAGGGGTCCACTGCTCCCATCTGCTCCATATAGTGACTGAGTTCCCTTGCCATGTTTGAGGTTTTCCCCGTTCTGGGGTTTGATCTGTCCGTCTTTGGGTCCTGTGCACAGTTGAAGTCCCCCCCCCATGATTAGTCGGTGCGTCGCTATGTCCGGGATTTCTGCCATGGTCTTTTGGATGAAGCTCGTGTCGTCCCAGTTGGGCGCGTACACGTTAACTAGAACTACCGGCGCCCCATCCTGGGCCCCGCTGACCATGACATACCGTCCTCCTGGGTCCGTAACCGTCTTTGTCGCCCTAAACATTGTCCTCTTGCCAATCAGGATCGCCACCCCCCTGGCCCTTGCCCCATAACAGGAATGATAGGTTTGTCCCACCCAGCCCTTTCTTACCCGCAGTTGGTCCTGCTCCCTCAGGTGCATCTCTTGGAGGAAGACTATGTCGGCCCTCATGTTTCTAAGGTGGGTGAGGACTCTAGATCTCTTCACTGGGCCGTTAAGTCCCCTTACGTTCCAGGTGACTATTCTGGTGGGGGGCTTCTGCCCCCTTGCTCCTGTGGGGTTAACCATATTTGTCCGGTGGACGCGCCCCTGCCCTCTGGGGTTTCCCTTTGTTAGGGGGCCGTCCAGGATGTCCACTATCACTGCTCTCCCCATGCGGTCGGGTCCCTGCGCTCCGGGGTTCCCCCTTGTCCCGGGGACACCCGCCATGGCCGTCCACTGTGTGTCCGCCACGCGGGTAGTCCCCTGCACTCCGGGGGGCCCCTTCACCCACAGACCGTACTGGGTGGGTGGTTGCAGCGGTTCCCTGTTTCGAGCCCTTGTCCGTGGCACTTTGTGGCCCTATTCCCTTTCTGGCCTCTTTTGGCCCTTCGTCCCTGCATTTCCCCTCCCTGGTCTCTCGCCCCCCGAGTGCCCCCCCCCCCCCGCTCTATCCCTTTTCCCCCCTCCCCTGTATACCCCTCCATTGCCCCTCTCTCCCCCATTCCTGTCCCCATTTGCTCTCCCACCTTTGATGGGTGATCCCCCCCCTCCCCTGCCTGGCGCCTTCCCCCCTGTTGGGGGTGCGCTGCGGCCCTGCTCTGTTGCGCACCCCCGTCGCTAGCTTTACTGCTAGCACGGTGGCTCCCCTCTCGGAGGTTGCTGTCCCGCTTCTCCTCTCCCCTCTCCAGTACTCCCGTTCCCTCGTGCCGGGGCCTGGCCTCCCACGTGGAGCGGGCCCGTGGGCATTGGGTTGTTTTTCGTTCTGGGTGTTCCTGCCAGGGGGGAGGGGGCTGGCTTTGCCTCGCCCCTCCCCACCCCCCCGTCGGCATGACGTTTCTCCTTGCCATGGGCCCCTCGTCCCTACTTCCCATGGCGTTTTTCCAGCCCGTGCTCCTCGACGAATCTATTCGCCTCGGCAGGGGCTGTAAAGAAATATTCCTTGTTTTGGTATGTGACCCAGAGTTTTGCTGGGTACAGCATACCAAAACGTACTTTGTTCTTGTAGAGAGCTGCTTTCGCTCTGTTGAACTCCGCCCGTCTCTTAGCTATGTCCGCTCCAAGATCCTCGTAGATTCGGATGGCGTGCCCGTTCCATTCGCAGGCTCTATTCTCCTTGGCCCAGCGCAGGATTGTCTCCCTATCCCGGTACCGGTGCAGTTTGGTTATAACTGCTCTCGGTTTTTCCCCTTCCTTGGGCTTCGGGCGCAGTGACCGATGAGCTCTGTCCATTTCCGGTGGGGTGGGAAAAGTTTCCCGCCCCACTAAGGAGCCCAGCATCGCAGCCACGAATGTTGTGGGATTTCTACCCTCGATCCCCTCTGGCAGGCCCACTATCCTAATATTTTGCCTTCTCGAGCTGTTCTCCTGATCGTCTACCCTGCCCTTCAGGCTCCCCTGTGTTGCACTCAGTTTCGCCATTTCCCTCTCCAGGGACATGACCCGGTCGCTCACGTCAGTCGCTGCCTTCTCCAGCTCTTTAATGGTTGCCCCCTGGGCTTCCAGTATCTTCCCTTGGGCATCCACTTTCTTCCCTTGGGCATCCACTTTCTCCTCCATTCTGGTCAGAGTCTGCTGCACCCCTGACATGGCCTTGGTCACTGCTGCCTGTGCTGCGGCCTCTGCGTCTGCTTTTAACTCTGCCTTGATTGCCTGCAGCTGCTCCCTTACCACCTCGGCAAAGGCTTCCTTCCAATTCACGCCCCCCTCTAACCCCAGGGGAGAGGTTGCCCGCCCGTCCAGCTCTTTTGGATGCGGCGATACATCCTTCCCGCTGCTTCGCGTGTTGATTCGTTCGCCCAAGCTGGTTTGCCCTTTGCCCCGTCTACTTCCGGTGCCCCCTTTCTCTTGGCTCCCTTCTGGCATTTTTTTCTCCCCCTTCCCCTTCATCTTTTTTTCTCTCCTTGTTCTTCTTTTCCCCCTTTTCCGTACCCTATTTTTATTTTATTTATTATTATTATATATATATATATATATATATATTTTTTTTAAAATAAAAATTTATTTCCCCCCTTCTTTCCTTTACCCCTTTATTTTACCCCTTTTCTCTTTACCAGTTTTCTTTTGGGGTTTTTTTTTAAAAAACAGAAATATAAGTCTCTTTTTTTTCTTTTGTTTTCTCTCCCCACTCACCCAGGAGAGAGAGAGAGAGAGTCTCTTTGTCCTTACCACGTGGTGGTCACTGCAGTTGGGGGGGGGGGAGGGGCGAGTGGGCCAGTGGTCGCTGCCGGTAAGGGGGGGGGTGCCCCCGCTGCTGGTTGGGGGGGGTCCCCGCTGCTGGTTGGGGGGGGGTCCCCGCTGCTGGTTGGGGGGGGGGTCCCCGCTGCTGGTTGGGGGGGGGTCCCCGCTGCTGGTTGGGGGGGGGTCCCAGCTGCTGGTTGGGGGGGGTCCCCGCTGCTGGTTGGGGGGGGGGTTCCCGCTGCTGGTTGGGGGGGGTCCCCGCTGCTGGTTGGGGGGGGGTTCCCCGCTGCTGGTTGGGGGGGGGGGTCCCCGTTGCTGGTTGGGGGGGTCCCCGCTGCTGGTTGGGGGGGGGGGGTCCCCGCTGCTGGTTGGGGGGGGGTCCCCGCTGCTGGTTGGGGGGGGGGAGAAAAGAGGGCCCGCCGCTGCCGCACTGCTCCCGGCCCGCGTCTGGGGGGGGGAGAAAAGAGGGCCCGCCGCTGCCGCACTGCTCCCGGCCCGCGTCTGGGGGGGGGGGGGAGAGAGAGAAGAGGGTCCGCCGCTGCCGCACCGCTCCTGGCCCGCGTCTGGGGGGTGGGGGGAGAGAGAAGAGGGTCCGCCGCTGCCGCACCGCTCCTGGCCCGCGTCTGGGGGGTGGGGGGAGAGAGAAGAGGGTCCGCCGCTGCCGCACCGCTCCTGGCCCGCGTGGGGGGGGGGAGGGAGAGGGGTTGGACCTGCCGCTGTTGGGCTCGGGGTGTCGCCGCCGCTCCTCTGCGTCGCCTCTCCGCCTCCGCTCGCTCCTCCTCCGCTGCCGCTTCTCCTCCGCTCGCTCCTTCTCCTCCGCTGCCGCTTCTCCTCCGCTCGCTCCTTCTCCTCCGCTGCCGCTTCTCCTCCGCTGCCGTTTCACCTCCGCTCGCTCCTTCTCCTCCGCTGCCGCTTCTCCTCCGCTCGCTCCTTCTCCTCCGCCGTCCGGCCTGTCGGGGGGGTTCCTTGTCTGGCGCTTGCGGGAGCCCCTCTCCCTGCGACCTCCTCGTTCGCCGCCCGGAAGTCGAATGATCACGCCCTCCTTAGTGATAACAATCCTCTCAAGGTCCTCACCTGTCATAGCCTCATTTCTATCAGTCGCTGGCATGTTATTTGTGTCTTCCACTGTGAAGACCGAACCAAAAAACCTGTTCAGTTCCTCAGCCATTTCCTCATTTCCCATTATTAAAACTCCCTTCTCATCCTCTAAAGGACCAATATTTACCTTAGCCACTCTTTTTTGTCTTATATATTTGTAAAAACTTTTACTGTCTGTTTTTATATTCTGAGCAAGTTTACTCTCATACTCTATCTTACTCTTCTTTATAGCTTTTTTAGTAGCTTTCTGTTGCCCCCTAAAGATTTCCCAGTCCTCTAATCTCCCAGCAATCTTTGCCACTTTATATGCTTTTTCCTTCAATTTGATACTCTCCCTTATTTCCTTAGATATCCACGGTCGATTTTCCCTCTTTCTTCCGTCCTTCCTTTTTGTTGGTATAAACCTTTGCTAAGCACTGTGAAAAATCGCTTGGAAGGTTCTCCACTGTTCCTCAACTGTTCCACCATAAAGTCTTAGCTCCCAGTCTACCTTAGCTAGTTCTTCTCTCATTCCCTTGTAATCTCCTTTGTTTAAACACAAAACACTAGTATTTGATTTTACTTTCTCACCCTCCATCTGTATTTTAAATTCCACCATATTGTGATCGCTCCTTCCGAGAGGATCCCTAACTATGAGATCATGAATCAATCCTGTCTCATTACACAGGACAAGATCTAGGACCGCTTGTTCCCTCGTAGGTTCCATTACATACTGTTCTAGGAAACTATCGCGGATACATTCTATAAACTCCTCCTCACGGTTGCCTTGACCGACCTGGTTAAACCAATCGACATGTAGATTAAAATCCCCCATGATAACTGCTGTACCATTTCTACATGCATCAGTTATTTCTTTGTTTATTGCCTGCCCCACCATATCGTTACTATTTGGTGGCCGATAGACTACTCATATCAGTGACTTTTCCGCCTTACTATTCCTGATTTCCACCCAAATGGATTCAACCTTATCCTCCATAGCACCGATGTCATCCCTTACTATTGCCCGGATGTCATCCTTAAATAACAGAGCAACACCACCTCCCTTACCATCCACTCTGTCCTTCCGAATAGTTTGATACCCTCGGATATTTAACTCCCAGTCGTGACCATCCTTTAACCATGTTTCAGTAATGGCCACTAAATCATAGTCATTTACGATGATTTGTGCCACCAACTCATTTACTTTATTCCGAATACTACGAGCATTCAGGTAAAGTACATTTATGTTGGTTTTTTTACCTCTGTTTTGAATCTTAACATCTCCAGTTTTATTCCTTTTGTTATTACTGGGCCTATTCACTGTGCTCCCCTCAGTCACTGTACCTTGTACTGTCGCCCTTATGGATTTCTGACTATGTCTTCTCTGCCTTGCACTTTTCCCCTTACTTCCTTTTGTTTCTGTCCCTGTTTTACTACCTTCCAACTTCCAGCATTGGTTCCCATCCTCCTGCCACATTAGTTTAAACCCTCCCCAACAGCTCTAGAAAACACCCCCCCTAGGACATCGGTTCCAGTCCTGCCCAAGTGCAGACCGTCCGGGTTGTACTGGTCCCACCTCCCCCAGAACCGGTCCCAATGCCCCAGGAATTTGAATCCCTCCCTCTTGCACCATCTCTCAAGCCACGCATTCATCCTATCTATCCTGACATTCCTACTCTGACTAGCTCGTGGCACTGGTAGCAATCCTGAGATTACTACCTTTGAGGTCCTACTTTTTAGTTTAACTCCTAACTCCCTGAATTCCGCTTGCAGGACCTCATCCCGTTTTTTACCTATATCGTTGGTGCCTATGTGCACCACGACAGCTGGCTGTTCACCCCCCCCCCCCCAGAATGTCCTGCAGCCGCTCCGAGACATCCTTGACCCTTGCACCAGGGAGGCAACATACCATCCTGGAGTCTCGATTGCGTCCACAGAACCGCCTGTCTATTCCCCTTACGATCGAGTCCCCTATCACTATAGCCCTGCCATTTTTCTTCCTGCCCTGCTGTGCAGCAGAACCAGCCACGGTGCCATGAACCTGGCTGCTGCTGCCTTCCCCTGGTGAGCCATCTCCCTCAACAGTATCCAAAGCGGTATATCTGTTTTGCAGGGAGATGACCGCAGGGGACACCTGCACTGCCTTCCTACTCTTGCTCTTTCTTTTGGTCACCCATTTTCTATCTCCCTCAGTAACCTTCACCTGCGGTGTGACCAACTCTCTAAATGTGCTATCCACGACCTCCTCAGCATCGCGGATGCTCCAAAGTGAGTCCATCTGCAGCTCCAGAGACGTCAAGCGGTCTAACAAGAGCAGCAACTGAACACACTTCTTGCACGTGAAGGAGCCAGGGACAGTGGACGTGTCCCTGAGCTCCCACATCGCACACGAGGAGCATGACACGGGTCTGGGATCTCCTGCCATGTCTTAAACCCTTGGTAAACTTAAACAACTACAATTTCAAAATAAAAATAAATAAATTAGACAATGAAAAGAAAAAGAGAGACTACTTACAAGTCACTTACCAGGGTTAAAGAGCACCTCCTCACTCTCTGCACCGAATTAACTCACTGCACCAAATTACCAAGTTTAAATCTATAAATCTCTCACTCTGTATGAGTCTCACTATCACTATCGCAGGTACACATCCAAATTAGGCTGACCGCACTGCACGTATGCAAATCTCACCGGAACAACCAATCAGTAGCTCCGCTCTGCTGCCCTCTGCTGGATGCTTGCTTGCACTCGAACTCCTTGGGTCTCTATCGCAGGTACACCTCCAAATTAGGCTGACCGCACTGCACGTATGCAAATCTCCCCGGAACAAACAATCAGTAGCTCCCCTCTGCTGCCCTCTGCTGGATGCTTGCTTGCACTCGACCTCCTCGGGTCTCTATCGCAGGTACACCACCAAATTAGGCTGACCGCACTGCACGTATTCAAATCTCCCCGGAACAACCAATCAGTAGCTCCGCTCTGCTGCCCTCTGCTAAATACGTTCAGTCCTGATGCCGAGTGAAACATGGTGGGTTGTCATTCTATTACGCATGGGCATTGAAAAACATATGTTAATTTCAGTCTTCATATATATGTCCAAAGTACACTTGTGGGAAAAAAAGAGCACAGGAGGCATTTTTGAAAGATAAAAGATACGCACGTAAAAGATTGCGTTTAGTGCAAAGCTTGAAACACATGGACACGATAGGTCCCTAAAGCATAGCCTTTGTCTGACTCGAGGAAGAAACTTGCTATAACTTTTTGCGAAAAACTCCAATTTATTTGATGTAACCGCAAACATCCTGTCTACCACAATAACAGATGACAGATTGTGATGGGTATTTTACCAGAATCCAAACATTATGGTAGAGATTGAACGGGAAAACGGTGCACGATTTTGGCTCGAATGCCTCACATCATCATACTCGCGGAATCGTTGTCTGTGTGAAGATTGCACATACTGGGGAAGCACGGTAGCACAGTTGCTATCACAGTTGCACCACAGCTCCAGAGTCCCAGGTTCGATTCCCGGCTTGGGTCACTGGCTGTGTGGAGACTTGGGAGTCCTTGTTCACAATTCTCTTCAGGTTAATGTGCAGGTTCAGTAGACAGTTAAGAAGGCAAAGGAAATATTAGCATTCATGTGAAGTGGACAATGATACAAGACCAGCATATCCTTCTGAGGCTGTATAAGGCTCTGCTCACACTCAATTTCGAGTATTGTGAGCAGTTTTCGGACCGTATCTAACGAAGTATGTGCTGGCCTTGGACTGGGTCCAACGGCGGTTCATAAGAATTATCCCTCGATTGAAGAAGTTGCCATGTGAGGACCGTTTGAGGACTCTAAGTCTGTACTCGTTGTAGTTTAGAGGGATACGAAGCGATCTTATTGAAACATACAAGATACTGCGATACCCAGATAGAGTGGACGTGGAGAGGGTGTTTCCACTTGTAGTAAAAAATAGAACCAGAGGATACCATCGCAGACTGAAGGCATGATCCTTCAAAACAGAGATGAAGAGTTATTTCAGCAGTCAGAGGGTGGTGAATCTGTGGATCTCTTTGCCGCAGAAAAATGTGGAGGCCAATTCACTGAGTGTCTTTAAGACAGAGATGGATAGGTTCTTGATTAATAAGGGTATTAGGGGTTATGAGGAGAAGGCAGGAGAATGGGGATGAGAACACATCAGCCATGATGAAACGGCTGAGCAGAATCGATGGGCCGAGTGGCCTAATTCTGCTCCTATGTCTTATAGTCTTATGGTCTGCTTATGTTTCCTCTGGGGCTCCTGTTTCCTCCCAGAGTCCAAAGATGTGCCGGATAGGTGTTTTGGTCATAACAAATTAATGAAAACTAAGCGGTAATGGCGGAGGGAGTGACTGATTGAGAAACGCATACCAATTCCCTGGGTGTTTCGTTCTGGAATGTGTTACATATCTTCACTGTTATAATTTCAACCATTTCACGATTCAGTACCTCTGAGTGAGCATTTTAGATAACATATTAGTGGGCGTCACGATTTCACGGAATTTGCTCAGACATTTTCTTTTCAGATATTATGTTCGGAGGTGTTTTTTTTAAATCGAGATTCTACCTGCAGCTACCATCTTGGTGGCGTACTCACTCCTACTCCAACAGACCAACACTATGATACTCCCAAAACTGACATATATTTTTACTCACTTTCTTACGCATTGAGTCTAACTCAGACACAATGAATCAAAAACAAAGAAAAGTACTAAACAGTGCGCTCATCATGGTGCCGGTAGAATCTCAAGCCTTCTTCATTTCCCAGGTCTGGGTCCATCTATTTCCATGCTATTCATGTGTATGTCAAGGCAACTTCAAATGACACGACCGCATCTGCTTTCACAACCTCCTCCGTTTTCGAATTCCAGGCACCCACCCCGCTCTGTGTCAATAATGTCCCTAACACACCTCCTCTAAAACTTTGCACACGCAACTTAAATCTATATCCACTGGTAATTTACTCATCTTCCCTGGGAAATAGTTTCTGACTATTCATTTCTTCCAAGCCTCTGAGACTCCTGTACCCGACCATCAGTTCGCCCGGCAACCTCTGTCGATTCAGCGAGAACAAAGTGAGTTTATCCAATCGATAACGATACGATCTTGTCTTGTGGATCTATCTCCTCTTTGAGTTGATTGATGACACATTTTCCGTCAGCTTGTATCAGGCTGTCCCTGATTCCTTCTGCTTTACGGAAGAGCTATCTCAGCGATAAAACGGAGACATAAAAAATAAAATAAAACAGCTATTTCGTAACCCATGCTTCCATTTATGTGGCACACGGTCTGGGTTTCAGACAGGTAATAACGAGTATATTTAACATTGAGGCTCAACTCCTGTTCAAAAAAACCTGCAAGTATACTTGTCAAAAATTATGTACCTGTTTCCCTCAAGCCCCATTATATCTGACCAACGAAAGTGGATTGCTCTGGCGGTCCTCCTGAGACATACCTTCCCTGCACCAGCCGCACCCCGCAGATAGTTAAAGTGTCATTGAAAGTGTTTCACGTTAAATTTAAGAATGTATGTGGTTCTAATACAAAACAAAAAATCCCTTTTGTTTGTGATTAGTTCTGACCTCTGCCAGTGTTTTCAACCAGGCGTTGTTTCCTTCAGTCGATATGTCTATTTTTGAATTGCAAAACAGTAAATGGCCCCATGAAAGCAGCCGTATCGAACAGACACATGAATGAGGAGAAGATGTGGAAGTTGAGTTTCTTTCTTGTTGCTTGAAAACATTCAAACAGTTAAATTAGTTGCCAATATTGATGAAGTCGCAGAAAAGAAGCATTACTATTTAATGTCCGGAATTTATGATATGTTGGATATTATACTCCGCATAAAGTGCCACACTTAGTCCTCAATGCAGCGGTCTGATTTCTGAATTGCAATCAATCGACTGTGATAACAAATATTTGTGGAATAAATAATGTTTTATTCGATTTTACGACACAGAATTTAAAAAGACAAATGATGGTAAGGTCGGCAGAAAATGTTTTTACTTCGATGTGCAACATTCACACCGTGCCGTCAGTGCAGCACAAACGAATCGCCAGGAGGTGAGAAAGTTCAGCTCGAAATGAGATTGCTTATGAATAGGATCATGAGCAGATCAACAATACTCACGAAGCACTGTGATATTTCTGCGAAGTAAATATTTACAGAAGATTTAATTTAAATGACCTCCATTCTACATGGTAACTTTTTTCTATTTGCCAATTTTTTACGATCCATTCAAAAATACGTGCTCCTGAAACAGTGATCATATTCGCCAATTTATCGCTATGTTCATCAGTGCCAGCCACGACACGTAACTTGAGCCAATATTTCCATTTTGGAAACCCCCGGGTATCCGCTGCGGAGGTCGTTTAAGACTGTTCGCTGGTCTCACTCGGAGGTGACCAAGAGGGAACTCCACAGCAGGATGCTATCGACCACGCTGAGTTCCAACAATTTTGTGGATAAAGCTCTTAATTTCACTGGGTATTTGGGTGCTGGATCCCGTCGAGCACTAGCGTTGGAACCCTGGCCAGCAACGTTCTTTTCATGACGATGGATTTGTTTGAATGTCCGTCACAGGCAACGAGTCCATAAATTTGAAGGTTGTGATTGTGTCCTCCAATGCCATTGGCGTTAATTTACTCGTGGCGTAGTGTGTGCGGCGGGACTTTTCATGCCTAGCGATGTTCAAAAACATACACATCTGCCTCCAAGAGGAGAGCACAAAAGTGAATGCGGGAGGCTGCCAGTGGTGGAATTGACTTTCCCTCCTTGAGCTACTATAATACGGTTTCTTATCTATTGGAAACCATCTAAGGCGAACACACTTTCCAAACATTATTTTTCCATGTGTGTTTTACGAAACCCGTCTGGTCCTCCTCGATGACTCCCGGGACACAGTCCTCCATTCTGGTTGCCAGAATTTTTGCCAGCAAATTGGCAGCTATATTCAGGTGTGGAGGACCCACACTGAAGCTGATCATTCTCCTTATTCAAAATGAGCGAAATCAATGCCTGCGACATCGTTAGGGGGAGGGGTTCTCTCTCCTTTGCCTCGTCGAAGGTTCTTAGCAGGAGTGGGCTCAGTAGCTCCGACAACCTCTTATAAAATTCTACAGGGAAGCCACCCGGAACCGGGGACTTGCCCGACTGCATACTTGCCTGTCCCTTAACTCCCTCCTCCAACTCAATCGGAGCCCCTAGTCCCTCCAGCCGCTCCTTAACCACCCTTGGGAAACCAAATCAATCCATAAATTACTTCATCCCTTCCCTTATCCTTGGGGGTTCTGACTCGTATAGCTTCTGTTGCACGTTTTACTTGAGTGTATTACGCGTTTATTGGAGTGTATTAAAACGCCTCCGTTTAAAGGCCGTGTGCTTAACACTACTACAGCTCTGTGTATGTAATTTCAGCTCGTAGTCGCCAGGTGCCGTATTTAGACACCTCACAAGTATTTCAAGGTCAGGTTCAAAGTAATAAAACTAAACACCGATTAGTAAGTTCAAACGATTGTTATTTATTATACAAATATAATAAATACGCATGCATATGCTAAAGACTAATACTTATTTCTACTATTAAACGACTAAATACTTATCTAAGTAGGAACCAGCAAGGTCAGGGGACAAGGCCTTTGTTCCTTTCTGGACTGCACCTTCTGTTCTCTAATAGTCGGATAATGTAGAAGCAATGCTGGGTTCACGTAGCGAGCATCGTTTTGGCACTTACTGAACGATGGCTGGTGCTCAACGGCTGGTGATGGACGACAGGATCTGGAGGCTGGAGTCGGAGTCAGGATGCAACAGCAGATCGGGGCCGGAGTCAAAACAGCAGTCCAAGCCGGAGCACAAAAACAGACAGAACCATGTGCGGGCATTATAGGTCCCCCAATGTCCGTGCCTCTTCGGGGCGGGCCTTTACCTGCCATGTATCGATTGGGTCATTTCCCAATCGATATCTTACAAATCCCCCAATCTGAGGGTCTCTTCTCGATGGGTGGGGCGGTCTCTAGGGTCTTTTGTGATGGATACTTCTGGTGTCGTTTCGTCTGGGCGTCCACTCAAAGTATCCATTCAAACTCAAATGTTGCTATTGTGTGGGCCCAGATCTGGATCGCCTCATTACTATGCAAAACGTTTTGCTGTTTACACCTTTGGTTGAGATCTTGCACCTGGCCATAAACTAGTTTCGATACGTGCAGAATGCTAATTAGCCTTTGCAAACTGCTTGTCCTGGCTAAGACTGTTTTCTCCCTACAGCCTTAGCAGTTCTCCATTTTGTTAGCCCAGTGTCCATCTTAGGTGGCTACATTCCCTCCTTGTGATCCTCACAATAAAATTGTGAAGGATCACCTATGCACGTTGCTTCGAGTGCTTCGGGGTGCCTTCTTTGTGTTCCCTGACCTCGACAAGTTCCTGGGCGTCTATTCTGTCCTTGACTATGGGAAGAATTTTTTTTTTACCTGACATCTCTACTTGGCGCTATGTCAAAGGGGACATGCATTACCAAAACCGGGAACCTCTACGTATCACAACTATCCTTATCTTACCTTAAACATTTTATTACAGTCTAAATCTTATTCATTCATACCACATTACATAACATTTCCTGTCTCGGCAGTCGAGTTCAGAACAATATAATACATGGGTATCTTTTATTCACATAGTGCTTTATTCATTGAGGGGCTGGGGGGCTTGGTGGAAACCGAAAATAGGGGATAGAACTCCATAGACGGTTGAGGGGCAGGAACGGGAGGCTCTCCTTTTCCACTTCCTCAACCTGAGGGTCTGTACGATTATGCAGAGGATTGCAATCACTAGTAGTGATTCGATCACGTATGACATGGAGTACCATGTCATAAATTTTGTGCACCAGGTCTGAACTTCACTGATCAGAGCTGAGCACGGGGGAGTTGGTGTGAGGGAAACATTGACGGCGGGGGCTGTGGGGGAAACGTGACTCGCTTCCACACATACAAATATAACATTTAACAGTAATAGGTAGGCTTCCATCATTGTCTTCTCTTCGTTCTCTTTCTCTTCCTCCTGTATGGTCGATCCTTGCTGTGAACCCTCTTTCGTCCTTCGAAAGCTATGGGATCAAGCACAGTATCTGTCAATACACAGTCTAATATCCGTACTTGTTAGTGTATCTGTCCTCTAATTCCAATTGACCCATTAAAATGACTGGCCAAGTCACACCCTGTGACTCCCCTCATTTTTTTTTTCAAAAGCGAATTTTATGAACAGAATACACCTAACAACTTTCCTTCTGCGAGCCGTCTCGCAGGCTCTGCTAATTTACCATCCGAATGTTCCTGGATGTAAATAGCATGTGGGACGGCGGCCTAAGGGCTACCTAACGAAAAATGAAAACAAATTTGAAACAAAAGGTCGAATGGGTTGCGTATGGGCCGCTACGGGTACGATTTGAATGGGATCCCCGGGTAAGGCGTGCCGTGCCGTACCCGAGCTTGGCTGACCAAAGTGGGTTCTCAGACAGGGCGGGTCCTCAGTGCCGTTTGTCCACTGCCTGAGTAACCTGGATTAAACGGGCAAGAATGTGTTTACCGTGGGTTTGCAGCCTCTATTCGCCGAATAGAGGGGCACCTAAAAAACAAGGGAGGAGCCAAGATGCTCCTTTTGAAAGTTGAGCTGGGCTTCAGATATTGTAGCCGATAAGGTGAGCTGGTCACAATCTTTTCAGCTGAAAAGACCTGCAATCAAACTCTTAACATATTAACAAGGAAACAAACATAATATCACAAACAAACATACGTGCAGGTTCCATCAGAAAGGATATCGCTTCCCTCAAGCGGTTCCTATTTTACATCATCTGGACACCTCACTTTTTCTCTGCCTCTGTGAACAGGGTCACAAAGGGGTTGCCGTATCGGGATTCAGACACCGTGTCATCCTGCTCTCCCGGATCCCACACCCTTGTGTGGATCAGGCATGACATTTTTGAATTATGTGACCGGGGGTCACTTTCGTCATTACGGACAAGTCTGTACGAATTGTCCCTGTGCCAAAGTAGTGGGTCTAAAAGTGAATGGGTATTGTCGGGGTAGTCGGGGTCGGGTGGTGGGTCTGGATATTTGATATAAGTGACTTCCATGGGGTCACTGGAGTCGGGGTCATAGTCGCTGCAGTGTGGGCTGTAGTGTTGTGTGCTGTGGCTGTCCTCAGAGTCAGTGTCTGTATCGCTGTCTCTGCTGCGGCAGCTTGTGGGCGTTTCGGGGCGTGGTCTGTCATGGTCAGTGGGCGGAGTCGTGGGCGAGTCCGATGAAGAACTGGTCTGTGAGGGGGATGGTGGTAACGTGTCTCTGGTGGGCGGGGTGAGGTGTTCTGCTGCGTCTAGCAGGACATGGTGTGCATGGTTGGACTGTGTTCCATATGCCTTTAGCTGGTTAATATGGAACCACGCGGTCTTTCCATTGGGATATTTTATCTTGTAAACTGAGGGGCTAATTTTATCCGAAATTGAATATGGGCCGGAATATTTTGGTACCAAAAAACTGCTGGGGTTAGATACAGATAGCATTACCTGTTGCCCAACCTGGAGTTCTGTGGGGGGTACGGTCTTATTAAAGCATGCTGTGCTTTGTCTACGCCGTTTTCCCAGTTGAACTGCGGCTGCGATCTGTGCAGACCTCACAGTCTCAACCAGGTCTTTAACTGCCTTTTTATGTGTGAGGGCCGTCACTTCGGGGCTCGTCATGTCCAGTCCTAAAAGGAATTCTGTACCTTTCATAGGGCGTCCGGTCATGAGTGTGTGTGGTGTGTATCCTGTGGAAGTTGAAACTGTGTTTCTGATAAATATGAGTGCAAATGGGAGCACTGAATCCCATGTTGAGTTGTTCTCTTGAACCATTTTTCCAAGTGTGGATTTTAGGGTCCGATTCATGCGCTCTACAATCCCGCTGGACTGTGGGTGATACGCAATATGAAAGTTTTGTTTAATGCCGAACATGGTCAGGACTTTCTCCATGACACGTCCTGTGAAGTGAGATCCCTAGTCCGAATCTATACTTCTGGGTAAACCCATCTCGTGAAGATGTGGTGGGTCAGGATTTTTGCAGCTGTCTTAGCTGTATTCGTTCTTGAGGGGAATGCCTCTACCCATTTGGTAAAGGTATCAATTACCACCAGAACGTATTTATAGCCATTCCTACAAGGGGGCAATGGTCCTATAAAGTCGATCTGGAGGTTTGTCCAGGGGCCATTAACTGGTCGAGTATGCCGAAGCTGTGCCTTTTTAGAATACCTCTCAGGGTTATTCTGGGCGCAAATAAGGCAATTCTCGATGTAGTGGGTTACATCGGTCCTTAGGTTAGGCCACCAACAGAGCTGCCTGAGGTGCCTCGTGGTCGTGTCGATCACTTGATGTCCATGCCCGTCATGGAACAAGGCAATCATTTGATTTCTGTCCTGCTGCGGGACCACATAAAGCTGGTCCTTGATAATCACACCCTCATGTGTGGTCAGTGCGTGTCTAAATTTGTTGTACTGAGGCACAAGGTTGCCTTTAAAAATCTCCCTGAGATCCTCATCCTGCTTCTGTGCTTCAGCTAAATCCTTGATATCGGTCTGTGAGACTTGAACTGCGCTCACAGGGGCGCTAGCTGGTGCGCTAGCTGGGGCTGTCCACAAGTGTCCTCGCCTGGAACCTGCTTTAGCCAGTGCGTCGGCTTTTACATTCCCAGGGGGGGATGACCTATGGTGGCTTCTAACTTTTATAATGCTGAAGGTTCTGTCCTTCGCTTTATCTAAAATGTGGCGGAGTAAAGGGGCTGATGGAAGGGGTTTTCCGTCTGCGGAGACAAAACCTCGTGTCCTCCACAGGGGTAGAAAATCTGTTAGACTGTTGCAGACATATAGACTGTCCGAATATATGTCCGCCGGGCTGGGGAAAGAATCGTGGTGGTCCACTATAGAAGCTATGGCCGCGAGCTCTGCTGCCTGCGCGCCTAAGTGACCTGGCAATTTTAAAGCTATTTCTTCGAGTGCGCGACCCTGCGCGTCCTCGACATCGATGGCGCATCCCGTGATATGCTCACCTTCTAAAACCGTGGATGAACCGTCCACGTATATCCGTAGTGGGCCACACGTGTCTGTGTGTTGGGGGCTTTGTCTTGGGTTCCCTATCTTCCTGGGGGGTGTCTTCGCTATGAAGGGTCCTGTGTTGTGTAGGGGTGCTACAATTGCACATTCATGGGGCTGTCCTGGATATTGGAGGTTGTCGGCTAAAAATGTGTGTGTGCGGGTCCGTTTCACCGTAATGTCCCGTCCTTGTAAGAGTAGTGTCCACCTAGCTGCCCTAATCTGGCTAACTGAACCGTCCTTCAGTCGACCGTCTAGGAGTAACTGTGTGGGGGTGTGCTCGGTCAAAATGGTGATGGGGTTGAGTCCGGTAATGTACGAGAAGTACTGAACTGCCCATAAAACTGCAAGGAGGTGCCTCTCGCTGGCTGAAAATCCTTGTTCCACTGGGTCTAAAAGTCGGGAGGCATAAGCCACTGGTCTTAGCTGCTCGTGCCGTTCCTGAAGAAACATGGCCAAGAGGGTCAGATCTGTGCTCGCTACCTCTATTGCATAGGGGGAAAGGTGGTCTGGGACTTGCAGCGCGGGTGCTGCGCTAAGGGCTTTCTTTAACTCCTCCACAGCCTCTGTATGCTGCGGAAGCCATTCCCAGGGTGCTCCTTTCTTAAGGAGGTCTGAGAGTGGGGCTGCCTTTGTCGCGAATCCGTCAATGTTGTTCCGACAATAACCAACCAGTCCTAAGAATGACCGGAGGGCTGAAACATTCTGGGGAAGGGGCAATTTGACAATCGAATCAATTCTTTTGAATTCGATCTCGCGTTTGCCGTGTGTGATGACTGTACCCAAATACATCACTTTATTTTCCAAAATCTGGGCCTTTCTTGGGTTAACTTTACATCCAATTGAGGTTAAAAGTTCCAGGAGCTCGGCCAGAAGCGTAATGTGCTCTGCCTTTGTGTCTGTCTGCAGTAGTAGATCGTCTACATACTGTACCAGACATTCGGGGCGGGAAAATCTTTCTAAACCATTCACCAGCTGTCGGTGGAAGATGGAGGGGGAATTGTGGAATCCTTGTGGAAGGCATGTCCACATATACTGTTGTGCTTTGAAAGTGAAGGCAAATTTGTACTGGCACGCCTTTGCCAATGGGATTGACCAGAAGCCGTTGCTAATGTCCAATACCGTGAAAAATTTGGAGTTGAGTCCCTGTTTGAGCATGGTCTCGGGACTTGTTGCTACCGTGGGGGCTACTGCAGGGGTTACTTTATTGAGCTCCCGATAATCGATGGTCAGACGCCATGATCCGTCGGGCATTCTCACTGGCCAAATAGGGGCATTATTGGTCGAGGCTACTGTTCTAAGCACACCTTGCTCCAATAAGCTACCTATCACTTTCTCTATTTCTCCCTCTGCTTCTAGGGGAAATCTGTATTGTTTCTGTGGTCGGGGGTCAGGTCCGGTAACGTGAATTTGTCCAGTCATTCTGCCACAGTCGTGCCGGTGACTGGCAAATGCTGTCCTGTGTTTATTTAATACTGCCTTTACTTGTCTGTCCGTGTTTAGTGCAGTCAGGTCAAATGAATAGTCGCCTACTGCGCTAATCCGATTGGCGTAATCTCCTACTGTGAGAGTAGCGGGTGCTCTGTCTGATCTCGCCATTCACCAGACACACTGGTTTACTGGGTCAAACGACAGGCTATGGGCATTCATGAAATCTAACCCCAGGATGTGGTCTGCTGTCCGGGGAAGATTTACTAGAACGACGGGGTGTTTGGTGGAAATGTTCCCTAGCTGGATTGCTACGGGTGCTGTAATGTGTCCCTGCTGCGAGTGTCCTGTGAAACCGCTAAGTGTGATGGTGGAGGTGGTCGGCCACGTGTCTGCCTGTGCCGTGGTGGTGGAATTAATCGTGGTGCGGGACCCTCAGGTGTCCCAAAGTAACTCTATGGGCTTCCCTCTAACCTTAGCTGTGACTACCGGTCTTCCGGATTGATCCCAAAGAGTGTCACAGACCGAAGTGGGGGAGCCCGAACACCGTCAGTCCGTCCCGTCCACATTGGTCTGTCCTGACTGTATCCCTATACTATGGATTGGTTTGGCTTTATTCCTGTTCAGAGTGCCTGTCTGCTGGCCTCTCTGTGATCTTTGGGGTGCATTACATTCCTTAGCCCAATGTCCTAACTGGCTACAGTTGTAGCATTCCTGCGACTTCTGTGGAGGGCTGTTCTTTCCTTCATTTAGCCATGCGGGGTTTTGGTGCGCTCTCACTGCCTGAATGTCCGCTGCAGCCTGAGCTTCTTCTGGGGACTTCACTTTGCCTCTGCCCTGAACTGATTGCTCCCAAGCGCGGGACAATCTTTTCAGGACCCACTTCTCATTATGGGCCTCTTCTGAGGGGTCATAACTGTTGCAAGCACTCTGTCCTGCATCTGTGGCATGGGAAATTATGGTGCGCGTCCATTTAACCATGTTTTCACGGTTCAAATGGGCTCTATTTAAATCGCCGAAAACTGCGTTAAAATGGATCCACAGCCTTCCTGCGAATGCTGTGGGGTGCTCTGTTTTCTTCTGTTGGCACTTGTTAAGTCCTTCTACTGGGTCACCTCGATTATACCCTATGGCATCTAAAATGGAGGTGTGCATTTCCTCTAGGGTGCCTCCGCCAACGTTCTGTGGGTCGGGGACGGCTGCTACAACCGATTGGTCTAAACTCAGAACCGTGAGCTTAACCTGCTCGCTCTCGTCCAGGCCGTACATGGTTGCCTGTTGCTTTACTTTTGCGAAAAATTGGTGGGGGCCTGCGGTGGGGAGAAACGGAGTGATCTTCTCACACGCATCCCTGAGTTGGGTTACAGTTAAGGGGGTGGTGTAAGTGATATCGGGTGCGCCTTCTGTGGTCGCTTCCCTTTGGGTGGTGACTGGATTCATTGGTGCGGTAACTATCTGATCTGTGGGGGGTTGGGGTGCTTGTCTTTTCTGCTGCGCTGCTGGCGCACATGTTCCCTGAACATAACGCTGCGCTGTCTCGCTTAATTCCTTCCAGTCTGGGGCATTCTCCTCATCTAACTGCATTCCAAAGGTGATTTGGTACCCATTTTTCACTGAAAGCAGCGATTGCAGCTCCGCAATCTGCTTCCTGCATTTTGCATGGTCTACTGTACTCTGTCTTTGTTCTGTGGTGGCAGCATGGAGTGCTCTTAAAGCTGCCTTTAGGTCAGAGCATTGCCTCTGCAAAGCCTCTACCTGCTTCTCTGATTCTTCTCTTATCAGGACGGCACGTTGCACGTCCTGATAGGCCTTTTCGTTCTGGGTCTGGGAACTGCTGAGATGGGCTAGACAAGACTGATGTGCCCTCTTGGCATCATCTACCTCTCTACCTTTCTCTGCCAACTTCCCTCTAAGTTCCATGTTTTCTTTCTCGATGCCCCTGACATCCACTTTACTCATTCGATTTCTCTCTTCTAATTCTGCCCGGAGCGTCTGAACGACCTCCTCTGTGCCTCGCAATTGTGCCAAACAAGACACGATTGCCATCGGCTTGCGTGCTTTACTAAGGTTTTTCTTATGAATTTGAGAGAGGTTCTCCCACCAAGTATGTCCTATACTTCCGGGACCTGTCTCCTCATTCATACAGAATTTTTTCCAAAGGGGCCATCCCTTTCCTTGCAGATACTTGCGGAGTTCCAGCTCCCACACGGGACACTGACCTACTCGGCTACTGTGGTCGCTGCGACCACAAACCGTTCTGGATTCATCAGGCGTTCCATTGCCTGCATGGCCATTTTCTCTGACTCACTTAAATTTGGAACAGGGGGTGTTGAGGTTATGTCTCACGAAACGGGTAAGGCTTACGCTATGTTCCGTTCACAAAACTCCCGAAAGTTTGTCGCAACAAAATGCTTTCAGGTTTTCATTACAACCCTGTTAGTACGCATGCACAAAACACACTTCCGAATTACGTTTATTCGTTTGAACACCTTGATTACTTGTGATTTCTTTTCTTTTTCTTCACTTGGATTTCGGATTCAAATTTCAGGGTCCTCGACGGAGTGGGGGTGCCACTTGTAACCGCGTCCCGGCGGAGTCGCCACTAAATGTTGCACGTTTTACTTGAGTGTATTACGCGTTTATTGGAGTGTATTAACACGCCTCCGTTTAAAGGCCGTGTGCTTAACACTACTACAGCTCTGTGTATGTAATTTCAGCTCGGAGTCGCCTGGTGCCGTATTTAGACACCTTACAAGTATTTCAAGGTCAGGTTCAAAGTAATAAAACTATACACCGATTAGTAATTTCAAACGATTGTTATTTATTATACAAATATAATAAATACGCATGCATATGCTAAAGACTAATACTTATTTCTACTATTAAACGACTAAATACTTATCTAAGTAGGAACCAGCAAGGTCAGGGGACAAGGCCTTTGTTCCTTTCTGGACTGCACCTTCTGTTCTCTAATAGTCGGATAATGTATAAGCAATGCCGGGTTCACGTAGCGAGCGTCGTTTTGGCACTTACTGAACGATGGCTGGTGCTCAACGGCTGGTGATGGAAGACAGGATCTGGAGGCTGGAGTCGGAGTCAGGATGCAACAGCAGATCGGGGCCGGAGTCAAAACAGCAGTCCAAACCGGAGCACAAAAACAGACAGAACCATGTGCGGGGTCTACCTTTATAGGTCCCCCAATGTCTGTGCCTCTTCGGGGCGGGCCTTTACCTGCCATGTATCGATTGGGTCATTTCCCAATCGATATCTTACAAATCCCCCAATCTGAGGGTCTCTTCTCGATGGGTGGAGCGGTCTCTAGGGTCTTTTGTGATGGATACTTCTGGTGCCGTTTCGTCTGGGCGTCCACTCAAAGTATCCATTCAAACTCAAATGTTGCTATTGTGTGGGCCCAGATCTGGATCGCCTCATTACTATGCAAAGCATTTTGCTATTTACACCTTTGGTTGAGATCTTGCACCTGGCCATAAACTAGTTTCGATACGTGCAGAATGCTAATTAGCCTTTGCAAACTGCTTGTCCTGGCGAAGACTGTTTTCTCCCTACAGCCTTAGCAGTTCTCCATTTTGTTAACCCAGTGTCCATCTTAGGTGGCTACACTTCCCATAAAACTCCTTGAAGACTTCATTGATCCTCTCTGGGGTACACACCGTGTTACTCTCCTGATCCCTCACTCTCTGAACTCCCTGGCCGCATCCCTCCTGCTATATTGGTGCACCAGCATCTTACTGGCTTTCTCCCCGTACTCGTAGACTGCCCCTTTCACTTTCCTCAACTGTGCCTCCGCCTTCCACGTGGTCAGAAAATCAAACTCTGCCTGTAATCTCCGGCGCTCCTTAGGCAGCACCCCCTCGGGGGCCTCAGCATACTTCCTCTGTACCATAAGTATCTCTCCCACCATCTTCTCCCTCTCCGCCCTCTCCCTCATCTCTCTGTGGCAGCTAATAGGGATTAACGGCTCCCTGATGACCACCTTCATAGCCTCCCAAACTGCTGCCGCTGTTAACTCCCTTGTGTCATTCATTACCAGATAGTTCTGAACCCTTCTCCTTATCCGCCCACACATCTCTTCATCCGCCAGCAGCCCTACATCCAGTCTCCGGAGAGGGTGCTCCCCCGCTCTGCCACCAGTAACAGGTCCACCCAATGTGGGCATAGTCCGAGACTTCAAAGGCCGAATACTAACCCCCTCCACCCTCGGGATTAACGCCCTGCTCAACACATAAAAGTCAATTCGCAAATAGACTTTACGGATGTGGGAGGCAAAGGAAAACTCCTTCGCCCTAGGCCTCGCGCGCGAATCTCCACGGATCCACGCCCACATCTGATCCAGGACCGCCCACAGGGGTCGTGGTCACCGTCGGACTCTTTCCCGAACTGTACTTAGACTGGTCCAACGGCGGTTCCAAGACAGTATTGAAGTCTCGTCCCCCCCCCCCCCCCCACCCAAATAATCAAGTTACTTGTCTCCAAGTCCGGGATTTTAACCACCACGCGTCTCATCAATTCCACATCATCCCAGTTCGGGGCATACACGTTCACGAACAACACCCAGGCCTCCTGTAGCGTACCACTCACCATTATGTACCTTCCCCCCTTGTCTGTCACGATGCTTTCAGCATTTAAAAAAAAAATTATATTTAGAGTATCCAATTCATTTTTCCAATTAAGGGTCAATTTAGCGTGACCAATCCATTTAACCTGCAGATCTTAGGGTTGTGGGGGCGAAACCCACGCAAAAACGGGGAGAATGTGAAAACTCCACATGAACAGTGGCCCAGAGCCTGGATCAAACCTGCAGACTTCGGCGCAGCGAGGCAGCAGGGCTAACCCACTGTGCCACTGTGCTGCCCTTACTAACCTGAATTGCCACCCCTCTGGTCTTTGAGTCTAGCCCCGAGTGGAACACCTGGCCCTACGATCACCTCTTTAAACTCGTCTCGTCAGCGAATTTTAAGTGTGTCTCCTGCAGCATAGCCACGTCCGCGATCAACCCCTTTAGATGCGAGAACACGAGCAAAATCTTGACCGGCCCTTTCAGGGCCCTCACATTCTACCTGATCAGCCTGGACGGGGGTTAACCCCCCTCCCGGCCGAATAACCATCTTCCTTTTTCAGCCTGCCATGTAACCGCGTCCTGCCCGCTCGCTTCTGCCCTCCCGCTGGAGGCCACCCCTTCCTGACTCTCCATTTATCCCCAACAACTGGCTCCCCTTTAGTTAGCAAAGCAGCATCCCTTCTCCCCCTCCCCAGTCCCCCGCTACCACACCCCCTGCCAAGGATCCGCTTAGCAATTATTATCCCCATTGCGCTTCCGTAAGTAAGCTGACCCATGCTGTCACCGGCCGTTCCCGCCTCTATCTCCAAACTTACTATTGTCTCCTCCTTCGAGCCCCCAACCCCCCTCCCCCATAGGGTAAGAGGGCAAGTTCCATCCGAATCCATTCCTTGCACCGAACAACACAACCCGGTCGTTGCCCCGCCCCCTGAAATAGAAACAGGAAAAGAACAGCAAAGAAACTTAAATTCTACAATCTTACACCAGGCCAACACCCGATGACACATCCCCGCCAGCGCGTTTCACCCACGTGCAGCTGCCCCTTTGTTCAAGTCGAGATTTCCACTCGCGGGAAGGTGGGGGGGGGGGTGGTGGCTACGGGTCCGTTATATGGGTTTGTTCTCATGGTTTTATGCTTATTTCTTTTTCTTGTTAATTTATTGTTTTTGTATTGGACGGGAGGGGTAAGGTTTTTCTCTGTTGTGATCAAATTTGTTGTTGAAAACTTGAATAAAAATTATTCCAAAAAAAATGAAGGACAAAGCCACAAGCGATAGTCTGATGGCAAGCTAAGGCCCAAAAAAATTGTACATAAATGCCTATAAACATGTGCCTCGACCATATTGGGGAATGTAAAATATGTATGCCGGTTAAAGAGGGTGGCCACAGTTGTTATTATGAAGATGCTTGCCTGTAAATATACATGTTAATTTTTGCGTGTTTTTTTCTAATAATTTGTAATTTGTTGGATATAAAATATGAAAACATAATAAAAAACATTTCCAAAAAAAAATCTCAACGCCTCATCCGGAGTATCAAAATAATGGTGCCTGTCTTGTTCCGTTATTAAAGTCTCGCCGGATTCAGGAGCACGAACGTCACCCTTTTGCTGTGGAGGACCGCCTGAGCCCGGTTGAAACACGTACGCCTCCTCGCCAGTTCAGTTCCCAAGTGTGGAATAGGCGAATTTCGCCGTTCTCGCACTTACTGCTCCGTTTCTTCTTTGCCAAACGCAGGGCACGCTCCCTGTCTGTAAATCGTTGGAACCTTATCAACATCGCCATCGATGGTTCGTTCGCCGTCTGCTTCCATGCGTGTAACCAATGTGCCCTGTCCAATTCCAAGGGCTGCGGGAAGGCCCCCGTGCCCATCAGCATCCCGAACATTACAGTCACAAACGTGCTAACGTCCGTGCCCTCCGCACATTCAGGGAGGCCCAGGATCTGCAGCCTGTTACTCCGAGACCTATATTCGAGGTCATCCAGCCTCTCCTGACATCTCTTCTCCAGGACCTCCTGCGCTTCCACCCGGACCACCAGGCCCAGGATCTCGTCCTCATTCTCAGATACATTCCTCGCTACCATCTTTCCCGCAGAGGCCGTCATATTGGCCAGCATCTCCGTTTTTAGTTCTGTGGAGCAGCTCCTTAAAAGTCCTGTTGCTCTCTGGCCCACTGGGTCCACGCTTACCCATCCGCACATTTTGTCCTCTCGAACCCGCTGTCTCCTTTCCCGCAATTGCTCGTTTGCTCCATACAGCTCCGGGGTTGCGGTGGGGGGGGGGGGGGGGGGTGGGAGGGGGAGGAACTTCTCCAACGTCCGGTCCAACGCCGGTATCTGCTCTTCAAGTACCGCTACCGCCCCGTTTAACGGCCCGAAACCCCGATCCCGGCGATAGCTGCCGTGTGTGGACGTAGATTGTCATGGCCGCTACCGGAAGCCCGCTAAACATTTGATAACGCTGCAAGTCTCTTCACCAAAACGGCGTGGCGCGTTACCACCTGACTTTCGAACCCCCTAACACCCACCCCCCCACCCACCAACTATGTTATTCAGATGCAAACAATGCCTCCTGGAGCTCCAAAACTTCAACATATCTTCAAAACTGGAAACTTCGACAAGAAAGCCTTCTCGATTGGCTTTGCAAATTGAGAAGAAAAGTGGATGCAGTGTTTTTTTCTTGTCTCTTTGAAAGGGTTATGCGGACGAATGAGCTGAAAGTGGCCCGTGCAGTTGTAAAACTGTTGCAAGATTCCGTACAGCGAAACAAAATCTATTTGTTGACGGGAATGCATTTTCATGCCGACAAGTGCACGATAAGCACATGGAATTCAATTTGCTCGCCCAGAACTGTCATGCATGTGCATCTGCCTATTGCAGGGATCTTTGCAATGTAAAGGCACATAATAGTTTAAAGGAGACGAAATAACCTTGTGAGCAGAACCGATGAAAGCGATGACGTCATAGGGTAAGGTTAAGGAGGTCATGAGGAAACGCATGTACAGTTTTTATCTTGTCATGTTCCTCGTTGGTCAAACCATATCTTTATGAGAGAAACATTTCAATCAGACATCACATTCGTTCAAACAGACGAATGAGAGAGTCCATTATAAGGATCTTGTCAGAAATAAATATGGAATAGGTAACTTCAAATGAACATAAGATTCAACTGAACATTTCCCCTGCTGACTCTGATTGGCTTCCGGACTAATTTGGGCAGCTTTTCCATAGCATTTTCAATTGCAAACTTTCTGTAAACATCCTTCTGGTTTCAGAATAATCTTCGAGTTTGGATTTCGATTGTCCTTGCAGAGATTTCAATATCATAGAACAAACATAGAACAAACAGTACAGAAGGAGCCCATTCGGACCATCGAGTCCACATCGAACCACTTAAGTCCTCACTTGACCCTATCCCCGTAACCCAACAACCCCTCCTAACCTTTTAGGTCACTAAGGGCAATTTATCATGGCCAATCCACTTAAACTGCACGTATTTGGGCTGCGGGAGGAAGACGGGGCACCCGGAGAAAACCCACGCAGACGTGGGGAGAACGTACAGACACTGCACAGACAGTGACCCAGCGCGGAATCGAACCTGTGACCCTGGCGCTGTGAAGCCACAGTGCTACCCTTTTGTGCAACCGTGCGATTCCTGCCTCTATTCACGCAAGAAATTGATTATAGAACACTACAGCGCAGTACGGGCCCTTCGGCCCTCGATGTTGCGCCGACCTGTGAAACCATCTGAAGCCTATCTGACCTACACTATTCCATTTTCATCCATATGTCTATCCAGTGACCACTTAAATGCCCTTAAAGTTGGCGAGTCTACTACTGTTGCAGGCAGGGCGTTCCACACCCCTACTACTCTCTGAGTAAAGAAACTGCCTCTGATATCTGTCCTATATCTATCACCCCTCAATTTAAAGCTATGTCCCCTCGTGTTGGTCATCACCATCCGAGGAAAAAGACTCTCACTGTCCACCCTATCTAACCCTCTGACTATCTTATATGTCTCTATTAAGTCACCTCTCAGCCTTCTCCTCTCTAACGAAAACAACCTCAATTCCCTGAGCCTTTCCTCGTAAGACCTTCCCTCCATACCAGGCAACATCATAGTAAATCTCCTCTGAACCCTTTCCAAAGCTTCCACATCCTTCCTATAATGTGGTGACCAGAACTGCACGCAGTACTCAAGGTGCGGCCGCACCAGAGTTATGTACAGCTGCAGCATGACCTTGTGGTTCCGAAACTCAATCCCCCTGCTTATAAAGGCTAGCACACCATATGCCTTCTTAACAGCCCTATTAACCTGGGTGGCAACTTTCAGGGATTTATGTACCTGGATGCCGAGATCTCTCTGTTCATCTACACTACCAAGAATCTTGCCATGAGCCCAGTACTCTGCATTCCTGTTACTCCTTCCAAAGTGAACCACTTCACACTTTTCCGCATTAAACTCCATCTGCCACCTCTCATCCCAGCTCTGCAGCTTATCTATGTCCCTCTGTATCCTATAACATCCTTCAGCACTATCCACAACTCCACCGACATTCGTGTCATCTGCAAATTTACTAACCCATCCTTCTACACCCTCTTCCAGGTCATATATAAAAATGACAAACAGCAGTGGCCCCAAAACAGACCCTTGCGGTACACCACTAGTAACTGAACTCCAGGATGAACATTTGCCATCAACCACCACCCTCTGTCTTCTTTCAGATAGCCAATTACTGATCCAAACAGCTAAATCACCTTCAATTCCATACTTCCTTATTTTCTGCAATAGCCTAACCGTGGGGAACCTTATCAAACGCCTTACTGAAATCCATATACACCACATCAACAGCTTTACCCTGATCCACCTGTTTGGTCACCTTCTCAAAAAACTCAATAAGATTTGTGAGGCATGACCTACCCTTCACAAAACCGTGTTGACTATCACTAATCAACTTGTTCTTTTCAAGATGATTATAAGCCCTATCTCTTATAACCTTTTCCAACATTTTACCCACAACCGAAGTAAGGCTCACAGGTCTATAATTACCAGGGCTGTCTCTACTCCCGTTCTTGAACAAGGGGACAACATTTGCTATCCTCCAGTCTTCCGACACTATTCCTGTCGACAAAGACGACAAAAAATTCAAGGACAAAGGCTCTGCTATCTCCTCCCTGGTTTCCCAGAGAATCCGAGGATAAATCCCATCTGGCCCAGGGGACTTATCTATTTTGACATTTTCCAAAATTGCTAACACCTCCTCCTTTTGAACCTCAATTCCATCTAGCCTGGTCGACTGAACCTGAGTGTTCTCCTCGACAACATTGTCTTTCTCCAGTGTAAACACTGACGAAAAATATCCATTTAACGCTTCCCCTATCTCCTCTGATTCCACACACAACTTTCCACTACTATCCTTGATTGGCCCTAATATTACTTTAGTCATTCTTTTGTTCCTGATATACCTATCGAAAGCCTTAGGGTTTTCCTTGATCCTATCCGCCAACGACTTTTCGTGTCCTCTCCTCGCTCTTCTTAACTCTCCCTTTAGGTCCTTCCTGGCTAACTTGTAACACTCAAGTGCCCTAACTGAGCCTTAATGTCTCATCCTAACATAAGCCTTCTTCTTCCTCTTGACAAGTGCTTCAACTTCCTTAGTAAACCACGGTTCCCTTGCTCGACAACTTCCTCCCTGCCTGACAGGTACATACTTATCAAGGACACGCAGTAGCTGTTCTTTGAAAAAGCTCCACATTTCGATTGTACCCATCCCCTGCAGGTTCCTTCCCCATCCTATACATCCTAAATCTTGCCGAATAGCATCATAATTGCCTTTCCCCCAGCTATAATTCTTGCCTTGCGGTATATACCTATCCCTGCCCATTGCTAAAGTAAACATAACCGAGTTGTGATCACTATCACCAAAGTGCTCACCTACATCTAAATCTAACACCTGGCCGGGTTCATTACCCAGTACCAAATCCAATGTGGCCTCGCCCCTTGTTGGCCTGTCTACATACTCGTGTCAGAAAACCCTCCTGCACACACTGCACAAAAACTGACCCATCTATAGTACTGGAACTATAGTATTTCCTGTCAATATTTGGAAAGTTAAAGTCCCCCATAACAACTACCCTGTTACTCTCGCTCCTGTCGAGAATCATCTTTGCAATCCTTTCCTCTACATCCCTGGAACTATTCGGAGGTCTATAGACAACTCCCAACAGGGTGACCTCTCCTCTATTGTTCTTAACCTCGGCCAATACTACCTCAGTAGACGAGTCCTCAAGCGTCCTTTCTACCGCCGTAATACTTTCCTTGATTAACAATGCCACACCCCCCCCCCCTCTTTTACCATCTTCTCTGTTCTTACAGAAACATCTAAATCCTGGAATCTACAACAACCATTCCTATCCCTGCTCTACCCATGTCTCCGAAATCTCCACAACATCGAGATCACAGGTACCAACCCATGCTCACTACTCGACCTCACTACTCTCAACATCCTGTACACTGGGACTACAATTTAGGTTCCCATCCCCCTGCTGAATTAGTTTAAACCCCCCTAAGAGCACTAGCAAATCTCCCCCCCGCCAGGATATTGGTACCCCTCTGGTTCAGGTGAAGACCATCCTGTTTGTAGAGGTCCCACCTACCCCAGAATGAGCCCCAATTATCCAGGAAACCAAAACCCTCCCTCCTGCACCATCCCTGTAGCCACGTGTTCAACTCCTCTCTCTCCTCATTTCTCACTTCACTAGCACGTGGCACGGGTAACAACCCAGAGATAACAACTCTGTTTTTTCTAGCTCTCAGCTTCCACCCTAGATCCCTAAATTTCTGTCGCAAATCCCCATCTCTCTTCCTACCTATGTCGTTGGTACCTATATGGACCACGACTTGGGGCTGCTCCCCCTCCCCCTTAAGGATCCCAAAAACACGATCAAAGACATCACGAACCCTGGCACCTGGGAGGCAACACACCAACCGTGAGTCTCTTTCGTTCCCACAGAACCTCCTGTCTGTTCCTCTAACTATGGAGTCCCCAATGACAAGTGCTCTGTTCCTCTTCTCCCTTCCCTTCTGAGCAACAGGGACAGACTCTGTGCCAGAGACCTGTGCCCTATTGCTTACCCCTGGTCAGTCGTCCCCCGCAACAGTATCCAAAACGCTATTCTTGTTAGAGAGGGGAACGACCACAGGGGATCCCTGCACTGCCTGCCGGTTCCCTCTCCCTCCCCTGACGGTAACCCATCTACCTTCTTCTTTTACCTGAGGTGTGACTACCTCCCTATAACTCCTCTCAATAAACTACTCCGCCTCCCGAATGATCCGAAGTTCATCCAGCTCCAGCTCCTGGTCCCTAACGCGGCTCTAGAGGAGCTGGAGTTGGGTACACTTCCCGCAGATGTCGTCAGCAGATTCACCTGAGGAAGGAGCTGCGCTCCGAAAGCTCGTGTTTGAATCAAACCTGTTGGACTTTAACCTGGTGTTGTTAGACTTCTTACCAGGTTTAAATTGAACAGCTAATTTTTATCTAAGATTTCACCAGGACTACAGCTATGTGATTATTTAAACAGTTACATAGAATCACAGCTCGAATCTGAGTATTCTCGGCCTGAGTATTCTCAGGCAAGGTCTTACATCATGGGTTCTTTGTCGGCTTGGCCTGGATTGACGGATTGGTGTCCTGCGTGTGAGGTACGGGGTTAGGGTCCGAATTATGTTGCAGGGGTGAGGGACAGCTCCAGGGGACGGGGGTCATCTATCCGCGCTAGTGACGTGATAATGGTGGAACCTTTCTTGGGAACCAAATGCCTCCATTGGACTCACATGGTGCGATGCAGACTTCCTCGGTTCCAACGACAACTTGAAAATAGAGGGATTGTCGTGATATGACAGTAGATAAGGTCTGTCATATTTGGGGGCCAAGAAACTACAGGGCTACAAATTCCCGACCATTATCTTTTTCCCAACTTCGTACCTTACCGCCAAGTGGGCCTTGCTTGGCTCTTTGCACTTGGCTATTTTAAAGACTGTGTCTCGCTGCACAGCCTAACGTTGTCGAATAACGTTTTTACCTGTGCTGGCATATTTTAGGGCAGCAAACAAATACTGGTGTTAATAAATGTAGCCGAGCAATGGCTCAATTCCTCGCACAGCTCACCCAGTCATTAGAGGGTGTTGGGTAGATGCGAATGAATTGAATACCAAGTTCCATATTACCAGTAAAACGAAGGGTAGGACTTTATTCCAGGCCGAGCTGCTCTGTTGAATGGTTTAACAAATTATGTTTTGAGGGTATTGTTCTTCCAAACGCATCAGAGATAGATGTATTTCTGATTTAAAAAACGGGAACAGATAGGTTGGTGGATTTGGGACCTGGAAGATACCATCAATTATCTGATCGGGTGGTGGAGCAGGCTTAACGGCCTACATTTGCTCTTAATTCCGATGTTGCGTTGTTTCTGCTCACACAATCCTACTGGACTGGGGGCTGCTGAAAACTACGCAAATGCTTTTTTACGTGAAAAATGCCAGTACCGCTGCATTGCCTGTGCAGTCAAGTTCGTGATCTGGACTGAGTCGTTGGACGGGAAGGGGGTTTAGAACATAGAACATAGAACATAGAACATTACAGCGCAGGACAGGCCCTTCGGCCCTCGATGTTGCGCCGACCTGTGAAACCACTCTAAAGCCCATCTACACTATTCCCTTATCTTCCACATGTTTATCCAATGACCATTTGAATGCCCTTAGTGTTCGCGAGTCCACTACTGTTGCAGGCAGGACATTCCACGCCATTACTACTCCCTGAGTAAAGAACCTACCTCTGACATCTGTCCTGTATCTATCTCACCTCAATATAAAGCTATGTCCCCTCGTGCTAGACATTACCATCCGAGGAAAAAAGCTCTAACTGTCCACCATATCCAATCCTCTTATCATCTTGTATGCCTCAATTAAGTCACCTTTTTACCTTCTCTCTAACGAAAAAAGCCTCATGTCCCTCAGCCTTCCCTCATAAGAGATTCCCTCCACACCAGACAACATTCTGGCAAATCTCCTCTGCACCCTTCCCAAGTTTTCCACATCCTTCCCATAATGCAGCAACCAGAATTGCACGCAATACTCCAACTGTGGCCGCACCAGAGTTTTGTACAGCTCCAACATGACCTGATGCCTCTGAAAATCAATCCCTCTACCAATAAAACTTGACAGACCGTACGACTTCTTAAGAAACCTCTCAACCTGGTGGCAAATTTCAGGGATCTATGTCCATGGACACCGAGATCTCTGTGCTCATCCACACTACCAAGAATATTACCATTAGCCCAGTACTCTGTCTTCCTGTTATTCCTTCCAAAATGAATCACCTCACACTTTTCTGCATTAAACTCCATTTGCCACCTCTCAGCCCAGCTATGCAGCTTATCTATGTCCCTCTGTATCTTGTAACATCCTTCCACACTGTCCACACCTCCACCGACTTTTGTGCAAATTTACTCACCCATCCTATTACGCCCTCCTCCAGGTCATTTATAAAAATGACAAACAGCAGTGGCCCCAAAACATATACTTGTGGTACACCGCTAGTAACTGGACTCCAGCCTGAACATTTCCCATCAACCACCACCCTTTTTCTACTTCCAGCTAGTCAATTTCTGATCCAAACTGCTAAATCACCCTGAATCCCATGCCTCCGTATTTTCTGAAATAGCCTACCGTGAGGAACCTTATCAAACGCTTTCCTGAAATCCATATCCAGCACATCAACTGCTTTACCCTCATCCACCTGTTTGGTCACGTTCTCAAAGAACTCAATAAGGTTTGTGAGGCACGACCTAACCTTCAGAAAATCGTGTTGACTGTCGCTAATCAAGTTATTCCATTCCAGATGAATATACATCCTATCTCCTGCAAACATTTCCAAGACTTTATCCACAACAGAAGTAAGGGTGACTGTTCTATAGTTACCACGGTTGTCTCTACTCCCCTTTTTGAACAAAGGGACAACATTTGCTATCCTCCAGACTTATGGCACTATTCATGTAGACAAATATGACTTAAAGTTCAAAGCCAAAGGCTCAGCAATCACCTGCCTATCTTCCCAGATAATCCTAGAATAAATCCCATCCAGCCCAGGGGACTTATCTATTTTCACTCTTTCCAGAATTGCTAACACCTCCTCCTTATGAACTCCAAGCCCTTCTAGTCAACTAGCCTGTATCTCAGTATTCTCATCGACAAAATTTTATTTTTCCTGCGTGAATACTGACGAAACATATTAATTTAGCAACTCTCCTATCTCCTCGGACTCCACACACACTACTGTCCTTGACTGGCCCTACTCTTACCCTTGTCATTCTGTGATTCCTGACATATCTACAGAAAGCTTTAGGGTTATCCCTGATCTGACCTGCCAAAGACTACTCATATCCCCTCCTGGCTCTTCTCAGATCTCTCTTGAGGTCCTTCCTAGCTAACTTGTAACTTCCGAGCGCCCGAACTGAACCTTCTCTTCACCTCTTTACATAAGTCTCCTTCTTCCTCTTGACAAGTGTTTCAACTACTTTAATAAACCACGGTTCCTCCGCTCGACCATGATAGAACATGGACGATAATTAAAGTAATTTGAAATGTAAGTGATTAGATTGGAAACTGGGAGAGAAGAAAGGGAAAGAGAGAAGTGATAGAAAGTATTAGAAATGGTAGAGAGAGTTTCAGCTTACATCGCTGGAAAAGGGCGGAAAGCTATCACAACGTTAGGGGAAATGTAGTCCTCAGAAGAAACTCGATGGTCATATGCTTAATTTTATTCAGGTTCTACCAAAATAGAAGACAAGAAATGGAAACGTACTTCAGGGATTTAGAGAAAATTGCAGCTCTGTGGATTGGCTGAAAGATTAGTGGATATTCCCCTTGCAGGTGCCGGAAAAGGACGTTTATGGGTCATTTGCAGAGCAGCATTCAAGGGATTTTAATACGTTCAAAAAGGCTATTCGAGACGCAGACGAGCTGGTTCCTGGAGCATGTAAGTAAAACAATTCGGAACTTGTGAAGACATCCCTAACAGACGAACGCAGAATTTGAATGAGGTTATCGGAATGTTTTTTGCAGATCGGTATGAACATTGGAAATAAAGACCAGGCACTGAGAGTGATGCTCTCTTCGGTGAGTTCTGTAATTCCTTCCGTACGAAGTGCAGAATAAGTATTGATGAGTAAAGGCTGCAATCAGATAGAAAAGCATCAATTATGGCTAACAATAATGAGGTGATCCATAAATTTGACAATCTGTTCATTCACGCCAGTATTCGCGCAAGAAAAAGAAAATGGACAGGAAGTGGGAGATTGAGTGGAAGCACTTTGCCATGGTAGGGAATGAAACGTTGAAAAGGTCCAGAAATATACATCTCTTACAAGAAATAAAGTTGCTGGTGGTAGAATGAAGAACTTGATACCTCGGTGCCACCAGTGTACCAACGTGGAACAAGACGGACTGCCTGTTTGAAGTTGCAATGAAGGAATTTTGTGCGTGCAGAGGTAGTATGCTATGTTCTTCGATAGATGCCGTCAAAACGATTATAAATTTAAGAATCAGGGGCGCTAATCAAACCATTGTACACGAGAAGGATTTGTTTTCCTACAGAGAGCTCAGTGAAAGCGGAGGTACATGGAAATGTGTTGGATAGAAGTTATACCCCACTTCAAACGCATAAAGTACGGTTGGAGTGCAATTTGTTTCAGGAACGAGAGGCAGTTGGATGTTGAAGGAATTCCCAGCACCAAGCGTCCACCTACTTTTGTGGAGCGATTTAATGGGATTGAACCACGTAGCTTTACCCATGGGTGCAGAGTGTGCGAAGGAAGCACTCCAGTTTGCCCCAAAGATGCAACTCGGAAAAATTGAGCACCCAGCAGCTATTAAAGCTCATTGGTGGCATAGTTGCCCATCAAGTCCTGTCGCCCGTTCAGGAGAAGTTGGATGGAGGAACCTGTGACGGTTGTGCAATAACAGGGGCTGGTAAAACGCAAAGCATTTGTCAGGTCAGTGAAGTACCATACTCAGAGGCGGGAGGTGATGATGTAGGCAGTATTTCCGATGAATCTCATGAGGTAAATTTTATTAGCAAAGCAAATGTGTATGTCAAGTTTAGCTATGCTGGGAGGACAGAACTTTCAGAGAGAATTGTTGTTGGAGTCCAAGACAGAATGTGAGGCAGGTGGGAGTTGAAGAGAAAAGACAGACAGTGTTTCATGACGGATAGGAAAAAGGGCCTGTTGTGAAAGTATCAAAAGACCGTCGAAGACTGCATCTGAAAGCAGGCGGGGGCACTAGGTGAAGGAAAAGTGGTGTTAGCTTTTAATCTGTTAAAGAAATAAAGACACATCCGTCTCGACTAAATTCAGATATACTGGCTCTGTTCGACATTAAGCATCAATGCACGTTGAGCAGTTTTTTGAAAGAAGAAACGCCGTTGTGATCCAGGAAACGCCGAGAAGAGTGTGAGAGATCCACGGCACGAATATCTGCAGCCCATCATTGACAATTTCGAAATGTTAACTACTTATCTTGGTAGAGTTTTTTTAAAAACTGGAACGCAAGCTTTTGCCTCCAAAGATTCAATTGCAAGTTCTTGATGTTCAGACTGCATGTATTTACTGGAAATTACAATTTGATAGCGAGTGTTGTGTAATCGATTTGACTGTTATAATCTTTATTCTTGTCGAAACTGGACATACGATTTGTATAATTGCTTTAGCTGAGACGTTTATGTACGGATGTTGTGTGTCTTGCATACCTCTTAATGTAACGTCCGTGACCAAACGGTTCATTCTTGCATCAGGGCAGGCACATAAAAAACGTGTGATACATGCTGTGTACCAGATAATTGAGAACCACCCCCCACCACCCCAGCAGCCCACCCCTCCGTCCCCGACAATACCGCAAACTGCGACTAGATGAAGCACAGTGAGATTCCACGTATGCACTGTGTAGCATCGTACAGTGACGTCGTTTCGATCGATTGTCTCGCAACCAATCGCCTCCTTTGGAATTTTGGGACATAGCCTGCTTTCGACTGTGATTTGTGGAAGGCTTAAGATGATTCGGTATAAGACAGCAATTTACACTTCATGTCTGTTCTGTTTAGATCTCCATAGTTAGAGGAACAGACAGGAGGTTCTGTGGGAACGAAAGAGACTCACGGTTGGTGTGTTGCCTCCCAAGTGCCAGGGTTCGTGATGTCTCTGATCGTGTTTTTGGGATCCTTAAGGGGAGCAGCCCCAAGTCGTGGTCCACATAGGTACCAACGACATAGGTAGGAAGAGAGATGGGGATTTGACACAGAAATTCAGGGAGCAAGGGTGGAAGCTGAGAGCTAGAACAAACAGAGTTGTTATCTCTGGGTTGTTACCCGTGCCAAGTGCTAGTGAAGTGAGAAATAAGGAGAGAGAGGAGTTGAACACGTGGCTACAGGGATGGTGCAAGAGGGAGGGTTTTGGTTTCCTGGATAATTGGGGCTCATTCTGGGGTAGGTGGGACCTCTACAAACAGGATGGTCTTCACCTGAACCAGAGGGGTAACAATATCCTGGGGGGGGTAGATTTGCTAGTGCTCTTCGGGGAGGTTTAAACTAATTCAGCAGGGGGATGGGAACCTAAATTGTAGTCCCAGTGTACAGGATGTTGAGAATAGTGAGGTCAGGGATAGGGTTAAAAGTTCGAAGGAGGGCACCGGCAAGCAGGACGCTGGTTTGAAGTGTGTCTACTTCAACGCCAGGAGCATCCGGAATAAGGTGGGTGAGCTTGCAGCATGGGTTGGTACCTGGGATCTCGATGTTGTGGCGATTTCGGAGACATGGGTAGAGCAGGGACAGGAATGGTTGTTGCAGGTTCCAGGATTTAGATGTTTCTGTAAGAACAGAGAAGATGGTAAAAGAGGGGGGGGGGGTGTGGCGTTGTTAATCAAGGAAAGTATTACGGCGGTAGAAAGGACGCTTGAGGACTCGTCTACTGAGGTAGTATGGGCCGAGGTTAGGAACAGTAGAGGAGAGGTCACCCTGTTGGGAGTTGTCTATAGACCTCCGAATAGTTCCAGAGCTGTAGAGGAAAGGATTGCAAAGATGATTCTCGACAGGAGCGAGAGTAACAGTGTAGTTGTTATGGGGACTTTAACTTTCAAATCTTGACTGGAAATACTATAGTTCGAGTGCTATAGATGGGTCAGTTTTTGTGCAGTGTGTGCAAGAGGGTTCTATGACACAGTATGTAGACAGGCCAACAAGGGGCGAGGCCACATTGGATTTGGTACTAGGTAATGAACCCGGCCAGGTGTTAGATTTAGATGTAGGTGAGCACTTTGGTGATAGTGATCACAACTCGGTTATGTTTACTTTAGCAATGGGCAGGGATAGGTATATACCGCAAGGCAAGAATTATAGCTGGGGGAAAGGCAATTATGATGCTATTCGGCAAGATTTAGGATGTATAGGATGGGGAAGGAAACTGCAGGGGATGGGTACAATCGAAATGTGGAGCTTTTTCAAGGAACAGCTACTGTGTGTCCTTCATAAGTATGTACCTGTCAGGTAGGGAGGAAGTTGTCGAGCAAGGGAACCGTGGTTTACTAAGGAAGTTGAAGCACTTGTCAAGAGGAAGAAGAAGGCTTATGATAGGATGAGACATGAAGGCTCAGTTAGGGCACTTGAGAGTTACAAGTTAGCCAGGAAGGACCTAAAGGGAGAGTTGAGAAGAGCGAGGAGAGGACACTAAAAGTCGTTGGCGGATAGGATCAAGGAAAACCCTAAGGCTTTCTATAGGTTTATCAGGAACAAAAGAATGACTTGAGTAAGATTAGGGCCAATCAAGGATAGTAGTGGAAAGTTGTGTGTGGAATCAGAGGAGATAGGGGAAGCGTTAAATGGATATTTTTCGTCAGTGTTTACACTGGAGAAAGACAATGTTGTCGAGGAGAACACTCAGGTTCAGTCGACCAGGCTAGATGGAATTGAGGTTCAAAAGGAGGAGGTGTTAGCAATTTTGGAAAATGTCAAAATAGATAAGTCCCCTGGGCCAGATGGGATTTATCCTAGGATTCTCTGGGAAGCCAGGGAGGAGATTGCAGAGCCTTTGTCCTTGATCTTTATGTCGTCTTTGTCGACAGGAATAGTGCCGGAAGACTGGAGGATAGCAAATGTTGTCCTCTTGTTCAAGAAGGGGAGTAGAGACAACCCTGGTAATTATAGACCTGTGAGCCTTACTTCGGTTGTGGGTGAAATGTTGGAAAAGGTTATAAGAGATAGGGTTTATAATCATCTTGAAAAGAACAAGTTGATTAGCGATAGTCAACACGGTTTTGTGAAGGGTAGGTCATGCCTCACAAACCTTATTAAGTTTTTTGAGAAGGTGACCAAACAGGTGGATCAGGGTAAAGCTGTTGATGTGGTCTATATGGATTTCATCAAGGCGTTTGATAATGTTCCCCACGGTAGGCTATTGCAGAAAATAAGGAAGTATGGAATTGAAGGTGATTTAGCGGTTTGGATCAGTAATTGGCTAGCTGAAAGAAGACAGAGGGTGGTGGTTGATGGCAAATGTTCATCCTGGAGTTCAGTTCCTAGTGGTGTACCGCAAGGATCAGTTTTGGGGCCACTGCTGTTTGTCATTTTTATATATGACCTGGAAGAGGGTGTAGAAGGTCGGGTTAGTAAATTTGCAGATGACACGAAGGTCGGTGGAGTTGTGGTTAGTGCTGAAGGATGTTATAGGATACAGAGGGACATAGATAAGCTGCAGAGCTGGGCTGCGAGGTGGCAGATGGAGTTTAATGCGGAAAAGTGTGAGGTGGTTCACTTTGGATGGAGTAACAGGAATGCAGAGTACTGGGCTAATGGCAAGATTCTTGGTAGTGTAGATGAACAGAGAGATCTCGGCATCCAGGTACATAAATCCCTGAAAGTTGCCACCCAGGTTAATAGGGCTGTTAAGAAGGCTTATGGTGTGCTAGCCTTTATAAGCAGGGGGATTGAGTTTCGGAACCACAAGGTCATGCTGCAGCTGTACATAACTCTGGTGCGGCCGCACCTGGAGTACTGTGTGCAGTTCTGGTCACCACATTATAGGAAGGATGTGGAAGCTTTGGAAAGGGTTCAGAGGAGATTTACTAGGATGTTGCCTGGTATGGAGGGAAGGTCTTACGAGGAAAGGCTCAGGGAATTGAGGTTGTTTTCGTTAGAGAGGAGAAGGCTGAGAGGTGACTTAATAGAGACATATAAGATAATCAGAGGGTTAGATAGGGTGGACAGTGAGAGTCTTTTTCCTCGGATGGTGATGACCAACACGAGAGGACATAGCTTTAAATTGAGGGATGATAGATATAGTACAGATTTCAGAGGCAGTTTCTTTACTCAGAGAGTAGTAGGGGTGTGGAACGCCCTGCCTGCAACAGTAGTAGACTCGCCAACTTTAAGAGCATTTAAGTGGTCACTGGATAGACATATGGATGAAAATGGAATAGTGTAGGTCAGATAGGCTTCAGATGGTTTCACATGTCGGCGCAACATCGAGGGCCGAAGGGCCCGTCCAGCGCTGTAGTGTTCTATGTTCTATGTTCTATGTTCTATCTCGTCAGCAACCAGGATTATGTTCAAATGATATCTTTCCATCAAGGATTGTGAAGCTAACCCCTATTTAAGGGCTACAAGCAGTCTGCACCTGCTACTGAGAAAATCTAAGAAGCAGCTCATTCTAACAGCTAACATGCCTCTCAGTTATTAGTTTTTTTTGGGGGGGACAGAGCTGAAGAAGGCTTTAAGGTACATTTGTGCAGATGTCGGTGACTTTCGAGAGGAATTGCTGCAACCTGCAGGTGTTGGGGTTCTGGCGAAGGCATATATGGGGACACTCAAATGAACAAATAGCTTTGAACACATCGCAATACATGAAGATGAACGCCCAAAAAGACAAAAACCGCAGCTGCGAAGATTCCCATCACTTTTCCAGTTTGTTCCCCGTTATTTTAGTCTTTCCACTACGCCACATGTTTTTTTCAGTTGTGTGTATTTTTTTGTAGGATGGGAAGGTGTTCGTGTGTAACTAGATTAACAGAGAGTTGTTCTATTGGCACTATGATGGGTTACCCTCATGTTCATGTTTCACGTTCGACTACGGTGCTTGAAAGTTATTGGAGCAGTCAACGTGCCAATTATCTCAGGAAAATAATGAAATTGTTGGATAATTCACCTACTTTGGGCCTACGGGGCCTGTGGGGCTGGAATTGTCCGCGCACTTGCCTGTGGTATCGTAAGAAAATATATTTGAGACAAACAGACGGTGTCTTCCATCTTCTAGGCCAGAATGAAGCAGTCTAAAATAACAAAGCAGGAATGGGAAAGAAACCGTACGTCTATAGGCAATTGTGATGGACAATAATAGTATTTGTTGCAAAGAATGCTAGCATAGAAAAACAAGATACAGTTTAAGGCAAATCTAGAAAATTGTCGAAATTTCGGAACTCGTGCGCAGACAGTTTGTCCTGCTACAGAAAGAGGCAGAGCATGTATTAATGTGAAACCCAACTGTTAATGTGACGTTAACGTGGAAATTCAACGTTACATTCGCAACTGATGATATTGTTTGATATGTCTCATATAAAAATGCTGATTAGCAACTAAATTAAACAAATTCAACAAGTTAAACTGAAAAAAAGTGTGGTTGACCGGAGAAGATCATTTCAATAACATAGATAAAAAACTAAATACTGCTCTAATGCTTGAAATTTAACGACAGAGGCACAGCATCCTGGAATCCCTATAGTGCAGAACAAAATAATTCCGCCGATCGAGTCTGCATCGATCCTCTGATAGAGCATCATCCTTCAATTCCCTAACCTCCCGTCCTTGCCCCGGGATGCCCCCTCGAGGCAATTTAGCATAGCCAATACACCCATCCGCCATATCGTTAGACTGTGGGAGGAAGACGGTACAACCGGAGAAAACCCACGCAGACACATAAAGAAAGTGCGAAGTTGACTCAGACGGCCACCCGAGGCCAAACTGTACACGGTCTCTGTCGCTGTGAAGCAGCAGTGGTAGTCTCTTTGCCACCGTGGCGCCCACTATTGGCATGACCCTTCTAGGTTATAGTGAATGAGGAAGGAATGAGTCTGGAGAATTACTTTTGGCTGTACTCTGCAGTGCATGTTGCTGATTCTGCACATTGCCACCACTGTTCCTTGGTGATGAGTCGCTTTGCTCTTTGTCTGGATGGTGTGTCGCTTCTTTAGGATTGTTGAAATTACATATATTTCACGTTTCAGTTCTTTGAGTATTCACTTAATTTTCCCTGTGACTGAATAATTGAATGTCGAAACTCCGCTGAGTTTCTCAGATTCTGTTCATGTTCAGCGATCTATTACACATCGGAATTCACTTGCAATATTCCATCATTGACAGTTCATTTATTCCTCATCCATCACGCCAAAAATGTGTCTGTGATCGATTCAGACCTTTCTTACAGTCTATTACTCCAAGCTTTATTGTCGATAGCCCACGTATCCATGTCCCAAATTTCCTTCTGTAAATTGGTCATCACCTCTGATTAAATAAATGGGAGTCACGAATCCACTGAATTCGCTTAGATCACTTTACTTTCCTGTATTATGTTGCAAGGTTATTTTTTCATCGGGATTCTTCCTGTGGCTTTCATCTTCGTGGCGCACACACTCCTTCTCAAAGAGTCTAATAATATGATATTCTCAAAACTGAGAAAGATTTTTAGGCACTTTCTTACGCAATGAGTCTAAATTAGACTCAAAGAGCCAAGAATAAAGAACAGTACAGAACATGAAAACGATTTTCCGTCCTCCCAACGTGCGCCGGTGATGGGGCCTGCATAATCATAAGCCATCTACTTTTCCGGGGTCTGGGTCCCTCTATTTCCATCATATGCATGTATATGTTAAGGCACACGTTAAATGTCACTATCATACCTGCTTCCACAACCTCCTCCTATATCGTGTTCCAGGCACTCACCCCCCTCTGTGTCAGTAATGTTCCTCACAATGTCCTCCAAAACTTTCCCCACGGAACTGAAACCTATACCCATTGCTAATTTCCTCATCCATCCTGGGAAAAGACTTCTGACTATGTATTCTTTACAAGTCACTGAGACTTTTCTACACTTCCATCAGTTCGCCCGGCAACATTTGTCGCTGCAGTGAACACAAAGCGAGTTTATCCAATCGATAACGATACGACCTTGACATGTGGATCTGTCTGCTCCATGTGTTGATTGATGGCACGTTTTCCGTCAGTTTGTGTCAAGCTGTCCATACATCATTTTGCTTGGGAAGAGCTATTTCGGCGATAAAAAGAGAGTGAGACTTAAAAAAGAAAATAAAACATATCTACGAAGCCATGCTTCCATCTGTGTGGCACAGGGTCTGGTTTTCAGACAGATAATACATCTAGAACATTTATTATTGAGGCTGATCTCCGGTTCAAAAAACTTGCAAGGATACTTCTAGAATAATATCTACCTGTTCCACTTAAGCATCATTCATATCAGACCAAAGGAATCGGATTGCTGTTGTGATCCTCCTGAGACATACCTGCAAGCCTCAGCAGAACCCCGCAGGTAGTTAAAGTGTCTTGCTTGTTTCACTTTATATTTCAGAATGTATGTGGCTCTAATACAAAACAAGAAAATCCCTTTTGTTTGTGATTAGCTCTGACCTCTGCCAGTCTTTTCAGCCAGGCGTTATTCCTTGTAGTTGATACGTCTATTTTTTAATTGCAAAATTGTACATTGCCCCATGAAAGCAGCCGGAAAGAACATACACACTGGGAGAAGATTTGTTCGTGGAGTTACTTTTTTGTTGCTTCAAAACATTCAAACAGTTAAATTGAGTTGCCAATATTGATGACGTCGCAAAAAAGGAGCATGATCACTGAATGCACGGAATTTACGATATGTGGGATGTTATACACGAAATGAAATGCCACACTCTGTCCTCAATGCAGCGGTCTGATATCTAATTTGCAGTCAAGAGTCGGGGTTATTAAATATCTATTGAAAAAATTATGTTTTATTCTATTTTATGACACAGAACTGAAAAAGACAAATGATGGTAAGGGTGGCAGAAATTGATTTTCCTTTGCAACATGTAAACTATGGCACCAGAGCTGCATAAACAAATTTCCAGGAGGTGAGAAAGGTCAGCTCGATATGAGATTGCTTATGAATAGGATAATGATCAGATCAACAATACTGGCGAAGGACTGTAATTTTTCTACTTCCGGAAAAATAAGTATTTGCAGAAGATCTGATTTAAATTATGTGCATTCCTAATGGTATCGTCTTTCAATTTTTCCACATTGTTACGATCCATCCAGAAATTCGACATCTTAATTTCAGACACAGCTATAATGATTTATTGAATGCCACGATTTATTTGCTTCAATAGAAATTCTCCGAACATTTCTTTTTCAGTGGAGCAAACGATTGGAATCTGTTGGTGCTCCTGAAGCCGTTTATATGTTCGCCAATTTCTCGATATCTGCATCTGACCAGACCACAACAGGTAAATTGGTCCGATTTTTGCATTTTGGAAACTCCCGGGTATCCGCTGCACAGGTGATTTAAGATTGCTCACTGGTCTCACTCGGCCGGAACCAGTGGGGAACTCCACATCAGGATGCTATCGACCACGTGGAGTTCAAACAATGTTGTGGATGAAGACGTTAATTCCTCTGGGTGTGCAGGGAGAACTACTATAATAGAGTTCATCTGCTTGAACCGAACTCCAGCGAACACATGTGACAAACATTACTTTTCCATTTGTGTTTTAAAATTTAATGTACTGAACACAGTTTTCACAATAAAGTGGCCAGACCGCGTGGCTAATACGCCTCCGTTGCACATCTTTGGTTTGTGGAGCTAACAACTATGGAGATACGGGAAGAATGAACACACCCAAAACGGATAGTGACCTCGGGCCGGGGTCGATCGCGGGTCTCCCATGCCTTGTGGCAGCAGTGGTAACCACTCTGCCACCATCCCCGCTAATTATTCGCCAATACTTTATTATCTGCTGGGTGCAGCCTGTGCTAGGACACCCCGTAGCTAAAATAGATCCGACCCTTGACGTGGTAGATGCGCTCTTCGCGTCCCATGTGGGCGCCAGCTGCCTCGAATCGAGGAATATGTTCAGGATTCTGCAGGTGCTCTCAATCAGAAGAACAGGTAGACTGCCATCTGTGGCAATCAACGGAGGAGAATTTCTATCACTTTGTGGAATATGTCACATGCTTAAGAAACGCCGAATGGCAGCGTGGTGGACTCATACAACTTCCTTTGCATGTTTATGGTCACATATTTCCGTGATGGGCGCTCCAAGACTAAATGAAGTTAAGCGTGACCCATGTTGAGCTTGGTGAATGTCCTTCCCCACTGAGCTTCGTATATGGATCCTCAAACCTGGGGAATGGGTAATAATCGAGGTCCGACAGTCGGTTAATGGTGAGTTAATTATTTGCAAATAGCTGATGGAACCAGGCTTAATTACCGGCACGACCGACGCAGCCAATCCGTAAATTGTACCGGGTGGATTACTCCCAACTTCAACAAATTGTCCAGCCCTGAGTCGACATTGGTTCCAACCCATAGAATAATGTGGCATGCCCAAAATTAGCATTAATGGGCCCCTGCGCACTCTGATACATCAGCAGAGCACGGTGCAACCCCCCCCCCCCCCCCCACCACCACAACTCCCCCTGTCGTAATCAATATTTTCCTCGCTTCTGGACTGTGATAGAAAGATTCAACAAGTTTAGGTAGGTAAGCAAAACTAAGCTTTATTTACGAACCACAACTGCTAGCAGTATGGCTGAGACTTGGAGTCGGAAGGCAGTCAATTACAAACTGCTGGTTCCTTTCCAAGTCTGCCCATTTCAAAAAAAAGGTAGACATTTATACATTATAAAATCAAGATAACGTGAATACAGCTTGGTCAGGAATTTGATCAAAAGTAAAACATTAGTAATAATCATTAAACTGGCGTCACCTTGCTGACCTTTACAGGACTCGGGGTCTCATATCATTATCTTGTCTTTTGGTGCATGTTTAAGAAACGGAGCAGATTTGTTTAAGTATCGAAACGAACTATTTCTAGCTTATCTTGTGTATTTAGACTGCACTGGGTTATGACGACTGAGTTTTTATCCGAGTTTAGAGTCAGCAAGTTTTCGGGTCAAGTTGACCTTGGCTGCTTGCATTTGTGCCTTAGGTTATGCGAAGTCAGTTTAAATTTTATTGTACCAAGAAACTTGACTAGTTTTCCCATCATGCCATTATTTGCTTCGCACAATGCCACACTCCCTACTTTTGTCACATCATGCAACTAGATAAATAGGTATATCATGATTCGTTTGAAAATGCATTTACACAAGCAGCCAAGCAATCCTATCCCTAGTAGCATTAGCAATAGTAGAATGAAGGCCTCAAAGATCCAATCAAATAATCCAGGACCCAACCACCCTAGCCAACTCGGCGGGATATAGTCGTGAAATTCACTGCCAATCTCTTGAATTTGAGCAGCCTGTCTCTCAATATCGTCGGCCAGGTTAGTGATATTTTCAGAGCCATCTGGAATGTAAGTACAGCACTCTTGGCCTACGATTGCGCACGTTCCTCCCAGCGAGGCTAACAGATAATCCAAAGCCAGTCGATTTTGTAATGCCACTGTCCGGACAGCCACTAGCTCAGCTGAGACACTGGACAGGCACTGGCCGAGTGCCTGTCCAGTGTCCCTGGCTTCTGTTGTTGTTATGTTTGCCAGATGTTCCAATGCTGAGGCCATGTAGATAAGTTCGTTGGATGCCTTGCCCGTTCCGTAAAAGGGAAAGGCCATCATAAGCAACTGTTCCATTTTAGAAATAGTTCTTTTTGCTCGGGAGGGAGGGTACTTAAAGATGGGTAGGTGATGTATTTGGGGTACGATATATCCCAAAAATCAGGATCCTGTCCAATCAATGGGGAGCCACGGATATGCTTTAGTGCCGCATAAGAAATATGTTCCATTGTGGGGTGTAAAATCATCAGCTGATGTCATCCAGGGGATTGGGGATGTCTGTCCCCATGAACTGTTAGAGGTTATATTCCATACCCTGGACCAATCACAGTTAAACCTGCCCTTGTTGGAAATGCCTGGTACCAGTCTTTGCCAGTCAATTGTAAGGTTGCACCTACTTTGCCCCATTAACTTTCCTTTCCCTGATTTATTAAAACATATAGAACCTTGAACATTATACGAGTGGACAGTGAGGGAGGGTGGAGTCAGGGCATGATTATAGGTAGGTTGATACGAAGCTGAAAATTTAGTCATGTCATAGCCAGCAGATCTCCATATTTTCATATTCCCCCTATCTCCCCTGATCCCTGTTTGATTTTGTCGTAAAATCCATTCAACTGTCTCTGCGGTATGAAAGGGGAGGGATTGGAGAGGTATTCCTTCCCTCGAATTGACGGGGCTGTGAGTACAAACCCAACACTTGCTTATATTCAATTTTTCGGCATAAAGGTATGACATATGTAAATAGGTATTGGAAGGCAGGTCTTGTTTAGTTCGTTTTTTTTACGACCGAGTGGCCATTAAGTCTAAATAGTCCAGAGAGTCCAAAAATTATAGTGAAGATCTTCATCCTGTGTTCTCGTCTGGGTTGGAGACTATCTTCTTGCAATAGGATAGGTGTATCCAACTGACACGTCCTTCAAGTTTGACCGAAGTTGGTGTCGTCAGTAGTACGAGGAAGGGTCCGCTCCAGCGTTGTCCTAGTTTCTTTCTGTCAAAGTTTTTCACCAACATGTGGTCTCCGGGATTGACCACTGGATATGGAGGGACGGCTGTCCCTGTCGTTACTGGGAGATGTGCCCGTTTTACCTGTGAGTTGAGAAACTTCAGAGAAAGTGTTAATTGCTTCAAATAGTTCTGCATTTGTTCCCCCATCACAACTCCCTCCAGGGGTTTTTCATGGGCATCCCAGGGAGTCCTCATTGGTCGACCATAGACTATCTCTGCAGCTGACAGTCCGGTCCACGAATGGGGAGTCACTTTCATGTGAAACAGTGCCAAGGGTAATACATTTAGCCAATGTAACCCCGTTTCTACAGTTAATTTAGATATTTTTTCTTTTAAAGTCCCGTTTGCTCTTTCCACAATTCCTGCTGCCTGTGGGTGAAACACACAGTGCAGTTGCTGTTTAATTACAAGTGCTTCGCACAATTCAGTATTGATCCGAGCTACAAAATGAGGTCCGTTGTCTGAGCTCACCATTTTGGGTACCCCAAAACGAGGAATGACTTCCGTTAACAACAACTTCACTACCTTATGTGCCATGCAATTAGTAGTGGGGAAGGCTTCAATCCATTTACTAAACACATCGATTATTACTAAACAATATTTATAGCACTGTGCTTTTGGCAATTCGATAAAATCAAGCTGTATACAAGCAAAAGGACCATCTGGCAAGGGAGTGGTTTCCGGAGGGCATTTAATACATTTACCCTTATTATGTTTCATGCAAATGACGCATCGATCCAGTCGCGTTTGCGCTGCTGTATTCAAATCTGGGTGCCACTAAGTTTTTAGGAGTAGCTGTACCACTCCCTCCTTGCCAAGATGGGTACAAGAATGCAAGTACTCAACAACTACCGGCAATAAATAATTCGGAATACAAACTTGACCAACTGGAGTAAGCCAGAGGTCTCGTGTCAAGGAGTGTGAACACCCCATTGACTTCCATAGTGTTTGCTCAGAATCAGAGGCGTCCCTCTGTAAATTTTGAACTTCAGCTATCTCTGGCATACGCTTCGTCCTTAATGCAGGGCCTGGTTTAGAGCCTGATTAGTCCAATTGGGAACAATTAAAGAGGTTGATGAAGCTGCAGCTTTAGCAGCTGAATCAGCATGGTCATTTCCTAATTGAACAGGAGTGGCCACCTTCGTGAGCGCAACACATTTAATAATTGCCAATTGACTGGGAATCTGAATAGCGTCGAGGAGATTTTTAACCCAAAGAACATTTTGAACGGGAGTTCCCGCAGAGGTGAGAAAATCTCGCTGTTGCTAGAGGCGCCGAAATCATGGGTCACGCCAAAGGCATACCTAGAATCAGTGTAAACATTAGTACTTTTGTCTGTGGCCAAAATACATGCTCGAGTAAGGTCGAGTAGCTCGGCTTTTTGTGCAGAGACAGGGGTCTGGAAGGCAACTGCTTCCTGCACGACAGTGTCGGTTACCACGGCATATCCCGACTGTGGGATGCCAAACGGGGAAATGGAGGAACTGCCATCAACATAAAAAAATAGATCTGGATTATCAATAGGGCGGTCCATTAAATCCGGGCGAGGTGCGGTAAGGAAGTGATTCCGAAGCAAACAATCGTGTGGTGGGTCCTCAAGGTAATCGGGGGGCTGTTCGAGGAACACAGCATGATTTAAGGTTGAACAATAATGAAAAGAGAGGTTGCGGTTTTGCAATAGTGAAACCTCATAGCGGCTCAAGCACGCTTGAGTCAGATGCTGGGTTTGCTGAGGCGTTAGGAGAGCCACAATAGAGTGCGAAGTAAGCACTTGTACTGGCTGGTGAATCATAGAATCATAGACTCATAGAATTTACAGTGCAGAAGGAGGTCATTCGGCCCATCGAGTCTGCACTGGCTCCTGGAAAGAGCACCCTACCTAAGGTAAACACCTCCACCCTATCCCCATAACCCAGTAACCCCACCCAACACTAAGGGCAATTTTGGATACTAAGGGCAATTTATCATGGCCAATCCACCTAACCTGCACATCTTTGGACTGTGGGAGGAAACCGGAGCATCCGGAGGAAACCCACGCACACATAGGGAGGATGTGCAGACTCTGCACAGACAGTGACCCAAGCCAGAATCGAACCTGGGACCCTGGAGCTGTGAAGCGATTGTGCTATCCACAATGCTACCGTGCTGGCTGCGTCAGAATAGAGGCTGTCTGTGCTAACAAATGGACAGCCGTAAGAATTTGGGTGCAGGGAGGTAGACCGAAACCTATTTCGTAGAATAGTAGGCGACCGGGCGAGTCGGTCACCGTGTTCTTATGTAAGAACACCAGTGGCACATTTATCAAAAACATTAACGTACAGCTGAAAAGGTCTGTCATACATAGGTCGTCCTAGTGATGGGCAGTAGCCTGGGCGTTTTTCAGAATAATAAAAGATTGCTTTGCTGAATCAGATAGTTCAAACTTAAGATGAACATTTTGAGAGTAGTACGGAGTTAATTCTTTAGAGTGCACTGTAACATTCGGAATCCATTGTCTGCAAAAGTTCACTAAACCTAAAAAGGCTCTCACCGGCTTGTGCGATGTAGGAAATGCGGTCTGCAGTATAGGAGAAATGCGTTCCTGAGTAAGGGAGCGATCAGTAGCACTTATTAGGACACCCAAAAATTTGACCTGTCATTGGCCTTTATGAACTTTAGCGGGCGGGATCACATATCCCCATGAATGAAGACGGATGAGCAGATAAAAGGTGTCACGCTGGTTAGCGTTAAAACCAGGGCTGGCAAGGATTGAGTCATCAACATATTGAACGATGGTGGAGCACCAGGAGGCGCTAATGTCGCTAACTGGGAGTGCAATGAACGAATCGGGGTATTACAGGGCGATGGGCATGGTATCAAATTTGCCTGTGAAGGAACGATTGAATCATGACCGAGACTCCTTTTTCAGCCTCGGGCGCAAAGGGTACTGTGAAATTGAGGGCAAGGGCATATCAGATTTGACTCTAATAACAATGGGAGGGACATTAGTGAGACCAACTTCGTGTTTGGAGGCTGACCATAAATCTGCTGGTAGTTCAGGAGTCGTAGATTGGGCTGAACGATGGTGGTGCAGTGTGCCAATGAGGACAAGTGGACATTTAAAATATTCTAAAGTGCCTGCGGGTAGGGTTTGACTGAAATGATCAGCCTGCCCTCTTAGTGCAGCTGCCAGAAATCCCAAGGACTTGGCACTGTAGCCTTCGTTGACAGAAAGGGTCACGTGGGGTGACACAAGTCTCGACCGACGCCATAGGTTGTGGGGTAAATCGACAAGAAAGACAGACCCTTTTTTTCCTTTAGCGAGGACAAGAAAGGAAACGGATTATAGAGAACCGATGGCGTCTTGGTAAATGCTCTCCAAATCAGGCGAGCATCCTGTATGATCGTAGCAAAGAGTGACATGTGGATTGGGAATATCTAAGGGAGGTGAAAAATGTGAGGGATCAAAATCAATCGACCACCACTGTGGAGTAGTGGATAGGGGAACATTTCGAAGCTGGGCCTGCGGGATAGGTGATATTGTAATGCCGTTATTGAGGCTTGGGTCACTATATTCTCTCATCTGGACTCTATCGGGTGTTTTAATAGCTGTGCCCAGGTGTCATTAATCTTTTGTAAGACTTCCTGTAGTTTTTAGATTTTTTTTAAACAGTGGTACTCAGGGTTAACGTTAGTTGCCAGCATAGAACAGAGAGCAATCGGGCGCAGACTCAGAAGTTATTAAATTCTGCAGCTGGTGACCTCGTATTTGAGACAGTTCTATAAACATACCATTATCAATGCAATGTATTACCGCTCTGAATTTGCAGTGTCTGTCTGCCTAATAGGGTCAGGTGTCACTAGTTGTGGTACATCCTCCATGGGAGAGGGCTATGAGTAGCACATATTTAAGTTAATTTTCAATGATTGGGCTATTCTTCGAGACGTGTATTTTTTCTTTGTCAATTGAAAAAAGACCAACTGTCTGCTGAAATGGTTAATGTTTCCTGCAGAATCTAAGGGGCAGAGACCTTGGCGTGATGCCTTTTACGTCTTTCCACGTAATCTAAAAGCTTATTCATAGTCAATTACTTTTATTTGTAAAGTTACTTCGGAAGGCATTTTCTTTTAAACTGAAATAGTGTGAACTGAACAACTTTGAAGAGATAAAGCTTGGGAAAATGTGCAAGAAGAAATTTAAATGTTTTTCCCTTGGTTCAAAAACAATTCGAGTATGCATTTTGTTGTCCTTCAGAAGAACCAATTGTTATCATAATAAGGCCAGTACACCATTCCAAATAGTAGTTAGTTTAGATTATCTGATCTACTAAATGTCGTTCAAAAGCAATGTTAAAATTCAGTCATTATTCCCAGCATGCTTCTAAACTGGTAACTCATTAACTTCACTTCCACAATTCCATTCTTGTGGATCTTTTAATCAACACCTTTTAGTAAATTATCATGTCCTCCGTAGAGAAGGGCTGTTTATAACGTATGAAGAACGGACGTATAACAGTTCCCTGTGTGTTATGAGCTTGGCAGCAAGGAGGCAAGGTCAAGGTGGCTAGGGCTGTTCTTCCGTGTCAGTAAAAAAAATATCTTGCACAATATCACAAGGGGGAGGCTGGAGGAAAAGTTTCCTTCTCATTAGGTTGGAGTGATAAATCAAGAAAAGCCTGATTAACAGAGGTAAAGGGTTGTTGCATATTTACGGCTTGCATATGTGACCGAGTGCGTGTCGCTACGGGGGACACGTTAGCGGGAGTTTCATTGGTAATGGGATCAGAAGGGGGAGTCAGGACTTGGGACAGTGGAATTGTAGGATTGGGGAGTGCAGGATGAGGGTGGGGTCCAGGGTTGAAATCCTCCTCCTCTTCCGTATCGCCTGAATAGGGGAACATCGGCATGCCAGAGCAACTGGGAGGATCCTCCTTTCCTATAATATTATGGGCCAGCCCTACTTTCCTGCTGACAGGAGGTTTGTTATTGCTGGGAGGATCCTCCTTTCCTATAATATTATGGGCCTTATTATTGCTTTTCTAGTGTTTTGACTGTTTTCTATACCAAAGCTCACAATACAATTTTAAAGTCTCCCAATCTTTCGCTTTACCGTTCACACACTCATTAATCCCTTTTTTTGCAGGTGTTATCTCTCAATCTCATTAATAGTGATTGTTCGTTGCGTTACGTGGACTGTTTTTTTCCACTGCAAAATTAAACATTCAATTTGAAGACGGCATTTTTTTTTACCTGATTGCTTTTTTTTCTGCATCAATGCTCTTGTCAAAGTTCCAAGATCCCCCTCGTGGCCAAATGTCGTTACCCAATTTATTGTTCAAAGCAGCGCTGCAAACAGTCTCCGGAACTACGTTCATGAGAAGGGTTTTCTAAACACATGAAAAATATGGGAGAATTGCCCCTAGCTTTGTTTATAGTTTGTCCCATAATGTCAGTAAAATGTGCCCCTGGCAAAAAATATTCAAAAAACATTTCTGGTACCAAATCAAATTGGAGTGTCCTTGACCACAAAAAAAATTACTCACAGCCCCCCTGACCGCAAAACCTACTCACAGAGTCCCTGACCCCAAAACTTAATCAAAGGGTCCCTCACACAAATTGATTGACCCCAAAATTACTCACAGTCAAATTTAGATTCGAGAACTGTCACCTGTTTAGTTACTTCCGTCAGGGATGACGGTCGCAGCACAGATCCGAGAGAGAGAGAGCGACCAAGGTAAAGCTTACCTTGTGTCGGTGTCTCTCTCTTTACTCCTGTCGTGGCTTCGATAATTTTTTCACAGTCCCTCAGGGAAGATCACTCAGGATATTGGATCTTTTCTCGCAGCGCCAAATGTCGTATTTAATATTTTCCCCGCTTCCGGACTGTGATAGAAAGATTCAACAAGGTTCGCTAGGTAAGAAAAACTAAGCTTTATTTACGAACTACAACTGCTAGCAGTATGGCTGAGACTTGGAGTCGGAAGGCAGCCAATTACAAACTGCTGGTTCCTTTCCAAGTCTGCCCATTTAAAAAAAAAAGGTAGACATTTATACATTATAAAATCAAGATAACGTGAATACAGCTTGGACAGGAATTTGATCAAATGTAAAACATAGGTACTAATCATTAAACTGGCGTCACCTTGCTGACCTTTAGAGGATTCGGGGTCTCATATCATTATCTTCTCTTTCGGTGAATGTTTAAGAAATGGAGCAGATTTGTTTAAGTATCGAAAATAACTATTTCTAGCTTATCTTGTGTATTTAGACTGCACTAGGTTTTATCCGAGTTTAGAGTCAGCACGTTTTCGGGTCAAGTTGACCTTGGCTGCTTGTATTTGTGCCTTCGGTTATGCCAAGTCAGTTTAAATTTTATTGTACCAAAAAACCTGACTAGTTTTCCTATCACGCCACTATTTGCTTCGCACAATACCATTCCCCCCTCCCGCCACCATGGTACTGATCCCATGATGAACTGCTGGCGGCCAATGTGCCCATTCCACATCCGTCCGTCAGGACACTTCGTCATGGCGCAGCACGGGGGCGCAGTGGTGGCACTGTAGTCTCACGGCGTCGAGGTCACAAGTGCTATCACCGCTCTGGGTCACTCTCCATGTGGAGTTTGCACATCCTCCCCGTGTTTGCTTGGGTTTCAGCCCCACAACGAAAGATGTGCAGTCTAGGTGGATTGCATGTGCTAAATTGCCCCTTTACTGGAAAAAATGAATTGGGTACTCTAAATTTTAATAAAAAACATTGTCATAATTCTTGAGAGTCATTCTGGAGACGGTTCAGCCAATCCCCTCGCAGCAAATTTGGGCCCGGCATTTTTACCAATACCAGTGGTAAGTTCGGCAACTGAGCCCCATATTCCTCAGGGTCTTCTGAGCCAATCTGGAAGTAGGTGCGGTAGCTGAGACAGAAACAGCATCTCCGGTGTCACTCTCCGTCAATATATGTAAAACAATGATGAGGGCCATTACTTGGATAGGCGACACCTGTTCAGCATAAATTCAGCAAAGGCGTTTTTGCCTCCTCCGGCTCGTCAACGACGAAATGACGAAATGTGTCCACCCTCTGGCGTGGTCATCGGAGTGGTGGAGGCGGGTGCATGCAATTTATTTCTGACAATTGCCCCTCCCCACAAACTCTCGTACCGGTGCATTCACCAGTGTCACTGATGAGCGGAAAGTGAAGTATTCTTCTGGAGGTAACAGAAAATGGAGATCGTTTGCAAATCGTCCAGCAAATCCGTTACAAGTTCACGCAGGTGTTAGCATTTCGTGTAGATATTTAACCGGCGAACAATTAGGGGTATATTGGGCTCAAAATGTTTGCTGTCCAGCGTAATATGTCGGAAATCTGGCGGGTCTCAGATCATTACACAGCTGCTGAGTGGTTGTCCAGTTATAGAAAGTGACTCGTGATATGTTGTCACGAATGTTCACGGTTCAATGTATTTAAAACAAAACATATAAACTTCCATTGAGGGCTGCTGATCCCTCTAATATGTCTTCTACCACAAAATATTGATTAATGTCTCTATTAAATCACTTAAAAAGGATCAAGTGTTGAAAGCGTGGCTGACTGGAGGAAGATGCTTTTTTTGAAGAAGTCAAAGGAACTTAATGTTTCTGTTGCAACGTACAGGCATTTTTCGAAAATGGAGATCTCAGCATATGAAATAGACGCAGGCTGGTTTGTAAAGTAGCATAAATGTAGCGAGATTGGAGCAACATTGTGGCGCAGTGGTTAGCGCTGCTGCCTCTTTGCGCCGAGGAGCAGAGTTACCCTAGTCCGGGTCACTGTCATGTCTGGCGTTTGCATACCCCCCCCCCCCCCGCCCGTGTCTGCGTAGGTCTCACCCCAATAACCCAAGAATACGCAGAGTAGGTCGATTGACCGTGCTGAATTGCCCCTTAATTGGTAAACAAAATTGGGCACTTTAAATTTATCAGTAAAAAAGGGGGAAAATGCGAGATGGAGATGATTCGGAATTTCTGAATTTCAACAAGAAGGATGCTGTGGAAATAGCAGTGGCAACTGCCCATGGTTATCACTGTTTTATCCCTTTGAATGTGCATTTATTTCCTGGATTTGGGCACGCTGACTAGTCCAGAATGTATTGTCTCAGTCTACTTGTAGATTCTTCGTGCCTGTCTCTCGTCTTGAAATGCAAGAATCTGAGAAATGCATTGATGAGCCAGTAGTTTTCCGAAGGCAGTTTCAAGTTTTTGAACCGAATACATTCATGGGGCTGCGCTATTATTGTACCCTTCATTGGGCAGCACAGTAGCACAAGTGGATAGCACTGTGTCTTCACAGCACCAGATTTACAGCTTTGAGTCCCCGCTGGGTCACTGTCGGCATGTTCTGCACGTGTCTGCGTGGGTTTCTTCCGGGTGCCCCGATTTCCTCCCACAGTCCAGAGACGTGCATGTTCGGCGGATTGGACATGCTAAATTGCCCTTTGCGCCAATTTAGGAGGGGTTATTGGGTGACGGGAAAGCTAGAAGTGACGGCTTAATGGGTCGGTGCGGACTCGATGGGCCGAATGGCCTCCTTCTGCATTTTATTTTCTATGTTGACGGGAACACCTTCGTGGTGGACGTGTATCCAAATACATGTTGCCCTGGCCCTCCTCTCCTGCAGCGGTTATGGCATTGTTGGGTCTGTTGGAAGAGCCTTTGTGATCTCCTGCAGTGCATGCTGATGATGGAATACATTGCTACCAATGGTCTATGTTGGTGGAGATATTGACTGTTTGTGGTAAGGACTCATTAATCAATTTGATTTTTTTTCTCGATTGTGTAAATAATCTCCATTCTTGTTGAAACTGATAACAGTTTCCGTTTCAGCTAACTGAGTGTTGATTTAAGTTCTCCTGTAACTCAATTCCAAGGAATTCACTCAGATTGTAATCATTTTCGATGGTCCGTTCGAAGGTGAGACGTTTTTCTTCCTACTCCATCCCGTCAAAAAATGATTTCCTCAAACCGTTGTAACACTGTTGCTCACATTATTTCGCAATGACTGTAAATCAGAAAAATATTAGTCATGTAACTATTGCCGCTCCTCGACTTGGTTGATACCTGTTTTCCATCTCTCTGTTCCAGACTGTACATGGTACAGAGCGATTCCTGAATTTTTCAGAAGTAAAGAATTTAGGGGCATATTTCCAAACATTTCTTGTCTTCATTTTTTCCAAAAGCAGCAAGTCGATCTCCGCAATAAAACAAAATACTTGAATTATCTCTTCAGCCGTCTGGTGCAGACCGTCCCTCAATTGACATTTAAAGTGTCCTGCTTTATTTAACTTTACATTTCTAATTTTTGTTGCTCTAATTCGAAAAGCTGTTCCATTTTGTGTCTTATTATTTCGTACCTGTTTGCCAGCAAGAGAAGCGTGGCGTTATTAATTCTCGCATACTGGTCCACAACATGGCTTCAAAACTGCAAAATCCTGCAAGTAAGCCTTCTTTGAAAGAAAGTATTCGAAATTGGGAGAAAAAGAAGATGTATTGTTTTTTTTTGTTTCTTTCAAACAATTATGCTGACGAAGAGCTGAAAGTGGCCATTGAAATTTTCAAACTTGTTGCAAGATTAGGGACAACGAAAAGAAAATCTATTTGTTGATAGTAAAGTAATTTCCTGGCGACAAGTGCAGGATAATCAAATGGAATTCAATTTGTAAGTACAGAACTGGTATGCATATGCATACGAATAATGCAGACAGCCTTGCCAGGAAAAAGCACAAAACAGCTTAAGGGGGACGAAGCAGGCCTGTGAGCAGAACGGATTAAATGAATGACGTCATAGGGTAAGATCAAGGATTTCATGAGGAAACGCTTGCGCAGTTTAATGTTGTCATGGTCCTCCTGGGTCAAATAATTTCTTTATGCTATGAATATTACCATCAGATATCTTATTCGTTCAAATGGACCAATGAGAGAGGCTGATATAATGACCTAGTTTGAAAAACATATGGAATACGTAACTTCAAATGAACATAAGATTCAACTGAACATTTCCCCTGCTGACTCTGATTCCAGACCAATTCGGACAGCCTTTCTACAGCACTTTCAGTTGTAAACTTTGGTAAACATCCTTTTGTTTCAAGAATAATCTTCGAGTTTGGCTTTCGATTGTTCTTGCAGAGATTTGCATATCCCTGGCTCCATTCATGCAACAATTAATTTTGAATTCATTTTTCATCTTGGTCAAAACGTATAACTTGTATAGACGGCGTATAATTAATCAATAATATATTCTGGTCTTCCACTAACTCGTGCTACTCCTCAGCGAATAAAAGTACATATAGTTGACTATGCTTTTAAATATTGCTACCCTTTTCAAATTTCCTGTTTAACCGTAACCACGTTGGTTTCAGGAATGTTTAGTGTTGTATATCTTCCTTCTTGCCAGTGCTCGCAAGATGTAGATTGTGCTTTGCCAAGTCAGATGTGAAGGACCGTGGCACGTTTCAACAATTCTCAGCATTAGGATGAAATTAGTTCTCAAACGGAGGGTATGTCTTTGCTCCATTGTTACTCTATTTCTAAGCTTATGGTTGACCAATATGAGCAGATAGACAAAACAGATTGCGAACATAATACGTTTCAAGCAATATAACCATTACATTCTATGCGAAAGATCAATTTCCTGTTTCCGAAATGTCTTATATCCTACGTTTACCTGGGATAAGCCAATTTAAGTTATCTTATATGGGCTTTAATTTCTACATCAGAGATTTTTATGTGTCAAAAAGGTAAGTATCTACACAACCTCCATGTTCAGATGTGGAAGTGCTGGCTGACACAATTTGTGACGATTAAAATTGTACATCATGATACCATCTCCAAAACCTTTCCACTGTCCACTTATATTTTGCTCTCTTCTTAGTACTCATTTTTTTTTTACAGAAGGTGAGCCTCGCTGCATAGGCCAGTCATCGATGACCATCCGTGATTGCTCTTGAGAAGTTGCCTTCCTGGACCGCTGTAGTCCATGTCGTTGTGTCTCTGCTAGCCGCGCATTGTGATTACAGACATAATTGAATACTCGCTGCCAGGTTTAAATTCAGTATCTATTATTTATCTAAGATTTGTTGATTGATACAGTTACATAACTTTCAAGAATCACGGCTCGCATGAAGTATATGTTCGAATCGGGAGGGCTTGGTCAGATTCACTGTGAGCGGCTTTGAAATTGACGTCTGCCCATAAGACGTTTAATTCCAAGCGGTCGTTGTTGTAATCTTGGGAGTCCTAAATGTTATACTGTTCAAATTCAAGCTCAAGATGAAATGCGAGGTTTTCCTTGAGAAAGAAAGAGAGTCTTATATGAATGTTTCACAACAATATTTTGTTTTGTCGGTCATATGCCCAGCTGGAAGTCGCCGTTCTGTCTGCTCCCAGAAATTTATTCCTGCAAAGAGAAGTTTATTCTTAACTTATCAATCAAGCTTCATGATCCAATGCCTTTGTCCTCAATTAACATCACGCTTGTCGGCTCAATATTGATCATTGTCCTCGTTTACCAACAATGTGGTTTGGTTACGCCCAATGTACTATTACAGAGAATTCTCACCCTGCGATTGAGAAGACCGGGCAACACATTTCCAAGGCAGAATAAGGAGTGTTTTTGAATGTAGCTCCTATGTTGTGACGGTCCAATTCGTCTGCTCTGCTTGTCCATTCAGATGGTAATCGTCAATCGTTTGGAAGTGGCTGAATCAGGAGCATCTGTGACTTTCCGAGTACATCATCAATGTGTTACAATCTGCGGCTATTGTGCGGCGGTGGCGTGGGGAGTGAATGTTTGTTGGAAGGGGTGCAAAGCAAAGCGGCCTGCAAATTCCTGCATGTTCTCGAGTATCTTGAGTGTTTTTATGCTGTACTCGTCCAGGTAATTTGGGAACATTCCGTCACATTCCTGGCTTGTGCATTCTCCTTTGTGCGCGGAAGAGGTAAGCTACATGCCGCAGGATCCCTATCCTTTAACCTGAGGGTTGGGTACCAGTGCATCTGCAGAGATTGAGTCATAACTGAAGGGGAAATAGAGAACATAAATAAGAGAACATCATCACCCTCAGGCAGAGCAAAAGAGGTGACAACTGTGAGAAGGGAGGTGGCTAATGGAGGACTGAGTGTATTGTACCTTAATTCACGGAGTGAACGGAACAAGGTAAATGAGCTTGGTGCTCACATTGAAATTGGCCGGTACCATGCTGTGGGCCTCAAAGTGACGTCATTGAAAGGCGACCACGTATGTGATCTAAATATGCAAGGCTGTGTGTCGTTTCGAAAGGACCGGCGGATGGGCAAAGGTGGAGGGATTGCATTGTTTGTAAGGAAACGAGTTAAATCGATAGCAAGGAACGATGGAGGATCAGAAGGCATATAGTCTCTCTGGGTAGAGTTGAGGAATCGCAAAGGGAAGAAGTCCCTCTTGAGAGTTATGTACAGAACCCCGATCAGTAGTCAGGATGTGGTGCAGAAAATAAATCAGATGATATAAAAGGCATGTTAAAAAGGCAATATCACAATAATCATGAGGGACTTCAACATGCACGTGGACTGGGGAAATAAGCTTGGTAGTGGATCCCAAGAAACCGAATTTCTTCAATACTTTAAGAGATGCTTTTTTTCTGAACCGTGTGGTTGAGCCCACCAGGGGCAGGGAATTATGGATTGGGTGATGTGTGATGAGGCAGAATTGATTAGTGATCTTAAGGTGAAGGAACCCTTAGTGAGCAGTGATGACAATATGGCAGAATTTACCTTGCAGATGGATAGGGAAATTTTGGAATCAGATGTAACGGTATTACGATTAAATAACGGTAACTACAAAGTCACGAGGGAGGAGCTGGTCAGAGTTGATTGATCAAGGATACAGTGGAACAGCAATGGCAGGAGTTTTGGGTAGCTATTCTGGACGCACAGCAGAACTTCATCCCAAGGAGGAGGAGGCATGCTGAGGGGAGGAAAAGGCACGACGAGGGAAATCAAGGGCAGCAAAAAAGCAAAATAAAAAACATGCAACGTGGCGAGGTGAGTGAGAAGCCGGAGGTTCGGGAATCCTTTAAAAGCTTGCAGAGGTCAACGAAAGAAGCAATACGTGGAAATAACATGAAATATGAGTGCAAGCTAGCTGGCAATCGAAAAGAAGATATGAAGTGGGTTTTGTTTCAGTATATAAAAGGTAGGCTAAGTGTGAATGTGGTTTCAGGTGCCTTGTGTCGATTGGGGTTGCGTGGAAGAGGCCTCTTGCGTAGAGGTATGCCGAAGGGCGTTGATTACGGCACTTCTTCCGGTCTCTGCGGCCAAACTCTTGAGCCGTCCGTTGGTAGTGTAACCATTAATAATTTGGAAGCAGTTTACAGAACATTTTGGGCTGGAGGACATGTCTTTATTGTCACAAATCTGCAATAAATGGGTTTTCCCCGTCAAAGATGGACGCAATGTACAGAATTTGAATGAGAAGAGAGGCAAGACAGGTTGAGATTTTCAGAGATTTATTTCTGGGAGGCAGGTGTGCGAGTCTAGAGGAAATGAAGAAGAAATGTCATCACCCGAGGATTCAGTGAGGATATTTATTCGTAAAGACATATCCTCGTAACTCCAGTTACTGAGACCTGCATTGCTGGCATGCACACAATCACGGCATGAGATAGATCAAGAGAAGTTCGCTGATATGTATGAGAGGTTGCTGGAGATGGGGGAACCATTATTAGAAGAGGTGAGGTGGAAGTCGGAATTAGAGCTGGACAGAGAGCTGGGGGGAGCAGTGTGGAGTTAGATGCTGCATAGAGTTAACTTTTCCTCCTCCTGCGTTAGGCTGAGCCTGACATAATTTAAAGTACTGCATACTGTGCCCTTAACTGAGACGCAAATGAACGGGTTCTTCCTTGGGTGGAGGAAACGTCTGAACACTGTTCAAGGGGGCCTGCGAATCACTGACACATGTTCTGGTCCTGCGCCAGTTTGTTGGGTTCTGGGTCCCTATTTGTGTAGACCATGTCAACGATCCTTGGGTTCAGACTGGAGCCATGCCCGTTGGTGGCGACCGTTGCGGTGCCAGAGTCCCTGGAGCACATTGAGAGGTGGAGGAGTGCTGTTCCACCTTGGTGGCTCGGAGGCGTGTTATGCTTGGATGGAGGGCGACGGTGCCACCCACGGTCTCGGACTTGTTGAGTGACCTGGCAGAATTTCTGCAATTGGAAAAGATTAAACCTGCCCTTTGGATCTCATTCATCACTTTCTTAAAGGACGTGTTCGTGGCCAGCAGTGAGGGGCATGAAGCTGGAAGTTAAGGAGGGGAGGGCATAAAGGACGGAGGATAGTCGGGCTGAAGGGAATAGGGAATTTCGGGTGATTGCTGTTAATTTGTGAAGATAAAAATAACGATTAGTTGGCACGATATAGCTCAGCATTTGTATGTCAGAATTCGATATTTGTTGTAAAATATATTAAAATAGCGAGTGAACCCTATATTTTAACCAGGGGGCTGTTTACAGTTTCAGTGCGTGGGAGGAGCGGAACGGGAGCGTTTCAGTGCGTGGGAGGAGCTGAACTGGAGCGGCCGAATTGCGCTCTGGGAAGGTGAAGAGACTTCATAAAAGAGCAGAGAGACGGGGTGAGACTTCATTTCAGGAGCGCGGAGTGTGCTCTCTTTTTTCAGCGAGAGCAGTAACCAGGGGGCTGGTTGCAGTTTCACTGTGTGGGAGGAGCTGAACGGGAGCGGTAAGCTTACCTATTTTAAAAAACTTCCCTTGTAGCTTCAGTGCGTGGGAAGAGCTGAGTGGGAGCGGCCGAATTGAGCTCTTGGAAGGTGAGGGAACTGATATATCTGGGAAGCGGCTAAACTCGAGACAGTACACGTGTAGTGTCTCCCACCCGCCCTCCTCCTCTAACCAAAAAAATGACTGTTGATAAGGAACAGCGGACTTCAGATTCTCGGCGGGAACAGTGGTGAGGGATCGTTTGGAAGGTAGGTTTACATCTTTAAAACTTTAAAAACTTACCTGGAAGGGTGACATCACAGCAAAGCAATGACGTGATTGCCTGGCAAGGAAAGTGCTCCAATTAGCAGCAGCTGGGAGAAATTGAACTCTTCCTGTGTTGGTGAGTATTGTGATTGGTAAGTAAAGCCTTTTTTTCCTGTCACTTATTAATTATATGATAGTATTGTTTGTAGTCAGTTAAGGTAAAGTCTAAAAATTGCAGGAGATCCCAGACCCGTGTTATGCTCCTCGTGCTCAATGTGGGAGTTCAGGGGCGCGGCCGATGCCCCTGACTTCTTCATGTGCGTGAAGTATGTCCAGCTGCAGCGCCTGTTCGACCGCATGACGGTCCTGGAGCCGCGGGTGTACTCACTTTGGAGCATCCGCGATGCTGAGGATGTCGTGGATAGCACGTTAAGTGAGTTGGTCACACCGCAGATTGGGATTGGTGAGGGTGACAGGGAATGGGTGACCAAAAGGCAGAGTAAGATTTGGAAGGCAGTGCACGTGTCCCCTGCTGTCATCTCTCTCCAAAGAAGGAATACTGTTTTGGATACTGTTGGTAGAGATGACTCATCATGGGAAGGCAGTAGTAGCCAGGCTCATGGCACCGTGGCTGGCTCTGCTGCACAGAAGGGTGGGAAAAAGACTGGCAGGGGTATAGTAATAGGTGATTCAATTGTAAAGGGAGTAGACAGACGTTTCTGTGGTCGAAAATGAGACTTCCGAATGGTATTTGGGCCCCCCCGGGTGCTTGGGTCAGGGATGTCTCCGATCGGCTGCAGGACTTACTGAATGGGGCGGGTGAAAAGCCAGTTGTCGTGGTGCATATAGGCACAAACGATATAGGTAAAAAAAAGGGATGAGGTCCTACTATCAGAATTTAGGGAGTTCGGAGATAAGTGAAAAAGTAGGACCTCAAAGGTAGTAATCTCAGGATTTCTAACAGTGCCACGGGACAGTCAGAGTAGAAACTCAAGAATAGTCAGGATCAATACGTGGCTTGAGAGATGGTGCAGGAGGGAGGGGTTCAGATTTTTCAAATCTACACCTGGGCAGGACTGGAACCAATGTCCTAGGAGGTGCTTTTGCTAACACTGTTGGGGAGGTTTTAAACTAATGTGGCAGGGGGTGGGAACCAGATTCGGAAGTTAGAGGTCAGTAAAGAAGCAGAAACTAGCGCCAGTAAGGTACGAGATAACAAACTCAATGTGACTAGGGAGAAGAGTAGACAAGGAAGAGTTAATGAACGCAAAGTGACAGCTGGTCTGAGGTGCATTTGTTTTAATGCGAGAACATAGAACATAGAACAGTACAGCACAGAACAGGCCCTTCGGCCCTCGATGTTGTGCCGAGCAATGATCACCCCACTTAAACCCACGTAACCCGTATACCAGTAACCCAACAATCCCCCCATTAACCTTACACTACGGGCAATTTAGCATGGCCAATCCACCTAACCCGCACATCTTTGGACTGTGGGAGGAAACCGGAGCACCCGGAGGAAACCCACGCACACACGGGGTGTAGCAGGTAAGGCAGATTAACTTAGGGCTTGGATCAATATCTAGGAATATGATGTTATTGTATTACTCAGAATCTGTTGAGGGAGGGGCAGTACTGCCAACTGAATATCACAGGGTATAGATGCTTCAGGAGGGATAGAGAGGGAGGTTGAACGTGGGGAGGAGTTGCATTACTCGTCAGAGATGGTATCACAGCTGTGATTAAGGAGGGCACGATGGAGGATTGGAGCACTGAGGCAATATGGGTGGAGCTAAGAAATAGAAAGGGTGCAGTAACATTGTTGGGACTTTACTACAGGCCTCCCAAAAGCGAGCATGAGGTACAGTTACAAATATGCAGACAGATTATAGAAAAATGTCCGAGCAGTAAGGTGGTTGTGGTGGGAGATTTTAACTTCCCCAACATTAAATGGGATTTGTGTAGTGTTGGAGGTTTAGATGGAGCAGAGTTTGTCAGGAGCATCCAAGAGAGTTTTTTTAGAGCAGTATGTAAATAGTTGAACTCGGGAGGGGGCCATACTGGACCTTGTATTGGGGAATGATTCCAGCCAGGTGGTTGATGTTTCATAAGAACATAAGAACATAAGAACATAAGAACTAGGAGCAGGAGTAGGCCATCTGGCCCCTCGAGCCTGCTCCGCCATTCAATTAGATCATGGCTGATCTTTTGTGGACTCAGCTCCACTTTCCGGCCCGAACACCATAACCCTTAATCCCTTTATTCTTCAAAAAACTATCTATCTTTACCTTAAAAACATGTAATGAAGGAGCCTCAACTGCTTCACTGGGCAAGGAATTCCATAGATTCACAACCCTTTGGGTGAAGAAGTTCCTCCTAAGTCGGTGATTACTTTGGGAATAGCGATCACAATTCCGTAAGTTTTAGAATACTCTTGGACAAGGACAAGAGTGTTCCGAAATGAAGATTTCTAAATTGGGGAAAGGCAGAGTATAACAAAATTCGGCAGGAGCTAGGGAATGTGGAGTGGGAGCAGCTGTTTAAGGCTAAATCCAGATTTGAAATGTGGGAGTCTTTTAAGGAAAGGTTGATTAGAGTGCAGGACAGACATGTGCCTGTGAAAATGAGGGATAGAAATGGCAAGATTAGGGAACCATGGATGACGGGTGAAATTGTAAGACTTGCTAAGACGAAAAAGGAAGCATTCATAAGATCGACTCAACTCACAACTGATGATGTTTTGGAGGAATATCGGGAAAGCACGACGAATCTCAAACGCTCAATAAAGAGGGCTAAAAGGGGTCATGAAATATCTTTGGCTAACAGAGTTAAGGACGATCCCAAAGCCTTTTATTCGTAAGTAAGGAGCAAGAGGATAACTAGAGAAAGGATTTGCCCACTCAAAGACAAAAGAGGGAATTTATGCGTGGACTCAGATTAAATGGGTGAGATTCTTAATCAGTACTTTGCATCGGTATTCATAAAGGAGAGGGACAGGATGGATGTTGAGGCAAGGGATGGATGTATAAATACTCTCGGTCATGTTGTTATACGGAAAGGGGACATTTTGGATATTCTAAAAGACATTAAGGTGGACAAGTCCCCAGGACCAGATGGGATCTATCCCAGGTTACTGAGGGAAGCGAGGGTCGAAATAGTTGGGGCCTTAGCAGATATCTTTGCAGCATCCTTGAGCATGGGTGAGGTCCCGGAGTACTGTAGAATTGCTAATGTCGTCCCTTTTTTTAAGAAGGGTAGCAGGGAAAATCCAGGGAATTATAGACCTGTGAGCTTGACGTCAGTGGTAGGCAAACTGTTGGAGAAGATACTGAGGGATAGGATCTATTCACATATGGAAGAAAATAGACTGATCAGTGATAGGCAGCATGGTTTTGTGCAGGGAAGGTCATGCTTTACAAACATAATAAAATTCTTTGAGGAAGTGACAAAGTTAATTGATGAGGGAAGGGCTGTACATGTCATATACATGAATTTTAGTAAGGCGTTTGATAAGGTTTCCCATGGCAGGTTGATGGACAAAGTGAAGTCGTATGGGGTTCAGGATGTACTAGCTAGATGGATAAAGAACTGGCTGGGTAACAGAAGACAGAGAGTAGAGGTGGAAGGGAGTGTCTCAAAATGGAGAAGGGTAACTAGTGGTGTTCCACAGGGATCCGCGTTTTGACCACAGTTGTTTGTGATCTACATAAATGACCTGGAGGAAGGTATAGGTGGTCTGATTAGCAAGTTTGCATGTGATACAAAGATTGGTGGAGTTGCAAATAGCAAGTTGGACTGTCAGAGAATACAATAAAATATAGATAGATTGGAGATTTGGGCAGAGAAATGGCAGATGGAGTTCAATCCAGGCAAATGCTAGGTGATGCATTTTGGAAGATGAAATTCAAGAGCAGACTATATGGTCAATGGAAGGGTCCTGGGGAAAATTGATGTACAGAGTGATCTGGGAGTTCAGGTCCATTGCACCCTGCAGGTTGATAGAGTGGTCAAGAAGGCACACAGCATGCTTGCCTTCATCGGCCGGGTTATTGAGTACAAGAGTCGGCAGGTCATGTTACAGATCTTTAGGACTTTGGATAGGCCACATTTGGAATACTGCGTGCAGTTCTTGTCGCCACATCACCAGAAGGATGTGGATGCTTTGGAGAGGGTTCAGAGGAGGTTCACCAGGATGTTGCCTGGTATGGACGGGACTAGCTATGAAGAAAGGTTGAGTAGATTAGGATTGTTTTCATTGGAAAGTCGAAGGTTGAGGGGGGACCTGATTGAGGTCGACAAAATTACGAGAGGTATGGACAGGGTGGTTAGCAACAAGCTTTTTCCAAGAGTGGAGGTGTCAGATACAAGGGGTCACGATTTCAAAGTGAGGGGGGGAAAGTTTAAGGGAGATGTGCGTGGAAAGATTTTTACCCAGAGGGTGGTGGGTGCCTGGAACGCGTTCCCAGCGGAGTTTGTAGAGGCGGGCACGATAGCATCATTTAAGATGCATCTAGACGGGTATATGAACGGGCGTGAACAGAGGGAAGTAGTCCTTGGAAAATAGGAGACAGGTTTTGATAAAGGATCTGGATCGGCGCAGGCTGTGAGGGCCGAATGGCCTGTTCCTGCGCTGTAATTTTCTTTGTTCTTTGTTCTCTCAGCATTTACAATTTTGCTTGTCGTTTAATTGAAGGAAACCTCGGGATTTTATTGAAGCTTCCTACACGATTCAGGAAAGACGGGGATTGTTGCATGATGGACAGAAAAATGTAGACAGAGTGAAAGTACGAAAGGGGCTTCGAAGAAGATGGAAGGAAGGGCGACGGGGCACTACGTCAACTCCCAGTGATGTGGAGCTTTCAACTATTTTACCGTTAAATCCACATGCGACTCAACTAAAGCCACAGAGAGTGGATGATTTAGATATCGAGAATCCATATGCGTTTGACATTGTGCAGAAACAAGCAGACCATTTGTTATCGATGAAACGCCAAGGAAAGTCTTAGAGGTCGGCCGCACGAATCTCTGCTGGATTTCCCGGACGTCATCGAACAGTCAACTGGTTGCAGCTGTGGAGACGTTAATAACAGAAAACGCAAGGTATTTACGTCGGAGTTTCTATTCATTTTGCTTGATGTACAAACTGTATATATTTCCTGGAAAAATATTGTGATTTGAAGTACTTTGTCATCTCTTTAACAGTTACATTTACATTCGTCTCAAATCCGGAATTAACAGTTATGTGTGGGTGTTGTGTATATTGCATACCTCATCATGAAACGTCCGTGTCTTAACGTTTCATTCTTTTAGAAGCGGAGGTATGTAAGCACACTCTTTAAATCGTTTTCTGTTCCTTGTGTCCTTTTGATAACTTGGCTGTTTTTTTTGTGAGGTGTTTTCTTGATGGCAGTTTTTGAACTGGAGAATTTGGACACACCTTACATCCTCCGCTCCAAGTTGCTACTTGAACTGACCAAGTCGATTTCCCGTTCCTGCACTGTGCTCTGTCGCATAGTCCAGTGATGTCGTTTTAATGGACGTAACTAGCAGCCAATCGTCTCATTTGGCATTCTGCCACGTATCCTGCTCTGGACTTTGATTGCTGGAGCGTGAAGAAGATTCTGGAAGAAAAGAGAAAGCTATGTTGTGTAATTTCTGGTTAGATCTCGCCATCAGCCAGAAGTATGTTTGCATACTCTTTCGATGCAGTCAGGAATGTGACGGTCTACGGCGCTGAGGACCCGGGTTCGAATCCCGGCCCTGGGTCACTGTCCGTGTGGAGTTTGCACATTCTCCCCGTGTTTGCGTGGGTTTCGCCCCCACAATCCAAAAGATGCGCAGGATAGGTGGATTGGCCACGCAAAATTGCCCCTTAATTGGAAAAGGTAATTAGGTACTATAATTTTTTTTTAAAAAAGGAATGTGACGGTAACCCCTCATTGAAAGGCTTCAAGCAGTCTCCAGAAAATTATGTGAAAACCTAGAGAGCAGCTGATTCCAGAAGCTGGGCTCGGCCCTCAGGTTTTAGTTTCTTTTGGGAACAGAGTTGAAGAAGGCTTTAAGTTCTCTCTGTCAAAGTGGAGGTGAGTCGGCAGAAATATTCCTGCAGCTCCTTCGTGATATAAATGAGGGCGGATATGGGGACACGAAAATCAACTGACGGTTTGCAACACCTCGCAATCTAAGATGATCACTGCTCACAAAGACGAAAATGACAGCAGCAAAAATTCTTATCACTCCAGACGTTTAATCCCCATCATTTTGATTCTTCCCCGTCCACGCTCTTTGTTTGTCTGCCTTGTGCGTATGTACGTCGAGCATGGGAAGGTATTATACTATTCATAAAAAAAACACTGCAACAAAGAATAGCAACAAAATACTTAAACCTTAATATCAGCATCAAGTAACATTATTCAAAGCTACAAAGAACTGCAACAAATATGGTTTAACATCTATAACAGTAGGAAGTAGGAACATTATTCAAAGTTACATATATATATTCTCACACTCTTTGCTTCCGTCCCAAGGCATCTGCCTCTACAAATGCCTCCGTACCTCCATCGTCTCAAAATAAAAATCTCTAGAGTTGGGGGTTTCATTTAGCTTTGCTGCAGACAACACTCCAAACCACACTGTCGTACAATGCCGCGTTCACTCACCAAAAGTCGCTCCTCGTTTTGCCACTGCTACCATGAAGTCTTGATAGATACGAACCTTGGCACCAGGTCATTGCACCTCCCGCTCCTTCTTTGCCCAGTTCAATAACGTCACCTTTATTTATATAATTCAAAACAGATAACCACTGCTCGTTGCTTCTCGTCCAACTGACGATTAGGGCTCAGCGACCGATGAACTTGGTCCGAATTCATGCCGAGATGGTTCTTCTTCCTCCCCCACTGTCGGACTCCGGCACTCCACCCCATCGGACAGGCCCACAATGCTTACATATTGCCGGTTCGAGCGGATCTCCACACCCCCAGCTGTGCTTGCAGCCCCTTATTGGCCTCAATAACCCTCTGCAGCTCATCTTCCATGGAAGTGAGCAGATGGCTGTGGTGCAACATCGCCTTCTGGACTGCCATCATCTTCTCACTCTGTTCCCTCACCTCAGCCGATGTCGTTGCAACAGCTACCTTCACCGGGGCAATTGTCCCCTCCATACGCCTTCAGTGCCACTGGCATCTCCTTTCTCAACATCTCCATATGCGTTGCAAACTGTTTTCTGAGCTCCAGAGTCACCTCCTCAGCCAGAGACTCTGATGTAAGCAGTTCGGCTCCACCAACGGCCCGGAAATCACCGTCTTGTCAGTCCCCGGCTGGTTCACACTCTCGATGGTGAGCTCCTATTCTCTCCCTTCTTCAATGTTGTCTTCCTTTGATTTTTGTACATCTGTCACCTCTTTGTCGCTCATATTCCGTCATGAATTGTCCTCAGGACTGGGCATTAAAGGTTCTCATCAGAAGAAAAAAATACGCCCCAAGTAGGAGCCGTTTAACGCGTGACAATAGCACGGGAGGACAGTGGGTAGTACTGGTGCTTCACAGCTCCAGAGTCCGAGGATCGATTCGAGGCTTGTGTCTGTGTGGAGTCAGCTAATTATCCCCGTGTCTGCCTGGGTTTGCACCGGGTGCCCCGGTTTCCTCCCTCAATCCGAAGAAGCGCAGGCTAGGTGTATTGCCCATGATAAATTGCCCCAAATGCCCAAGAATGATAGGTGGGGATATTTGGTTCCAGGGATAGGGTGGAGGCGTGGGCTTAAGTGGGGTGATCGTTCCAAGAGCCAGTGACGACTCGATGCGCCGAATGGCCTCCTTCTCCGTCCCCTCCACATGCTGCCTTCGACTGCCTCGCGGACTGGTCCCTGTCCCGCTGCTCCGGCTGCAACAAGCACTGACCTCAGTCTCACTGCCCCTGCTGCTTCAGAATTTGCCTTCCGTCCAGCTGCTCCACAGTTTGCCTTCAGTTCCGCTGCTCCAACTGCCTCACCATCTGCCATCATATCTGCATAATTGCTCCTGCATTTGGGCCTGCCGCCTCGACTGCCTCGTGTTAGACTCTGCCCCGCAGCCCTGGCTGCCCGACACTACCTGGGTTATTTTCAACTGTTTTAAACCGGTTTGGTTTGGCTCCCGTCCATTGGGACCGAAAGACCGAAAAAAGTGGCTGGAACAAAAGGCATGGGAAAAATCCCTGTCAACGAAACTCTTCTTTATGCGGCCTCTTCGCACGCAGCGCCTTCGGATGTCCGAATGCTGTGCAAATTATTCATTCAGTAACTTACCATTTCCTCTGTCTCAACAGATATATTCCACCACTGTCCTTTCGTGGTTCGATCTATTCCCTGGGCACGCTATTCCATTTTTGAACATGAATAAAAAGCTTTGGGATGCACCTTTAATTCTTTCCAAGGACATTTTATGACCCATCCTCGCACTCTTATCTTGCCGCTTAAAAAACTTCCTACTTTTAAAAAACTACTCAAGGGCTTCGACTCTTTCCACCCTTCTACGCCTCACAGAAGTCTACTTTTTGACGAGGTTCTCGAGACCCCTCGTTATCCAAGGATCCATGGACTTTCCATAATTATCCCTTGTTCTCTCAGGAACTTGACGTTCCTGAATCTTCATCTACTTTCAGTTGAAACACTCCCACATGCCCATTGTCGATTCACGCTCGAACATCCACACCCAATCCAATTCTTCCATTTCCGTCTGATGTTATCGTAATTTGCCTTTCCCCAGTTTCGCACCTTAACCCGAGGGTTATACTCACCCTTCTCCAAAAGTACCCGAAACGTTCAGAATTGTGGTCATGACTCTCAAAAGCTTCCCCTACTGAAACATCAAACACATGTCGAGGCTCCATCAACAGAATCTTGTCAGGTACTGTCCCTTCCATAGTTTGGCAATATACATATTGAGTCAGAAAGCCTCCATGGATACACCTTGCAAATCATGCCCCATCCAAGCCCCGTGGTATAGATACACTGCTTTGTTTATGTTTTAGGTACTAATCTGATGCTTGCAATGTAAGTCAATTAAGCAGCCAGCGATCAATGATCTCAGTTAATAATAGAAACATTGATTAATTCACATTGGTCGGCACTCCAGTTCCTTTGGTGCTGGCAACCCGCCCATTGAGTCGGAGCAAAAGACACTTGAAAAAATAAGAATGTCTTCCATCTTCCCGGCCAGGGTGAAGTGGTCTAATAGAACGATGATGGGAAGGAAAAGGATCCACATGTCCATGTGCAACTGCGATGGATTGTTGTAGCATTTGTTGTGCAGGAATTGTATGGCAAATCCAGAACATTATCGAATTTTTACAGCTTATATGCAGACCGTTTGCCCTGCTACGTAAAGAGGCAGGAGATATTTTGTTGTGGAATCCAGCAGTTCATGTGATGTAAACATACAAATACGAAGTTCGATGTGCAACTAAAGATACCCTTTGGTATGGCTTCTAACAGAAGGCATATATTTTCCTCCCAATTGAATCAGACAGAAATTGGTCAACTGTAAAATTCGTGGGTGAACGAAACAATTCAATTCAGTCAGTTATTTTAAGAAATCGAGCCTCTATTTTTGAAATTGAAGCAACTGGGCATGCTCTATTTTCAGAGATGCAGGCTCTGCTCGAATGAATGTCGGAACGCGAGTCAGCTAAGACATAAAAAAATCGAGGTACAGACGCTTGGGTATTTCAGAAGTGAATTAAGCAGATTGCAGCCGACATATGGAAGCTATCTGTCAACGAAAATCAGGTTAGCAATGTATTATTTTGTTAAATCAATTCATTTACAGTCATAGTCAACGAATTCTGCATATATTGCACAACTCTAGTTACCATGGATCAGGTGGTGCGTTGCCATCCTTAAACGGAACAAGCTTTCATTAGCAGTGTTGTTACGATGGGACCCAGCGACATTAAAGGAGGATGAATTTCTGTTTGAATCCGTGAGATGAGTGTCTAAAATGGGAACATCCTGGTGGTCAACATCTTGCCAAAGATATACTAGCCTTATCCTTCCAGACTGTGAGATGAAAGAACCTGGCGACGTAGCCTTGGTGATTTCACACAATGCATGTTCCTGATCGTACACATTGCTATAACTCTTCCTTGCGATGGAGGGCTTGATTGTTTGAACACGTACCAGTCAAAAAACTCAACTTGTAAAGCTTTTTCAATATTGAAATACGTGTTCGAGTTCTATATCTAGATTAATCCTGGCAATTTTGTTAATCCTCATCCATTACGTCAACAATTTGATTTTCTCACACCTGGACAACGGATTTCCTCACATTCATTCTAATTGCTTTTTCCAGGAAAGAAAGATTTACGTGAATTTTCTGCTCAAAGGCTTTCCGTCTGCCTGTTTCCAGCTGTCCCTGACATATTCTAATTTACGGCAGATGTATCCCGGAACAATTGTTGAACAGACTTATCAGAAACACATGATACCATTAATGTGTTCTTAAACTATGCTTCTGAGACTGAAATGCAAAATTTGTTACTGGGTAAGGTGAGTCCTTTTTTGTCTGCAGCAGTATGGCTATTCTACTGTTCTGACATTCTTACGTATATGCCCAATTATTTTGATTACCTGGTGCCCTCAAGCACCATTCATTTGTGAGCAATAAAGAAGAACAGATGAATGCTCTGCCCACCCACCTGAGTGATATCTTTCTGAAGTCGATAAAGTGTCTTCCATTTTTTACCTTCTACACATGATTTAAATGGATCATACACAATAACCATTTATTCTGTGATGATTTCGGACCTATTTTGCAGTGTATTAATCCAAGCGTTCTTTCCTCTCGTCCACGCATCCATCTCATACGTTTCCTTCTCAGAATCGCTCCGTGAAAATCTAAGCAATTCAGATACCAGATTGGAGAGAAAATGGGAATACTGGGTGACTCTGTCGTTCGGCAGCCGTGATTTCGAAATGCCGAGGTTGTACTGGGGTGAGCACAGGATGAAGAGTTACAACAAAAGATTAAAGTCCAACAGGTTTGTTTCAAATCACTAGCTTTCGGAGCACGGCCTCAGATGAAGGAGCAGTGCTCCGAAAGCTAGTGATTTGAAACAAACCTGTTGGACTTCGATCTGTTGCTGTAAGACTTCATACTGTGCTCTTTCTTTCGGAAGCATACAAAGTGTAAATTGATCTGCGAATGCTGATCTTGTTAGAAGAACTCAGCGTGACCATAGACTGTCTGTTATCTTTGTATCTGCTAATATGATATTCTGGATACGAAATCTCACGTCTCAATTTATGTGCGTGGCTTTGATTTCGAATTTGCGGATAATTGGTTTGTTAATATTTTTTGGTAAGATTAAATGTGATTAATTTTATTTTGCCTGACAGAGCTTAAAACGTTAAAGGATGGTAAGAGCCGTATGTCTCACGATGCACAATATTTACACTTTGGTACAAGTGCGCTGTCAAAATATTATCATCAGATCCAGGAAGCACGGTGACCTAGTGGATAAGGTCTGTTGCCTCACGGCGCCGAGGTCCCAGTTTCGATCCTCCCTCTGGACCCTGCACATTCTCCCCTTGTTTGCGTGGGTTTCGCCACCACAACCCAAAGCTGTGCAGCGTGGGTGGATTGGCAACGCTAAATTGCCCCTTAATTGGAAAATGTGAATTGGACACTCTAAAATTAAATAAATTAATAAATAAATATATATATATATATAAATATGTATTAGCATTAGATACGATAGGAAACTTAAGCCTGAAATGAGAAATCAGATAGTCTCTGCAAAACATAAACTTACGGTCTGATGAAGCACTGCACGTTTTGTGCTCAGAGTAAAGTGTGTACTTTGCAAGAGTATTCATGCAAATAAAATACAGTCTTCATCCTGCAGCTTTCCAAAGTGATGTTAATCATCCAACAACCCGTTAACTTAATTTTGAAACAAGTGTTAAACTGAGTGATTCTTTTTAACACTGCAGAATGCTCAGTCCATTCCTTGTTTAGCGGCTTTCTATTGTTGACCGAAAATAAATCATCCAAATTAGAAATGGAGTGTTCGCCAAAAGCATCTAATTTTCGAAATCATCAGTCCTCCCAAATTCAGACGTGAATTATATTGTAAATTGATCAGATCAATAGAAGCGGAGACTCCATACATCTCCTCATTTCCAATCATTGAGGAAAGACGTATATCTGAGCAATAAGCAAGGCCTCTATTTCCTTCAGTTGTGACACGAGGCAGATGCATTGTTCAATTTGATCTTGGTACCCCTAATCCCAGACATCCTACCAGCATGTAGATTTTCTAATTTCCTGACTGTTTCTTTTAACTACATCAATGTTGGAATCTTTGGCGAAGGTCGTATGCACAGTAGCCAATTAGGTACGAATTTGTGCTAGTTTTTGAGACAGGAGTGTTTGCCAATAATCAAATTTCTCAATTTGTGTTGTATAACCGTACTGCGCATCGTCTATGACAATATTTCGACACTGGTGCAGAACAGCCCTTCAGTCCTCTCCATTGCTTGTACAATTTGATCCATTGAAGATCCAATGTCGATAAACATGGTGAAATGAAGACCATGTTAGAGCATTGTTGTCTGGCCATCCCACGAGTCAAGTTACATATTTCTTCGATTACTTTGTCCATCTATTGTTTTTATTGGTGTCATTTTTCTGGTGGCTCAATGACATGCAAGTGGCACATGGGGTATCTCCAACATGCACGAAAGCAAGCGATTCCAAACATTGGACATAGTTAGATATATGGCCACTTTAAGTCATGTGTTGCGTACTCTGAGGCCAAGTGTAATACATTAAAACTTTACCTCATTCGTGTGTAGTTTTTGTTGCCCTGCCCTGCTTCTTGCTTTCTCCTGGTTGTTTTGCTTTTGCTGTCTGTTTTTAAACTACAGAAATTTGAAACCACTCACCTGAAAGCTGATATTTGAATTGGTCTAGTGGAACTCCCACCGTGACGTGTGCTGTGCAGCATGGAACAAAAAAACCTAATTTAAAACTCACGGACATGTGCTGCTTTCGACTGTGATTGGGGAGTTGTTCAGAACGTTGTGGAAGAAGAGAGGAATTTTAATTTCATGTCAGCTCTGCTTTGATCTCGAGAGCCATAAACAGGTTTAAAACACTTGATCTTTCAAGCCAGACTGTGAAATTATCTTTTTATTGTCATACTTCAAACAGTCTGCAGACAGTTTGGCTAATTGTCAGGAAGCAGCAGTACCTATCAGGAAAGGCTGGCTCTCAGGTTTTAATTCCGTTTTGGATAGAGAGTTAAATAAGCTTTTATGTTATTTGTCCTTGACGGGTGTTGATGTATCTCAAACCTCAAATGGGGACATTGTTTTCTCCTCACCCAAGAAGCTCGCAATGATCTGCGACTCTGTTATCCGAGTTATTCTTCGGTTATGACGAGAATCTTTTGAGTACAATCCTTGATCTTTGAGTTCTGGTGTGTCATTGTCTGAAGGTGCGAAGGAAATCTTAGTCAGACTGACCCAAGGAAATTCAGTCCAGCATCAAATGCAGGTGACGGTTTTAATTCTCATGTTGGGAACTTCAATTTACACTCAGTGTGGTTGATAGCATATCTGGTGCATTCAGGTTAGAAATGCAAAGACCTGAGAGTCAATCTGGTGAAGGATTAAGCAGATTAAAATGAAGGTGATCCTCCAGAGCAATGTCTGCAGCCAGTTGGTCTAAGTAAAGGCATATACAGGACACCCAAATCAACTGATGGTTTTCTGTGCCTCAAATTCTGAGACGATCACCAAGTACAAACAACGTTGCCTCAGAAGCGAAGGTTATCAACTCCCATTCTGTTTTTCCATCCCCTCCGCCACTGTGAGTCTGTCTTGTATGTATTTGGTTGGAGGCTGGATGGTGTGAGGGCAGTAATTGGTTGAGCAGTCCGCTGCTCTATTCGTACGGTTATATGTTTGTCTCTTATCTTGTAAATAACGTGTTTTTAAATCTTTTACTGATACCTTTGGTTTCTGGAAGGTATTTGAGCAGTCAACGGTTACGCATCACAGGAAAATATACGACTTATTGATTAAGTAATTGATTTTGGACCATCTATGCCTGCGGGGTGGAATTGACGTCACTCTCAACACAGGGTGTCGTGACATAAATTGGGGGGTTCGTCCGGGATCTGGACCGTTCGGCGGCGAATTTTGATTTACAGTGTAAATTATAAAGAGACGCCAGATTTGTAGTCAGAAACAGGACACCGATGGAAGCTGCTCAGCATTTTCTGCAGGTGGAAAATTGATTGGGGTTTCACAAAGGCAAACCTTGAATTGGCAGATGAATTAGAAATAATGGTAATGAGCTAAAGTACGAAGGTGGAGGCAGATGATGCAATTGAACTGTGTTTGATTTTGACGCAGATGCCAGCAGCACAGCAAGTCTACGAAATATTATAGTATGAGGGCATTATTCTCTTCAGTAAACGGTGAACACTCGGCTGCAGTTAGAACACAGATCATTACAGCGCAGAACAGGCCCTTCGGCCCTCGATGTTGCGCCGACCTGTGAAACCACTCTAAAGCCCATCTACACTATTTCCTTATCTTCCAGATGTTTATCCAATGACCATTTGAATGCCCTGAGTGTTGGCGAGTCCACAACTGTTGAAGGCAGGGCATTCTGCGCCCTTACTACTCCCTTAGTAAAGAACCTACCTCTGAAAATCTGTCCTGTATATATCTCTCCTCAATTTGAAGCTATGTCCCCTCGTGCTAGACATAACCATCCGAGGAAAAAGGCTCCCACTTTCCACCCTATCCATTCCTCTGATCATCTTGTATGCCTCAATTAAGTCACCTCCTAACCTTCTCTCTAACGAAAAACGCCTCATGTCCCTCAGCCTTCCCTCATAAGATATTCCCTCCATACCAGGCATCATTCTGGCAAATTGCCTCAGCACCCTTTCCAATGCTTCGGCATCTTTCCTATAAGGTGGCGACCAGAATTGCACGCAATACTACAATTGCGGCCGCAGCAGAGTTTTGTCCAGGTCCAACATGACCTCATGGCTCCGAAAATCAATCCCTCCGCCGACAAAAGCTGACACAACGTTCGCCTTTTTAACAACCCCCTCAAACTGTGTGGCATATTTCAGGGATCTATGTACATGGACACCGAGATCTCTGTGCTCATCCACACTACCAATAATCTTAGCATTAGTCCAGTACTCTGTCTTCCTGTTATTCCTTCCAAAATGAATCACCTCACACTTTTCTGCATTCAACTCCATTTGCTACCTCTCAGCCTTGCTCTGCAGCTAATTTCTGTCCCTCTGTAACTTGTAACATCCTTCCGCACTGTCCACAAATCCACCGCTTTAGGGTAATCTGCAAATTTACTCAACCATCCTTCTACGCCCTCCTCCAGGTCATTTATTAAAATGACAAACAGCAGTGGCCCCAAAACACATACTTGTGGTACACCACTAGTAACTGGAGTCCAGTCTGATCATTGCCCATCAAGAACCACCCTTTGTCTTCTTCCAGCTAGTCAATTTCTGATCCAAACTGCTAAATCACTCTGAATCCCATGCCTCCGTATTTTCTGAAATAGCAGGTCGTGAGGAACCTTATCAAACGCTTAACTGAAATCCATATCGGGAGGCAGAGGGGGTCATAGATAGGAGCTTCAGGGAAGTAGTTACACCAAAGACTGGAGATAGATGGGTAACTGTAAGAGGGACTGGGAAGAAGCAGTCAGTGCAGGGACCCCCTGCGGTCGTTCCCCTGAGTAACAAGTATACCGTTTTGGATACTTGTGGGTGGGACGACTTACCAGGGGTAAGCCATGGGGTACGGGCCTCTGGCACGGAGTCTGTCCCTGTTGCTCAGAAGGGAAGGGGGGAAAGGAGTAGAACATTAGTAATTGGGGACACAATAGTCAGGGGCACAGATAGGAGATTTTGTGGGAGCGGGAGAGACTCACGTTTGGTATGTTGCCTCCCAGGTGCAAGGGTACGTGATGTCTCGGATCGTTTTTTCCGGGTCCTTAAGGGGGAGGGGGGGCAGCCCCAAGTCGTAGTCCACATTGGTACTAACGACATAGGTAGGAAAGGGGACAAGGATGTCAGGCAGGCCTTTAGGGAGCTAGGATGGAAGCTCAGAGCGAGAACAAACAGAGTTGTTATCTCTGGGTTGTTGCCCGTGCCACGTGATAATGAGATGAGCAATACGGAGAGAGAGAAATTAAACACGTGGCTACAGGGATGGTGCAGGATGGAGGGATTCAGATTTCTGGATAACTGGGGCTCTTTCTGGGGAAGGTGGGACCTCTATAGACAGGATGGTCTACATCTGAACCTGAGGGGCACCAATATCCTGGGGGGGAGATTTGTTAGTGCTCTTTGGGGGGGATTAAACTAATTCAGCAGGGGCATGGGAACCTGGATTGTAGTTTTGGGGTACGGGAGATTGAGAGTATAGAGGTCAGGAGCACAGATTTGACTTCGCAGGAGGGTGCCAGTGTTCAGGTAGGTGGTTTGAAGTGTCTCTACTTCAATGCCAGGAGTATACGAAATAAGGTAGGGGAACTGGCAGCATGGGTTGGTACCTGGGACTTCGATGTTGTGGCCATTTCAGAGACATGGATAGAGCAGGGACAGGAATGGTTGTTGCAGATTCCGGGGTTTAGGTGTTTTAGTAAGCTCAGAGAAGGGGGCAAAAGAGGGGGAGGTGTGGCGCTGCTAGTCAAGGACAGTATTACGGTGGCGGAAAGGATGCTAGATGGGGACTCTTCTTCCGAGGTAGTATGGGCTGAGGTTAGAAACAGGAAAGGAGAGGTCACCCTGTTGGGAGTTTTCTATAGGCCACCTAATAGTTCTAGGGATGTAGAGGAAAGGATGGCGAAGATGATTCTGGAAAAGAGCGAAAGTAACAGGGTAGTCGTTATGGGAGACTTTAACTTTCCAAATATTGACTGGAAAAGATATAGTTCGAGTACATTAGATGGGTCGTTCTTTGTACAATGTGTGCAGGAGGGTTTCCTGAAACAATATGTTGACAGGCCAACAAGAGGCGAGGCCACATTGGATTTGGTTTTGGGTAATGAACCAGGCTAGGTGTTAGATCTGGAGGTAGTTGAGCACTTTGGAAACAGTGACCACAATTCGGTGACCTTTACGTTAGTGATGGAAAGGGATAAGTATACCCCGCAGGGCAAGAGTTATAGCTGGGGGAAGGGCAATTATGATGCCATTAGACATGACTTAGGATGTGTAGGTTGGAGAAGTAGGCTGCAAGGGTTGGGCACACTGGATATGTGGAGCTTGTTCAAGGAACAGCTATTGCATGTTCTTGATAAGTACGTACCAGTCAGGCAGGGAGGAAGGGGTCGAGCGAGGGAACCGTGGTTTACCAAAGAAGTGGAATCTCTTGTTAAGAGGAAGAAGGAGGCCTATGTGAAGATGAGGCGTGAAGTTTCAGTTGGGGCGCTTGATAGTTACAAGGAAGCGAGGAAGGATCTAAAGAGAGAGCTGAGACGAGCAAGGAGGGGACATGAGAAGTCTTTGGCAGGTAGGATCAAGGAAAACCCAAAAGCTTTCTATAGGTATGTCAGGAATAAAAGAATGACTGGGTAAGAGTAGGGCCAGTCAAGGACAGTGGTGGGAAGTTGTGTGTGGAGGCTGAGGAGATAAGCGAGATACTAAATGAATACTTTTCGTCAGTATTCACTCAAGAAAAAGATAATATTGTGGAGGAGAATGCTGAGACCCAGGCTATTAGAATAGATGGCATTGATGTGCGTAGGGAAGAAGTGTTGGCAATTCTGGACAAGGTGAAAATAGATAAGTCCCCGGGGCCTGATGGGATTTATCCTAGGATTCTCTGGGAAGCCAGGGAATAGATTGCTGAGCCTTTGGCTTTGATTTTTAGGTCATCATTGGCTACAGGAATAGTGGCAGAGGACTGGAGGATAGCAAATGTGGTCCCTTTGTTCAAGAAGGGGAGTAGAGATAACCCCGGTAACTATAGGCCGGTGAGCCTAACGTCTGTGGTGGGTAAGGTCTTGGAGAGGATTATAAAAGATACGATTTATAATCATCTAGATAGGAATAATATGATTAGGGATAGTCAGCATGGTTTTGTGAAGGGTAGGTCATGCCTCACAAACCTTATCGAGTTCTTTGAGAAGGTGACTGAACAGGTAGACGAGGGTAGAGCAGTTGATGTGGTGTATATGGATTTCAGTAAAGCGTTTGATAAGGTTCCCCACGGTCGGCTATTGCAGAAAATACGGAGGCTGGGGATTGAGGGTGATTTAGAGATGTGGATCAGAAATTGGCTAGTTGAAAGAAGACAGAGAGTGGTAGTTGATGGGAAATGTTCAGAATGGTTGTTCAGTTACGAGTGGCGTACCACAAGGATCTGTTCTGGGGCCGTTGCTGTTTGTCATTTTTATAAATGACCTAGAGGAGGGCGCAGAAGGATGGGTGAGTAAATTTGCAGACGACACTAAAGTCGGTGGAGTTGCAGACAGTGCGGAAGGATGTTGCAGGTTACAGAGGGACATAGATAAGCTGCAGAGCTGGGCTGAGAGGTGGCAAATGGAGTTTAATGTGGAGAAGTGTGAGGTGATTCACTTTGGAAAGAATAACAGGAATGCGGAATATTTGGCTAATGGTAAAATTCTTGGTAGTGTGGATGAGCAGAGGGATCTCGGTGTCCATGTACATAGATCCCTCAAAGTTGCCACCGAGGTTGATAGGGTTGCGAAGAAGGCCTATGGTGTGTTGGCCTTTATTGGTAGAGGGATTGAGTTCCGGAGCCATGAGGTCATGTTGCAGCTGTGCAAAACTCTGGTACGGCCGCATTTGGAGTATTGCGTACAGTTCTGGTCGCCTCATTATAGGAAGGACGTGGAAGCTTTGGAACAGGTGCAGAGGAGATTTACCAGGATGTTGCCTGGTATGGAGGGAAAATCTTATGAGGAAAGGCTGATGGACTTGAGGTTGTTTTCGTTAGAGAGAAGAAGGTTAAGAGGTGACTTAATAGAGGCATACAAGGTGATCAGAGGGTTAGATAGGGTGGACAGCGAATGCCTTCTCCCGCGGATGGAGGTGGCTTGCACGAGGGGACATAGCCTTAAATTGAGGGGTAATAGATATAGGACAGAGGTCAGAGGCGGGTTTTTTACGCAAAGAGTGGTGAGGCCGTGGAATCCCCTAGCTGCAACAGTAGTGAACTCACCAACATTGAGGGCATTTAAAAGTTTATTGGATAAGCATATGGATGATAAGGGCATAGTGTAGGTTAGATGGCGTTTAGTTTTTTTTCCATGTCGGTGCAACATCGAGGGCCGAAGGGCCTGTACTGCGCTGTAACGTTCTATGTTCTATGTTCTATGTTCTATATACGGCACATCAACTGCTTTACCCTCATCCACCTGTTTGGTCACCTTCTCAAAGAACTCAATAAGGTTTGTGAGGCACGACCTAACCTTCAGAAAACCGTGTTGACTATCTCTCATCATGTTATTCCATTCCAGATGATTACACATCCTATCTCCTATAAACATTTCCAAGACTTTATCCACAACAGAAGTAAGGGTCACTGGTCTATAGTTACCACGGTTGTCTCTACTCCCCTTTTTGAACAACGGGACAACATTTGCTATCCTCCAGTCTTATGGCACTATTGATGTAGACAAATATGATTAAAGTTCAAAACCAAAGGCTCAGCAATCACCTCTATAGCTACCCAGAGAATCATAGGATAAATATCATCCGGCCCAGGGGACTTATCTATTTTCAAACTATCCAGAATAGCTAACACCTCCTCCTTATGAAATCCAAGCCCTTCTAGTCTGCTGGCCTGTATTTCAGTATTCTCTTCGACAACATTTTCTATTTCCTGCGTGAATACTGACGAAAAATATTCATTTAGCACCTCTCCTATCTCCTCGGACTCTACACACAACTTCCCTCTCCTGTCCTTGACTGGCCCTACTCTTACCCTAGTCATTCCTTTATTCCTGACATATCTACAGAAAGCTTTAGGGTTATCCTTGATCCTAACTGCCAAAGACTACTCATATCCTCTCGTTGCTTTTCTCAGCTCTCTCTTGAGGTCCTTCCTAGCTAACTTGTAACTCCCGAGCGCTCAAACTGAACCTTCACGTCTCCTCTTTAAACAAGCCTCCTTCTTCATCTTGACAAGAGTTTCAACTACTTTAATCAACCACGGTTCCCTCGCTCAACCATGGTAGAACATGGCCGATAATTAAATACATTTGAAATAAAAGTGATTTAATGGAAACTGAGAGAGAAGAAATGGAAAGAGAAAAGTTAGAGAAACAAATGGAAAAGTAGAGAGTTTTTCAGCTTGCATCGCTGGAACTGGCGGAAAGCTGTCACAACGTTAGAGGAAATGTAGTCCTCAGAACAAACTCGATGGTCATATGCTTAGTTTTATTCAGGTTATACCAAATTAGATGACAAGAAATGGATATGTACCTTAGGGCTTTGGAGAAAGTTGTAGCTCTGTGGATTGGCTGAAAGATTAGTGGATATTCCCCTTGCAGGTGCGGGAACAGGACGTTTCTGGGTCATTCGCAGAGCCGCATTCAAGGGAAGATGATACGGTCAAAAGGGATATTCGAGACGCATACGAACTATGAAGCATATAAGTAAAACAATTCGGAACTTGAGGAGACATCCCTAACAGACGAACGCAGAATTTGAAAGAGGTTTTCAGAATTTTGTTGCAGATGGGTATGAGCATTGGCAATATAGACAAGACACTGAGAGTGATGCTCTCTTCGATGAGTTCTGGAATTCCTTACTTACTATGTGTATAATAAGTATTGATGAGCCTTTGATGAGCAAAGGCTGCAATCAGATAGAAAAACAGCAATTATGGCTAACAATAATGAGGTAATCCATAAATTTGACAATCTGTTCATTCACCCCAGTATTCACGCAAGAAAAAGAAAATGGACCGGAAGTGGGACTATGAGAGGAAGCACTTAGCCTTGGTAGGGAATTAAACGTTGAAATCTACGCCTCTCAGAAGAAATAAAGTTGCTGGTGGTAGAATGAATAATTAGAGGCCTCGGTGCCACCAGTGTACAAAGGTGGATCAAGTGCGGGCAGACTGTTTGAAGTTGCAATGAAGGAATTTTGTGCGTGCAGCGGTAGGATGCTGACAATGGGCAAATACTGCTCTGCTAAACGCGAGAATTAGATGGACTAAGGATATCAAAGGTGAACACTGCTCTGGAAGAAGATGCGAGAAATCCGATAATTGAGAGATATGCCGGAATTGTGTCTAAAGTGAAAGCCATCCTATTTTCCTCGATAGATGCCGTCAAAACGATTATAATTTTAAGAACAAGGGGCGCTAATCAATCCATTGCACTTGAGAAAGATTTACTTTCCTGCTGAGAGGCCAGTGAAAGCGGAGGTACATGGAAATGTTTCGGAAGGAAGTTATGCCTCACTTCAAACGAATAAAATACGGTTGGAGTGAAATTTGTTTCAGGAACGAAAGGCAGTTGGATGTTGAAGGAATTCCCAGCACTGAGAGTCCACCTACTTTTGAGGAGCGATTTAGTGGGAGTGAAACACGTAGCTTCACCCATGGGTGCAGAATGTGCGAAGGAAGTACTGCCGTTTGCACCAGAGATGCAACTCAGAAAGGTGGGCACCCAGCAGCTATTAAAGCTCATTGTTAGCATAGTTGGCCATCAAGTCCTGTCGCCCGTTCAGGAGAAGTTGGATGGAAGAACCTGTGGCGGTTGTGCAACAACATGGGCTGCTCAAACGCAAAGCATTTGTCAGGTCAGTGAAGTACCATACTCAGAGTCGGAAGGTGAAGATGTAGGTAGTATTCCGAAGAATCTCATGAAGTAATTTTTCTTAGCAAAGCAATAGTGTATGCCAAGTTTAGCTATGCTGGGAGGACATAACATTCAATGGGAATTGTTGTTGGTGTCCCAGACAGAATGTGAGGCAGGTGGATTTGAAGAGAAAAGACAGACACTGTGTCATGAGGGATAGGAAAAAGGGCCTGTAGTGAAAGTACCAAAGGACCGTCAAAGACTGATCTGAAAGAATGCGGCAGCACTAGGTGAAGGACAAGTGGTGTTGACTTTTAAGCCGTTAAAGCAATAAAGCCACATCCGTCTCGACTGAATTCAGCGATACTGGCTCTGTTCGACATTAAGGATCAATGCACGTTGCGCACTTTTTTGAAAGAAGAAACACCGTTGTGATCCAGGAAACGCCGAGAAGAGTGTGAGAGATCCACGGCCGAATATCTGCAGCCCATCCTTGACAATTTTGAAATGTTAACTACTGGTCTTGGTAGTTTTTTAAAAAAAACTGGAACCCAAGCATTTACTTTCAAAGATTTAATTCCAAGTTCTTGTTGCTGAGACTGCATGTATTTACTGGAAATTACAATTTGATAGCAAGTGCTGTGTAATCGAGTTGACTGTTATATCTTTATTCTTGTCGAAACTGGACATACGAGTTGTCTAATTGCTTAAGCTAAGACGTTTATGTACGGATGTTGTGTGTCTTGCATACCTCTTAATGTAACGTCCGTGACCAAACGGTTCATTCTTGCATCAGGGCAGGCACATAAAAAACGTGTTATACATTCTGTGTACTAGATAATTGAGAACCACCCCCCCCCACCCCAGCAGCGCACCCCTCCGTCCCCGCCAATACCGCAAACTGCGACTGGATGTAGCACAGTGAGATTCCCCGTATGCACTGTGTAGCATCTAACTGGGACGTCCTTTTGATCGATTGCCTCGCAACCAATCGCCTCCTTTGGAATTTTGGGACTTATCCAGCTTTCGACTGTGATTTGTGGAACGCTTCAGATGATTCGGGAAGAAGACAGGAACTTGCACTTCATGTCTGTTCTGCTTAGATCTAGTCAGCAACCAGAATTATGTTTAAATGATCTCTTTCAAGCAAGAATTGTGAAGGTAACCCCTGATTTAAGGGCTACAAGCAGTCTGCACCTGTTACTGAGAAAGTCTAAGATGCAGCTCATTCTAACAGCTAACATACCTCTCAGTTATTGGTTTTGTTTTGGGGAAAGAGCTGAAGAAGGCTTTAAGTTACCTTTGTACAGATGACGGTCACTTTCCAGAGGAATTGCTGCAACCTGCAGGTGTTGGGGTTGAGACAAAGGCATATATGGGGACACCCAAATGAACAAATGGTTTTCAACACATCACAATCCATGAAGATGAACGCCCAAAAAGACAAATACCACAGCTGCGAAGATTCCCATCGCTTTTCCAGTTTGTTCCCCGGTATTTAAGTCTTCCCACTTCGCCATATATTTCTTTCAGTTGTGTGTATTTTGTTGGAGGATTGGAAGGTGTTAGTGTGTAACTTGATTAACAGGCAGTTGTTCTATTGGCACCATGATCGGTCACCCTCTTGTTCATATTTCACGTTCGACTATGGTGCTTGCAACTTATTGGATCACTCAACTTGTCAGTGATCTCGGGGAAATATGGAAATTTCAGCATAATTCAACTACTTTGGGCCTACGGGGCATGTGGGGCTGGAATGGTCCGCGTACCTGCCCGTGGTATCGTAAGAAAAGGCATTTGAGACAAACAGACGGTGTGTTCCATCTTCTAGGCAAGAATGAAGCAGTCTAAAACGACAAAGCAGGAATGGGAAAGAAACCACACGTCGATAGGCAATTGTGCTGGATAATTATAGTATTTATTGCAAAGAATGCTCGCTCAGAAAAACAAGATACAGTTTAAGGCAAATTTAGAAAATTATCGAAATTTCGGAACTCATGCGCAGACAGTTTGTCCTGCTCCAGAAAGAGGCTGAGCATTTTTAACGTGAAACCCAACTGTTGCTGTGACGTTAACGTGGAAATTCAACGTTACATGCGCAACTGATGATATTGTTTGATGCATCGCATAGAAAAACGCTAATTAGCAACTAAATTGAATCAAATTCATCATGTTAAACTGAAAAAATTGTGGATGACCGTAAAAGATCATTTCAATAACATAGATAAAAAACGAAAAACAGTTCTAATGTTTGAAATTAAAAGACAGAGGCACAGCATTTTGGAATCCCTATAGTGCAGAACAAGGTCATTCCGCCGATCGATTCTGCATCAACCCTCTGATAGGGCATCATCGGACAATGACCTAACCTCCCGTACATTTCCCGGAATCCCCCCTCGAGGCAATTTAGCATAGCGAATATACCCATCCGCCATATCTTTAGAGTCTAAAGATTAGACTGTGGGAGGAATCCGGTACAACCGGAGGAAACCCACGCAGACACATAAAGAAAGTGCGAAGTTGACTCAGACGGCCACCCGAGGCCAAACTGAACACGGTCTCTGGCGCTGTGAAGCAGCAGTGGTATTCTCTGATTCACAGTGTCTCCCACTATTGACATGATCCTTCTTGATTATAGTGATTGAGGGAGGAAGGAGTCTGGCGAATTAGTTTTAGGTATACTCTGCAGTGCATGTTGTTGATTCTACACATTGCTACCACGGTTCCTTGACGATTTAGCTTTCTGTCAAAATGCATACTGATCAAGCGACATCTCTGCCCTGGATGGTGGGTCGCTTCTTCAGGATTGTTGAAATTACATATATTTCACATTTCAGTTCTCTGAGTTTTCATTTAAGTTCCCCTGTGACTGAATAATTGATTCCCAAAACTCCGCTGAGTTTCTCAGATTCTGTTCATGTTCAACGATTTATTGCAATGTACAATTACGCATCGGAATTCACTTGCAATATTTCATCATTGGCAATTCATTTATTCCTCATCCATCAGGCCAAAAATGTGTTTTTCGTCAGCCCCGACAAAGATGTTTTCCCGCATTCTGACTGAGAAGAAACACAAATTATCATAAATGCGCCAATACCCTACGCCTTTAAGAGTGTGACGCAAATATTTGTTGATAGGTTAGGAGAGAACTCTATTACATTCAGGTTTATGGCAATTTTGCATGTTCTGACATCCATAGGGAAATTCCGAATCATCTTTGAATACTTATTGCCCTTAAGCTATTGAGATCTGAGCAATAAAACAGAATAGCTCAATGCTCTTCTCACCCATCTGAGAGATATTGCACAGGAAGCCCTAGCCTCGAAGTCGATAAAGTTACTTGCATTGCTAAACTTGTACACTTTTTATTTATCTGTCTCGAGCACAATAATATTTCCGTGTGATCTGTGATCGATTCGTACCTTCCTTACAGTCTATTAATCCAAGCTTTATTGTCGATAGCCGACGTACCCATGTCCCGAATTTCCTTCAGTAAATTGGTCATTAAAACCACAGATTTACAGGTTCATGCTGGAAATGTGGATGCTGCTTAACTCTTTTTGGGAAACATCCAACGTATTAAATTGACCTGCCAATCCCAAGGGTGCAAGAAAGAAGCTTGACCACAGAATGGCTTGAAAAGTTATATCTGCTACATATTGTAATCTACCGCATCCAATTATCAGCCTATCTGTGATATTGCTTATAAATGTGCAGATATGTTTTGCGTTGAGACGTCCTTGGATAATTACTTGAGTTAAATTTTATGGTACCTTGCCGTACTTAAAAATTCAAAGGCTGGTAAGAGCTTTTTTACGAAAGAGGCACAACATGTAGATGATGGTGCATAGTGGGTGACGGAATGGGTTCCCAAAATCGAAGGATGAGATGATGGACTTTAGACAGGACAGAGTGGTCTGTTATCAGGTGACCAACACTGGTAGTGATGCTTTCACATACCCTGTTGCCATACAATGCTGCGTCAGGATCTCTGGCCTGGACCCAGGCAACCCAATTATAATATTTGTAAATTGACAGAATATTGGATCTCCTGAAGCATGATTGACAGAGTAGGTCAGGAAACGTCCGGGCTGTTTTCCTTTCTTGTCGTGTATTTGACTTTGGACAAGTCGGAATTCCCATGAGCCTGCCTGAGGTTAACAAAAGTTTAAATTCAAATGTCCTATCTTCAATTTCCACTGTCCAGTTTCATCGGACTAGTATTCCACACCATTACAGGTTTACCACCGCCCCTTCACTTGCAACGTTGATCGTTTGCGAAGCGATTTCACAACAGTAACCAAGCCATCGGGCGGGAATGTATCCTAATCTTGGGCAAGCAATGCTATCGCTTTAGACAGAGAGATATCTCATACAAAATTAAATATACATCCTGAAAAATGAATATTGAAACAGTCATAACACATCAAAATATACAACATTTAAAGTAGATGCTTCAGCAGCTGCCACAGGATCTTTGGCGATAAATTTGAAGAGTGACATTACGGCAGAGCAGTGACCTGATTGGCTGGTAAGAAAAGTGCTCCAATTTGCCGCTGGGAGAAATTTAACTCTTCGTGTGTTAGTAAGTATTGTGATTGGTAAGTAAAATATTCATTCCTTTCATTTATTCATTACTTGATATTAAATTTGTAATCAGTTCAGGTAAAGTGTAAAAATGTCCGGAGATCCGAGTCCCGTGTTATGCTCCTCGTGCTCAATGTGGGAGTTCAGGGACGCGGCTGACGCCCCTGACTCCTCCATGTCCGGGTAGTATGTCCATCTGCAGCTCCTGTTAGACCGCATTGCGGCTCTGGAGCTGCGGATAGACTCAAATTGGGGCATCCGCGATGCTGAGGAGGTCGTCGATAGCACGTTCAGTGAGTTGGTCACGCCACAGATTAGGATTGGTGATGGAGACAGGGAATTGGTGACCAAAAGGCAGAGTAAGAGCTGGAAGGCACTGCAATTGTTCCCTGCGGTCATCTCCCTCCAAAACAGGAATACTCTTTTGGATACTGTTGGGGGAGATGACCTTCCGGGGGAAGGCAGTAGTTATCAGGTACATGGCACCTTGGTTGACTCTGCTGCACAGAAGGACGGGAAAAAGACTGGCAGGGGTATAGTGATATGACATTTAATCGTCATCAGGGGGGTAGACAGGCGTTTCTTTGGTCAAAAACAAGACTCCCGAATGGTATGTTTCCTCCCTGGTGCATGGCTCAGGGATGTCTCAGATCGGCTGCAGGAGTTACTGAAGGAGGAGGATGAACAGCCATTTGTAGTGGTGCATATAGCCAGCAACGATGTAGTTAAAAACGGGATGAGGTCCAACAATCAGAATTTAGGGAGTTTGGAGGTAAATTAAAATATAGGACCTCAAAGGTAGTAATCTAAGGATTGCCACGAGACAGTCAGTGTAGAATTCAAGAATCGTCAGAATGAATACGTGGCTTGAGAGATGGTGCAAGAGGAAGGCGTTCCGATTTTTTGAACATTGGAACCGGTTCTGGGGGCGGTGGGGCCATTACAAATGGGATGATCTGCATCTGGTCAGATCTGGAACCAATGTACTTGGGGGTGCATTTACTAACACTGTTGGAGATGTTTTAAACTAATGTGGCAGGGGGATGGGAAGCAGATTAGGAATTTATTGGTCAGACGAGAGTGGTCCTAAAGGAAGAGTGCTAATTTGGGGAAAGGCCAGATATAACAAAATGCTGCAGGAGTTAGGGAATGCGGATTGGGAGCAGCGCTTTAAGTGTCAATCCATATTTGAAATGAGGGAATCTTTGAAGGATAGGTTCATTAGAGTGCAGAAGAGACATACCCGTGTGGAAATGAGGGATAGAAATGGCAACATTAGGGAACCATGGATGATGGGTGGAATTGTGAGACTAGCGAAGAGGAAAAAGGAAGCATACATAGGATCGAGGCAACTCAAAACTGATGAAGCTTTGGAGGAATATGGGGAACGTAGGACAAATCTCAAACCCGCAATAAAGAGGGCTAAAAGGGGTCATGAAATGTCTTTGGCGAATATGGTTAAGGAAGATCCCAAAGCCTTTGATTCGTATATCAGGAGCTACAGGGTAACTAGAGAAAGGATTGCACACTGAGGCAAAAGAGGGAATATATGCGTGGAATCAGAGGAAATTGGTGAGATTATTAAAGAGTACTTTACATCGGTATTCACCAACGAGACGGACATGATGGATGTTATGATTAGATATGTATGTTTAAACACGCTGAGTCAAGTCGGCATAAGGAACGGGGAAGTTTTGGGTATTCTAAAAGGCATTTAGGTGGACAAGTTCCCAGGTCCGGATGGGATCTATTCCAGTTTACTGAGCAAAGCGAGGGACAAAATAGGGGGAGGGGGGCTTAACAGATAGCTTTGCAGCATCCTTGAGCACGAGCGATGTCCCTGAGGACTGGAGAATTTCTAATGTTGTCCCTTCGTTTAAGAAGGGTAGCAGGGTCCATTCAGTGAATTTTTGTCCTGTGAGCTTGACGTCAGTGAGAGGCAAACTGTTGGAGAATATACTGAGGGATAGGATCTATTCACATTTGGAAGAAAATAGACTTATCAGTGATAGGCAGCATGGTTTTTTGCAGGAAATGTCATGTCTTACCAACCTAATTGAATTCTTTGAGGAAGTGACAAAGTTAATTAATGAGGGAAGGCCTATAGATGTCATATACATTATCTTCAGTAAGCCGTTTGATAAAGTTTCCCATCGTAGGTTGATGGAAAAAGTGAAGTCGCATACTGTTCAGGGTGTACTAGCTAGATGGATAAAGAACTGGCTGGGCATCAGGTGACAAAGAGGAGCGGTGGAAGGACATGTCTCAAAATGGAGAAAGGTGACTAGTGGTGTTCCATAGCATCCGGGTTCGGACCACTGTTGTTTGTGGTATACATACATGATCTGGACGAACCTACATGTGGTCTGATTAGCAAGTTTGCAGATGATACCAAGATTGGTGTAGTTGCAGATAGCGAGGGGGGCTGTCAGAGAAGACAGCAAAGTATAGATAGATTGGAGTCATGGGCAGAGAAATGGCCGAGAGAGTACAATCCAGTCAAATGTGAGGTGATGCATTTTGGAAGATCCAATTCAAGAGTGGACCATACGGTCAATGGAAGAGTACTTTGGGAAAATTCATGTACAGAGAGATCTAGGTGTTCTGGTCCATTGTACCATGAAGGTGGCAACGCAGATCGATAGAGTTGTCAAGAAGGCATACAGCATTCTTGCCTTCATCAGAAGGGGTATTGAGTACAAGAATCGGCAGTTCATGTTACAGTTGTATAGGGCTTTCGTTAGGCCACATTTGGAACACTGCGTGCAGTTCTGGTCGCCACATTACCAGAACGATGTGGAGGCTTTAGAGTGGGTGCAGAGCAGGTTCACCAGGATGTTGCCTGGTATGGAGCGTGCAAGCTATGATGAAAGATTCAGCAGATTAGAATTGTTTTTGTTGGAAAGACAAAGGTTGAGGGGGGACCCGATTGATGTCTACAAAATTATGAGAGGTTTGGACAGGGTGGACAGCAACAAGCTTTTTCCAAGAGTGGGGGTGTTACTTACAAGGGGTTACACTTTCAAGGTGATACGGGGAAAGTATATGGGAGAAGTGCGCAAAGGGTTGTGGGCGCCTGGAACGCTTTGCCAGCGGGGGTGGTGGAGGCGGGCACGATAGCATCATTAAAGATGCATATAGACAGATATATGAACGGGAGGGAAACAGAGGGAAGTAGATCCTTGGAAAGTAGGCAAAAGGTTTAGGTAAAGAATCTGGCACGGCGCTGGCTGGGATGGCCGAAAGGCCTGTTCCTGTGCTGTAATTTTCTTTGTTTTTCTTTGTTCTTCTTTGAATGCTTCGAATGACGTCAGCAAACTAAATTAAGTTACACAAACACCAATGTTCTCAGTACCTACTTTCACAGCGCCGGATATTATTATCTGCCACCAAGTGTGGTATTAGCTCTTTCTTATGTGGGCGAAGTTGAAATTCAGGATGTTGAGGAAGATTGCCATACCCAGTATCTCTATTACAGTCAGGTGTGACAGGATGCGGCCGCACAGGTTAATTTAGATGTTGAAATGCCGTGTCCCAGACATCCTCGCACCATGTAGTGTCTAATTTCATGAATGATACTTTTCATTACGCTTGTTCGTTCACTACTTTGGCGAAGGACTTGTGCACTGTAGCCAGTTACGACCGAATTTGAGGTAGCTTTTCGTACAGAGGTTTTTTTCAGTATCACATTTCTAGACTCGTGTTGCATAAGCTGACTGTGCCAGTGCCGACCTAATTCCAGTTCTTTCTCTGGGACATTGGCTGGACAAGCTAACTTAAATACCCATGTTCAGTGCATCGCCACAACTCACTAGTTAGGGTCAACCTTCGCGAGCAGCAATCAGAGTTTCCATTATCCTTGCTGTGCACCAATACCTCGTTATTACATCAAAGCTTCCATTATCCTTGCTGTTGGCCAATATATGCTTGATGCATCCAAGTGTGACAATTTTAAGGGTGTACGTATGTGAAATGTGAAACAATTCTCACATTCGTCCGCACCTGGTGGAATGAACCGCGGCACAGAAGACCAATCTTCATTTCTTCTACCGATGATGCAATTGTAATCCAGGGCTCCTGAGGCCATTTTAGGGTAAGGGTTCTAACGTAGCATAGGAATAAGAAATTAATTGTATGAAAGCGATCAAAGCAGCATATGCAATTATGTGACAACACGTGATCCCTGTTTTCCTTGCGCTTTCCACCAAATGCCAAACGTCACGCCCTCCACTTTAAACCCCCTCTTTATTTTTGAAAACATGTTTTTCGTTTCCGTTAGGAGAGCGCGGGAGGCTTGTGGGCTGATTATACGATCTCCATTTAATTAATTCGAGTGATTATTTGCGCTCAGGTACAGTGGTGTTTGTCCCGAAATCCGTTTTGAAAGAAATTAATTTCGTGGTCTTTCACTGGTGCCACCAGTCGGATTTATTAATAAATTAGAGTTTAATGGAGTTGTTTTTCCTGAAGTGGGATGAGGAGAAATCCTTAGGTCTTGCATCGAGCGTCGGGTTTAAAAGTCATCATATGCCTCCGTGGGCACAGAATTTTAAAGGTGCAAACTGCATGTGAGGCAAATAATGCACAGTCAGTTGCTATTATATGTGCGTCGTTTGCAGTGTTCCACATCGAAAAGCTGCGTCTGGAGAAAGTAGCAGAAAGAGGTCCATGCTGTTAAGCATGAATAAATTACTGAGCTACACTGATCGAAGCTGCTTGTGAAGAGAGCCATGTATGTGCGGCGATGATAACTACCAGTCACTGGGTGCCGGCTGACCAAATGCATTTCATGATAGAGAGCATTAATGGAGTGCACATTTTTACAGCTACAGGGTATACAACCATATATGATTGTGATGTGTCCCAATTACGAGGAGATTCACAGTTGCACAACGCGAATCTGTTTGGAAATTCAGTAAATGAGGCCATGCTGAAGCATGTTTGACTTGGAGAAACTGTGCATTTGATCTTTAAAACATATTGACGACAATAATGGAGTCCGCCGCTGTGAAATCGATGAAAACAGGAGAGTAGTTGGTGGTGGTGTGGGGGGGGGGGGGTGCTCTTTGTCATGACTGCTACAATGAGTGACTAACTAAGTGTTAGCTCTCCCCGATTGACTGGAAATATCCACCCAAACAATGTATGTCGTTTTTGGCTCTTTAAATAGTGGAACTCCACATGTCCTCACAGTTTGAGTACTGCGAATTCAATCTGTTTGAGTGGAACGTGCAGATTGAGGTTCCGCAGTATGCTGCTACTCGTGGTATGGTTATGAGACAGCGTAATTGGACAAATGACTAATGTGGGACGTTGACAAACTCAGTAAACAAACACACGGATGCATGGAGTTGACAGAAAACGGCTATTTTTGTTTGCAAGGAGATGTCTCTGTACCTGCTCTGAGGTAGGGATCTACATGGGCGGGTATCCTCTGTCAGAAAGGATCTTGTTTTGAGCGCCTTGCTCAGCGTTGGCAGGAGTCCCGTGGACAGGGGGTCGGATGCAGCGTGTATCAATAACCGCCTGTTCTTTCCTCCAGAGGATTCTCAGGCACGACGTTACACTTTGGTGTCTTTATGGGATTGGCCTGGATTGAGGTATTGGTGTCCTGTGCCTCAGGTACGGGGGTCAAGGATCGAATTATGGTGCAGGGCCGAGGGCCGGATCCCGGGGTCGGGTGTCGTCAATCCGCGCTCGTGACGTGAAAATGGTACAAGATTGGTTGGGAACAAAATGCCTTCATTGGATTCACACTGCTTTCCTGGGTTCCACCAGCACCTTGAAAATGAAGGTAATGTCATGATATAACATTAGATAAGGTCCGGCATAGTTGCGGGACAAGAAACTACAGGACTCCAAATTCCCGACCATTATATTTTTCCCAACTTCGTAACTTACCGCCAAGTGGGCCTTGCTTGGCTCTTTGCACTTTTCTATTTGAAAGGCTGTGGAACTTTTCGCAGCCTGACGTTCTCAAATAACGTTGTTATCTGTGCTATCATATGGAAGCGCAGCACACAAACTCTGGTGTGAATACATTTATCCGAGTAGTTTCCCAATTCCACGCATAATTCACCAAGTCATTAATAGGTGCTGGGCAGAACCGGAAAAATTTAATATGGAGTTCCATGTACCAGTAAAATGAGGGCAGGAGTTCATTCCAGGATGGGCAGCTCTGTTGAATGTTTTAACAAATCATGTATTTGAGGGTGTGGTTCATGCGGGCGTATCAAAGATAGATATATTTCTGACTTAAAATAAACGGGATAAAATGATATTGGCGGTGGATTTCAGACCTGGAAGATACCAGCAATTGCTTGATCGGGTGGCGGTGCAGTCTTAACGGCCTACTTCTGCTTTTAATTCCGATGTTCTGTTGTCTCTGTTCACACAGTGTGACTGGACTGGGGGATGCTAAATAGTACGGAAATGCTTTTTTTACCCTAAAAACGCTAGTACCGCTGCATTGCCTGTGCAGCGGTGTGCGTGCAGTGGACTGAGTTGTTGGGCAAGAGGAGGGGTGATGGCTTGGGTGACCGAAGTGTCCTTTCCCGTGTTTGCACTCGTTTGAAAGTTTTCTACCCATTTACTTATCGAGCTAATAACAATCAAGATGTATTAGTAATCTTCGTTCATGGGCGGCAGGGAACTGATAAAATCGATTATTAGTTTAATCCAGGGACCTTGACATGGTGAGTGTTCTCCATTTTCCCTTGCAAACATATTTGTCTGGACTGTTTTGTGCGCACAATATGCAGACAGGGCGTTTCTGAAGAATGCGCCTTCCTGTACAGTTATGGAATGTCGTAATTGATCCGGGAAGGCAGTGCACATTCCTGAATTTACTTCAGGTTCTGGTCGTTGAATTGGGCCTGTTTCAGGACTTAAACATCTGTGTGTCTGAGGTTCCCAGCGTTCGGTAATGTGGTGGACAAGTTACTCCGTCCCGGGCAACCTGTTTAGTTAATTACGCCATCCATGTGTTCCCAAGAAATGTGGTGATTGGCTTTTAAATTAATGATGTTGCACTCAATGCTTGGGCAATACGAAAACATAGATCTTAATCACGGTTCTGATGGCAGAGCTTTCCAATCTGCCTAGGTGAATTCCCTCGGTTCCTGGTCTCCTAGTAAATCAGTTAACCTATTGCGTACGTATATACTGCCTGACTTCATCTCCACTGGTGTGGGATACTTGTCAGGGTAGCGGATTACAATATCTGCGGCTGCTAGCTCTCCACCCTTGCCCCTCATAAGGGCGGGAGAGAAAAAGGTTATCAACATCATGGCTTGCCCACCTGGTCTTCCATATTGACGCCACACTTTTTTATTTTCCTCTTCTCCACTCTATTCAATCCTCCCACGTTATTTTGCTCGTCCGTGATTGTTTTGCTTCGTGATTCACCTTGACCCCTCCCCATTTGCTTTGGCAGAAATGGTTCCGTGGGGTCATTTTTTTCCCAGAATCCGGCGTTCATGGAATTCGCCTTCAAAACACACATTGTATTCAAGAAGATCGTGGTTCAGTTCTGTTTGACCGCAGGCCTGGGCATGAGCATTCAGCGCCCTCTGCGCTTTCGGATCACCGTCGTATTGTGTTCCGCCCGTACAATATTAGTTCCCTTAAAGTCGAATATTGAGGTGAAACGCTGTACTGCGCAGAACACTGCTGAAAGGTGCATCTCGCTTTGGTACGCTGCGGTTACAATGCGTGATAAGTAGGCTACTGTGCCGGTCACCAGTGCCGTTCTTGTCGGAGCATGGCTGCTAGTATGTTGTCGGTTAGCCGTGACATCAAATGCAAAGGGAAGATCGGAATTAGGTATTTGGACTGCTTGGATCTGTACAAGTGTCTGTTAATTTCTGAGTTTGTGTGTGGCTGTCGATCCAGGTACATGGCGCACTTGTTACATAACAGTTCAGAAACGGGGCAGCTTTAGTGGCAAAACCCTGGATATGATTCCGGCAGTACCTTACCGAACTCGAAAGGAGCGTAAGGAACAAACGTACTTTGGTAAGATAGGGAGTGTCACAGACTCCATTCACTTCCTTCCAATCTCGTTCTTCCCTTGGTCACTGGTGTATCAAAGTGGAATATTGTAGTGCGATTATTTGGGTTTTCATGGGATTTTCTCCTGGCTCCATTTTGTGAGGTGGCTCGGCAGTTCTGTCAATCACTTGAGACGTTATCATTTCGTTCCTTTATGCGGGAAGAAATCGTCTAAAAATTGGATCAAGCAAGCTGTTTCAGAAGGTCCGTCCCAGCCTTTAGCTATTCGCAGGTGAAGCATGGAGCCGGAGTTCAGGATAGCTTGTGCCAGACAATTGCAATTATACTGCTGCCCCTGAATGTAAACGCAAATTTGCACTGACACTGGAGTCTAAAGAAGCCGACTAGATGCCGTTACTGTTATCCAGTAGTTTTAAATGATTGATATGTGGGGCCAGCCTCAGCATGTCTTCAGGACTGGTTGCAGCTCTGGAGCCTGTGATTGCAGTTGTTTGGTTGAGCGATCGGTGGCAACATTTATACTCCATGATCCGTCCAGTTATCTTACATGACATATCGGTGAATTATCGGGGGAAGCCACTGAGCCCGGGAGTACTTTTTGAAGCAAACTATAAATTCGTTTGGCCGATTTCCCCTCAGCTTGGTTAGGAAGGTGGTGCTGCCTTTGCTTTTTTGCATGGGGACCATCTATTAAACCTCCTGCTTTCATTCGGCCACAATCGTGTTAGTGGTGTGCAAACAGCTGTCTGTTTCTTGCTCATCTTCCCTGTGCTCTTGGGCCATTTGACTCTTCAGTGGGATTGATCCACAATTCCCAATGGTAAACATTCTGGCCACATATTTTTCTGTGGCATCCGAAATTGGAGAATCCTGTGTGTATGTATATAGCCTCACAATCCTCGTGTGCCATGTACGACTGAGGTCGTGGGATGTGTGACGGTAGTGCGGGATCCTCGTGAGTCCCACAGGAACTCGAAGTGGGAGCCTGTTAAATCGCCTTGCACCAGGGGCCAGCCTACGCTATTGCATTTAATGTTTCACATCTACGTCGGTCAGGCCTGGCACTGCCACACGCCTATTTCAGTGAACCACTGGGGGTACAGCCTCTGGCCTGTCGGCAGGTTCCTCAAATGACATGGGTCCGGGCCCCTGTCGGGGAATCGTCCAATGGATTGTCGATGTTGACGGCGTGGCGTCCTGCATTCCCTATGGCCCGCCGGGCAACAATTCGAACCTCACCTGTGTGTGGGCGCGTATCTCGCCTTGCTTCGCTGCTTTTCATGTTATCTGTGGTTAGGACACTATCGGAAAACAATGAGTCAGGTGTTCTGGCTGTGGTCAGGACGTCGGGATGAGTATCCGACAGTCGCACGCCTCCAGTTCCTGTCCCCCTCGTAATTAGTCCACCAGGCCTGGGCTGCGAGTTTGGCGCACCAGGTTCATTTTCCCGATGTTTCTTGGTTTTTTGGCTCCCAATTTCCATTCCGTAGCGTTCCCAGTTACGTGCCACTTTCAGGATGATCCATGACTCATTCTGTTCACTGGCGCCTTGGTAAAAATGTTTGCATCCTTTGCCACTTCTAACAGTGATATACGCGGTCAGGGTAAGCACCAAAGTGGATCTGCAGGGGGAGGGAGGGGTCTAATTTTACTGCAATCACTTGATCGAAAACACCAATAAATGCCAATCCGACTGCAATGCGCCGTCGAATGTTTTCCATTTATCAGCAAACAGTTATTGAGGCTATTTACCGGATCCTCAGTTTCGTGCCCAAGGCAGGTAGAGACGCTGCCTGACATTATACGTAAGTTAGCCCGTCCATGTTTTACGGACTGGTTGTGTGGAGTGGATTCTGGCTCCCAGACATAGCAAGATGACTTTGACGTCTTCTACTTTGTCTCAGACAGTTAAATTATGTATTGGGCTGTGCTTTCCCAAAGGGTGCGTATTTCCAATGTGTGTTCCGATACATTGGGTGCCTTTGCGAAGTTGATGAGTTGGGTTATAGTGCTTGGATCATGGAACTTATATTGGTGTCTGTGTGTCCGTCCGCTGGTGGTAACCAGATTAATCACGGGGCGCATATTAGCAAGAACCCTCCGGTCCCTCTTCCCACTCAAAACCATGGTCATTGTTCCCGGTCTCAAGAGCAAAGGAGCTACATTGCACCTCTTTTTTGATAAATTAAAGTTACCAATTCATTTTTTCCCAATCATGGGCCAATTCAGCGTGGCATATTCACGTATGCTGCCCATCTGTGGGTTGTGGGGGTCAAACTGTGACCCAGCGCCACGATCGAACCTGCGACCTCGGCGCCGTGAGGCAGCAGTGCTAACCTCAGCGCCACCGTGATTCTCCGTCAATACACCCTCTCGAAAGTTAGTTGAGACTTTAGCTTTTCAATCTCGCGTAGGCATTTGGAGTGATATAGTGCAAGTGCTATGTTGTCCTTTTACGCTTCCCGCATGACTTTCACTGCATTTCACAGCATTTCTTTTTCAAATCCCGCGAATTGTTGCAGCGCGGTATCCTTCTCACTGACGGTATGCTGTGCCTTTGGTAGGCTTCGTCAAACCACGTTCGGAACTCTTTCATGTCTATTACACTGACTTCGTTCCTCTCTTCTCCAATCCCATTTCAATGTTCTAATTGTTGGTTGCCCAATGATTGTCCACCATATCTTTCTTTTATTTTGTTCATTCTTCCTTGAATAGTTTTTTTTTGCCTTTCATCACCAGAGTTGATCTCGGCAACAGACGATCATAGTCCCCTAGGAGGGCCTGGAAGAAATTTTACACAGTTCTCACAGAGCTATGCAGGATAGATGGATGAAAAATATTACCGATTGTGGGTGTGTCCTCAAACTGGGACCACAGTCTTAAGATACAGGTAAACAATTTAGGATTTGGGTGAGGGGCTATGTCTTCATGCAGAGTGTGGTCAGTGTGTTGAGTTCGTTTGCACAGGAAGTATTTTATGCCGAAACACTGTATGTCTTCATAGAAGATGTTACTTATAGCACCAAGGAAAAAGGATCAAAAGTGACGTGGAAATCAGGATTAGGCTATTGAGTTGGATGATCATCCCTGATCATAATGAATGATGTAGAAGTTTCAAAGGGCTCTATATCATTGTGTAGCTCGCATTCTCTCTGTTTCTATGTTTATGGTTGTGGCTCCATCTTCCCTTCGGATTCCACATCAGCACACCCCACTGAACTCACTTGGGCCAATTCTGATTTAGGTAATTTTAGGGACTCTCGTCCAATTGGCGCGACTGGGAATCACTCTCAAAAATGTTTCTCACGGGATAGTGGGATTGGGCAGGGCCAGTTTCCGCATTGTACTGAAATTCCTTCCAGTGACTTACCCTAACGTCCTTGACCATCAGAACTCCAAATGCATAGTTTGCGGACCTCGTGTTGCAGAGACATGGTTTATGGACAAATTTGTATTCAGCAAAAGTTTGAAACAGATGTATGTTATTTGTGAGGGAGACAGATAAGAACATAAGAATGATATCTATCCAATTCCATCCGACAACACTCTTTCCCGTTAAATTGCCTGAAAACAATGTCAGAAAATTTCCAAGATTCGTCACACTTCCCGTATTGATTGACTCGGTTGAGCAATGGTTCCCATTCTCTGAGTCTCTCACATCCGGTACTGAGGAGGTGAATGTCGTTGGTGTCTGCCTTTCATCTGCCGTTAGTATTCGCCATTGAAAGTTTCAACTCGGATTGAGTCTACAATGAGGTGTGTCTTTATTCCGTCCCTTCGCAGCTTCCCAAAAAATCTATGGCTTTCGGCCAATGAGACCTCTGGAGTGGGTCTGAAGCACAATTAAATAGATTACAGACTTGGGTCCTCTGGCAGCGTTCATCTCTGGTGGTGTTGCTCGCATGTAATCTGCTGTCACATAAACTAACTGCAGGAACTCGAGATGCCAATCTTTTGTCACGACCTGCGCAACCCAACAGCAAACGGTACGTACCAAATGAATCGATCTCCTGCTGAGGCATCTTTCAAAGGGCAGGTCCAGAATTGGCCTGGCACTTTGACTTTGTGTTGTGTATGTTCAATACTTTGTTCAATACTGTATTTCCGCCATGTGTGCGTGTGTCTCAAACCCACATGTGAAGATGTGTCGTATCGCTGGATTGGCCACGCTCAATTACCCATGAACTGGAAAAACAAATGTACGATTCTCAATTTAACATTCCCAATTTTATCCCACCTGAAATCCATCCACTGCCAGGTTTACCAAACCATGTCTGTGATCGAGTTATATATTTTCGAAGTATCTCTGTCCATCCACTGTTCTTGATAAGCATAACATACCTTGTGGCGCAATATCATGCACGTGGCGGCTGGCATATTCCATTACTCCCATGATCTATCAATTCAAAAAAAAGTCCTGAGGCCGAGTGAAACACTGAGTTATCCTCTGTTACGCATGGGCATTGAAAAAATTTGTTCATTTCCGTCATCGTAAATATGTCCAAAGTACACTGATGGAGAAGAAAAAAGAGCACGAAAGGGATTTCCATTTGCTGGACGGATACGTCCAGAGAATTTCTCCCAACATGTGCATATAAAACTAAGAATGATTACTTTGTTATTCATTGTTACAAATGCCAGCAGAGTAAAAGTTCGCGCGTTTAGTGCAAAGCTTGAAACACGTGGACATATTAGGACACTAATGCATAGTCTTTGTCTTACGCGAGGAAGAAACTGGCTATAACTTTTTGCGAAACACTAATTTATTTGATGTAACCATAAACATCCTGCCCACCAGAATAACAGATGACAAATTGTGATGGGTATTTTAGCAAAATCCAAATATTAAGGTAGAGATTGAACGCGAAAACGGTGGCAGGATGTTGGCACGAATACCTCACATCATCTTACTCCCGGAATCGTTGTCTGTGTAAAGATTGGACATACTGGGGCAGCACGGTAGCACAGTTGTTAGCACAGTGGCCTCACAGCTCCAGAGTCCCATGTTCGATTCCTGGCTTGGGTCACTGGCTGTGTGGAGTCTGCACCTTCTCCCCGTGTCTGCGTGGGTTTCGTCCGGGTGCTCCGTTGCCTCCCACAGTCCAAAGCTGTGCAGGATACGTGGATGGGTTGCCTGGGTTGCAGCGTCAGGGTGGCTGTGTGGCCTTGGGAAAAGCGCTTTTTCCAAGTGTGGCTGCAGACGCGGTGGGCCAAATGACGTCATTCTGCACTGTACAATCTACGTTTTTGGCAATTCTACCCGCGTCTGAGGTTTCTACGAGGGAGGAGCTGGCTAGAGTTGATTGGAAATGAGGCGTAGAAGGGATGACAGTGGAAAAGCAATGGCAGGAGTTTTGCGTGGTTATTCGGGAGGCACAACAGGAATTCAACCCAAGGAGGAGCAAGGTAAGGTGAGGAGAAGCCATCCATGGCTGACGAGGGATGTCAAGGACAGCATGAAGGCTAAAGAAAAGCATACAAAGTTGCGAGAATTAGTGGGAAACCAGAGGATTGGGAAGTATTTAAATGCGAGCAGAGGACAACTAAAAAAAGCAATCAGGTTGGAGAAGATGAAGTATGAGTGCAAGATGGCTAGTAATATAAAGGAACATAGAAACAGATTTTTCAATGTATAAAAGGTGATAGACAGGCAAAAATAGACATTGGACCACTGGAAATTGTGGCTGGAGAAGTAATAATAGGAAACAAAGAAAGGGACGATGAACTGAATAATTACTTTGCATCAGTATTCACGTCGGAAGAGACCAGTGGGATGCCAGAGGTCCAGCAGTACCAGCGGGCAGATGTGAGTGCAGTTACCATTACTAAGGAGATGGTTCAGCGAAAACAGAAAGGTCTGAAAGTGGATACGTCACCTGAATGGGATGGACTACACCCCAGGATCCTCAAAGTGATAGCTGAGAAAATTGTGAAGGCATTAGTGATGATTTTTCAGGAATCACTGGAGACAGGAAGGGTCCCAGACTACTGGAAGATGGCAAAAGTAACTGCACTGTTTAAGAAGGGAGGGAGGCAGAAGAAGGGAATTATAGGCCGGTTCGACTGACTTCGGTCATTTATTAGATTTTACAGTCTGTTATTAAAGATGAGATCGCAAAGTACTTGGAAATGGAGGGGAAAATAGGACTGAGTCAGCACGGCTTTGTCAAAGGGAGTTTGTGTCTGACAAAACTGATAGAATTATTTGAGGGCATAACAAGGAAGTTAGACAAAGGAGAACCAGTGGACGTGATTTATTGTAATTTATAGAAGGACTTTGACAAGGTGCCACATAGGAGACTGTTAAATAAGTTAAAGGTCAATGTGTTAAGGATAAGATCCTGGCATGGATAGAAGATTGACAGACTGGTAGAAGGTGGATATTGGAATGAAGGGGTCATTTTTACGATGTCAGCCGGCGGCTGGTGGTTTGCCTCAGAGGTCTGTGCTGGGACCACAACTTTTAACAACATACATTAATGATCTGGAAAATGCTACTGAAGACACTTTTGCTACGTTTGCAGACGATACAAAGATCTGGAGAGGGATAGGTAGTATTGAGGAAGCAAGGGACAAGGACCTGGACAAGCAAGGAGAGTGTGCAATGAAGTGGCAAATGAACAGCAATGTGGAAAAATGTGAGGTTATGCTCTTTGGAAGGAGGAATTGAGACAAAGACTATTTTCTAAATGGGGAAAACATTCGAAGATCAGAAGCACAAAGAGACTTCGGAGACTTTGTTCACGATTCTCTTAAGATTAATGTGTAGGTTCTGGAGGCAGTTAAGAAGGAAAAGCAATATTTGCATTCCTGTGAAGAGGACAATAATACAAGACCAGGATATTCTTCTGAGGCTATACACGGCTCTGCTCACACTCAATTTCGAGTATTGTGAGCAGTTTTGGGACCGTATCTGAGGAAGTATGTGCTGTCCTTGGAATGTGTCCAACGGTGGTTCACACAAATGATCCCTCGATTGAAGAAATGTTGATATAAGGAACGCTTGAGGACTCTGGACTTTACTCGTTGTAGTTTAGAGTGATAAGAGTGGATCTTCTTGAAACGTACAAGATACAGTGAGACCTAGATATAGTAAACGTGGAGAGGATGTTTCCACTTGTGGGGAAAAATACAACCAGAGGATACCATCTCAGACTAAAGTGTTGATCTTTCAAAAAAAAAAGACGAAGAGGAATTTCTGCCGTCAGAGGGTGGTGAATCTGTGGAACTATTTGCCGCAGAAAAATCTGAAGGCCAATTCACTGAGTGTCTTTAAGACAGAGATAGAACAATTCTTGATTAATAGGACTATAATAGGGGTTAAGAACATAAGAACATAAGAACTAGGAGCAGGAGCAGGCCATCTGGCCCCTCGAGCCTACTCCGCCATTCAATTAGATCATGGCTGATCTTTTGTGGACTCAGCTCCACTTTCCGGCCCGAAAACGAAAACCCTTAATCCCTTTATTCTTCAAAAAATTATCTATCTTTACCTTAAAAAAATGTAATGAAGGTGCCTCAACTTCTTCACTGGGCAAGGAATTCCATAGATTCACAACCCTTTGGGTGAAGAAGTTCCTCCTAAACTCAGTCCTAAATCTACTTCCCCTTATTTTGAGGCTATATCCCCTAGTTCTGCTGTCACCCGCCAGTGGAAACAACCTGCCCGCATCTATCCTATCTATTCCCTTCATAATTTTTAATGTTTCTATAAGATCCCCCCACATCCTTCTAAATTCCAACGAGTACAGTCCCAGTCTACTCAACCTCTCCTCATAATCCAACCCCTTCAGCTCTGGGATTAACCTAGTGAATCTCCTCTGCACACCCTCCAGCGCCAGTACGTCCTTTCTCAAGTAAGGAGACCAAAACTGAACACAATATTCCAGGTGTGGCCGCACTAACACCTTATACAATTGCAACCTAACCTCTCTAGTCTTAAACTCCATCCCTCTAGCAATGAAGGACAAAATTCCATTTGCCTTCTGAATCACCTGTTGCACTTGTAAACCAACATTCTGTGACTCATGCACTAGCACACCCATGTCTCTCTGAACAGCGGCATGCCTTAATATTTTATCGTTTGAATAATAATCCCGTTTGCCGTTATTCCTACCAAAATGGATAACCTCACATTTGTCAACATTGTATTCCATCTGCCAGACCCTAGTCCATTCACTTAACCTATCCAAATCCCTCTGCAGACTTCCAGTATCCTCTGCACTTTTCGCTTTACCACTCATCTTAGTGTCATCTGCAAACTTGGAAACATTGCCCTTGGTCCCCAACTCCAAATCATCTATGTAAATTGTGAACAATTGTGGGCCCAACACGGATCCCTGAAAGACACCACAAGCTACTGATTGCCAACCAGGGAAACACCCATTTATCCCAACTCTTTGCTTTCTATTAATTAACCACTCCTCTATCCATGCTACTACTTTACCCTTAATGACATGCATCTTTATCTTATGCAGCAACCTTTTGTGTTGCACCTTGAGGCTTTCTGGAAATCCAGATATACCACATCCATCGGCTCCCCGTTATCTACTGCACTGGTAATGTCCTCAAAACATTCAACTAAATTACTTAGGCATGACCTGCCCTTTACCAACCCATGCTGCGTCTGGCCAATGGGACAATTTCTATCCAGATGCCTCGCAATTTCTTCCTTGATGATAGATTCCAGCATCTTCCCTACTACCGAAGTTAAGCTCACTGGCCTATAATTTCCTGCTTTCTGCCTACCTCCTTTTATAAACAGTGGCGTCACGTTTGCTAATTTCCAATCCACCGGGACCACCCCAGAGTCTAGTGAATTTCGGTAAATTATCACTAGTGCATCTGCAATTTCCATAGCCATCTCTTTTAGCACTCTGGGATGCATTCCATCAGGGCCAGGAGACTTGTCTACCTTTAGCCCCATTAGCTTGCCCATCACTACCTCCTTAGTGATAACAATCCTCCCAAGGTCCTCACCTGTCATAGCCTCATTTCTATCAGTCGCTGGCATGTTATTTGTGTCTTCCACTGTGAAGACCGACCCAAAAAACCTGTTCAGTTCCTCAGCCATTTCCTCATTTCCCATTATTAAAACTCCCTTCTCATCCTCTAAAGGACCAATATTTACCTTAGCCACTCTTTTTTGTCTTATACATTTGTAAAAACGTTTACTGTCTGTTTTTATATTCTGAGCAAGTTTACTCTCATATTCTATCTTACTCTTCTTTATAGCTTTTTTAGCAGCTTTCTGTTGCCCCCTAAAGATTTCCCAGTCCTCTAATCTCCCAGCAATCTTTGCCACTTTATATGCTTTTTCCTTCAATTTGATACTCTCCCTTATTTCCTGAGATATCCATGGTCGATTTTCCCTCTTTCTTCCGTCTTTCCTTTTTGTTGGTATAAACCTTTGCTGAGCACTGTGAAAAATCGCTTGGAAGGTTCTCCACTGTTCTTCAACTGTTCCACCATAAAGTCTTAGCTCCCAGCCTACCTTAGCTAGTTCTTCTCTCATCCCCTTGTACTCTCCTTTGTTTAAACACAAAACACTTGTATTTGATTTTACTTTCTCACCCTCCATCTGTATTTTAAATTCCATCATATAGTGATCGCTCCTTCCGAGAGGATCCCTAAATATGAGATCATGAATCAATCCTGTCTCATTACACAGGACATGATCTAGGACCGTTTGTTCCCTCTAGGTTCCATTACATACTGTTCTAGGAAACTATCGCGAATACATTCTATAAACTCCTCCTCAAGGTTGCCTTGACCGACCTGGTTAAACCAATCGACATGTAGATTAAAATCCCCCATGATAACTGCTGTACCATTTCTACATGCATCAGTTATTTCTCTGTGTATTGCCTGCCCCACCATATCGTTACTATTTGGTGGCCGATAGACTACTCCTATCAGTGACTTTTTCGCCTTACTATTCCTGATTTCCACCCAAATGGATTCAACCTTATCCTCCATAGCACCGATGTCATCCCTTACTATTGCCCGCATGTCATCCTGAAATAACAGAGAAACACCACCTCCCTTACCATTCACTCTGTCCTTCCGAATAGTTTGAGACCCTCGGATATTTAACTCCCAGTCGTGACCATCCTTTAACCATGTTTCAGTCATGGCCACTAAATCATTGTCATTTACGATGATTTGTGCCATCAACTCATTTACTTTATTCCGAATACTACGAGCATTCAGGTAAAGTACACTTATGTTGGTTTTTTTACCTCTGTTTTGAATCTTAACATCTCCACTTTTATTCCTTTTGTTATAACTGGGCCTATTCACTGAGCTCCCCTCAGTCACTGTACCTTGTACTGTCGCCCTTTTAGATTTTTGACTATGTCTTCTCTGCCTTGCACTTTTCCCCTTACTTCCTTTTGCTTCTGTCCCTGTTTCACAACCTTCCAACTTCCTTCATCGGTTCCCATCCCCCTGCCACATTAGTTTAAACCCTCCCCAACAGCTCTAGAAAACACCCCCCTAGGACATCCGTTCCAGTCCTGCCCAGGTGCAGACCGTCCGGTTTGTACTGGTCCCACCTCCCCCAGAACCGGTCCCAATGCCCCAGGAATTTGAATCCCTCCCTCTTGCACCATCTCTCGAGCCACGCATTCATCCTATCTATCCTGACATTCCTACTCTGACTAGCTCGTGGCACTGGTAGCAATCCTGAGATTACTACCTTTGAGGTCCTACTTTTTAGTTTAACTCCTAACTCCCTGAATTCCGCTTGTAGGACCTCATCCCGTTTTTTACCTATATCGTTGGTGCCTATGTGCACCACGACAGCTGGCTGTTCACCCTCACCCCCCAGAATGGGGGAGAAGGCAGGAGGATGGGGATGAGAAAATATCAACCATGGTGGAATGGCGGAGCAGACTCGATGGGCCGAGTGGCCTATCTCTGCTCCTCTGCCTTATAGTCTTATGGCCTGCTTGTGTTTCCTGTGGGGGCTCCAGTTTCCTCCCAGAGTCCAAAAATGCGCCGGATAGGTGTTTTGGTCATAATAAATTAATGATCAATAAGTGGTAATGGCGGAGGGAGTGATTGATTGTGGAATGCATACCAATCGGCTGGGTGTTACGTTCTGGAATGTGTTACATATTTTCATTGTTATAATTTCACCCATTTTACCATTCAGTACCTTTGAGTAAGCATTTTAGATCATCTATGAATATGTAAGTGGGCGTCACGATTCCGCGGAATTTGCTGAGATATTTTCCTTTCCTATATTATGTTCGGAGGTGTTTTTTTAAATCGAGATTCGACCTGTAGCTTCCATCTTGGTGGCGTACTCCCTCCTGCTCCAACAGACCAGCAATATGATATTCCCAAAACTGACAAAGATTTTTACCCACTTTCTTACGCAGTGAGTATAAATCAGACACAAAATCCAAGAACAAAGAAAAGTACGGAACAGGAAAACGATTATTCGGTCCTCCTAACGTGCGCTGAACATTCTGCCTGTATAATATAAACCCGTCTACATTTCACGGGTCTGGATCCCTCTATTTCCATCCTATTCATTTATATGTCAAGACAACGTTAAATATCACTACCGTACCTGCTTTCACAGCCTCCTCCGCTTTCGAGTTCCGGGCACCCACCCCCCTCTGTATCGATAATGACCCGAACACATCTGCTCTAAAACCTATGCACTTAAACCTGCATACACTGGTAATTTACTCATCCACCCTGTGAAAACGTTTCTGGCTATTCATTCCTTCCAAGCCCCTGAGACTCCTATCCGCTTCCACCAGTTCGCCCGGCAACCTCTGTCGATTGAGCGAGAACAAAGCGAGTTCATCCAATCGATAACGACACGACCTTGTGTTGTGGATCTATCTCCTCCATGAGTTGATTGATGACACATTTTCCGTCAGCTTGTGCCAAGCAGTCCATGATTCATTCTGCTTTACGGAAGAGCTATCTCGGCGATAAAACGACGGAGACTTAAAAAATAAAATAAAACAAGTATTTCCTGACGCATGTTTCCATTTGTGTGGCACACGGTCTGGTTTTCAGACAAATAATAACTAGTATATTTAACATTGAGGCTTAACCGCGATTCAGAAAAACTGAAAGGATACTTGTCAAAAAATATGAACCTGTTTCCCTCAACCACTATTCACATCTGACCAACTAATGCGGATTGCTCTCGTGGTCCTCCTGAGATATACATTCCCAGCCCCAGCCGCACCCCGCAGATAGTTAAAGTGTCTTGCATTGTTTCACTTTAAATTCAAGAACGTATGTAGTTCCAATACAAAACAAGGTAATCCCTTTTGTTTGTGATTAGTTCTGACCTCTGCCAGTGTTTTCAACCAGGCGTTATTTCCTTCAGTCGATACGTCTATTTCTGAATTGCAAAACTATAAATGGCCTCATTAAAGCAGCCGTATCGAACATGCACATGGATGAGGAGAAGATGAGGAAGTTGAGTTTCTTCCTTGTTGCTTGAAAACATGCAAACAGTTAAATTAGTTGCCAATATTGATGAAGTCGCAGAAAAGAAGCATGACCATTGAATGCCCGGAATGTATGACATGTTGGATATTATACTCGACATAAAGTACCACACACAGTCCTCAATGCAGCGGTCTGATTTCGGACTTGCAATCAATAGACTGTGATAACAAATATTTTACGACACAGAATTTAAAAAGACAAATGTTAGTAAGGGCGGCAGAAAATGTTTTTACTTAGAAGTGCAACATTTACTCTATGCCGTCAGTGCAGCACAAACGAATTGCCAAGAAGTGAGAAAATTCAGCTCGAAAAGAGATTGCTGATGAACAGGATCATGGGAAGATCAACAATACTCACGAAGCACTGAGATATTTCTGCGAAATATGTATTTACAGAAGATTTAATTTAAATTACCTCCATTCTACGCGGTAACTTTGTTCTTTTGGCCAAATTTTTACGACCCATTCAAAAATCCGTGCTCCTGAAACTGTCATCATGTTCGCAAATTTCTCGACACGTGCATCATTACCAGCCTCGACACGTAACTTGAGCCAATATTTCCATTTTGGAAACCCCCGCGTATCCGCTGCGGAGGTCGTTGAAGACTGCTCGCTGGACTAACTCTAACTCGGAGGTAACGAGTAGGGAACTCCACAGCAGAATGCTATCGACCACGCTGAGTTCCAACAATTTTGTGGATAAAGCCCTTATTTCCTCTGGGTGTGAGGGTGCTGGATCCCGTCGAGCAACATGCGTTCGACCCTGACCAGCAACGTGTCTTTTCATGTCCACAGATTTATTTGGATGTCCGTCACAGGCAACGAGTCCATAAATTTGAAGGTTGCGATTATGTCCTCCGATGCCATTGGCATTAGCATACTCGTGGCATAGTGTGACCGGCAGAACTTTTAATCACTGGCGATGTTCAAAAACATACACTTCTGTCTCCCAGAGGGGAGCCCAAAACTGAGTGCGAAAGGCTGACAGTGGTGGAATTGTCTTTTCCTCTTTGAACTACTATAATACGGTTTCATATCTATTGGAACCGATCTGTGGTGAACACACGTGCCAAACATTATTTTTCCATATCTGTTTTACATTTTGAAGTACTGAACACAGTTTTTACAATTGAGGGGCAATACCGCGTGAACAAATCAGCTTCCCTGTACATCTTTGATCTGTGGAAGTATGAATAAAGAAGATACGGGGATAATGAACAATCTCAAAACGGGTAGTGACCTCGGGCCGGGGACGGACCCGGGTCTCTTGCGCGTTTAGGCAGTAGTGCCAACCACTCTGCCACCATCCACGCTAATTATTCACCAATTCTTTATTATCTGCTGTGTGTAGCCAATGAATTACACACCGCAGCTAAAATGGATCCGATTCTTCACGTGTAAGACGCACTTTTCGCGGAGTAGGTGGACGCCTGCTGCCTCGAACTGAGGAATATTTTCAAGATTATTCAGGTGCTCTCAATTGGAGACATAGGTCGACCATGCAGACTGCCACCTGTGGTAATCCACAGAGGATAGTTTCCATCACTCTGGGGAATATCTCACATGCTGAAAAGACGCGGAATGACAGCCTGGTGGACTCACACAAGCACATTGACATGTTAGTGGTCAGATATTTTCGTGATGAGGGGTCCAAGAATCATTGCAGATAATGTTGAACTTTATCAATGTCCTTTCTCCACTGAGCCTTGGACATGGATCCTCAAATCTGTCCAACGGGCAAGAATCCAGATGGGACGCTCGGTTAATGGCGAGTTCTTCATTTCCACTCAGCGGATGGAACTGCCAGGCTTCATTTCCGACACGACCGAGGTAGCCAATCCGCAAATTGTTCCGGCAGATGACTCCAAAATTAATCAAATACTGCAGCCGTGATTCGATATTTGGTTCCAACCCGCAGGATAACGGGCCAGGGCAGAAATTAGCATCAATGGACCGCTGGGCCCTATGATATCTCTGAAGAGCCAGGGCGTCCCCCCTCTCCATGATAAAGATGCCAACATGGAATACCGGCGGGAACTGTGCCCATAGAACAGACGGCCGTCAGGATACTTCGTCATAATTGCTGACAGTGCTTCAAGAGACGTTTCAGGCAGTCACGCCATAGCAAATGTCGGCCCAAACTTTGTATCACTACCAGTGATAATTTCGGCAACTGAGCCCCATATTCCTCAGGGACATCTGAGCCAATCTGGACGTACGGGCGGCGGATGAAGGCCGAAACCGCATCGCCAGGGGTCATACTCTGTCATCGGTGCTATGGAGGATAAGGTTGAATCCATTATGGTGGAAATCAGGAATAGTAAGGCGAAAAAGCCACTGATAGGAGTAGATTATCGGCCACCAAATATTAACGTTATGGTGGGGCAGGAAATAAACAAAGAAATAACTGATGCATGTAGAAATGGTACAGCAGTTAGCTTGGGGGATTTTAATCTACATGTCGATTGGTTTAACCAAGTCGGTCAAGGCAACCTTGAGGAGGAGTTTATAGAATGTATCCGCGATAGTTTCCTAGAACAGGATGTAATGGAACCTAGAGGGAACAAACGGTACTAGATCATGTCCTGTGTAATGAGACAGGATTGATTCATGATCTCATATTTAGGGATCCTCTCGGAAGGAGCGATCACTATATGGTGGAATTTAAAATACATATGGAGGGTGAGAAAGTAAAATCAAATACAAATGTTTTGTGTTTAAACAAAGGAGATTACAAGGGGATGAGAGAAGAACTAGCAAAGGTAGACTGGGAGCTAAGACTTTATGGTGGAACAGTTGAGGAACAGTGGAGAATCTTCCAAGCGATTTTTCACAGTGCTCAGCAAAGGATTATACCAACAAAAAGGAAGGACGGTAGAAAGAGGGAAAATCGACCGTGGATATCTAAGGAAATTAGGGTGAGTATCAAATTGAAGGAAAAAGCATATAAAGTGGCAAAGATTGCCAGGAGATTAGAGGACTGGGAAATATTTAAGGTACAACAGAAAGCTACCAAAAAAGCTAGAAAGAAGAGTAAGATAGAGTATGAGAGTAAACTTGCTCAGAATGTAAAAACAGACAGTAAAAGTTTTTACAAATATATAAAACAAAAATGAGTGGCTAAGGTAAATATTGGTCCTTTAGAGGATGAGAAGGGAGTTTTAATAATGGGAAATGAGGAACTGGCTGAGGAACTGAAGAGGCTTTTTGGTCGGTCTTCACAGTGGAAGACACAAATAACATGCCAGCGACTGATAGAAATGAGGCTATGACAGGTGAGGACCTTGAGAGGATTGTTATCACTAAGGAGGTCGTGATGGGCAAGCTAATGGGGCTAAAGGTAGACAAGTCTCCTGGCCCTGATGGAATGCATCCCAGAGTGCTAAAAGAGATGGCTAGGGAAATTGCAGATGCACTAGTGATAATTTACCGAAATTCACTAGACTCTGGGGTGGTCCCGGTGGATTGGACTTTAGCAAACGTGACACCACTGTTTTAAAAAGGAGGTAGGCAGAAAACAGGAAATTATAGGCCAGTGAGCTTAACATCGGTAGTAGGGAAGATGCTGGAATCTATCATCAAGGAAGAAATAGCAAGGCATCTGGATAGAAATTGTCCCATTGGGCAGACGCAGCATGGGTTGATAAATGGCAGGTCATGCCTAACTTATTTAGTGGAATTTTTTGAGGACATTACCAGTGCAGTAGATAACGGGGAGCCGATGGATATGGTATATCTGGATTTCCAGAAAGCCTTTGACAAGGTGCCACACAAAAGGTTGCTGCATAAGATAAAGATGCATGCCATTATGGGTAAAGTAGTAGCATGGATAGAGGAGTGGTTCATTAATAGAAAGCAAAGAATGGGTGTTTCTCTGGTTGGCAACCAGTGGCAAGTGGTGTCCCTCAGGGATCCATGTTGCGCGCACAATTGTTCACAATTTACATAGATTATTTGGAGTTGGGGACCAAGGGCAATGTGTCCAAGTTTGCAGATGACACTAAGATGAGTGGTAAAGCGAAAAGTGCAAAGGATACTGGAAGTCTGCAGAGGGATTTGGATAGGTTAAGTGAATGGGCTAGGGTCTGGCAGATGGAGTACAATGTTCACAAATGTGAGGTTATCCATTTTGGTACGAATAACAGCAAACGGGTTTATTATTTAAACGATAAAATATTAAAACATGCCGCTGTGCAGAGAGACTTGAGTGTGCTAGTGCATGAGTCACAGAAGGTTGGTTTACAGGTGCAACAGGTGATTAAGAAGGCAAATGGAATTTTGTCCTTCATTGCTAGAGGGATGGAGTTTAAGACTAGGGAGGTTATGTTGCAAATATATAAGTTGTTAGTGAGGCCGGACCTGGAGTATTGTGTTCAATTTTGGTCTCCTTAATTGAGAAAGGACGTACTGGCACTGGAGGGTGTGCAGAGGCGATTCACTAGGTTAATCCCAGAGCTGAAGGGGTTAGATTATGAGGAGAGGTTGAGTAGACTGGGACAGTACTCGTTGGAATTTAGCAGGATAAGGGGGGATCTTATAGAAACATTTAAAATTATGAAGGGAATAGATAGGATAGATGCGGGCAGGTTGTTTCCACTGGCGGGTGAAAGCAGAACTGGGGGGCATAGCCTCAAAATAAGGGAAAGTAGATTTAGGACAGAGTTTAGGAGGAACTTCTTCACCCAAAGGGTTGTGAATCTATGGAATTCCTTGCCCAGTGAAGCAGTTGAGGCTCCTTCATTACATGTTTTTAAGGTAAAGATAGATAGTTTTTTGAAGAATAAAGGGATTATGGGTTATGGTGTTCGGGCCGGAAAGTGGAGCTGAGTCCACAAAAGATCAGCCAGGATCTCATTGAATGGCGGAGCAGGCTCGAAGGGCCAGATGGCATACTCCTCCTCCTAGTTCTTATGTTCTTTTGTTATGTTCTAATAACTGGAATCGATAGATGCAGACCATTACTTAGATAGGCGACACGGATTCTGCTGAAATATAGTAAAGGCGTTTTACAACCTCCGGCTCGTCATCGACGAAATGACAAAATGTATCCACCCTCTGTGTGGTCCTCGGAGTGGTGGAGGCTGGTGCATGCAATTTCTTGCTGACACTTGCTCCCTCCTTCCGACTGCCTCTAGTGCAGGCGCACGAGAAGAAAGGAAACAGAATCTGACGTGTGTTTGCAAATCATTCAGCAATTCCGTTACTAATTCATGCAGGTGTTAGCATGCCGTGTACATATGTAAGTTGCGAACAATTATGGGTGGTTTTTGGCTCAAAATGTTTGCTGTCCAAGCTCGGCAAACTAGCAATGTCTCATATAAGTCAACGAAAAGCTAAACTTTTTTTGAAATTGTTTGTATGAAAGCTTTTTTTAAGCAAAACCTTTACGTAACAGAAAAATAAACGAAAAATATTGGACAAAACAAGGTGGCTGGTATCATTATACAAAACGAAAATACACATTATATCAACAGTTCCCCCACCCCACCTGAGCCCCCCCTCCCCAAACCCCCCTCCCGCCCCTACCCGTTGCTGCTGCTGAAACTTTACTGTTCCCCGAGAAAATGAAGGAAAGGTTGCCACCGCCGGCAGAACCCCATCAAGGACTCTCTCATTGCAAACTTTATTCGCTCCAGTCTGAGTAACCCAGCCATATCACTAACTCAGGTCTCCACGCACGGCAGTTTCGAGTCCCTCCACATTAACAAGATCCGTCTCCGCGCTACCAAGGAGGCAAAGGCCAATACTTCAGCCTCTTTCACTTCTTGCACTCCCGGATCCACCGACAACCCAAAGATCGCTATTGTTAGTCTCGGCTTCACCTGCGTGTCGAAATACTGGACATAGCCCTCACAAAGCCCTGCCTGAATTCTTTCAACGCCGGGCATGCCCAAAACATATGGACATGGTTCGTTGGACTCCCTGCACATCTTGCGCACCTGTCCTCTACCCTCAAAAACGTGCTAATTGTCACCGTCGTAATGTGAGCCCTGTGCACCACCATAAACTGAATTAAACTGAGCCTGGCACATATTGCGGACAAATTCACCTGCCCAAGCCATCAGCCCACAGGCCCTCCTCCAGCACCTCGCATAGCTCCTCCTCCCACTTGCCCCTCAGCTCCTCAACTAAGGATTCCTCCGCCTCCTGCAGCTCCAGATATATGTCCGACACCTTCTGCTCTCCTACCCTGATGCCAGGCACAACCCTCTCCTTTCTCCTTCGAGGGGGTAGCAGCGGAAAAGGCCCGACCTGTTTTTTCAGAAAGTCGCGAACCTGGAGGTATCTGAAAGCATAACGGGGCGGGGGGGGGGGGGGGGGGTGCAGGGCAAACCTATCCTCCAGTGCCTGCACGCTGGAGAAAGTCCCATCTATAAACAGGTTCCCCATCCTTTTAATGCCTGCCCTATACCAGCCTTGAAACACCACGTCTATCCTGCCCCTAGCAAATCTATGGTTGTTCCGTATCGGTGTCCAAACTGAGGCCCACTCCTCATTGCTGTGTCTTCTACACTGACCCCATACCCTCAGTGCAACCGACACCATCGGGCTTGTGTTGTATCGTGCCGGCGAGAACGGCAGCGGTGCCGTAGCCAGTTCCCCTAGACTGTTGCCTTTGCATGACAGCTGCTCTCGCCGCCCCACACCGACCCCTCCTCCATTACCCATTTCCTAATCATGGCCACATTAGATGCCCAGCGGGGTTTCAATTGCCCACACATACCCCGTGATAAGCATGTTCACCCGCTTGAAAAGGGAGTTGGGGATGAAAATGAGGAGGCAATGAAAGACGAATAGGAATCTTGGAAGAACTGTCATCTTCACAGTTTGCACTCTTCCCACCAGGGAAAGACGGAGCATTTTCCACCTTTTATGGTCTCCCACCATTTCCTATACAAGCAGAGATAAATTGAGCCTGTGTAGGGCATCCCAGTTCCAAGCCACCTGTCTACCTAAGTATTGAAAGCTCCTCTCCACTCTCGTGAGCGGGAGCTCCGCCATTCTCTCCTCCTGACACGTAGCGTGGATTACAAACAGCTCACTTTTTCCCATTTTCAACTTGTAACAGGAGAAGCATCCAAAGTCCCCCAGCATCCGCAAGACCTCCCCATCACCTCTAGCGGGTCCAAAATATACAACAGCTGCTCATCTGCGTAGTGGGAATCTCGGTGCTCCTCCAATCCCCCTCCCTCCCCCCCCCCCCCGCCCCCCCAGAACCAGTCCCTCCAGTTCCCAAGCGCTATGGCGAACGGCTAAATTGACAGGGCAAATAGTAATAGGAATAGGGGGCACCACTGCCTCGTCCCTCAGTGCAACCTGAAATACTCCGACCTCAGCCTGTTCGTGGACACACTCGCTGCGAAGGCCTGGTACAGTAGCTTGACCCACCCTATGAATCCCTCCCCGAATACAAGTATACCGAACACTTGCCACAGTTACTCCCACTCCAACTTGTCAAAGGCCTTTTCCGCATCCATTGCAGCGACTACTTTTGCACCCCCTCCCTCCGAGGGCATCATAATATTATTCAAGAGCCACCTCACATTTGTGGTCAGTTGCCTGCCCTTGAGGAAACCCGTCTGGTCCTCCTCTATCGTGCCCGGGAAACTTTCCTCTATTCTGGTGGCCAGAGTTTTGCCAGCAATTTGGCATATACATTGAGGAGCGATATCAGCGGGTTGGACCCACACTGAAGCGGATCATTCAGCTTCTTCAAAATGAGTTAGATCAATGCCTGTGATATCGTCAGGGGGAGGGTTCCTCACTGCTTTGCCTAGTTACAGGTTCTTAGCAGGAGTGGGCTCAGTAGCTCCGAGAACTTCTTATGAAATTCTTCAGGGAAGTCGTCTGGAACCCGGGCCTTGCTGGACTGCATACTTTCCAGTGCGTTAACTCCCTCCTCCATCTCAATCGGAGCCACCAGTCCCTCCATCCGCTCCTAGAACACCCTTGGGAACCTCAATCGATCCATCAGTTGCTTCATCCCTTCCACTCCCCTCGGGTGTTCTCACTCGTATAGTTTCCCATTAGCCTCCTTGAAGACTTCATTGATTCTCTCTGGTCTCAAAACTGTCTCACCTTCCTGATCCCCCACTCCCTGATCTCCCTGGCCGCCTCACTCCTGCAAAGTTCGTACGCCATTATCCTACTGGCTTTCTCCCCATACTCATAGACTACCCCTTTCACTTTCCTGAACTGTGCCTCCGCCTTGGAAGTGGTCAGCAAATCAAACACTGCCTGTAATCTCTGGCGCTCCTTATGCAGCACCCCATCGGGGGCCTCCGCGTACTTCCTCCCTACCCTAAGTATCTATCCCACCGGCTTCTCCCTCTCCGCCCTCTCCCTCTTCACTCTGTGGCACCTAATAGAGATTAACTCCCCCCTGATGACCGCCTTCACAGCCTCTCAAACTGCTGCCGCTGTAGCATCCCCTGTGACATTCGTTATCACATAGATCTTAACAGTCCTCCTTATCTGCCTGCCTCTTCATACGCCAGCAGCCCCACATCCAATCACCAGAGAGGGCGCTGTCACCAGTCAGATGTCCACCCAATGCAGGGCATGGTCCGAAGCCGCAATGGCCGAAGGCTCAAACCCTTCCACCGTCGGGATTTGTTCCCTGCTCAACACAATAACGTCAATTCGCGAGTAGACCTTATGGACGTGGGAGAAAAGTGAAAACTCCTTTGCCCTGGGCCACGCGGATCTCCACGGATCCACGCCGCCCATCTGATCCATGAACTCCCTCAGAGTCGTGGCCGCCGCTGGATTTTTCCCCGACCTGGATTTAGACCAGTCCAACGCCGGTTCCAAGACAGTATTGAAGTCCCCCCCACCACCCCCATTATCAAGTTACTTGTCTCTATGTTGGGAATTTAACCAACATGCATCTCATGAATTACGCATCGTCCCAGTTCGGGGCATACACGTCCACCAACACCACCCGGGCCCCCTGTAGCTTACCACTCACCATTATGTATCTGCCCCCCTTGTCAGCCACGATGCTCTCTGCCTCAAACGCCACCCGTTTACTAAGCAGAATTGCCACCCCACTGGTCTTTGAGTCCAGCCCCGAGTGGGACACCTGGCCCAACCATCCCCTCCTTAACCTCGTCTGGTCAGCGAGTTTTAATTGTGTCTCCTGCAGCATAGCCACGTCAACCCCTTCAGATGCGATAAAACGTGTGGCGTCTTGACCAGGCCCTTCGCATTCCATGCGATCATGGACGGGGGATAACACCCCCCTCGCTGCTGACTAGCCATTTCCCATTTTCGGTGAGCCACGTAACCGCCCCCTCGCTCGCTCCAGTCCTCCCGCTGGAGGCCTCCCAACCCGACTCTCCATCTATCCCCAACAACTGGCCCCATTCAGTCACCAAAGCAGCACCCTACACCCCCCCCCCCCACCCCCAGCTCCCCGCCCCCACCCCCTGCCAAGCACCCGCTTAGCACTGATTACACCCATTGCGCTTCCGCCAGTAAGCTGGCCCATGCTGACCCCGGCCGCTCCTGCCTCTATCTCCAAACTTACTATTAGCTCCTCCTTCGGGCCACCAATCCCCCCTTCCCCATAGGGTAAGAGGGCTAGTTCCACCCGGGTCCATCCCGCGCGCCTGACAACACAACCCGGACATTGCCCCGCACCCTGAAACAAAAAAGTGGAGAAGAAAAGCAACCAAACTTAAATTCTACAATCTTACACCAGGCCTACTCCCGATTACACATTCCTGCCAGCGCGTTTCACCCACGTGCAGCTGCATATAAGTACTTAATGTTGACTGCGCTTTCAAATATTCATACCGGTTAAGAAATGTCCTGTTTAGTCGTAACTATGTTGGTTTCAGGAATGTTTAGTGTTGTATATCTTCTTTCTTGCCAATGCTCAGCCGATGTTGATTGAGCTTTGCCAACTCAGATATATAGCACCTAGGCACGTTTTAACAATTCACAGAACTTAGATGAAATTAGTCATGAATCGGAGGTGTATTTTATTGCTGCTTTGTCGGTCTATTTCTAAGTTTATAATTGACCAATATGAGAAGATATACAAAGCAGGTTGCGTGCATAAAACGTTTCAAGCGATATAACCATAACATTCCATGCAAAATATCAATTTCCTGTTACCAAAATGTCTTCCATCTCACGTTTGCTTGGGATAAGCCAAGTTACGTTATCTTATATGGTCTTTAATTTCTTCATCAGAGCTTCATACGTGTCAAAAACTTAAGTATCTACACAATCTCTTTGACTTTCCATGTTCAGATGTGGGAGTGATCGCCGACACAATTTGTGTCCAGTAAAATTGTTTATAATGATGCCATCTCTAAAAATTTACACTGTGCATTTGTATTTTGTTGTCTTCTTACTACTCAATTTATTTACAGGACATGAGCCTCGCTGTTTAGGGCAGTCATCGATGACGATCCATAATCGCTCTTGAGAAAGTGCCTTCTTAGACGGCTGCAGTCAATGTCGTTGTGTCTCTGCTCACCGTACCTTGTGATTACAGACATAATTGAAGTCTCGCTGTCAGGTTCAAAGTGATCAGCTATTTTTAATATAAGATTTCACTAGGACTACAGCTATGAGATTATTAAAAAAGAATCACGGCTCGAATCTGAGTATTCTCAGACACGATCTTACATTATGAGCTCCTATATCAGCTTGGCCCGGATTGAGGGATTGGTGTCCTGTGTCAGAGGTGCGGGATCATGGACCGAATTATGTTGCAGGGGTGAGGGACAGCTCCCTGGGACGGGGGCCATCAATCCGCGCTAGTGACGTGATATTGCTGGAATCTTTCTTGGGAACCAAATGCCTTCATTGGATCCACATGGTACGTTACAGCTATTCTGGGTTCCAAGGACACCATGAAAATGCATTGATTTTCTTGATGTGACACTAGATAACGTCCGTCATATTTGCGGGACAAGAAACTACAGGGCTACAAATTCCCGACCACTATCTTTTTTCCCAACTTCGTATCTTACCGCCCAGTGGGCCTTGCATGGCTCTTTGCACTTGACAATTTTAAAGGTTGTGGTTCGTTGTGCAGCCTGACGTTCTCGAATAGCGTTTTTAACTGTGCTGTCATATATTAGGGCAACAAACAAACACTGGTGTGAATAAATGTAGCCGAGCAATGGCTCAATTCCTCGCACAGTTCACTCAGTCATTAGTGGGTGTTGGGTAGATAGGAATGAATTGAATACGGAGTTCCATATTACCAGTAAAACGAAGGGAAGGACTTTATTCCAGGCCGGGCTGCTCTGTTGAATGGTTTAACAAATTATGTTTTGAGGGTGTGGTTCTTCCAGGCGCATCAGAAATAGATATATTTTTGATTTTAAAAACGGGTAAAATGATTTTGGAAACAGGTAAGATGCTGGATTTGGGACCTGGAAGATACAATCAATTGTCTGTTCGGCTGGTGGAGTACGCTTAGTGACCTACTTCTGCTGTTAATTCCGAAGTTGCGTTGTTTCTGCTCACACAATCCTACTGGACTGGGGGCTGCTGAAAAATACGCAAATACGTTTTTAAATGAAAAACTCCAATACCGCTGCATTGCCTGTGCAGTGAAGTGAGTGATCTGGACTGAGTGGTTGGGCCGGAAGGGGGGGATGAATTTCGGTGTCATATTCGTGACGTCTTGCGGCACTTGGTGGTCAGCCATGTCCTTGCCCGGGTTACCACGGGTTGGATACCCTTTGACCCATTAACTAAAAGTGTCTATTTCAATCCAGAGTCATTTGTAAGGTCCATTACCGACCGGTAGGTAACTGATTAAATAGATTTTTAGCTTGGCCCAGGTTTTTGACAGGGTGAGTGTTCTCTTGTCTCCTTGCAAGCATGTGTGTCGGGACTGTTTTGTGCGCAGATTATACATCACGGCGTTTTTTGGGAGTAGCCCTTCCTGTAGAGTGATTTAGGGCCCGCACTGTTCAAGGGAGGCTGGGTGTGCGCATTCCTGAATTTGTTTCAGGTTCTGGTCGTTTTGTGCCTGTTTAAGGGCTTCGACAGGTGTCAGTCTGATGTTCACAGCTTGCGGTCATATCGGTGGCCATGTTACTCCTTCCCCGGCATTCTGTTTAGCTAAGTCAGCCATTCATGTGGTCCCACGACGAGCCGCAGGAGGCCTTTACATTCATGAGGTTGTACTCACTGTCTTGGGGAATTTAAAAAATGAATATTTATAATGGTGCTGATGGCAGAGGTTACGAATCTACCGAGATTAATTCTCTCACTTCCCGGTCTTGCAGTAAATCCGTTAAATTGTTGCTGACGTACATACTGTCTGAGTGTATGTCTGCTGGTATGGGATACTGGCCAGTGTCGCAGATTACATCATAAACAGCTGCCAGCTCTCCAGCCTTGCCACTGATAAGGGCGCGAGACAAAAAGGCTGTCTCCTTCATGGGCATGCCCAGGGTCTTCCATATTAATGCTGCACTTTTTTCCGTTTCCTCTCCTCCACTCTATTCAATTCTCGCACAATATTTTTGTTAGTGCCTGATTGTTTTTCTTGTTGATTCGCCTTGACCGGCGCAAATGGCTCTGTTGTGTCATGGTTTACTAGAATCCGGCATTCATGGCCTCCATTGCACAGATTGTTTGCAAGAAGGTCCTTGTTCGTTGTGTTTGACCGCAGCCCTGGAGGATGAGCATCCAACGTGCTGTGCGCTTTCGGATAACCGTTCAATTTGATCCGCCCGTTCAATATTAGTTCTCTTGATGGCCAGGGTGTTAAGCCGAATATGGAGGTGAAACGCTGTACTGCCCAGGAAACTGCTGAACGGTGCTTCTCGCCGTTTGAAAGCATTGGGACACTGCGGTTAGAATGAGGGATACGTAGGCTACTTTACCGGGTCTCCAGTGCCGTTCTTGTCGGAGCATGGCTACTTGTGCGTTGTCGGTTAACCGTGACTTGAAATGCAAAGGGAATATCGGAACTAGATAGTTGGAGTGCTTAGGTCTGTACAGGTGGCTGTTCTGGGACAGCTTGTGTGTGGCTCTGGATCCTGGTCCGTGAGGCATTTTTGCGGAAAGTTCAGAACGGGAGAAGCTTTCGTGATATAACCATGGATATGATTCCCCCAGTACATGAAAAGGCTCGAAAGGAGCGGAACGAACTACCGTCCTTTTGTAAGATAAAGCGTGTCAGATGTTCCATCCACTTCTTCCCAATCTCGTTCTTCCCTTGAGCACTGGTGTATCAAATAGGAGACTTGTGGTCTCAGTATTTGGATTTCGTGGGATATTCTTTTAGGACTCATTTAGTGAGATGGTTCGGCAGTTCTCTGAATCACTTAAGACTTTCCCCTTACGAGTCTTCCTGCAGGAAGTAATTGTCTACAAATTGTATCAGTCATGCTGATTGACATGATCCGTCCCAGCCTTTAGTTTTTCGATATTGAAGTATGGAGGTGGAGTTCAGGATAGCTTGTGCCAGACAATTGCAATTATACTGCTGGCCCTGGAATGTAAACCGTAATTTGAATTGGCACTGGCGGTCGAAAGAAGCCGTCCGGAAGCCGTTACTGTTATCAAGTAGTTTTAAATGCTTGATATGTGGGGCCAGTCTCATCATGTCACGAGCACTGGTCGCCTCTGTGGACGCTATGTTTGCGGTCGTTTCTTTGAGCGCTCGGTGGCAACAATTTAGGCTCCATGATCCGTGCAGTTATCTCATAGGACATATCGGTGAATTATTGGTGGAAGTAATCGAGACCAGGATTACTTTTTTTTAGCAAACTATTAATTATGTTTGGCCGATTAACCCTCAGCTTGGTTAGGGAGGCGGTGCTGTCGTTGCAGTTTTGCATTGGGAACCCATTCTTCTTTCATTCGTCCACAATCGTGTTTGTGGTATATAAACGCCTGCCTCTTTTTTGCTGTTAGTCCCTGTGTCCTTGGACCATCACTCCTTTTAGTGGAAATTCTGTCCACATATTTTCCTGTGACTCCTGATATTGGAGATTCCTGTGTGCATGTAAATAGCCTAACAATACTAATGTGCCATGTCCGATTGAGGCCGTGGGATGCGTCAGTGTTGTGTGGAATTCTCGCGAGTTCCATAGCAACTGGAAGTGGCAGCATTTTTGATAGCCTTGCTCCAGGGACCGGCCGATGCTATTGCACTTGGTGTTACACATTTACGTCGGACATGCCTGGCACCGTACGCGCCTATTTCAGTGTTCCGTTGGGGGTACAGTCTCTGCCCTGACAGCAGGTTCCACTTGTGTTATGGGTCGCCCCCGCCATCGGAGAACCGTCCAAAGGAATGCGGTTGTTGACTGGGTTTCGTTCTGCATTCCCTGTGGCCCGTCAGGCACCATTTTTAACATCATCTGTATGTGGCCAGCATCGGGGCTGGGTGCTCTGCATTTCATCGTGTCTGGGTTAGACAGCGGCTGTTATTTCTCGTCTTCTGGTTGGGTGTGTATATGGGGCTGGGTTTTTGACAGTCTCACAGTCTCATTGTTGCAGTTTCTCTCCCCCCCCCCTTTGATTTTGCCATACGGCCTGGGATGCGAGTTCGGGCGGACGGCGTTCGGGCAGCACGGTAGCATTGTGGATAGCACAATGGCTTAACAGCTCCAGGGTCCCAGGTTCGATTCCGGCTTTGGTCACTGACTGTACAGAGTCTGCACATCCTCCCCGTGTGTGCGTGGGTTCCCCCCTGGTGCTCTAGTTTCCTCCCACAGTCCAAAGCTGTACAGGTTAGATGGATTGGCCATGCGAAATTGCCCATCGTGTCTAAAAATTGCCCTTCGTGTTGGGTGAGTTTTCTGGGTTATTGGGATAGGGGGAGGTGTTGACCTTGGGTACGGTGCTCTTTCCAAGAGCCGGTGCAGACTCTATGGGCCGAATGGCCTCCTTCTGCACTGTAAATTCTATTATTCTATGATTTCCCGGCGTTTGTTCGTTCAGAGCTCCCAATTCCCATTACTTACCGTCCCCAGTTGCATGCCACTTTCAAGATGGCCCATGACTCATTGTGGGAATTGGCGAATGGGTAAAATAATTTGAATCCATTGCCACTTCCAACAGTGAAATAAGCAATCAGGGTACGCACCAATGTTGATCGGTGTGGGGTGGGGGGAGGGGGGCCAATTGTACTGCAATCACTTGATGAAAAACACCAATAAATTATTTGGCAATCCGACTGGCGCACGCCATCGAATGTTCTCCGTTTTTCTGCTAGCAGTTTTTGAGGCAATTTACCGAATCTTCTCTCTCCTGCCCAAGACAGGTAGAACACCTGCCTTCTTGAGTACGAGACTTAAACATAGAACATACAGTTCAGAAAAAGGCCATTCTGCCCATCGAGTCTGCACCGACCCACTTAAGGCATTACTTTCATCCTATCTCCTTTTAGAACATAGAACATAGAACATAGAACGATACAGCGCAGTACAGGCCCTTCGGCCCTCGATGTTGCACCGACATGGAAAAAAAAACTAAAGCCCATCTAACCTACACTATGCCCTTATCATCCATATGCTTATCCAATAAACTTTTAAATGCCCTCAATGTTGGCGAGTTCACTACTGTTGCAGGTAGGGCATTCCACGGCCTCACCACTCTTTGCGTAAAAAACCCACCTCTGACCTCTGTCCTATAACTATTACCCCTCAATTTAAGGCTATGTCCCCTCGTGCTAGCCACCCCCATCCGCGGGAGAAGGCTCTCGCTGTCCACCCTATCTAAACCTCTGATCATTTTGTATGCCTCTATTAAGTCACCTCTTAACCTTCTTCTCTCTAACGAAAACAACCTCAAGTCCATCAGCCTTTCCTCATAAGATTTTCCCTCCATACCAGGCAGCATCCTGGTAAATCTCCTCTGCACCCGTTCCAAAGCTTCCACGTCCTTCCTATAATGAGGCGACCAGAACTGTACGCAATACTCCAAATGCGGCCGTACTAGAGTGTTCTTGAAAATACAGAAAAATGTGTCATTTGAAACATGGAGGTCTGGCAATATCTGGTTTGAGAGGGTACAGGGAAAGATCCCACAAAATGTTAATAGCAGCTTCAAAGAGCAGGGTTATAAAATGCAGATTCTTGCTCACAAGCAGGCTAATCAAACACACCGGTTTCATGTGGTAAGCTAAAACAATGGCTCACACCTTCATGGAGTGTAACTATCTCAGGAAGCATCTGAAAAAGCATGGATGAGAGTTTCAATTGCATTAAGTGACGAATGTTTAAAACAGGCAAGTCTTTCAAGTCATAACCAAGTTAAATTTTAGCATACAGCTAAAAGCAAAGTTTCACACCTTAATTGACATAAACTCTCTGAGTAAACAGCTGGAAAGGATGGAAGATGCCCAGTCGAATTTGGTGTCAATTTTAAAGTGTAAAATTCTACGAACATCAAGTCAATTAAAAGGAATTGGAGACGACCTGTCTACGAGAAACATCATTTAAGTCAAAATCAAAGGCAAAGTTATGAGCTGGGGACAATTGGAAAATTAAACGATTCGAAATCACAGAAATAAAAGTTAACTATTGAAACCAAAGCATTTTTTAATCAGATCTGAGAGGAGACGATATGCCCAAAATGAATAATTAGTTGTAGTAAGATGTTTACATCAAAGATACTTTTAAACTATCAAAGTGAAACAAGCCCATTTACAATAAAGTCGTTAAAACTTAATAACTCTCAGAAAGAGAATATAAACCCAGGGAACAGAAACAGAGGACAGAGAACAGCACCAGCAACAGGAGAGAAGGGGAGGAGGACTCAGAGAGTGAGAGAGAGAGAGAGAGAGAGAGCTCGGTCATGGGAAAGACAAGGCAAGCAGCCGAGTTTAAACAGTTATACTTCTAAGGAAGACTAGAATTTAAACAGGAGTCAGAGTCAGCTTAGAGATAGCTAGCAGAGCCAGCTCTCACAGCTCGGTGCATGGGAAGAACAGGACACAGCAACCGAGTTCACCAGCGAATACAACTCAAGAAGACCAGATTTTAAGAAGATCGATTGCCAAGGTGGGCCTGAAGCAACCAGCAGCCAGAAGCAAGATCTTTTTTCCTTTCTGTAAAGAAAGTGTTTGCAGCTTTTAAAAGAAAAAATATAATAATAAAAATAACTTAACCTGAAAAAGTGGTTATTAGCTTACTTCACTTCCTTAATAACGCAGGACCCAGGACATCAATGCTATTAAGGGGTAAGTAGGTAAAATTATTCGGTGAAGGTATGGGTTATACCGGGGGATAACTTGAAAAGATAGTTTGACCTGAATAGCATCCACAGAAGCCTGCATTGGAGTCAGGGAGTGAGAATCCCTGTTCACCATTTAGAATATCAACCTTTCTTTTTTGGTATAGGGGGAATTCTAAGAATAGTGGTGAGTTTTAACTTCATGGCGCCCAGCGTGGAGGCCTAGAATATTAGAAGTTTCTAGGTAAAGTGAGCCTAGAATATTAGAAGTTTCTAGGTAAAGCGAGGCTAGAATATTAGAAGTTTCTAGTTAAGCAGAGTAGGGGCTAGAATATTAGAAGTTTCTAGTTCCCAAGAAACGGTTGGAATATTAGAAGTTTCTAACCGGCACAAAGGCTGGAATATTAGAAGTTTCTAGTCTATGTGTGAGTCAGACTTTACCTGCCGAGTTTAGTCTGGAAAGTCATGTGTGATTGGCTTTTGTAAGGATATTCTGTGGATCGAGGGGACTGAAGCTCAGGTTGGGTGTGAAAATCAGTAGACTAGAAGATACTGACCCTGAGAAAAAGTCTGCAAGACATTTTGGTGATAGCACTAAAATCTTGCATCCGTTACTGGTAAAAGAGGCCAAAGAATAAATCATCCTCAGAGTAAGGCAGATTGTGCGGACATTTTCTGGAAAATAGGGACGCTTAGAATCTTCAGAAACCAATAACCAATCGACCCTTAACTAAAACAGGAAGATAGTGCCTTAGTCAGCCTTGGATAGGGCCCAGAAAGGGTACTTATCCTTAATTTCAGAGTGCACCTGAAAGGGACAACCAGGAACAGAAGTTAAAAATCCGAAAAATGGCAATGAGAATAATCCTCTTGCTCTGAAACATGGTCAAGAGAGTTGAAACAATGAAACAAGAGTGGAAAAGCTTAACAGAGGCAAAAAAACTCCTGCAGAAGTGAAACTTATCGGCATGGAGGGGTCTCAATTTTTGTTAAGAGTAACTGAAACCCTACAGAATAGAGGTCCAAGATCTCAGTGGATAAATGTGTGTTTAATAAGGATTTGTGAAATCCTGCAGAGTAAAGATCCAAGATCTGAGTGGATGAATGAGTGTGTGTATGTCTAATAAGGAATTGTGAATTTCATTTACTGTTTGTACTTTTAAAAAATGTTGTGTTTTGTAAAGCCGATTTTCACATAAATTGGAAGTTATAAATAGCAGGAGGAAATGTGATCAGTATTATGAGTAAATCAGTATGTTCAGAACTAAATTGGTCTCAGAATAAACAGATAAAGAGTTTGTGCTGGGCAGCAGTCAGCTGCTGCAGACTTTGAAATTGCTGCGTTGAAATTGACACTGCATGGCTCCGCAGGGTCCTAGTGCCCGCTGATTACATCAGTCACTAGCAGAAATAATGATGTTTAGAATGTTAAAAACATTGAAGAAGGACCTTTATAGAATAAAGATATTGGACCAGAAGTTAGTTTGGAGAATTAATTGCAGTACCAGGAAATTAGTATCTGATTGCCAGAAAGGATTTAATACAAATTGATGCAGAAAAATTAAAATATTAAAACCAATTGACAATGACAGAAGGAGGCTTAACAGGCTTTAATGGTATGATGTACATCAATGATAAGGAAAATAAACCAGTTCAAAAAGAAATGGTGGCAAAAGAAATCCGGAAGTCCTGGAGAGGGCACTTCTGGGATAATCCAAATGAAAACAGAAGGTACAAATTAAAGAATAGGGCCCTCTCCACCCATGATCTGTTCATTTGATTTTTCAGATAAATAACAAACCAGTTCACAAGAAGGAAGAGAACTACACTCCAGAGAAGAATCTTTTAGACAGGATTGGGGGGAAACTAATGATACAATTTGCTACATATTTGAGGGAATTAAATGACAGAACCCGGAGGAAAACGTTACGGGTTAGAAACAAATCAAAATATCAAATTATTACTGGACAGTGAAACCTCCGGTCAGACATCTCTAACTGGACATTAGCTGATGGATGATCTGTGGTCTCCACGGGGTATGTACTACGCGGTGGAGTTATTAAGGGTCTCGGCAGACAGCAGCGACTGACGAGGAAACCCAACATGATAAATGACAATCATTTAAGAATTTTTGTAGCTTGATACCACGGCGGAAAATTGTTACCAATGCAGCAAAACAATATTGCATTGAAGAGCTGTAATCGTTATTAAAGAAAGAACTTTCATGTAAATTGATAGGGACTGCTATATATATATATATAAGGGGGGTAGGTGTGCCGTTAAAGAACTTGATCCGCATTTCTAAACTGTGTGAATGTTTTAATAGAGGGGTAGTTTAGTGTGTTTTCTTGATTTAACTACATAGAACATTACAAATAATATTGATGTTGTTTATATGCCATATTTAGTATGTAATGACTATTGGTCCCAAAGCCACGAAGGGAGTTTTTGATATTGTACTTTATTTCTAGTATTAAAATTGTGATAACAGTTGAAAATATGTAAAGTTGTAGCACACAGTTTATTTGTGTGGTTAGGTAATGAGTAATATGTTAAGATAAGACTTAATTTTTTTTTACTATGTATTTAACAATAGGGAGAATTTATTTGGAAAAGTGACAGTTCAATGTGGTTTTGCAAATGCTGTAATGGAAAATATACACTTTCATGTTGTAAGGGAATTGATGACAGACAAAAGGGATTTGAAGGAAATTTGTCAGAAAGATATTCTCTCATGTAAACCAGGGGTTGGCAGACATACATGGTTCACGACAATGTTAGACATTAATGGGGAAGTTAGGAATACAAGCAGGATCAATTGAACCTTTTAAATTAATGAAACAAGGGAATCAGTGGGTGGTACATGATATCATAATTTACCATTCCAATCAGCAATAGAAAAGCAATTTGGATGACGGAAAAATGGGACACGTAACAGCCAGTGATGGACAAAAGACCTTTGTGGTTACTGATGGACTGAGTTGTGTGCTGTTTCTAAGGGACATGAGGAAGCTTCTACGGTGCTGCTATCCCAAGGAAGTAAAATGCTTTGGAGGTAGTGGAACACACGCAAAGCGATTATGTTACCTTCCTGATCAACAACGGCTATGGTTCACGGTAATTGGACTTGAGGAAAAGAAAAAACTCTTATCGACACTGGTCTGAGATATGGATGCATTTACGTGTTGATTTTGGTGCACAATTTGAAATTCCACCACATGCATACAAATGACAAAGATCGGGGATATATGTTAGTACAATTGGATGGGGGGGGGGAACAATTAACCAAATTATATAGTTATGTTTCAAATGTCAAGACGGGGTGTTCTTGAAAATACAGAAAAATGTGTCATTTGAAACATGGAAGTCTGGCAATATCTGGTTTGAGAGGGTACAGGGAAAGATCCCACAAAATGTTAATAGCAGCTGCAAAGAGCATGGTTATAAAATGCAGATTCTTGCTCATAAGCAGGCTAATCAAACACACCGGTTTCATGTGGTACGCTAAAACAATGGCTCACACCTTCATGGAATGTAACTATCTCAGGAAGCATCTGAAAAAGCATGGATGAGAGTTTCAATTGCATTAAGTGACGAATGTTTAAAACAGGCAAGTCTTTCAAGTCATAACCAAGTTAAATTTTAGCATACAGCTAAAAGCAAAGTTTCACACCTTAATTGCAATAAACTCTCTGAGTAAACAGCTGGAAAGGATGGAAGATGCCCAGTCGAATTTGGTGTCAATTTTAAAGCGTAAAATTCTACGAACATCAAGTCAATTAAAAGGAATTGGAGACGACCTGTCTACGAGAAACATCATTTAAGTCAAAATCAAAGGCAAAGTTATGAGCTGGGGACAATTGGAAAATTAAACGATTCGAAATCACAGAAATAAAAGTTAACTATTGAAACCAAAGCATTTTTTAATCAGATCTGAGAGGAGACGATATGCCCAAAATGAATAATTAGTTGTAGTAAGATGTTTACATCAAAGAAAGTTTTAAACTATCAAAGTGAAACAAGCCCATTTACAATAAAGTCGTTAAAACTTAATAACTCTCAGAAAGAGAATATAAACCCAGGGAGCAGAAACAGAGGACAGAGAACAGCACCAGCAACAGGAGAGAAGGGGAGGAAAACTCAGAGAGAGAGAGAGAGAGAGAGAGCTCGGTCATGGGAAAGACAAGGCAAGCAGCCGAGTTTAAACAGTTATACATCTAAGGAAGACTAGAATTTAAACAGGAGTCAGAGTCAGCTTAGAGATAGCTAGCGGAGCCAGCTCTCACAGCTCGGTGCATGGGAAGAACAGGACACAGCAACCGAGTTCACCAGCGAATACAACTCAAGAAGACCAGATTTTAAGAAGATCGATTGCCAAGGTGGGCCTGAAGCAACCAGCAGCCAGAAGCAAGATCTTTTTTCCTTTCTGTAAAGAAAGTGTTTGCAGCTCTTAAAAGAAAAAATATAATAATAAAAATAACTTAACCTGAAAAAGTGGTTATTAGCTTACTTCACTTCCTTAATAACGCAGGACACAGGACATCAATGCTATTAAGGGGTAAGTAGGTAAAATTCTTCGGTGAAGGTATGGGTTATACCGGGGGATAACTTGAAAAGATAGTTTGACCTGAATAGCATCAACAGAAGCCTGCATTGGAGTCAGGGAGTGAGAATCCCTGTTCACCATTTAGAATATCAACCTTTTTTTTGGAATAGGGGGAATTCTAAGAATAGTGGTGAGTTTTAACTTCAAGAGTTTTGTACAACTGCAACATGACCTCATGGCTCCGGAACTCAATCCCTCTACCAATAAAAGCCAACACACCATAGGCCTTCTTCACAACCCTATCAACCTGGGTGGCAACTTTCAGGGATCTATGTACATGGACACCGAGATCCCTCTGCTCATCCACACTACCAAGAATTTTACCATTAGCCAAATATTCCGCATTCCTTTTATTCTTTCCAAAGTGAATCACCTCACACTTCTCCACATTAAACTCCATTTGCCACCTCTCAGCCCAGCTCTGCAGCTTATCTATGTCCCTCTGTAACCTGCAACATCCTTCCGCACTGTCTACAACTCCACCGACTTTAGTGTCGTCTGCAAATTTACTCACCCATCCTTCTGCGCCCTCCTCTAGGTCATTTATGAAAATGACAAACAGCAACGGCCCCAGAACAGATCCTTGTGGTACGCCACTCCTAACTGAACTCCATTCTGAACATTTCCCATCAACTACCACTCTCTGTCTTCTTTCAACTAGCCAATTTCTGATCTACATCTCTAAATCACCCTCAATCCCCAGCCTCCGTATTTTCTGCAATAGCCGACCGTGGGGAACCCTATCAAACGCTTTACTGAAATCCATATACACCACATCAACTGCTCTACCCTCGTCTACCTGTTCAGTCACCTTCTCAAAGAACTCGATAAGGTTTGTGAGGCATGACCTACCCTTCACAAAACCATGCTGACTATCCCTAATCATATTATTCCTATCTAGATGATCATAAATCGTATCTTTTATAATCCTCTCCAAGACCTTACCCACCACAGACGTTAGGCTCACCGGCCTATAGTTACCGGGGTTATCTCTACTCCCCTTCTTGAACAAAGGGACCACATTTGCTATCCTCCAGTCCTCTGGCACTATTCCTGTAGCCAATGATGACCTAAAAATCAAAGCCAAAGGCTCAGCAATCTCTTCCCTGGCTTCCCAGAGAATCCTAGGATAAATCCCATCCGGCCCCGGGGACTTATCTATTTTCACCTTGTCCAGAATTGCCAACACTTCATCCCTACGCACCTCAATGCCATCTATTCTAATAGCCTGGATCTCAGCATTCTCCTCCACAATATTATCTTTTTCTTGAGTGAATACTGACGAAAAGTATTCATTTAGTATCTCGCTTATCTCCTCAGCCTCCACACACAACTTCCCACCACTGTCCTTGGCTGGCCCTACTCTTACCCTAGTCATTCTTTTATTCCTGACATACCTATAGAAAGCTTTTGGGTTTTCCTTGATCCTAACTGCCAGAGACTTCTCGTGTCCCCTCCTTGCTCGTCTCAGCTCTCTCTTTAGATCCTTCCTCGCTTCCTTGTAACTATCAAGCGCCCCAACTGAAACTTCATGCCTCATCTTCACATAGGCCTCCTTCTTCCTCTTAACAAGAGATTCCACTTCTTTGGTAAACCACGGTTCCCTCGCTCGACCCCTTCCTCCCTGCCTGACTGGTACGTACTTATCAAGAACATGCAATAGCTGTTCCTTGAACAAGCTCCACATATCCAGTGTGCCCAACCCTTGCAGCCTACTTCTCCAACCAACACATCCTAAGTCATGTCTAATGGCATCATAATTGCCCTTCCCCCAGCTATAACTCTTGCCCTGCGGGGTATACTTATCCCTTTCCATCACTAACGTAAAGGTCACCGAATTGTGATCACTGTTTCCAAAGTGCTCACCTACCTCCAGATCTAACACCTGGCCTGGTTACCAAATCCAATGTGGCCTCGCCTCTTGTTGGCCTGTCAACATATTGTGTCAGGAAACCCTCCTGCACACATTGTACAAAGAACGACCCATCTAATGTACTCGAACTATATCTTTTCCAGTCAATATTTGGAAAGTTAAAGTCTCCCATAACAACTACCCTGTTACTTTCGCTCTTTTCCAGAATCATCTTCGCCATCCTTTCCTCTACATCCCTAGAACTATTAGGTGGCCTATAGAAAACTCGCAACAGGGTGACCTCTCCTTTCCTGTTTCTAACCTCAGCCCATACTACCTCAGAAGAAGAGTCCCCATCTAGCATCCTTTCCGCCACCGTAATACTGTCCTTGACTAGCAGCGCCACACCTCCCCCTCTTTTGCCCCCTTCTCTGAGCTTACTAAAACACCTAAACCCTGGAACCTGCAACAACCATTCCTGTCCCTGCTCTATCCATGTCTCTGAAATGGCCACAACGTCGAAGTCCCAGGTACCCACCGATGCTGCCAGTTCCCCTACCTTATTTCGTATACTCCTGGCATTGAAGTAGACACACTTCAAACCACCTACCTGAACACTGGCACCCTCCTGCGAAGTCAAATCTGTGCTCCTGACCTCTATACTCTCAATCTCCCGTACCCCAAAACTACAATCCAGGTTCCCATGCCCGTGCTGAATTAGTTTAAACCCCCCCCCCCCCCAAAGAGCACTAAGAAATCTCCCCCCCCAGGATATTGGTGCCCCTCAGGTTCAGATGTAGACCATCCTGTCTATAGAGGTCCCACCTTCCCCAGAAAGAGACCCAGTTATCCAGAAATCTGAATCCCTCCCGCCTGCACCATCCCTGTAGCCACGTGTTTAATTGCTCTCTCTCCCTATTCCTCATCTCACTATCACGTGGCACGGGCAACAACCCAGAGATAACAACTCTGTTTGTTCTCGCTCCGAGCTTCCATCCCAGCTCCCTAAAGGCCTGCCTGACATCCTTGTCCCCTTTCCTACCTATGTCGTTAGTGCCAATGTGGACTACGACTTGGGGCAGCTCCCCCTCCCCCTTAAGGACCCGGAAAACACGATCCGAGATATCACTTACCCTTGCACCTGGGAGGCAACATACCAAACGTGAGTCTCTCTCGATCCCACAAAATCTCCTATCTGTGCCCCTGACTATTGAGTCCCCAATTACTAATGTTCTACTCCTTTGCCCCCTTCCCTTCTGAGCAACAGGGACAGACTCCGTGCCTGAGGCCCGTACCCCATGGCTTACCCCTGGTAAGTCGTCCCCCCCATAAGCATCCAAAACGGTATACTTGTTACTCAGGGGAACGACCGCAGGGGGTCCCTGCACTGACTGCTTCTTCCCAGTCCCTCTTACAGTTACCCATCTATCTCCAGTCTTTGGTGTAACTACTTCCCTGAAGCTCCTATCTATGACCCCCTCTGCCTCCCGAATGACCCGAAGTTCATCCAGCTCAAGCTCCAGGTCCCTAACACGGTTTTTGAGGAGCTGGAGTTGGGTGCACTAAAATATTTTTATTCTCCTTTTTCACAATTTTCCTCCCGAATTTACACCCAACAACAATCAGTAACCAACAACAAATATCTCAAACCCCATAACAGTAACAACGATACCATCCTCCCACCATGCCCAGACAGCAGCCCGCATGTTAACATAAACAAATGACAATGAAAAAAAAGGAATCAAGGATTACCCACAGCCATCTTCAACATACACAGCCCCCTATCTCCGTAGCCCACCCATCCTTCGCCCCCCACAACTAATGTTCGATGTTATCCAGTTCTTGAAAGTGCATAATAAATAGTACCCATGACTCCTAGAACCCTCCGAGCTTCCCCTCAATTCGAAATTAACCTTCTCAAGGTTCAAGTATTGCAACAGGTCCCCTGGCAATACCAAGGCACAGTGCAGAGAGGCCGCTCTCCATCCCAGCAGGATTTGCCTTCGCAAGATCAACGAGGCGAAGGCTATGCTATCTGCCTCTGCACCCGTTTCCAACCGTGGCTGGTTCGACCCCGAATATGACTTCCCGGGGACCCGGGTTCAGCTTCACATGCACCACCTTGAGAATTACCCTTAACACCTCCTTCCAGTACTCCCCAAGCTTTGGACAGGACGAAAACATATGAACGTGATTATCGCCCCCCCCCCCTCCCCCCACCGTAACGTTCACACACATCTCCTACCCCTTCAAAGAATCGGCTCATCCGTGCCCTCGTGAGGTGTGCCCTGTACACAACATTCAGCTATATCAGCCCCAAACTCGCACACGAGGTGGAGGCATTCACTCTCCGTAGCACCTCACACCAGACCCCCTCCTCTATAACCTCTCCCAATTCTTCCTCCCACATCGCTTTGATCCCCTCCAGTCGTGCCTTATCCTTTTACAACATAGCTCCGTACACCGTTGACACTGTGCCAGTCCACTTGCCACCAGCACCTCCTCCAACAACTTGGAGTCTGGTTCCTCCGGGAATCTCTGTATCTCCTTCCTGGCAAAGTCCCGAACCTGCATATACCTAAACACTTCCCCCTGCTCCAGCCCATACTTTGATTCCAGCTCATTCAATCCAGCAAATTGACTCAGAGGAAACAAATCTTTTAGTGTCTTAATCCCCTTTTCTTCCCATTTCCAATAGCTTCCCTCCCACCTCCCTGGCTCAAATTTGTGGTTCTCCGGGATCGGCATATCTCTCGACCCTGCCCCCAACCTCAAGTGTTGGCGAAACTGCCTCCAGATTTTCAATGAAGGCTTTACAACCGGACTCCTTGAGTATTTCCCCGGAGCTATTGCGAGCGGGGCCATTGCTAGTGCCTTCAGCCGCGTACCCCTGCAGGAACTCTCCTCCATTCTGACTCACTGGGAATCAACCCCTCTGACCCAGCTCCGCACCTTCTCCACATTCGCCGCCCAGTGGTAGTACATCAGGTTTGGGAGACGCAAACCCCCTGCCTGCCTTCCCCTCTGTTGCAGCACCTTCATCACTCTGGCCACCTTCCCTCCCTATATAAACGAGGTAATCCTCTACTGAATCTCCTTTTAAAAAGACTTTGGCAGGAAAATCGGTAGGCATTGAAAAATAAACAGAAATCGCGGCAACACATTCATTTTAACCGCCTGCACCCGACCCGCCAGTGACAGAGGGAGACCTTCCCAACTCGCCAGGTCGGCTTTCACTCTCCCCACCAAACTAGTGATGTTGTATCTGCAAAGCGTTCCCCACTACCGGGCAACGTGCACCCCCAATACATAAAGTGAGTTCTCGCCCTACGGAATGTCAGCCACATCACCCCTGCCCCCACACCCGGTTGAAACACCACAAACTACTCACTCTTGTCCAAGTTCAGCATCTACCCAGAGAAAGACCCAAATGCCTGCAGCAACTCCAATATTCCTCTTATCGACACACTCGGCTCTAACACATACAGCACTAAGTCGTCGGCATACAAGGACATCCTATGCTCTGTCCCCCCCTCACTATCCCTTTCCATGCTCCCAAACTTCTAAATGCAATTGCCAACTGCACAATCGCAAGCGCAAACAGCAGGGGGGGGGGACACAGGACATCCCTGCCTCGTCCCACGGTGGAGAGAGAAGTATCTCGAACTTATAATGTTCGTGTGGACACTCGCCTTTGGCTCCTTATATAATAACTTTACCCAGTTCACAAATCCTTGTCCAATCCCAAACCGTTCCAGCACTGCCATTAGGTACCGTCATTGCACCCGATCAGACGCCTTCTTAGCGTGCAGTGCCACCACCACCTCTGTTTCCTTCCCTTCCGTCGGTACCATAACGACGTTCAAGACCATCCTAATATTCTAAAACAGCTGCCTCCCATTCACGAACCCTGTCTAATCCTCACCAATCATCTTAGGGAGGCACCTCTGCAGCCTACCCGCCAGTACCTTTGCCAATAACTTTGCATCCACGTTAAGAAGTGAAATGGGCCTATACGACCCACACTCCTTCGGATCCTTAGCCTTTTTTAAGCAACAGTTAAATCGATGCCTGCCCCAAGGTTTGCGGCAGCACTTCCTTCCCTATTACCCCTTCAAACATCCCTACCATCAGGGGTGCCAACGTAGCCTTAAATTTTTATAATACTCCACCAGAAACCTATCCGGCCCTGCCACCTTCCCCGGCTGCATCCTCCCAATCACGTATTTTATCTCCTGCTCCATTATTGCTCCTTCTAATGTAGCCTTGTCTCCCTTCCCAAACCTCGGGTACTCCAACCCATCCAGATATTCCAGCATCTCACGATCTCCCCCGGGTGGCTCTGACCTGCACAACCACTTGTAGAATTTGTCAAAAACCTTGTTAATCAGCACCGGAGCCACCAACAAATTCCCGGCCCTATCCCTTAGCTGAAGAATTTCCCTTGCTGCTGCCTCGCTCCGGAGCTGACCTGCTAACATACATAACATGTCTCCACGTTCATAAACTGAACCCGTCGCTCGCCTCAGTTGGTGCACCGCCTTCCTGGTGAATAGTCGGTCGAAGCTCGCCTGTAGTTCCTTCCTCTTTCCCAGCATCGATGGGTCCCCATCCTTCGGATAACTCCTATCTGCCTCCAATATCTCATGTATTAGCCTCTGCCGCTCCAACCTCTCCTCTTTCTCCATCCTGGCCTTAAACGAAATTACATCACCCCTCACTACCGCCTTTAGAGTCTCCCAGACGATTCCCATTGACACCTCACCCGTACAGTTGAATCTTACATATTCCTTATTTATCTTTTCATTTTTTTCACAGAATACTTGGTTCCCCAAAAGACCCACATCCAGTATCCACCGCAGCCTCTGCACGACACACTTCTCCAGCACCATATCCACGCAATGTGGCGCGTGATCTGACAAAGCAATTGCAGAGTATTCCGACCCCTTGACTCCAGCCAGTAAATCATTTCCCAACACAAAAAAAGTCAATCCACGAGTATACCCTACGGACTGCTGCGAAAAACGAGTACTCCTGTTCCCCTGGTTGCAGGAACCTCCAAGGGGCCACCTCAACCATTTCCACCATTAGCCCTGCTAGCGCCCTTGCCCCCCCGCCCCCCCCCCCCCCCCCCGATGGGACCAGCGAACGCGGCCGTGATCTGTCCAACCTTGGCTCCTGCACCAGGTTCCAGTTCCCCCCCCCCCCACACAATCAGCTCGTGTGTGTCCAAGTCAGGAATGGCACCAAGCACATTCCTCGCAAATCCCGCATCGTCCCAGTTGGGTCCGTTTCCACTTACCAGCGCCATTAATCTCCCGTCCAGCACCCCGGCCACTATCACATATCTACCCCACTAATCTGCCACTACATTCTCCATCTGGAAGAGTACCCTTTTACTGACCAACACTGCTACCCCTCGAGCCCTTCCATCAAATCCAGAGTGGAACACTTGGCTAACCCAACCATTTTGAATTCTCACCTGGTCCTTCACCCTCAAGTGAATCTCCTCCAGCATTGCCACATCGATTTTCAGACTTTTAAGTTGTGCAAGTACCCTTGACCTCTTGACCGGACCTCCTAGCCCTCCGACGTTCTACGTAACTATCCTTACTGGGCGTCTCTCACCTCCCCCCCACCCCACCTTTCTTATCCACCATCAACATACCGCCAGGCCGTGTCGCGTCTTTTCGTCCGACGTCACTTCGTCCAACGACACTTCGTCCACGTCTTTTGGTCCAACGTCTTTTTGTCCGCCCGTCTTTTGGTCCAACGTCACTTCGTCCAATTATCCAATTACAAATTAACTCCGTATAAAACCATTTAATTGATAAAATGCAAGTACAGTACAGCAAGTGAATTTAATTGCTAAAATTCAAGTAATTGATAAAATGCAAGTAAAATGCAAGTTGAAAAATGCAGTTAAAAAGTTAAAAAATCTAAAAATGCAGTTAAAAAATCTAAAAGTTAACTAATTACTTAAAATTCCCGAAATTACTTAAAATTGATGTAAATTGTAAATTCCCGAAATTCCCTAAAAGTTAGATTTCCAGAACTGTACCCGAGAGAGAATAATGGGGAATGGACAAGATGATTTGATATTCTACAATTCCGACAGACAGGGAGTCTAATTGGATTTAGACAATGAGTGCAGTTCTGAAAGAAGCAGGTTTAAACTCGATTTTCGCGAAGTGATTAAAACCTCTGGTTGGCAGTGGGTTCTGACATTACAGGTCTGAAATGATCAAATATTCCATCAGATACAATGGCTCTCATCACGCTGGAGCATACATGGGTGAATATCCTGCAGCTTATTTTAATAATGTCTGGAGATCAAGCAGCACAAATGCAGAACTCAACCTCAAGAGGCGAAATAGGTGGAGAGGATCCTTGAGCAGTAACATTGAAAAACTAAATTAAACTATTTGTAATTGGATAATTGGACGAAGTGACGTTGGACCAAAAGACGGGTGGACAAAAAGACGTTGGACCAAAAGACGTGGACGAAGTGTCATTGGACGAAATGACGTCGGACGAAAAGACATAGCACCCCGCCAGGCCCTGCACCATAAGCCTGACACGCCCCTGTCTATTGTTAACATCGAACCCCTTCCCCCTCCCGAAACACCCCCCATGTTTCCTCCAGAAACAACAACCCCCAGCATCCAACCCTTCCTCCCCCTCCCTCTCGCTCGCCTTGTAGGCCCATTTACCACAGCCCTCCTCTCCTCTCACCTCCGCTCACTAGCTGACTGACTTTAGCTAGCAAGTGCGGGTGCCACCCCCGCCAAGACATATGATCCCCTTCCACCCAGTTCCAGAGGCAAAAAAAGTCATACCCAATAATCCATCCCATACAATTAACTTACATAACATTTAACCGCCGCAACACAGAGCGCCCATCAACCCACCATTTACTTAAACTCTATAACAATACAAAGAGAAGTAGATTACAATACAAATCTGTAAAAAGAAAGTTATAACATTTGTACATTTTCCGGCTGGTCAAACACAGTCCACAGTCTCTCTTCCAGCTCCGCTCTTCATGTCTGTCCCAATCCCTCTGCCTTCACGAACGCCTCATCCGCATCCGCTGTCTCAAAATAAAAGTCTTTGCCATGATCCGTTACCTTCAACCTCGCTGGGTACACCATACCAACTTCTTTGCGAAATGTTTTGTTGGCCTTGGGGCCTCTGTCCCTTCGGGCAAGCCCACAATTCTCAAATTATGCCACCTTGAGCGGTTTTACAAGTCTTCCAGGTTTGCTTTGAGACCTCTATTAATCTCCACAGCCTTCCGCAACCCATCTCCCATCGAGGTGACCAGGTCGCTGTGTCGTGCCATGGCTTCCTACACTTCTTTCATCTTCTAGCCCTGCTCTCTCACCTCGGCCAATGCCATTGCCACCGCGACCTTCAACGGGGCAATTATCGGGGCGATTGCCTCCTCCACCAGTAACTTCAATGCAGCCGCTGTCTTCTTTTTCCAGGCCTCCATGTGCCTCGCAAACTGTTTTCCCAGCTCCCCCGCCATCACCTCGGTCATCTTCCCCACCGTAAATAGTGCGGCACGGCTTTGCAGTTTTGCATCCGCCATCCTATCACCACTTTTATTTGTCTTCTCCTTCAGCGACGACCCCGTGTTTCCTCCTTTCTTTGACGCTACTTTTCCCATCCTTTAGCAGCTTATTGTTTTACACTTTCTTTCTCTTATCGTCTCTCTCCCTCCACCCTTCATCAATTTGAATTATTCTTTTTTTAAAAGACAAAGGGGATGAAAAAAAACTTCACCAAATTACTTTAAATCTTCAAGCTCTCTTCCTTTCCCCTCTGTACTCATCCAGAACGCCCCTGGAACCAGGTTGCAGCGTTCTTTCTTGCTCCTAGCTGGGAGCCATCCGTTGTGGGACACCCACTTACATGGTGTCCTGGACTCGGGCCTGCCTCCTCGGCCTCCTCGTAGCTCCGTCCCGCTGCTCTTGCCCCGACGCCGCCCTGGGCCCAGGAGCTCAGCCCGCGCCGCCCCAACACCCGCGCGGCGTTCTTCACCGGTTTTTAAACCGGCCCCACTGGCTGCTCGCGACGGCCCCAAAGGCCGACGGTAGTCGGGGGGTGCGTCGAAATCGCCGCTACTCGCGGCTACCGGCGGGAGCTCTTCGCGCTGCGACCGCCTTGCGCACCCACGCCACCGGAAGTGCCCATCCTATCTCCTTAACCCAATAAACCCTCCTCACCTTTTTTTTCGTCAGTATGGGCAATTAATCATGACCTGTCTGCCGACTGTGCGCGTCTTTTGACTGTAAACAGAAGCACCAGGAGGAAATCCACGCAGATATGGGAAGAACATGCAGACACCACACAGACAGTGACCCAGCAGGTAATCGAACCTGTGACCCTGGTGTTGTGAAGTCACAGTGCTAATCACTTGTGCTACAGTGCTGTCAAGTCATGTTTTATGGTCTGGTGGTGCGGAACATATTTCAGCTCTCAGACACAGCAAGATTACTTTGACGTCTTTACTTTGTCTCAGCTTTTAAATTCTCTGTTACGCTGTGCTTTCCCAAAGGGTACTTCGTGCCCCGATGTGTTCCAATATCTCGGGTGCCTTGGCGAATTTGGTGAGTTGGGTTATAGTGTATTCTGTCACGTAACCAGATTCATATGGGTGAGGGTTTGTTCGGTGCATCTGGTCAGTTCCAATCCGTGGAACACAGGTGATGGTCCCTAGTCGTTATCGGGATTAGGGTCCGCAGTTCAGCAAGCATCCACTGGTCCCTCTTTCACTCGAATCCTTGGTCGTTGTTCCCGGCTTCAATAGTAAATGGGCTACATGACTCGTGTTCCTTTGTTAATGTAATATGCCCAATGGATTTTTTTTTCCAATTGTGTGCCAATTTAGCATGGCCAATCCAACTACCTTGCATATCTTTGGGTTATGCGTGTGAGACCCACAGAAACACAGGGATAATGTGGGAACTCCACATGGACAATGACCCTAGGCCGGGATCGAACACGGGACGTCGGTGCCGCGAGGCAGCAGTGGTAACCACAGCGCCACCATGCACTCCCTCATTACTCTCCCTTGACACTTAGTTGAGCCTTTTGCTTTCCGATCTCGCGCAGGCATTTGGAGTGATATATTTCACAGGCTATAATGTCATTTTACCCTTCGTGCATTACTTTCACAGCAGCCTGAAGATCACTGTATTCATTTGTCAAATTCCGCTAATTCTTGCAGCATGGCATACTTCTCATTGAGAGTATGCTGTGCCTCTTGGTAGGCTTTGTCAAACTATGCTTGGAACTTGTTTCTGTGTATTACGCTGGCTTGGTTCCTCTCTTCCCCCATCCCATTTCAATTTTCTAATTGCTGGCTGCGCAATGATTGTCCACAATATCTTTCTGTAATTTTCTTCATTTTTCCTTTAATAGTTTTATTTCTGACTCTGTTCTCGGCAACCGGCAATCATAGTCATTTAGCTGAGCTTGGAAGCCCATTTGCCCAGTTCTAACAGGGATAGGCAGGATCGGTGCAGGAAGAATATCACCGATCGTGGGTGTGTCCATAAGCAGTTCAAAGGATACAGGTGTACAATTTAGGGTATGTCTTCATGCAGAGAGTGATCGGTGTGTCGAATAGGTTACCACAGGAAGTGTTTGAGGTCGAAAAACATTATATCTTCAAAGGAGCACATAGTTGTACCACTTTGGAAAATGGGATCAAAAGTGAGTTGGAAACCAGTATTACGCTATTGAGTCGGATGATCATCCATGATGATCATGAATGCTGTAAAAGTTTCAAAGGGCTCAATATCATTGACTAGCTCTTATTTTCTCTGTTTTTATGCTTATGGTGTGGCTCCAACTTGCCTCAGGACCCCAGTATCAAGTGAGAGTACCTTTAAGAAATGGATGTTTATCAAATAGCTGTGGTGGATGTACCTTTACTAAATTGGTGTTTATCAAAAAGCTGCAGTGATGTCACAGTGTGGGTGGCGCTGGGCTCTCTATCTCCTATGACATTCCTTTTTGATATACAGTTGGTTTTCGTTTTCGTTTTCAGAGGAAGATAGCTGCATTCAAAGCAAGCAGCTGTATAATGATTGCTGTCTCTATATGAGCTAAGGAATATCTCCAGATAATTGATGATTTTAGTTATAACAGTTTCTGTCGAGCATTTAAACCGCTGTATTAATTTAAATATAATATTGAACATGTGGATGTTGTTTCGTATGTAATTGAGGGTTAGCTATGGTGTATGGTATCTTCTGGGGAGTGGTCACGATTGGTAGTGGATAAACTGTTTACTGTGTGTTTACAAAATGCAAATTGGTTCATAGAATAAAATTATTTTGTTTTAAACAAACTTTAGCACTCTGTTGAATCACACATGTAAAGTGGGTCCGTGTGCTCCCCATAACCAAACTCGATTTGAAGTTCTGGGTCAGATGAACTCCATGATACACTTTGGCGTTCGCTAATCCCGAGCTGCTAATACAAGGTCAACACATCCCACTCAAGGCACTTGGACCAATTCTGATTTAGGTAATTTCAGGGATTCACGTTCAATTGGCGCGACTGGCAATCACTTTCAGAAATGTTTACCTCGGGTTTGTGTTAATTGGTCAGGGCCGAGATCCGCTTTCAACTGAATTTCCTCCCAGAGAGTTGCCGTAACTCCATTGACCACCAGAAATCAGAATACATCATTTGTGGACTTCGTGTTGCAGAGGCCTAGTCTGTGGGCTAATTTCGAACATTTGTATTCAGAAAAAATTTGAACCAGATGAATTTTGTTTGTGAGGAAAACAAATAATAACAGAGTATGAAATCTATCGAATTTCAGCTCAACAACAATATTTACTGTTCAATTGCCCGAAAACCATTTCTTAAGAGTTCTAATATTCGTTAAACGTCCCGTATTAATGGATTCGGTTGAGCTATGGTTCCCATTCTCTGAGTCGCTCACATCCGTCATTGAGGAGTTGAGGAAGTGAGTTTTGTTGGGAATTCCTGCCTTCTCCCGGAAGTATTTGGCATGGAAGAATTCACCACCACGTGAGTCGACACAGGGGTGTGCCTTTATTCCCTCCCTTCGCAACTTCCCAGAACATCTCTGCCTGTCGGCCAATGAGACCTCTGGACTGGATCCAAGGCACAATGGAAGAGATGACAGAATACCTTGGTCCATTGGAAGGGTCCATCTCTGGTGGTGTTGCTCGCATGTCACCTGCTGTCATATAAAGTAACTACAGGAACTCGAGGTGCGAAGCTTTTGTCAAGATGTGCGCAATCCAACACCGATGGGCATACATAGAACATAGAACATTAGAGAGCAGTACCGACCCTTCAGCCCCCGATGTTACGCCAACCCGTGAAACCATCTGAAGCCTATCTGACGTACAGTCTTCCATTTTCATCCATATGTCTATCCAGTGACCACTTAAATTCCCTTAAATTTGGCGAGTCTACTACTGTTGCAGGCAGGGCGTAACACACTCCTATTACTCTCTGAGCAAAGAAACTGCCTTTGACATCTGTCCTATATCTACCACCCCTCAATTTAAAGCCAGGTCCCCTCGTCTTGGTCATCACTATCCGAGGAAAAATACTCTCACTGTCCACTCTATCTAACCCTCTGACTAGCATATATGTCAATATTAAGTCACCTCTCAGCCTTCTCGTCTCTAACAAAAACAACCTCAAGTTCCTGAGCCTTTCCTCGTAAGGCCTTCCCTCCATACCAGGCAACATCCTAGTAAATCTCCTCTGAATTTTTTCCAAAGCTTCCACATCCTTCCTATAATGTGGTGACCAGAACTGGACGCAGTACTCCACGTGCGGCCGCACCAGAGTTTTGTACAGCTCCAGCATGACCTCGTGGCTCCGAAACTCAACCCCCCTACTGATAAAGGCTAGCACACCACATGCCTTCTTAACAACCCTCTTAACCTGGGTAGCGAATTTCAGGGATTTATGTACCTGGATGCCGAGATCTCTCTGTTCATCTACACTAATCTACACTGCCAAGAATCTTGTCCCTCTGTAACCTATAACATCCTTCAGCACTATCCACAACTCCACCTACCTTCGTGTCATCTGCAAATTTACTAACCCGTCCTTCTACACCATCTTCCAGGTCATTTATAAAAATAACATACACCAGTGGCCCCAAAACAGATCCTTGCGTACACCACTAGTAACTGAACTCCGGGATGAACATTTGCCATCAACAACCACCTTCTTCTTTCAGATAGCCAATTACTGATCCAATCCGCTAAATCACTTTCAATCCCATACTTCTGTATTTTCTGCAATAGCCTACCATGGGGAACATTATCAAACACCTTACTGAAATCCATATACACCCCTTCGACCGCTTTACCCTCTTCCACCTGTTTGGTCACATTCTCAAAAAGTCAATAAGGTTTGTCAGGCATGACCTACCCTTCACAAAACCGTGTTGAGTATCGCTAATCAACTTGTTCTTTTCAAGATGGTTACAAACCCTATCTCTTATAACATTTTCCAACATTTTACTCACAACCGAAGTAAGGCTAACAGGTCTATAATTACCAGGTTTGTCTCTACTCCCCTTCTTGAACAAGGGGACAACATTTGCTATCCTCCAGTCACCCGGCACTATTCCTGTCGATAAAAACGACATAAAGATCAAGGAAAAAGTCTCTGCAACCTCCTTCCTGGCTTCCCAGAGAATCCTAGGATAAATCCCATCTGGCCCAGCGGACTTATCTATTTTTACACTTTCCAAAATTGCTAACACCTCCTCCTTGTGAAACTCAATCCCATCTAGTTGGTCGACATGTACCCGAGTATTCTCCACCACAACATAGTCTTTCTCCAGTGTAAACACTGACGCAAAATATCCATTTAACGCTTCCCCTATCTCCTCTGATTCCACACACAACTTTCCACTACTATCCTTGATTGGCCCTAATCTTACTCTAGTCATTCATTTGTTCCTGTTATACCTATAGAAAGCATTAGGGTTTTCCTTGATCCTATCCGCCAACGACTTTTCGTGTCCTCTCCTCGCTCTTCTTAACTCTCCCTTTAGGTCCTTCCTGGCTAACTTGTAACTCTCAAGTGCCCTAACTGAGCCTTCATGTCTCATCCTTTCATAAGCCTTCTTCTACCTCTTGACAAGTGCTTCAACTTCCTTAGTAAACCACGGTTCCCTTGCTCTACAACTTCCTCCCTGCCTGACAGGTACATACTTATCAAGGACACGCAGTAGCTGTTCCTTGAAAAAGGTCCACATTTCGATTGTACCCATCCCCTGCAGTTTCCTTCCCCATCCTATACATCCTAAATCTTGCCGAATTGCATCATAATTGCCTCACCCCAGCTATAATTCTTGCCTTGCAGTATATTCCTATCCCTGCCCATCGCTAAAGTAAACACAATCGAATTGTGATCACTATCACCAAAGTGCTCACCTACATCTAAATGTAATACCTGGCCGGGTTCAGTACCCAGTCCCAAATCCAATGTGTCATCGCCCCTTGTTGGCCTGTCTACATACTGCATCAGAAAACCCTCCTGCACACACTGCACAAAAACTGACCCATCTATAGTACTCGAACTATAGTATTTCCAGTCAATATTTGGAAAGTTAAAGTGCCCCATAACGACTACACTGTTACTCTCGCTCCTGTCGAGAATCATCATTGCTATCCTTTCCTCTACATCTCTGGAACTATTCGGAGGTCTATAGACACCCATAAGAGGGTGGCTTCTCCTCTCCTGTTCCTAACCTCAGCCCATACTACCTCAGTCGGAGAGTCCTCAAACGTACTTTCAGCCGCCGTAATACTTTCCTTGATTAACAATACCAGCCCCCGTCCCCTGTTTTACCATCTTCTCTGTTCTTACAGAGACATCTAAACCCTGGAACCTGCAACAACCATTCCTGTCCCTACTCGATCCATGTCTCCGAAATCGCCGCAACATCGAGATCCCAGGTACCAAGCTCACCCACCTTATTCTTGATGGTCCTGGCATTGAAGTAGACACACGTCAAACCAGCATCTTGCTTGCCGGTGACCTCTTTCGAACATTTAACCCTATCCCTGACCTCACGTCTCTCAACATCCTGTACACTGGGACTACAATTTAGGTTCCCATCCCCCTGCTGAATTAGTGTAAACCCCCCGAAGAGTACTAGCAAATCTCCCCGCCCCCAGGATATTGGTACCCCTCTGGTTCAGGTGAAGACCATCCTGTTTGTAGAGGTCCCAGCTACCCCAGGATAAGCCCCAATTATCCAGGAAACCAAAACCCTCCCTCCTGCACCATCCCTGTAGCCACGTGTTCAACTCCTCTCTCTCCTTATTTCTCACTTCGCTAGCACGTGGCACGGGTAACAACCCAGATATAACAACTCTGTTTGTTCTACCACTCAGCTTCCACCCTAGCTCCCTGAATTTCTGTCTTAAATCCCCATCTCTCTTTTTACCTATGTCGTTGGTACCTATGTGGACCACGACTTGGGGCTGCTCCCCCTCCCCCTTAAGGATCCCAAAAACACGATCAGAGACATCAGGAACCCTGGCACCTGGGAGGCAACAGACCAACCGTGAGTCTCTTTCGTTCCCACAGAACCTCCTGTCTGTTCCTCTAACTATGGAGCCCCCAATGACAAGTGCTCTGTTCCTCTTCTCCCATCCCTTCTGAGCAACAGGGTCAGACTCTGTGCCAGAGACCTGTGCCCCATTACTTACCCCTGGTAATTCGTCCACCCCAACAGTATCCAAAACGGAATACTTGTTATTAAGGGGAACGACCACAGGGGACCCCTGCACTGCCTGCCGGTTCCCTCTTCTTCCCCTGACGGCAACCTTCTTCTATTTCCTGAGGTGTGACTACCTCCTCTCAATAGCCCCCTCCGCCTCCAAAATGTTCCGAAGTTCATCCAGCTCCACCTCCAGGTCCCAAACGCGGTTCTCGAGGAGCTGGAATTGGGTGTACTTCCCGCAGATATAGTCAGCAGGGACACGCGAGGTGACCCTATCCTCCCACATTCTTCGGGAGGAACATTCAACTGCCCTAACCTCCATTAACACTGACCTAACTTCCCAACTACTCAAAACGAAAAAAAAATTAAAATAAAAAATAAAAATATCGACAGTATCGATGTCCTGCTGATGCATGATCGAAAGGGCAGGTACAGAAATATCCTGGCAATTTGACTTTGTGTTGTATATGTAACTTTGGTCAATACTGTATTTGCCAGGTGTCTTCATGGGTCTCAAACCCACATCTCAGGAAGTGTAGGGTAGATGGATTGGCCACGCTAATTTGCCCATTAATTCGAAAAACAAATGTACAATTCTCGATTTAACATTCCTAATATATCGGCTCTGAGATCCATCCACTGTCAGGTTTACCAAACCATGTCGGTGATGGATACATATATTATCTCCATCCCCTGTTCTTGATAAGCATCACATACCTGGTGGCTCAGTGCCATGCACGTGGCGGCTGGCAGTTTCCATTATCCGCATGATCTAGCAATTCAAAAAGAAATTGCATATGTTCAGTCCTTCTGCCGAGCGAAACAGTGTGAGTTACTTTTTTGTTAGACATGGACATTGAAAATTAAATGTTGATTTCCGTCTTCATAAACATGTCCAAAGTATACTTGTGATGAAGAAAAAAGAGCTCGGGGGTGATTTTCCATTTACTGGGCGGACACGGCCAGAGAATCCCACCCCACCTGTCCACATACAACTGTGCTTGATTAATTTAGTGCTCATTGTTATAAATGCCAGCACAGAAAAAGATTACGTTTTAGGCAAAGCTGCAAACACATGGACATGTTCGCACATTAATGCATAGACTTTGTTGGACTACAGGAAGAAATTGCGGTAACTTTTTGCGAAACACTGCCCATTATTTGATGTGAACGTAAATATTCTGCCTACCACACATAACATATGATAAATTCTGATGCGTATTTTAAAACATACCAAACATTAGCGTCGAGATTGAAGGGGAAAACGGTGGCACGATGTTTGGCACGGATGCCTCACATGACCATACACGCGGAATCGTTGTCTTTGTGAAGTGTGTGCATACTGGGGCATTGCGGTAGCACAGTTATTATCACAGCTGCCGCATAGCTCCAGAGGCCCATGTTCGATTCGCGGCATGGGTCACTAGTTGTGTGGAATCTGCACGTTCTGCACGTGCCTGCGTGGGTTTCTGCCGGGTGCTCCGGATTCATCCCACAGTCCAAAGATGTGCAGGTTCGATGGATTGGCCATGCTACATTGTCCTTAGTTTCCAAACGGTTTGGTTGGGGTTTCTGGGTTACAGCGTTATGGTGCATGTAGAGGTATGGGCAAAGTGCTCTTTCCAAGGATTAGTGCAGCATCGATGGGCCAAATGGCTTTCAGACGCACTGTAGATTCTATGTTACTACAATTCCACACGCGTCTGCTTGTGTTTCCTCTGGGTCTCCCATTTCCTCCGCGATTCCAAAGATGTGCCGGTTATGCGTATTCATTATCATAAATTGCCCCTGATTGACCAAGTAACTTGTGTTACTGGAATAGAGCTAGAGCGTAGTGGACGGCGGGGAGGACAAGTGCACAATTCTCCTTCTTTCGGTCGTATCAGGCTCGAAGAACAGAATGGCATATTTATGCACTGTAGCGATTGTAAGTAGCGATCACACAGAAAAGACTCTCTGAACTAAGTGTGAGAAACCAAATAAAAGGAATGTAAGATGTTGTTCCAAATGGTATTAATGAATTCAGACTCAATTTTAAAAATACTTAAACACTGTGACATCTTAAATTTTCAGAAATACTGACCGTACCCGAAGGAATGGAATGAATGGCTTCAACTTTTTGCAGAAGAAATTAGAAAGGCTTCAGTTGCTTGGGAATTTCAGAAATGCAACTTGAAGATGCGATGAAAAGAACGGTCGGGAATATTTTTTTAAATGAACACATTCATTTATATGATGCATGTGTTGCTGTCGAGTCATAAGAACATAAGATCTAGGAGCAGGAGTAGGCCATCTGTCCCCTCGAGCCTGTTCCACCAATCAATGAGATCATGGCTGATCTTTTGTGGACTCAGATCCACTTTCCGGCCCGAACACCATAACCCTTAATCCATTTATTCTTCAAAAAACTATCTATCTTTACCTGAAAAACATTTAATGAAAGTGCCTAAACTGCTTCACTGGGCAAGGAATTCCATGGATTCACAACCCTTTGGGTGAAGAAGTTCCTCTTAAACTCAGTCCTATATCTACTTTCTCTTATTTTGAGGCTATGCCCCCTAGTTCTGCTTTCACCCGCCAGTGGAAACAACCTGCCCGCATCAATCCTATCTATTCCCTTCATAATTTTATTTGTTTCTATAAGATCCCCCCTCATCCTTCTAAATTGCAACGAGTACAGTCCCAGTCTACTCAACCACTGCTCGTTATCCAACCCATTCAGATCTGGGATTAACCTCGTGAATCTCCTCTGCACACCCTCCAGTGCCAGTACCTCCTTTCTCAAGTAAGGAGACCAAAACTGAAACAATACTCTAGGTGTGGCCTCACAAACACCTTATACAATTGTCCAGCATCTACTGCCTAACTCCTGTACCCCTTAATGGTGTGGTGGCGAACTGCTTTCCTGAAATGCAGCAATCTTTGAAATGCAATTACTCCTCCAGTCATGATGGGTATTGATTTGTGACCCATCGACATTATAGAAGAAGCAATAATTTTGCTTGTTTCATGTCATGAGATGAATGAATAACATTGGGACCACCTGGTGGTGGACATGTTCCCAAATATCTACTTTACTTTCCCAACAGATTGTTGCGGTCGTGGGATGAAAATGTCTGCCGAAGGAAACTTGGTGACTTCCTGCAATGCACGCTGTCGAACCTACAGATAATTAGCACTGCCAAGGGCAACACGGTGGCATGGTGGTTGGCAGAGCATCCTCACGGACTTGAGGTGCCAGGTTCGATCGCGGCTCTGGTTCACTGAGCATGTGGACTTTGCACATTCTACCGCTGCTCCCACCGTGTTTGCGTCGGTTTCGCCCCCACTTCCCAATTAAGTGCACGGTAGGTGGATTGGGAACGCTAAAATGTCCCTGAATTGGCAAAAATGAATTGGGCTCCCTAAATTTATTTTTACTAAACCAGATAACTTACACAATGCGGTCATGGTGGAGGAATGATTGAATGTGGAACGCACACCAGTCAGCTGCGCGTTTCGTTCTGGAATGTATTATTGATCTTCACTGATGTACATAGAACATAGAACAGTACAGCACAGAACAGGCCCCTCGGCCCTCGATATTGTGCTGAGCCATGATCACCCTACTCAAACCCACGTATCCACCCTATACCCGTAACCCAACAACCCCCCTTAACCTTACTTTTTAGGACACTATGGGCAATTTAGCATAGCCAATCCACCTAATCCGCACATCTTTGGACTGTGGGAGGAAACCGGAGCAGCTGCAGGAAACCCACACACACACGGGGAGGACGTGCAGACTCCGCACAGACAGTGACCCAGCCGGGAATCGAACCTGGGACCCTGGAGCTGTGAAGCATTTATGCTAACCACCATGCTACCGTGCTGCCCACATTTCCCACATTTCAAGATAAAGCACATTGAGTGAGCATTTTAGATCACCTATGACTAAATAAATGGGCGTCACGACTCCACTGAATTCGCTTAGATCACTTTGCTTTCCTATATTACGCCTGAAGGTTGACGATTGGCTGTCAGACATAAGGCAGAGAGTTGGGATAAAAGGTTCTTTTTCGGAATGGCAACCGGTGACAAGTGGTGTCCCGCAGGGTTCAGTGTTGGGGCCTCAGCTGTTCTCTTTATATATTAACGATCTAGATGACGGGACTGGGGGCATTCTGGCCAAGTTTGCCGATGATACAAAGATAGGTGGAGGGGCAGGTAGTATTGAGGAGGTGGGGAGGCTGCAGAAACATTTAGACAGTTTAGGAGAATGGTCCAAGAAGTGGCTGATGAAATTCAACGTGGGCAAGTGCGAGGTCTTGCACTTTGGAAAAAAGAATAGAGGCATGGACTATTTTCTAAACGGTGACAAAATTCATAATGCTAAAGTGCAAAGGGACTTGGGAGTCCTAGTCCAGGATTCTCTAAAGGTAAACTTGCAGGTTGAGTCCGTAATTAAGAAAGCAAATGTAATGTTGTCATTTATCTCAAGAGGCTTGGAATATAAAAGCAGGGATGTACTTCTGAGGCTTTATAAAGCACTAGTTAGGCCCCATTTAGAATACTGTGAGCAATTTTGGGCCCCATACCACAGGAAGGACATACTGGCACTGGAGCGGGTCCAGCGGAGATTCACACGGATGATCCCAGGAATGGTAGGCCTAACATACGATGAACGTCTGAGGATCGTGGGATTATATTCATTGGAGTTTAGGAGGTTGAGGGGAGATCTAATAGAAACGTACAAGATAATGAATGGCTTGGATAGGATGGACGTAGGGAAGTTGTTTCCATTAGCAGGGGAGACTAGGACGCGGGGGCACAGCCTTAGAATAAAAGGGAGTCACTTTAGAACAGAGATGAGGAGAAATTTCTTCAGCCAGAGAGTGGTAGGTCTGTGGAATTTATTGCCACAGAGGGCGGTGGAGGCCGGGACATTGAGTGTCTTTAAGACAGAAATTGATAAATTCTTTTTTTTTTTTATAAATGTTTTTATTCAGTTTTCATATTTTATATTGAACAAATTACAAATTGTTAGGAGAAAGAAAAAAGAAAAAAAACAAACACGCAAAAATTAACATACATATTTCCAGGTAAGCATCTTCGTAGTAGTAACTGCGCCCCCCCCCCCCCTCAACATGTTTATTTAGTTTGGTTTTGGGCCTTAGCTAGCCATCGAACCCCCGTAACGAACCTGTAGCCCTCCCCCCCCCTCCCGCTACCTTCCCCCGACTATTCTTCCTCTTGTACATTGGCCACAAATAGGTCCCGGAACAGTTGCATGAATGGCTCCCACGTTCTGTGGAAGCCGTCGTCCGACCCTCGGATGGCAAATTTGATTTTCTCCATTTGGAGAGATTCCGAGAGGTCGGACAGCCAGTCCGCAGCTCTGGGCGGTGCTGCTGACCGCCAGCCAAACAGGATTCTACGGCGGGCGATCAGGGAGGCAAAGGCAAGGGCGTCTGCCCTCCTCCCCAGGAATAGATCTGGCTGTTCTGAAACCCCGAAGACCGCCACTATCGGGCATGGCTCCACCCTCACTCCCACCACTTTGGACATTACCTCGAAGAAGGCTGTCCAGTACTCCACGAGTCTGGGGCAAGACCAGAACATGTGGGCGTGGTTGGCCGGGCCTCTTTGGCACCGTTCACATCTGTCTTCCACCTCCGGGAAGAACCTACTCATACGGGTTCTTGTTAAGTGGGCTCTATGTACCACTTTTAGTTGCGTCAGGCTGAGCCTTGCGCACGTGGAGGTGGAGTTGACCCTATGCAGTGCTTCGCTCCAGAGTCCCCACCCGATCTCCATCCCCAGGTCGTCCTCCCATTTCCTCCTTGTTGCGTCCAGTACGGTGTCGTCCCTATCTACCAGTCGGTCATACATGTCACTACAGTTCCCTTTCTCTAGGATACTTGCGTCCAGTAGGTCTTCCAGTAGTGTCTGTCGTGGTGGTTGTGGGTACGTCCTTGTCTCCTTTCGTAGGAAGTTTTTGAGCTGCAGGTACCGTAGCTCGTTCCCCCAGCTAGCTGAAATTTCTCTGTCAGTTTGTCCAGTGTTGCGATCCTGTCGTCCGTGTATAGGTCCCTGACTGTCAGTGTCCCCCCGTCCTGCCTCCACCTTTTGAAGGTGGCGTCGGTCAGTGCTGGTTTGAACCTATGGTTGTTGCAGATCGGAGCCCTGTTCGACATTTTGGTCAGGCCAAGTTGCTGCCGCAGTTGGTTCCAGGATTGGAGGGTGGCTGTCACCACTGGGCTGCTGGAGTGTTTTTTGGGTGGGGATGGGAGTGCTGCCGTGGCGAGGGCCCGGAGGGAGGTTCCAATGCAGGAGGCCTCCTCCGCACGCACCCACTCAGCTTCTGGCTCCTGGATCCATCCCCTTACTCGCTCGGCTGTTGCTGCCCAGTGGTAGAATTGTAGATTCGGGAGGGCTAACCCTCCCCTGGTTTTTGTTTTTTGTAAGACCTTCTTTGGGATCCTAGCATTTTTACCCCCCCCATACGAACGCCATGATGAGTTTGTCCAGCGCTTTGAAAAAGGCCTTGGGGATGTAGATCGGAATGGATCTAAACAGGAAGAGGAACCTGGGCAGTACGTTCATTTTGATCGTCTGAACTCTCCCCGCGAGGGAGAGCGGGAGTGTGTTCCATCTTTGCAGGTCCTTTTTAACTTCCTCCGTCAGGCTGGTGAGGTTCCATTTGTGGATCCCTTACCAGTCATGGGCTATTTGGATCTCCAGGTAGCGGAATTTATGTCGGGCTTGTTTGAACGGCAGCCCCTTTAGTGCTGCCCCCCCCCCCCCCCTTGCGGGTGTACTGGGAAGATCTCACTTTTGCTCATGTTGAGTTTGTAGCCCGAGAAGGCTCCAAACTCTTTCAGCAGCGCGATGATTCCGTCCATGCTGCTTTGTGGGTCCGAGATATAGAGGAGCAGATCATCCGCATAGAGTGAGACTCTGTGCTCTCTACCTCCCCTTCGGATCCCCCTCCAATTTTTTGCTACACTGAGCGCGATTGCTAGCGGTTCAATTGCTAGTGCGAACAGCAGCGGGGACAGTGGGCATCCTTGTCTGGTGCCCCTGTGCAGCTGGAAGTATTGGGAGTTGGTATTGTTGGTCTGTACACTCGCCATGGGAGCGTTGTACAGGAGCTTTACCCAAGCGGTGAACCCTGTTCCAAGCCCGAACCGCTCCAGTACCTCTATGAGGTATTTCCACTCGACTCTGTCGAAGGCCTTTTCTGCGTCCAGGGAGACAATCACCTCTTGTGTTCTCTCCCCGGAGGGGGTCATTATCACGTTCAGCAGGCGCCTGATGTTCGCGGTCAGCTGTCTACCTTTGACAAAGCCCGTCTGGTCCTCTGTGACCACCTCAGGTACACAGTCTTCTAGCCTTTTGGCTAGGATTTTGGCCAGTATTTTGGCGTCTGCATTCAGCAGAGATATGGGTCTGTATGACCCACATTCCGTTGGGTCTTTGTCTTTCTTAGGTATCAGCGAGATTGAGGCCTGTGCTAACGTGGGTGGCAACGTGCCCCTAGCTAGCGAGTCTGTGAACATCTCCCGCAGGTGCGGGGCCAGCGCTGCCGCAAATTTTTTGTAGAAGTCCGCCGGGAATCCGTCCGGTCCCGGCGCCTTCCCCGCCTGCATGGAGCTAATGCTCTCCATGATCTCTCCCAGTGCTAGTGGTGCTTCCAGATCCCGTTTTCTGCCCTCTCCCACAACTGGTATGTTCAGTCCGTCAAGAAACCGGTTCATCCCAGCCTTCCCCGTTGGGGGCTCTGAGGTGTACAGCTCTTGGTAGAAGGCCTTGAAGGTTTTGTTAATCCTCTCTGGTTCTGTTTCCAACGTGCCTCTGGTATCTCTGATTTGCGCAATTTCTCTGCTGGCTGCCTGCTTTCTCAGCTGGTGGGCCAACAGGCGGCTGGCTTTGTCTCCGTGTTCGTATAGGGCCCCGCGGGAGTACTGGAGAGGGGAGAGGGGAAGCGGGACAGCAACCTCCGAGAGGGGAGCCACCGTGCTAGCAGGAAAGCTAGCGAAGGGGGCGCGCAACAGAGCAGGGCCGCAGCGCACCCCCAACAGGGGGGAAGGCGCCAGGCAGGGGAGGGGGGGGATCACCCATCAAAGGTGGGAGAGCAAATGGGGACAGGAATGGGGGAGAGAGGGGCAATGGAGGGGTATACAGGGGTATCCCCGAAAGGGATAGAGCGGGGGGGGAGCACTCGGGGGGCGAGAGACCAGGGAGGGGAAATGCAGGGACGAAGGGACAAAGGAGGCCAGTAAGGGAATAGGGCCACAAAGTGCTACAGACAAGGGCTCGAAACAGGGAACTGCTGCAAGCACCCACCCAGTACGGTCTGTGGGTGAAGGGGCCCCCCGGAGTGCAGGGGACTACCCGCGTGGCGGACACACAGTGGACGGCCATGGCGGGTGTCCCCGGGACAAGGGGGAACCCCGGAGCGCAGGGACCCGACCGCATGGGGAGAGCAGTGATAGTGGACATCCTGGACGGCCCCCTAACAAAGGGAAACCCCAGAGGGCAGGGGCGCGTCCACCGGACAAATATGGTTAACCCCACAGGAGCAAGGGGGCAGAAGCCCCCCACCAGAATAGTCACCTGGAACGTAAGGGGACTTAACGGCCCAGTGAAGAGATCTAGAGTCCTCACCCACCTTAGAAACATGAGGGCCGACATAGTCTTCCTCCAAGAGACGCACTTGAGGGAGCAGGACCAACTGCGGGTAAGAAAGGGCTGGGTGGGACAAACCTATCATTCCTGTTATGGGGCAAGGGCCAGGGGGGGTGGCGATCCTGATTGGCAAGAGGACAATGTTTAGGGCGACAAAGACGGTTACGGACCCAGGGGGACGGTATGTCATGGTCAGCGGGGCCCTGGATGGGGCGCCGGTAGTTCTAGTTAACGTGTACGCGCCCAACTGGGACGACACGAGCTTCATCCAAAAGACCATGGCAGAAATCCCGGACATAGCGACGCACCGACTAATCATGGGGGGGGACTTCAACTGTGTACAGGACCCAACGACGGACAGATCAAACCCCAGAACGGGGAGAACCTCAAACATGGCAAGGGAACTCAGCCACTATATGGAGCAGATGGGAGCAGTAGACCCCTGGAGATTCGCCCACCCGGGGGAGAAAGAATTCTCTTTCTTCTCCCCAGTACACAACGTGTACACCAGAATTGACTTCTTTGTGGTGGGGAAAACGGTGCTTCCAGAGATAGACAAGGTGGAATACTCCGCAATTGTGATATCAGACCACGCTCCACACTACATGGATGTGCGGCTAGAGACGGGAAGGGCCCAGCGCCCCAAATGGAGGCTGGACGGTGCCTTACTAGCTGACAAGGCCTTCAGCGAAAGGATAGCGCAGGCCATAGCGGAGTACACTGAGATCAACCAAAACGGGGAGGTCTCACCCTCCACGTTCTGGGAAGCGCTTAAGGCCGTACTAAGAGGGGAAATCATAGCCTACAAAGCGCAAAGAGATAGGGAGGAAAGGGTGGCTAGGCAGAAGCTGGTCGACTCCATACTGGAGGTAGACCATAAATACTCCGAGGCCCCGACTGTAGAACTTCTGGCGGAGAGAAAAGAATTACAAAGGAACTTTGACCTGCTCTCCACCAGGAAATTGATAAATTCTTGATTTCTCGAGGAATTAAGGGCTATGGGGAGAGAGCGGGTAAATGGAGTTGAAATCAACCATGATTGAATGGTGGAGTGGACTCGATGGGCCGAATGGCCTTACTTCCACTCCTATGTCTTATGGTCTTATGGTCTAAGGTGATTTTTTTATCGGGATTCTGTCTGAAGCTTGGATCTTGGTAGCGTACACACTCCTATTCATATAGTACAACAATATGAAATTCTCAAAACTGAGTAAGATTTTTAGTCACTCTCATACGCAATGAGCCGAAATTAGACACTAAGAGCCAAAAGTAAAGAAAAGTACGGAACAGTAAAACGATTTTTCGGTCCTACCAACGTGCGCCGATGATGGTGCCTGTACAATCTTAAGCCTTTAACATTTTCGGGGACTGGGTCCATATTTTTCCATCCTATTCATGTATATGTCAAGACACTCGTTAAAGTTCAGTCATACTTGCTTCCTCAACCTCCGCCTTTATCGATTTCCAGGCACCCACCCTCTCTGTGTCAATAATGTCCCTCACAATATCCTACAAAACGTTCCCCACGGAACTTAAATCTATATCCACTGGTAATTTCCTCATCCGTCCTGGGAAAAAGCTTCTGACTATGTATGGTTTCCAAGCCTGTGAGACACTTCTACACTTCCATCAGTTCGCCCGTCAACCTCTGTCGCTGTTGTGAGCACAAAGCGAGCATATCCAATCGATAACCTTACGATCTTGAAGTGTGGATCTGTCTGCTCCATGTGCTGCTGATGACACGTCAGTTTGTGTCAAGCTGCCCCTACTTCATTCTACTTGCGAAAAGCTATTTCGGAGACAAAACGAGAGAGACTTAAAAAAGAAAATAAAACAAATATGTCCCAACCATGCTTTCTTCTGTGTGGCACAGTGTCTGGTTGACAGACAATAACTCTAGTATATTTAGTGTTGTGGCTTATCTCCGGTTCAAAAAACTTGTAAGGATACTTCTCGAAAAATATCTACCTCTTTCACTCAAGCCTCATTCATATCTGACCAAAGAAATAGGATTACTGTTGTGACCCTCCCGATACATACCTTCCAGCCCCAGCAGCACCTCGAGGATTGTTAAAGTGTCGTGCCTTGTTTCACTTTATATTGCAGTATGTTTGTGGCTCTAATAGAAAACAAGAAAATCCCTTTTGTTTCTGATTAGTTCTGACCTCTGCCAGTCTTTTCAGCCAGGCTTTATTCCCTGAAGTCGATACGTCTGTTTCCTAATAGCTAAATTGTAAATGCCCCATGAAAGCAGCCATAACGAACATACACATGGGGAGAAGATTTGTTCGTTGAGTTTTTTTTTTGTTGCTTCAAAACATTCTAACAGTTAAATTGAGTTGCCAATATTGATGACGTCGCAAAAAAGCATGATCACTGAACGCCCGGATTTTACGATATGGGGGATGTTATACACGACATCAAATGCCACACTCTGTCCTCAATGCAGCGGTCTGATATCTAATTTGCAGTCAAGTATCGGTGTTATTAAATATTTGTTGAATAAATTATGTTTTATTCTATTTTATGACACAGAACTTAAAAATGCAAATGATGGTAAGGGTTGCAGACAAAATTGTTTTTCCTTCGCGACATTGAAACTATGGCAACAGTGCATCAGAAACAAATTGCCAGGAGGTGAAAACGTTCAGCTCGATATGAGATTGCTTATGAATAGGATGATGAGCAGATCAACAATACTGGCGAAGGAATGTGATATTTCAACTACTAGCAAAGTACGTATTTACAGAAGATTTGATTAAAATTATGTGAATTCTTAACGGTAACGTCATTCAATTTGCAAAATTGTTACAATCCATCTAGAAACTCGTCATCTTAATTTTCAAACATAGCCATAATGCTTTATGAAATGCCATGGTGCATGTGCTTCAATAGAAATGCTCCGAAAATTTCTTTTTCAGTGGAGCAAACGAATGGAAGCTTTTGGTGCTCCTGAAACCGTTTATATGTTCGCCAATTTCTCGATATCTGCATCTTAGCAGGCAACAACAGGTAACTTGGTCTGAGATTTGCATTTTGGAAACTCCCGGGTGTCCGCTGCAAAGGTGATTTAAGATTGCTCACTGGTCTCAATCAGCCGTAACCATTCGGGAACTCAACAGCAGGATGCGATCGACCATGCTGAGTTGCAACAATTTTGTGGATAACGCCCTTAATTCCTCTGGGGGTGCAGTGTGCTGGAGCACACAGAGCTCTATGTGCTGAACCCTGGCCAGCAACTGGTCTATTCATAAACATGCATTTATTTGGTGCTCCGTCACTGACGAGTCCACAAATATGAAGTGTGCGACTATGTCCTCCGATGCTACTGGCATTGGCATACGCGTGGGTTAGTGTGTCCGGCGGAACTTTTAATGCCTGGCGATGTTAAAAAACATGGATATCTGCTTCCAAGAGGAGAGTCCAAACTGAATGAGGGCGGACGCCAGTGGTGGAATTGCCTTATCCTCTTTGAACAACTATAATCGTTTATCTGTTGGAACCGAACTCCGGTGAACACAATTGACAAACATGAACTATCCATACGTGTTTTAAAATTTAACTACTGAACACAGTTGTTACAATTAATGGGACAGGCCGCGTGGCCAATACACCTCCGCTGCATATCTTTGGTTTGTGGAATTAAAAACCATGGAGATATCGGAGGAATGAACACACCCAAAAAGGATAGTGACCTCGGGCCGGGCTCGTTCGCGGGCCTCCCATGCCTTGTGGTAGCAGTGGTAACCACTCTGCCACCATCCACGCTAATGATTCACCAATACTTTATTATCTGCAGGGTGTATACCGTGCTTGTACATCCCGTAGCTAAAATAGATCCGACCCTTTCCGTGGAAGATGAACTTTTCGCGTCGCAAGGGGACGCCTGCTGCCTCGAACGGAGACATATTTTCAAGATTCTGCAGGTGCTCTCGATCAGAAGAACAGGTAGACTGCCACCTGCGACAATCCACGGGGGATAATTTCCATCACTCTGTGGAATATGTCACATGCTTAAGAGATGCCGAATGGCAGCCTGGTGGACTCATGCATCCTTTAGATGTTTATGGTAACATATTTGCGTGATGAGTGCTCCAAGACTAATTGAAGATAAGGGTGACCCATGTTCAGCTTGGTGAATGTCCTTCCTCCACTGGGCTTTGTATATGGATCCTCAAACCTGGGCAACGGGTAATAATCCAAGTCGGATGCTCGCCCTTAATGGTGAGTTAATTATTTGCACTCAGCGGATGGAACCAGGCTTCGTAACCGGCACCACTGACGCAGCCAATCCGCAATTTGTACCGGGAGGATGACTCCCAACTTCAACAAGTCGTCGAGCCCAGATTCGACAATGGTTCCAACCTGTAGGATAACGTGGCATGCCCAAAAGTAGCATTGATATATCAGCAGAAAACAGCCTCCACCACCCCCTCCCCCCACCCCGCATTACACCCCGCAGCCATGGTCCCGATCCCATTATGGACTGCCGGAGGCCAATGTGCCCATACCACATCGGTCCGTCTTGACACTTCGTCATGGGGCAGGACGGTGTCGCAGTGGTGGCACTGCAATCTCACGGCGCCGAGGTCCCATGATCTATCACCGCTCTGAATCACTCTCCTTGTGGAGTTTGCACATCCTCCCCGTTTTTGCTTGGGTTTCAGCCACACAGCCAAAAGATGTGCAGGGTAGGTGGATTGAATGTGCCAAATTGCCCCTTAACTGGAAAAATGAATTGGGTACTCTAAATTAAAAAAAATACATTCTCATAATTCCTGAGAGTCCTTCTGGAGACGGTTCAGCCAATCACCTCGCAGCAAATTTGCACCCGGCATTTTTACCAATACCAATGGTATGGAGCCCCATATTCCTCCGGGCCTTCTGAGCCAATCTGGGCGTACGTGCGGCAGCTGATGACATAATGCGCATCTCCGGTGTCATTCTCCGTCAATATATGGAAAACATTGATGCGTACCTATACTTGGATAGGCGACACCTGTTCAGCCTAAATGCAGCAAAGGCGTTTTGCCTCCTCCGGCACGTCATCGACGAAATGACGAACTGTGTCCACCCTCTGGGGTGGGAATCGGAGTGGTGGACGCGGGTGCATGCATTTTCTTGATGGAAATTACCCCACCCCCTCCCTACTCCCTCTCGTGCCGGCGCATTCATCAGTGACACTGATGAGCGGAAAGTGAAGTATTCCTCTGGAGGAATGAGAAAATGGCGAGCGTTTGCAAGTCGTCCAGTAAATCCGTTGCAAGTTCACGCAGGAGTTAGCATTTGCTCGAGATACGTAACCGACAATTAGGGGTAGATTCGGTTCAAAATGTTTGCTGTCCAGCGCAACATCTCGGAAATCTGGCAGGTCTCAGATAAGTCAACAAAAACATAACATTTGATCATGGTGCAAGCCTCTTCACCCAAACGGTGTGGAGCGTAACCGTCTGTTTTTTACCCTCCGACTATGTTATTCAGGTAAAACAATTGCCTCCAAGAGTTCGAATTTATTCTTGACGCCAGTGAAAAGTCTCAGATATGCGACATTTCGGCTTCAATAAATTTGGAAAAGTTTTGATTTATTGAACTTAGTACTTTTACCTCCTGCTCCCCGAAGGATGTCTACGCCCGGAACTCACCCATATCGGAATATTTACAGACCCAGCAGTCATAGGATCGGGAGGTGTCGGTATAACATCAGGCATCTCGCACCAGACTGTTTCCACTTGAGCGAATCCAATCGTTGGAGAACTTAACATCTGAAGCGGGTTGAAAGAGTCAGTGTTCATTAGTGTGATGAAGAATATTTTGCGAACAAAATGTCATGTGTCCCGTTATCACGGAAGGAACAAAGACGCCCAGAGTAACTAAGCGGAGGAAGAAAGCAAGATTTTACGTGCAACAGCGATTGGTTATCATAGTTTTTATTCTGTGGAATGGTAGATCAGAAATAAAAGGTCAAGTGTGAGACCTGCCGGGAAATACATTGTAATTTGATGATTGAGAGTTTATGAATTGCAGCAAGAAGGTTGCTGCGGAAATAGCAGTGGCAACTGTCCATTTATATGAGGTTATCACTATATTATCCCTTTGAATGTGCATTCATTACCTGGATTTGGGCACACTGACTAGTCCAGAATGCATTGTCTCAGTCGACTTATAAATTCTTCGTGCCTGTCTCTCGTCTTGAAATGCAAGAATCTGTGAAATGCATTGATGAGCCCATAGTTTTCCGCATGTAGTTTGAGGTTTTTGACCCAAATACATCCATGGCGCTTCCATATTATTTTGCACTTCAATGGGCAGCACGGTAGCTGTGGCTTCACAGCACCAGAGTCCCAGCTTTGATTCCCCGCTGGGTCACTGTCTGTGTGGAGTCTGCATGTTCTCCACGTGTCTGCGTGGCTTTCTTCCGGGTGCTCCTGCTACCTCCCACAGGCTAAAGGCGTGCAGGTTCGGCAGATTGGTCATGCGAATTTGCACTTAGCGTCCAGGTTAGGAGGGGTGATTGTGTGCCGGGAAATCTGGAAGTGAGGGATTAAGCGGGTCGGTGCATACTCGATGGGCCGAATGGCCTCCATATGCGCTTATGTTCTATTTTCTATGTTGACGGGAACACCCTCGTGGTGGACCTGTTTCCAAATAAATGCTTCCCTGGACCTCCTCTCCTGCAGCGGTTTTGGCATTGATGCATCTGTTGGAGGAGCCATTGTGATCTCCTGCAGTGAGTGTTGATGTTGGAATACATTGTTCCAATGCTCTATGCTGCAGGATGTACTGACTGTTTGTCGTATGCACTCATTAATCAATTTGATTTTTTTCTCGATTGTGCAAAACATCCACAGTGTTGTTGAAACTGAAAACAGTTTCCGTTTCAGCTAACTGAGTGATGATTTAAGTTCTCCTATAACTCAATTCCAAGGAATTCACTCAGATTTTAATCATTTTCGCTGTTCCGTTCGAATGTGGGATCACACACCGGAATTACGTGTTGTGTTTTCACCTTGAGGTGCCACGTAGTTCTGCCGACTTCATGCCGTCAAAAAATTGATTTCCTCAAACCGTTGTGACACTGTTGCTCACATTATTTCGCAATGACTTGTAATCAGAAAAATGTTAGCTCGACTTGGTTGATACCAGTTTTTCCATCTGTCTCTTCCAGACTGTACATGGTACGTTACGCCTTATAAGAGAGCGATTCCTGAATTATTCAGACGTAAAGAATCTATAGGCATATTTCCAAACTTTTCTTGTCTTCATTTTTTTCCAAAAACATCAAGTCGATCTCCGCAATAAAACAAAATTCTTGAATCATCTGTTCAATCGTCTGGTGCAGACCGTCTCTCAATTGACATTTAAAGTGTCCTGCTTTATTTAACTTTAAATTTCTCATTTTGTAGCTCTAATTCGAAAAGCTGTTGCATTTTGTCTCTGATTATTTCGTACCTGTTTGCCGGAAAGAAAAGCGTGGGGTCATTAATTCTCGCTTACTCGTCCACAACATGCATTAACAACTGCAAACGTCTGCAAGAAAGGCTTCTTTGAAATAAAGTTTTGGAAATTTTGTCCGTTTTTGGGTACTTTTAGACAATGATGAGGGTAACCGTTAAGGTGCGAAACTGGGGAAAGGGAAATTACGATAACATGATACAGAAATTGAATAATTGGATTGCGTGCGGCTGTTCGAGTTTGAATCAACAATAGGCATGTGGGAGTGTTTCAAGCGAAAGTTGATGAAGATTCAGGAAAGTCACGATCCTGAGAGAACAAGGGATAAGTATGGAAAGATTAGGGATCCTTGGATAACGAGGGGTATTGATAACTTCGTCAAAAACAGTCTTCTGGAAGGCGTAGAAGGGTGGAGAGAGTTGAAGCCCCTGAGTAGTTTTTTAAAAAGTAGGAAGGTACTTAAGCAGGAAGAAAAGAGTGCGAAGATGGGTCATAAAACGTCTTTGGAAAGTAGACTGACGGTGCATGACAAGGCTTTTTATTCATGGGTAAAAATTGAATAGCGTGGCCAGGGAATGGATTGAAGCACGTAAGGACAGTGGTGGAATATATCTGTTGAGACACAGTAAATGCTAAGATAATGAATGAGTAATTTGCTTCATGATGTCCTAATTCTGAAGCAAATTACTCATTCAATGTTCACTACACTCAAAAGCTTCCCCTACTGAAACCTCAAACACCTGTAGAGGCTCAATCACCAAAAGCTAGTCAGGAACTGTCCCCTCCATAGTTTAGCAATCGATATATTGAGTCTGAAAGCCTCCATGGATACACCTTGCAATTCTGCCTCAGCCAAGCTACACCAAAGCCTCCAAGCAAACACCTTGCAATCCTGCCCCATCGGTGGTATACATAAATAGCCTTGTTTATGTTTTAACTACTAATCTGATGCTTGTAATGTGAGTCAATTGAGCAGCCAGCGATCAATGATCTCAGGTATCAGTAGAAAAATTGATTGATTCACTTCTGTCGGCACTTTGGTTCCTTTGGTGCTGGAATTGACCACACACCCGCCCATTGAGTCGTAACAAAAGACACTTGAAAAAATAAGGTGTCTTCCATCTTCCCGGCCAAGGTGAAGAGGTCTAATAGAACGAAATAGGGAAGGAAAAGGAGACACATGTATGTGTGCAACTGTGATGGATTTTTGTCGCATTTGTTGTGAATGATGTCACCTCAGAAAAAATATACATTTTATGGGAAGTCCAGAACATTATCGAAATTTTAGAGCTGATAAACAGACCATTTGGCCGACTTCGCAAAGAGGCAGGAGATATTTTGTTGCGGTAACCAACAGTTCATGTGATGGAAACGTACAAATACGAAGTTCGATGTGCAACTAATGAGACCCTTTGGTATGTCTTCTAACAGAACGCATACATTTTCCTCCCAATTGAATCAGACAGGAAAGGTTCAACTGTAAAATTCGTGGGTAAACGAAACAATTCAATTCAGGAAGATGCATACTTTAAATAAGCAAGCCTCTCTTTTTGAAATTGAAGCAAATGGGCATGCGCTATTTTCAAAAATGCAGGCTCTGCTCGAATGAATGTCGGAACGCGAGTTAGCTAAGACGCAAAAGAATCGAGAGACAGAAGCTTGGGTGTTTCAGAAGTGAATTGAGAAGATTGCAGTCGACATATAGAAGCTATCTGTCAACAAAAATCAGGTTAGCAAGACATTATTTTGTTAAATCAATTGATTGACAGTCATTCTCAACGAATTTTGCATATATTCCGCAACTCTAATTACCGTGGATCAGGTGGTGCGTTGTCATCCTTAAACGGAGCAAGCTTTAAAATGCAGCATCATTAGCCGTTTTGTTACGATAGGACCCAGCGACATTAAAGGAGGATGAATTTTTGTTTGAAACCATAGGATGAGTGTCTAAAATGGGAACATCCTGGTGGTCGACATCTTGCCAAAGATATACTAGCCTTGTCCTTCCAGACTATGAGATGAAAGAATCTGGCGAGGTAGCATTGGTGATTTCATGCAATGCTTGTTCCTGTTTGTACACATTGCTATCACTCTTCCTTGGCGATGGACGGCTTGATTGTTTGAACACGTACTAGTCAAACAACTCAAGTTGTAAAACTTTTTCAATATTGAAATACGTGTTTGAATTGGATGTCTAGATTCATCCTGGCAATTTTGTTTATTCTGATCCATTACGTCAACAATTTGATTTCCTCAAACCTGAAAAAAGAGGTTCCTCACATTCATTCGCAGTGCTTTTTCCAGAAAAGAACGTTCGATGTGGATTTTTCTGCTCAAAGGCTTTCCGTCTGCCTGTTTCCAGCTGTTCCTGAAATATTCTAACTTAAGGCAGATGTATCGCGGATCAATTGTTAAACAGATTTACCAGAAACACATGATATCAATAATGTGTTCTTAAACTATGCTTCCTAGACTCAGATGCAAATATTTGTTGCTAGGTCAGGTGAGTACTGTATTGCCTGCAGCATTATGGCTATTCTACGGTTCTGACATTATTACGTATATGTCCAATCATTTTGATTACCTGGTGCCCACAAGCACCATTAATATGTGAACAATAAAGACGAATAGCTGAATGCTCTGCCCAGCCACCTGAGTGATACCATTCTGAAGTCGATAAAGTGTCTTCTATTTTTTATCTAATACGCTTATGAATTATGTGGATCAGCGCATTAATTTTCCATTTGTTCTGTGATTATTTCAGACCTGTCTTCCAGTGTATTAAATAAGCGTTCTTTGCTCTCTTCTACGCATCCGTCTCATGACAGCCTCCCTGAACAAGCCCCGAAATGTGGCAACTAGGGGCTTTTCACAGAAACTGCATTTGAAGCCTACTCGTGACAATAAGCGATTTTCATTTCAGTTCATTTCATTTGATTTCATAAGTTTCCTTCTGAAAATCGCTCCGTGAAAATCTAAGCTATTCAAACATCAAATTGGAGAAAATGAGAATACTGGGTGCCTCTTTCTTTCGGCAGCCACGATGTCGAAATGCCGAGGTTGGACTGGAGTGATCAGAGGAAGAAGTCTTACAACAAAATATTAAAGTCCAACAGTTTTCTTTCAAATCACTAGCTTTCGGAGCACGGCCTCAGGAGAAGGAGTAGTGCTCCGAAAGCAAGTTTTTTGAAACAAACCGGATGGACTTTAACCTGGTGCTGTAGGACTTCTTACTGTGCTCTTTCTTTCGGAAGCATACAAAGTGTAAATTGAATTGCCAATCCTGATAATGTTAGAAGAAAGCAGCGTGACCTCAGACTGTCTGTAATCTTTGTATCTGCTAATATGATACACTGGATACGAAACCTCGCGTCTCAATTTATGTGCGTGGCTTTGATTTTCAATTTACGGATAATTCGTTTGTTAATATTTTTTGCAAAGTTTAAATATGATTAATTTTATGTTGCCTGGCAGAACCTAAAACGACAAAGGATGGTAAGAGCCTTGTGTATTACGATGCACAATATTTACACTCTGGTACAAGTGCGCTGTCAAAATATTACCATCAGATGGGGGCAGCACGGTGGCGCAGTTGATTATCTCTGTTGCCTCAAGATCCTCAATGCCGAGATTCCAGGTTCGATCCCGCTGTGGGGACTGCACATTCTCCCAGTGTTTAAGTGCGAAAATTAAGCCTGAAATGAGAAATCAGTTAGCCTCTGCATACAATAAACATTGGGTCTGATGAAGGACTGCAATTTTTGTGCTCAGAGTAAAGTTTTCATACAAATAAAATATCGTCATCATCCTGCAGCTTTTCAAAGTGATATTAATCATCCAACAACCCGTCAACTTAATTTTCAAACAAATGTTAAACTGAGTGCTTCGTATTAATACTGCAAAATGATCCGGCCATTCCTTGTTTAGCGGATTTTTTTTTGTTCCGCAAAATAAATCATCCAAATTAGAGATGGAGTGTTCGCCAAAAGCATCTAATTTACGAAACCTTTTGTCCTCCCATATTCCGACATGAATTATATTGAAAATTGATCAGATCAATAGAAGCGGAGACTCCACACATCTCCTCATTTCCAATAATTGAGGAAACATGTATATCTGAGCCATAAGCAATGCGTCTATGACGGTCAGGTGTGACACGAGGCAGATGCATAGCTCAATTTGATCTTGGTGCCACTAATGCCAGACATCCTACCAGCATGTACAGTCTATAAGTTCCTGAATGTTTCTTTTAACTGCATCTATGTTGGCAACTTTGGCGACGGTCGTGTGCACAGTAGCCAATTCGGTCCAAATTTATACTAGTTTTTGAGACAGGAGTGTTTTCTAAGACTCAAATATCTCAATTTGTGTTGCGTAACCGTACTGCGCATCATCTATGACAATATTTCGGCACTGGTGCAGAAGAGAAGCTCTTCAGTCCTTGCCCATTGCTTGTACAATTTGATCCATTGAAGATCCAATGTTGATAAACGTGGTGAAATGAAGACCATGTTGCAACGTTGTTGACATATTTACATATTTCTTCAATGTTTCATCTATTTTCTTCCATCTAATGTTTTTATTGGTGTCATATTTCTGGTGGCTCAATGACATGCAAGTGGCACATGGGGTATCTCCAACGTGCACATAATCTCGTTAATCCAAACATTGGACATGGTTAGATACGTGGCCACTTTAAATCATGTGATGCGTACACTGAGGTCAAGTGTCACACATTAAAACCTTACCTCATTCGTGTGTAGTTTTTGTAGCCCTGCCCTGCTTCTTGCGTTCTCCTGGTTGTTTTGCTTTTGCAAGCTGTTTTTAATCTACAGAAATTTGAAATCCCTCAACTGAAAGATGCTATTTGAATTGGTCTAGGGGGAACCCCATCGTGCCGTGTGCTGCTCAGCATGGAACCGTGATGTCGATTGAAGGGAATGGCATCAATACCCTCATTTAAAACTCAGGGACATGTGCTGCTTTCGACTGTGTTTGGGGGAGTTGTTCAGAGGATTGTGGAAATAGAGAGCAATTTTCATTTCACGTCAGCTCATATTTGGTCTCGAGAGATGCCAAAAGCAGGTTTAAAAGATTGATCTGTCCAGCCAGGTTGTAAAGGTACCTTTTCATTGCCATACTGCAAACAGTCTGCAGACAGTTCGGTTAATAGACAGGAAGCTGCAGTATCTATTAGGAGAGGCTGGCACTCAGGTTTTAGTTCCGTTTTGGACCCAGAGTTAAATAAGGGTTTATGTTATTTCTCCCTGACGGGTGTTGATGTGTGTCAAACCTCAAAGTGAGGCATTGTTTTCTATCATCCAAGCTGCTCGCAATGATCTGTGAGTCTGTTCTCGGAATTATTCTTCAGTTAGGTCCAAAATCTGTTGAGTACAAGCCCTGTTCTGTGTGTTCTGGTGTGTCATTGTCTGAAGGTGCGAAGGGAATCTGTCAGATTGACCCAATTAAGTTCAGTCAAGCATCAAATGCAGGCGACGGTTTTAATTCTCATGTTGGGAACTTCAATTTACACTCAGTGAGGTTGATAGCCTATCTGGTGCATTCAGGTTAGAATTGCAAAGACCTGAGAGTCAAGCTGGTGAAGGATTAAACAGATTAAAATGAAAGCGATCCTCCGGAGCAATTCCTGCAGCCAGTAGGTCTAAGTAAAGGCAGATACGGGACACCCAAATCAATTGATGGTTTTTTACACCTCAAATTCTGAGACGATCACCAAGTACAAACAACGTTGCCTCAGAAGCGAAGATTATCAACTCCCGTCCCCGTATTTCCCATTCTGTTTATCCATCTCCTCCGGCACTGTGAGTCTGTCTTGTATGTATTTGGATGGCGGCTGGATGGTGTTAGGGCAATAATTGTCTGAGCAGTCCGCTGCTCTTTTCGTACCGTTATATGTTTATCTCTTGTCTTGTAAATAACGTGTTTTCAAATATTTTACTTATAAATTTGGTTTCTGGAAGGCATTGGAGCAGTCAACGGTTACGCATCGCAGGCAAATATACGACTTATTGATCCATTCATTGATTTTGGAGCATCTGTGCCTGCAGGATGGAATTGACGTCACTCTCTACTCAGGGTGTCGTGACATAAATTGGGGGTTTCGTCCGGGATGGAGAGCGTTAGGCGGCGAATGTTGATGTACAGTGTAAATTATAAAGAGACGCCAGGTTTGTAGTCACAAACAGGATATCAATGGAAGCTGGTCAGCATTTCCTCCAGGTGGAAAATTGATTCGGGTTTCACAAAGGCAAACCTTGAATTGGCAGATGAATAAGAAATAATGGTATCAGCTAAAGTACGAAGGTGGAGGCAGTTGGTGCAATTGACCTGTATTTGATTTTGACGTAGGTTCCAGCAGCCCAGCAAGTCTACGAAATATTATAGTATGAGAATTTGAGGTGTAAACTTATAGACAGGGAGGTGGGCCGAGGGGGTGGGGTTGCCTTGTTAGTTAAGAACAAAATTAAATCTATGGCACTAAACGACATAGGGTCGGATGATGTGGAGTCTGTGTGGGTAGAATTGAGGAACCACAAAGGCAAAAAAACCATAATGGGAGTTATGTACAGACCGCCTAACAGTGGTCAGGACCAGGGGCGCAACATGTACCGGGAAATAGAAAAGGCATGTCAGAAAGGCAAGGTCACAGTGATCATGGGGGACTTCAATATGCAGGTGGATTGGGTAAATAATGTAGCCAGTGGATCCAAAGAAAAGGAATTCATGGAATGCTTACAAGATGGCTTTTTGGAACAGCTTGTCATGGAGCCCACAAGGGAGCAGGCTATTCTGGACCTAGTGCTATGTAATGAACCAGACTTTATTAAAGATCTTAAAGTAAGGGAACACTTAGGAAGCAGCGATCATAATATGGTTGAGTTCAGTCTGCAGTTTGAAAGAGAGAAGGCAAAATCGGATGTAATGGCGTTACAGTTAAATAAAGGTAATTACGAGGGCATGAGAGAGGAACTGATGAAAATCAACTGGAAGCAGACCCTAGCAGGGAAGACAGTAGAGCAAAAATGGCAGGAGTTTGTATGCATAATTGAGGACACTGTACAGAGGTTCATCCCCAAGAAAAGAAAGATTATCCAGGGAGGGATTAGACAGCCATGGCTGACAAAGGAGGTCAGGAAATGTATCAAAGAAAAAGAGAGATCCTATAAAGTGGCCAAAAGCACCGGGAAATCAGAAGATTGGGAAGGCTACAAAAACAAACAGGGGTTAACAAAGAGACAAATAAGGAAGGAGAGGATCAAATATGAAGGCAGGCTAGCCAGTAATATAAGAAATGATAGTAAAAGTTTCTTTCAATACATAAGAAACAAACGTCAGGCCAAAGTAGACATTGGGCCAATTCAAACTGATTCTGGAAGGCTAGTGATGGGAGATGAGGAAATGGCTGGAGAACTTAATAAGTACTTTGCGTCTGTCTTCACAGTGGAAGACGTTAGTAATATCCCAAAAATTATAAAGGGTCAGGGGGCTGAGTTGAGTATGGTTGCCATTACAAAAGAGATGGTGCTAAAAAAGCTAAAAGGTCTTAAAATTGACAAATCTCCTGGTCCCGATGGGCTACATCCTAGAGTTCTGAGGGAGGTGGCTGAAGAAATAGCGGAAGCGTTGGTTGAGATCTTTCAAAAATCACTGGAGTCAGGGAAAGTCCCGGACGATTGGAAGATCGCTGTTGTAACCCCCTTGTTCAAGAAAGGATCAAGACAAAAGATGGAAAATTATAGGCCAATTAGCCTAACCTCGGTTGTTGGTAAAATTCTAGAATCGATCGTTAAGGATGAGATTTCTAATTTCTTGGAAGAGCAGGGTCGGATTAGAACAAGTCAACATGGATTTAGTAAGGGGAGGACGTGCCTGACGAACCTGTTAGAATTCTTTGAGGAGGTGACAAGTAGGTTAGACCAGGGAAACCCAGTGGATGTGGTCTATCTGGATTTCCAAAAGGCCTTTGATAAGGTGCCACACAGGAGGCTGCTGAGTAAGGTGAGGGCCCATGGTGTACGAGGTGAGCTACTGGCATGGGTTGAGGATTTGCTGTCTGACAGAAGGCAGAGAGTTGGGATAAAAGGTTCTTTTTCGGAATGGCAGCCGGTGACCAGCGGTGTCCCACAGGGTTCAGTGTTGGGGCCGCAGCTGTTCACCATATATATTAATGATCTGGATGAAGGGACTGGGGGCATTCTAGCGAAGTTTGCTGATGATACGAAGTTAGGTGGTCAGGCAGGTAGTGCTGAGGAAGTGGGGAGGCTGCAGAAGGATCTAGACAGTTTGGGAGAGTGGTGCAGGAAATGGCTGATGCATTTCAACGTGAGAAAATGTGAGGTCTTGCACTTTGGAAAAAAGAATCCAAGCATAGACTACTTTCTAAACGGTGAGAAAATTCATAATGCCAAAGTACAAAGGGATCTGGGAGTGCTAGTCGAGGATTCCCTAAAGGTAAACATGCAGGTTGAATCCGTGATTAAGAAAGCGAATGCTATGTTGTCATTTATCTCAAGAGGGTTGGAATATAAAAGCAGCGATGTGCTACTGAGCCTTTATAAGGCTCTGGTTAGGCCCCATTTGGAGTACTGTGTCCAGTTTTGGGCCCCACATCTCAGGAAGGACATACTGGCACTGGAGCGTGTCCAGCGGAGATTCACACGGATGATCCCTGGAATGGCGGGTCTAGCATATGAGGAACGGCTGGCGTTCCTGGGTTTGTATTCATTGGAGTTCAGAAGGTTAAGGGGAGATCTAATAGAAACTTACAAGATAATACATGGCTTAGAAAGGATGGACGCAAAGAAACTGTTTCCGTTAGGCGAGGAGTCGAGGACCCGTGGGCACAGCCTTAGAATTAGAGGGGGTAAATTCAAAACAGAAATGCGGAGACATTTCTTCAGCCAGAGAGTGGTGGGCCTGTGGAATTCATTGCCGCAGAGTGCAGTGGAGGCCGGGACGCTAAATGGCTTCAAGGCAGAGATAGATAAATTCTTGATGTCGCGAGGAATTAAGGGCTATGGGGAGAATGCTGGGAGGTGGAGTTGAAATGCCCATCAGCCATGATTGAATGGCGGAGTGGACTCGATGGGCCGAATGGCCTTACTTCCACTCCTATGTCTTATGGTCTTATGGTCTTATGGTCTTATGGCATTATTCTCTTCAGGAAACGGATGCTGGCGTAAACTCGGCTGCAGTTAGAACATGGAGCACAATTAAAGAAATTTGAAATGAAAGTGATTGGATTGTAAACTGAGATAGAAGAAAGGGAAAGAGAAAAGTGATAGAAACTATTAGAAAAGGTAGAGAGAGTTTCAGCTTGCATCACTGGAACAGGGCGGAAAGCTTTCACAACGTGGAGGCAAATGTAGTCCTCCGACGAAACTCGATGGTCATATGGTTAGTTTTATTCAGGTTCTCCCAAATGAGAAGGCAAGAAAATTGAAACGTCCTTTAGGGCTTTAGAGAAAATTGTAGCTCTGTGGATTGGCTGAAAGATTAGTGGATATTCCCCTTGCAGGTGCGGGAACAGGACGTTTATGGGTCCTTTGCAGAGCGGCATTCAAGGGATTATGATACGGTCTGAAAGGCCATTCGAGACGCATACGAGCTGGTTCCTGAAGCATATAAGTAAAACAATTCGGAACTTGAGGAGACATTCCTAACAGACGAACGCAGTATTTGAAAGAGTTTATCTGAATTCTTTTTGCAGAATGGTATGAGTATTGGGATGGCAGACCAGGCACTGAGAGTGGTGCTCTCTGTGATGAGTTCAGAAATTCCTTACTTTCGCAGCGCAGAATAAGTATTGATGAGCAAAGGCTGCAATCAGATAGAAAAGAAGCAATTATGGCGAACAATAATAAGGCCATCCATAAGTTTGACAATCTGTTCATTCACCCCAGTCATTTTGAAATGGACAGGAAGTGGGAGATTGAGTGGAATGCACATAGCCATTGTAGGGAATAAAAGGTTGGGAAGGTCCAGAAATCTACGCCTCTTACAAGAAATAAAGTTGCTGGTGGTAGAATTAAGAAGTAGAAACCTCGGTGCCACCAGTGTGCCAAGTTGGAACAAATCCGGACAGCCTTTCTGAAGCTTCAATGAAGGCATTTTGTGCGTGCAGAGGTAGGATGCTGTCAGGGGTGGGGGGGGGGGGGGATACTGCGCTGCTAAACGCGAGAATTAGCTGGACTGAGGAGAACAAAGTGAGCACTGCTCTGGCAGAAGTTCCCCGAGATATTCGATAATTGAGAGATATGCCGGAATTGTGTCTAAAGTCAAAGCAATCCTATTTTCATCGATAGATGCCGCCACAACGATTATAATTTTAAGAATCAGGGGCGCGAATCAAACTATTGTACTTGAGAAGGATTTGTTTTCCTGCAGCGATCTCAGTGAAAGCGGATGTATATGGAAATCTGTCGGATGTACGATTGGAGTGCAATTTGTATCAGGAACGAGTGGCAGTTGGATGTAGAAGGAATTCCCGGCACCAACAGTCCACCTACTTTTGAGGAACTATATAGTGGGATTGAAGGCCGTAGCTTCACTCATGGGTGCAGAGTGTGCGAAGGAAGTACTACAGTTTGCACCTGAGATGCATCTCAGAAAGTTGGGCACCCAGCAGCTATTAAAGCTCATTGGTGTCATAGTTGGCCATCAAGTGATTTCGCCCGTTAAGGAGAGGTTAGCTGGAAGAATCTCTGGCGGTTGTGCAATAACGGGCTGGTAAAGCGCAAAGCATTCGTCAGGTCAGTGAAGTACCATACTCAGAATCAGAAGGTGGAGATGCAGGCAAAAGTTCCGCAGAATCTCATGAGGTAAATGTTATTACCAAAGGAATAGTGTATGTCAAGTTTAGCTATGCTGGGAGGACAGAACATTCAGTGGGAATTGTTTTTGGATTCCAAGACAGCATGTGAGGCAGGTGGAGTTGAAGAGAAAAGATGGACAGTGTTTCATGAGGGATAGAAAAAAGGGGCTGTCGTGAAAGGATCAAAGGACCGACGAAGACTTTATCTGAAACTACGAGGGAGCACAAGTTGAAGTTCAAGTAGTTTTGGCTTATAACCTGTTAAGCACTAAAGCCATATCCGTCTCGACAAAAATCTGAAATACTGGCTCTGTTCGACATTAAGCGTCAATGCACGTTGAACAGTTTGTTCAAACAAGAAACACCGTTGTGATCCAGGCAACGCCGAGAAGAGTGTGAGAGATCCACGGCACGAATCTCTGCAGCCCACCCTTGACGTCTTCGAAATGTTAACTACTTGACTTCGTAGAGTGTTTTTAAAAACTGGAACGCATGCTTTTTCTTTCAAAGATTTTATTCCATGTTCTTGATGTTCACTGCATTTATTTACTGGAAATGACAATTTGATAGCAAGTGTTGTTTAATCGATTTGACTGAGATATCTTTATTATTGTCGAAACTGGACATACGAGTTGTATAATAGCTTTAGCTAAGACGTTTATGTACGGATGTTGGGTGTCTTGTATACCTCTTAATGTAACGTTCGTGACCAAACGGTTCATTCTTGAATCAGGGCAGGCACATAAAAAAACGGGTTATACAACTCCATACCATCCTTGAGTCGCATTTAATACCTGTTTTGCTGGAAAATTTTTGATAGCTGTTTTCTTGCTGGCTGCTGTACACCAGAGAATTGAGAACCACCCCCCCTCCCCCCCCCCCACACACCAGCAGCCCATCCCTCCGCCCCGCCCCCCGCCAATACCGCAAACTGCGACTTGATGTAGCACAGTGAGATTCCACTTATGCACTGTGTAGCATTGTACAGTGATGTCGTTTCGATCGATTGCCCCGCAACCAATCGCCTCATTTGGAATTATGGGGCACATCCTGCTTTCGACTGTGATTTGCGGAACCCTTCAGACGATTCGGGAACAAGAGAACAACTTACACTTCATGTCTGTTCTGCTTAGTTCTCGTCAGCAACCAGAATTGTGTATAAATGATCTCCCTTTCCAGCAAGGATTGTGAAGGTAACCCTGATTTAAGAGCTACAATCAGTCTGCACCCGTTCCTGATAAAATCTAAGAAGCAGCTCATTCTTACAGCTAACATGCCTCTCAGTTATTAGTTTTGTTTTGTGGACAGAGCTGAAGAAGGCTTTAAGTTACCATTGTACAGATGTCGGTGACTTTCCAGAGGAAGTGCTGCAACCTGCAGGTGTTGGGGCTCAGGCGAAGTTATATATGGGGACATCATAATGAACAAATGGTTTTGAACACATCGGAATCCATGAAGATGAACGCCCAAAAAGACAAAAACTGAAGCTGCGAAGATTCCCATCACTTTTCCAGTTTGTTCCCCGTTATTTTAGTCTTTCCCCTTCCCCACACATTGTTTGAGTTGTGTGTATTTTGTTGGAGGATGGGAAGGTGTTTGTGTGTAACTGAATTAACAGACAGTTGTTCTATTGGCACCATCATGGGTTACCCTCTTGTTCATGTTGCACGTTCGACTATTTTGCTTGTAAGTTATTGGAGCAGTTCACCTGTCAGTGATATCTGGAAAATATGGAATTTGCTGGATAATTCACCTACTTAGGGCCTGGGGCTGGAATAGATCGTGAACCTGCCCGTGATGTCGTAAGAAAAGGTATTTGAATCAAACAGACAGTGCCTTCTATCTTCTAGGCCAGAGTGAAGCAGTCTGAAATCACAAAGCAGGAATGGGACAGAAACCATACGTCTATCTGCAATTGTGATGGATAATTCTAGTATTTCTTGCAAAGAATGCGAGCTCAGAAAAACATGATACAGTTTAAGGCAAATCTAGAAAATTATAGAAATTTCGGAACTCATGCGCAGACAGTATGTCCTGCTGCAGAAAGAGTCTGAGCATATTTTAATGTGAAACCCAACTGTTAATGTGACGTTTACGTGCAAATACAGCGTTACATGCGCACCTGATATTGTTTGATGCGTCTCATTAAAAATGCTAATTAGCAACTAAATTGAATCAAATGCAACATTTTAAAATGGAAAAATTGTGGATGACCGAAAAGGATCAATTCAATAACCTAGATAAAAACGAAATACGACTCCAATGTTTGAAATTAAACGACAGAGGCACAGCATCATGGAATCCCTATAGTGCAGAACAAGGTCATTCCGCCGATCGAGTCTGCATCGACCCTCTGAAAGAGCATCTTCCTAAAAAGACCTTAACTCCCTTCCGTCCCCCGCAATCCCACCTCGAGGCAATTTAGCATAGCCGATACATCCATCCGCCATATCTTCAGCCTGGGCGGAAGCCCGTTCAACCACAGGAAACCCATGCAGACACATAAAGAATGTGCGAAGTTGACTCAGATGGCCACCCGAGGCCAAACTGAACAATGTCTCTGGCGCTCTGAATCAGCAGTGGTAGTCTCTGTGCCACCCTGACGCCCACCAGTGGCATGATCGTTATGGATTATAGTGATTGTGGGAGGAAGAAGTCTAGCGAAGTAGTTTTGGGTATCTCTGCAGTGCATGTTGCTGATTCTACACATTGCTACCACTGTTTTTTCATGATGAATGGCTTAGCTCTTTGTCCAAACGCTTACTGATCAAGCGACATTTCTGTTCTGCATAGTGTGTCGCATCTTCAGGATTGTTGAAATTACATATATTTCACGTTTCAGTTTTTTGAGTATTCATTTAATTTTTCCTGTGACTGAATAATAGATTGTCGCAACTCCGCTTGGTTTCTCAGATTCTGTTCATGTTCAACGGTTTCCGTCAATGTACAATTACGCATCGAAATTCGCTTCCAACATTTCATCATTGGCAATATATTTATTCTTATTACATCGCGCGAACAATTTGTTTTTCTTCAGCACCTGACAAAGATGTTTTCCCGCATTCTGACTGAGAACAAACACATATTATCATAAATGGGCTTATACCCTATGCCTTTCAGAGTGTGACGCAAATATATGTTTATTGGTTAGGTGAGAAATCTATTACATTCAGGTTAATGGCAATTCTCCATGTTCTGACATCCATAGGGAAATTCCCAATCATCATTGAATACCTATTTCCGTTAAGCAATTGAGATCTGAGAAATAAAACAGAATAGCTGAATGCTTTTCTCACCCATCTGAGATAAATTGCACAGAAAGCCCGAGACTCGAAGTCGATAAAGTTACTTGCATTTTTTAACTTGTACACTTCGAATTTCTCTGCCTCGAGCACAATAATATTTACGAGTGATCTGTGATCTGTTTAGACCTTTCTTTCAGTCTATTAATCCAAGTATTTTGTCGATAACACGTATCCATGTCCCAAATTTATTTCTGTAAATTGGTCCATTATAGCCCCAGATGCACAGATTCAGGCCGCAAATGTGGATGCTGCCTGTCTATTTTTTGGGAAACATAGAAAGTATTAAATTGACCTTTCAATCCTAAAGTCGCAAGAAAGAAGCTTGACCACGGAATGGCTTGATCCTTATATCTGTTGAATATTATAATCTGCCGCATTGAATTATCAGCGTGTGATACTGATTACAAATGTGCAGGTATGTTGTTGCGTTGAGGCGTTCTTGGATAAATACTTGAGTTAAAATTTATGTTTCCTGGCCGTACTGAAAAATATAAAGGCTGGTAAGAGCTACTTTTCGAAAGATGCACAACGTTTTAACGATGGTGCATAGTGGGTGACGGAAGGAGGGTCCCAAAATCGATGGATGAGACATGAACTTTTGACAGGACAGACTGGTGTGTTACCAGGTGAACATCACTGGCAGATGCTTTCAAATATCCTGTTGCCATACAAAGCTGCATCAAGAACTCTGGCTGCCAGAAACCCTGCCCTGACCTGGGCAACCCAAATGTAATTTGTGTATATTAACAGAATATTGGATCTCCTGAAGCATGATTGTCCGTGTAGGTCCAGAAACGTCCGGGCTGTTTCCTGTTTGTCGTGTTTTTGACTTTGTTCAAGTCGGATTTCACATGAACCTGCCTGAGGTTAACAACATTTTAAATTCAAATCTCCTATCTTGAATTTCCACTGGCCAATTTCATCGGACTAGAAATCCAGACCATTCCAGGTTAACCACCGCCCTTCTCTTGAAACATTGAGCGTTAGCAAAGAGATTTCGCAACAGTAACCAATCCATAGGACGGGAATATTTCCTAATCTTGGGCAAGCAATGCTATCGCTGTAGAGAGACAGATAACTCATGCAAAATTCAATATACGTCCTGGAAAATGAATATAGAAACAATCTTAAGACCTAAAAATATACAACAGGCCAATGCACTGAAAAGCAAAACGAATGATTTTTTTCCGTGAGAAAACGAATGGCTTTTCGGCGGGAATTCAGCAGTTGGAGTGCGTGGAGCTACAGAGACGAACGCTGAGTATTTGAAGTAGCTGCGTCGCGGGCGCGAGTCTTTTTGGCGGGAATTCAACTGTTGGAGTGGGCGAAGCTGCACAGTCGAGCAGTGAGTATTTAGAGTAGCTGCTTCAACAGCGACCACAGGATCTTTGGCGATAAATTTGAAGAGGGACATCACAGCAAAGCAGTGACCCGATTGGCTGGTAAATAATGTGTCCAATTAACAGCAGCTGGGAGAAATTTAACTCTTCGTGTGTTGGTAACTATTGTGATTGGTAAGTAAAATCTTCATTCCTTTCAATTATTCATGATTTGATATTATATTTGTAATCAGTAAAGGTAAAGTGTTAAAATTGCAGGAGATCTGAGTACCGTGTTATGCTCCTCGTGCTCAATGTGGGAGATCAGGGATGCGGCCGATGACCCTGACTCCTTCATGTCCGGGTAGTGGGTCCAGCTGTAGATCCTGTTAGACCGCATGATGGCTCAAGAGCTGAGGGTGGACTCACATTGGAGGATCCGCGATGCTCTGGAGGTCGTGGATAGCATGTTCAGTGAGTTGGTCACACCGCAGATTAGGATTTGTGAGGGAGACAGGGAATGGGTAAGCAAAGGCAGAGTAAGAACTGGAGAACTGTGCAAGTGTTCCCTGCGGTTATCTCCCTCCAAAGCCGGTATACCGTTTTGGATACTGTTGGGGGAGGTGACTCAGCAAGGGAAGGCAGTATGCACAGTATGACGGGAACAAAGACTGGCAGAGCTATAGAAATAAGGCATTCAATCGTAAGAAGGGTAGACAGGCGTTTCTGTGGTCGAAAACAAGACTCCCGAATAGTATGTTGCCTCCCGTGTGCAGGACTCAGGGATGTCTCAGATCAACTGCAGGAAAAAATGAAGGGGGAGTGTAAACAGCCAGTTGCCGTGGTGCACATAGCCAGCAACGATTAGGTTAAAAACGGGATGAGGTCCAACAATCAGAATATAGGGAGTTAGGAGATAAGTTAAAAAAATAGGAACTCACAGGTAGTAATCTAAGGATTGCTGCCATGGCACGAGAGAGTCACTGTAGAATTCAAGAATCGTCAGAATGAATGCGTGGCTTGACAGTTTGTGCAGGCGGGAGGTGTTCAGATTTTTGGAACATTGGAACCGGTTGTGGGGGCGGTGGGACCACTACAAATCGGATGGTCTGCACCTGGGCAGGACTGGGAAACCATGTCCGAAGGGGTGCTTTTGCTAACACTGTTAGGGAGTTTTTAAACTAATGTGGCTGGGGGGTGGGAACCAGATTGGGAAGTTAGAGGTCAGTAAAGAGGCAGCAACTAAAACTAGTAAGAGTTTATTATTACTGGATAATAAACGCATTGTGACTGAGGGAAAGAGTAGACAGGGAAAAGATGTTGAATGTCTAGGGACAGGTGGTCTGTGGTGGATTTGTTTTAATGCGAGAAATGTAGCAAGTAAGGCAGATGAATTTAGTGCTTGGATTAGCACATGGAAATATGATGTTATTGGTATTACTGAGACTTGGTTAAGGGAAGGGCAAGATTGGCAATTAAATATCTGAGGGTAAAAATGCTTCAGGAGGGATAGAGAGGGAAGTAACAGGTGTGGAGGAGTTGCATTACTGGTCAGAGATTATATTGCAGGTGTGACTAAGGAGGGAACTATAGAGGATTCGAACACTGTAGCCGGATGTGTAGAGCTAAGAAACAGGAAGTGTGCAGTAACATTGTTGGGACTTTACCATAGGCATCCCAACAGCGAGCGTGAAGTAGAGGTACAAATATGTAGACTGACTATAGAAAAATGTAGGAGCAATAGAGTGGTCGTGATGGGAGATTTTAACTTCCCCAACATTGAATGCGACTCATGTCGTGTTGGAGGCATAGATGGAGCCGAATTTCTAAAGAGCATCCAGGAGACTTTTTGAGAGCAGTATGTAAGTAGTCCAACTCGGTAAGGGGCCATACTGGACCTCGTTTTGGGAATGATACCGGCGAGATGTTTCAGTTGGTGATTACTTCGGGAACAGTGATCACAATTCCGTAAGTTTTAGAATACTCATTGTCAAATACGAGAGTGGTCCTAAAGGAAGTGTGCTAAATTGGGGAAAGTCCAATTATAACAAAATTCGGGAGGAGCTAGGGAATGTGGATTGGGAGCAGCTTGTTAAGGGTAAATACACATTTGAAATGTGGGAATCTTTGATGTAAAGGTTGATTAGAGTGCAGGACATAAATTTCCCTGTGAAAATGAGGGATATAAATGCCAATATTAGGGAACCATGGATGCTGGATGGAATTGTGAGACTAGCCAAGATGAAAAATGCAGCATACATAAGACTTAGGCGACTTAAAAGTGATGAAGCTTTGGAGGAATATCGGGAAAGTAGGAAAAATCTCAAAGCCGCAATAAAGAGGGCTAAAATGGGTCATGAAATGTCTTTGGCGAACAGGGTTAAGGAAAATCCCAAAGCCTTTTATTCGTATATCAGGAGCAAGAGGGTAACTAGAGAAAGGATTGCCCCACTCAGACAAAAGAGGGACTATATACGTGGAGTCAGAGGAAATGCGTGAGATTCGTATTGAGTTCTTTGCATTGGTATTCACCAACGAGAGGGACATGACGGATGTTGAGGTTAGGGATGGATGCTTAAACACGCTAGGTCAAGTCGGCATAAGGAAGAGTATTCTAAAACGCATTTAGGTGAACAAGTTCTCTTGTCCGGATGGGATCTATTCTAGGTTACTAAGGAAAGCGAGGGATGAAATAGGATGGGTGGGGCGGTCTTAACAGATACCTTTGCAGCATCATTGAGCACGGGTGAGGTCCCGGAGCACTGGATAATTGCTAATGTTGTCCCTTTGTTTAAGCAGGGTACCAGGAATCATCCAGGGAATTATAGACCTGTGAGCTTGACGTCAGTGGTATGCAAACTGTTGGAGTAGATACTGAGGGATAGGATCTATTCACATTTGGAAGAAAATAGACTTATCGGTGAAAGACAGCATGTTTTTCTGCAGGGAATGTCATGACTTACAAACCTAATAGAATTATTTGTGGAAGTGGCTAATTTAATTGATCAGGGAAGTCTATAGATGTCATATACATGGACTTCAGTAAGCCGTTTGATAAAGTTTCCCCATGGCAGGTAGATTGAAAAAGTGAAGTCGTATGGCGTTTCAGGGTGTACTAGCTAGATAGATAAAGAACTGGCTGGGCATCAGGAGACATAGAGTAGCGGTGGAAGGACGTGTCTCAGAATGGGGAAAGGTGACCATTAGTGTTCCGCAGCGATCGGTGCTCGGACCACTGTTGTTTGTGATATACATAAATGCTCTGAACGAAGCTATAGGTTGTCTGATTAGCAAGTTTGCAGATTGTACTAAGATTGGTGGAGCTGCAGATAGCGAGGGTGACTGTCAGAGAATATACCAAAATATAGATATATTGGAGAGTTGGGCAGAGAGATGGCCGATGGAGTTCAATCCAGGCAAATGCAAGCTGATGGCTTTTGGAAGGTCCAATTCAAGAGCGGATTCTACGGTCAATTGAATAGTCCAGGGGAAAATTAATGTACAGAGAGATCGAGGGGTTCTGGTGCATTGTACCCTGAAGGTGGCAACGCAGATCGATAGAGGTGTCAAGAAGGCATACAGCATGCTTGACTTCATCAGAAGCGGTATTGAGTACAAGAAACGGCAGGTCATGTTACACTTGTATAGGAATTTGGTTCGGCCACATTTGGAATACTGCGTGCAGTTCTGGTCGCCACATTACCAGAAGGATGTGGATGCTTTCGAGAGAGCACAGAGGAGGTTCACCCGGATGTTGCCTGGTATGGAGGGTGCTAGCTATCAAGAAGGGTTGAGTAGATTAGGATTGTTTGCGGTGCAAAGACGAAGGTTGAGGGGGGACCTGATTGACGTTAACAAAATTATGAGAGGTTTGGACAGGGTTGATAGCAAGAAGCATTTTCCAAGATTGGGCGTGTTAATTACAAGGGGTTACGATTTCAAGGTGAGAGGGGGAAAATTTAAGGGAGATGTGCGCAGAGGGAGGTGGGAGCATTGAACGCTTTGCAGCGGAGGTGGTCGAGTGCGGCACAATAGCATCATTTAAGATGCATTTAGACAGATATATGATGGGGTGGAGAACAGAGGGAAGTAGATTCTTGGAAAGTAGGCGACAGGTGTTGATAAAGGATTTGGATCGGCGCAGGTTGGGAGTGCCGAAGGCCCTGCTCCTGTGCTGTAATTTTCTTTGTTTTTCTTTCTTCTTTTTTGAATGCTTCAAATGAAGTCAGCAAACTAAATAAAGGTACACATACACCAAAGTTCTCACTACATACTTTCACAGCGCCGGATATTATTATCTGCCACCAAGTGTTGTATTTGGTCTTTCTTATGTGGGGGGAAGTTGAAATTCAGGATCATCAGGTAGACAGCCATACCCAGTATTCCTATTAAGGTCATGTGTGACAGGATGCGGACCCACAGGTTAATTTAGATGTTGGAATGCCTGGTCCCAGACATCGTCGCACCATTTGGTGTCAATTTTCATTAATGATTATTTTCATTACGCTTGTTCGTTTACTACTTTGGCTAAGGACATGTGCACTGTAGCCAGGTACGTGCGAATTTGCGGTAGCTTTCCGGACAGAAGTGTTATCTCGGTATCACATTTCTAGACTTGTGTCAGTGCGGACGTAATTTCAATTGTTTCTCTTGGACATTGGCTGGACAAGCTAAATTAAACACCCATGTTCAGTGCATCGCCACAACTCACTGGTTAGGGTCAATTTTACAAGCAGTAATCAGAGCTTCCATTATCTTTGCGGAAGACCAATATCTGCTTGATGCATCCAGGTGTGACAATTTTAAGGGTGCACGTATATGAATCCATTCTCATAGTCGCCCGCACCTGGTGTGGTGAACAGCGGTACAGAAAAACAATCTTCATTTCTTCTACCGATAATGCATTTGTAATCCACGGCTCCTGAGACCAATTTACAGTGAGGGTTCCAACGTAGCATAGGAATATGAAATTCATTGTATAAAAGCGACCAAAGCAGCATATGCAATTATGTAACAACCCGTGATCCCTGTTTTCTCTTGACCTTTCCACTAAACGCATTACGTCGCGCTCTCCACTTTAAACCACCTCTTTAGTTTTGAAAAACTGTTTTTCCTTTCCGTTGGGGGGGGGGGGGGGGCGTGGAGGCTTCTGGGGCTGATTATACGATCTCCATTTGCTTAATTCGTGTGATTGTTTCCGCTCAGGTACACAGTGTTTGTCCCGAATTCCGTGTTGAAAGAAATTGTTTTCGTGGGCATTCGCTGGTGCCACCAGTCGGATTTATTAATAAATTATAGTTTAATGGAGTTGCTTTCCATGAAGTGAGATGAGTCGGAATCCTTAGGTATTGCATGGACCGTCGGGTTTAAAAGTTATCATATGCCTCCGTGGCACAGAGTTTTAAAGATGTCAACGGCGTGTGAGGCAAACAATGCACAGTCAGCTGCTATTATACGTGCGTTGTTTGCAGGGTTCCACATCTATTAGTGCGTGTGGAGAAAGTAACGGAGAGAGTTCCATGCGATTTGTCATGAATAGATTACAGAGTTACACCGATCGAAGCTGTTGTGAAGAGAGCCATGTACGTATGGCGATGATAACTGCCAGTCACTGGGCGCCGGGTGACCAGATGTATTTCAGGATAGAGACCATGAATGGAGTGCACATTTTACAGCTACAAGCTATATTACCAGATATGATTGTGATGTATCTCAATTACTAGGAGTTGCAGAGTTGCACAGCGCGAATCTGCTTGACAATTCAGTGAACGTGGCCCTGCTGAAGCATGCTTGACGTGGAGAAAGTGTACATTGGATCGATAAAACACATTGACGACAATAATGGAGTCCGCCGCTGTGAAATGGATGAAAAGAGATGAGTAGTTGGTGGTGTTGGGGGGAGCTCTTTGTCATGACAGCCACAAGAGTGACTAACTGTTAGTTATCCCCGAATGACTGGAAATATCCACCCAAACAAAGTATGTCGGGTTTGGCACTTTAAATAGTGTAACTCCACATGTTCTCACAATTCGAGCGCTGCGATTTCAATCTATTTGAGCGGAACGTGCAGGTTGAGGTTCCGCATTATGCTGCTATTCGTGGTAGGGGTATGAGACAGCGTAATCGGACAACGTGACTAATGTGGGACGTTGACAAACTCATTAAACAAACGACGGATGCATGGATTGGTCGGAAAACGGCTATTTCGCTTTGCACAGAGATGTCTCTGTACCTGCTCTGAGGTGGGGATCTACATGCGCCTGCTTTAAATAGAGGGTATCCACTGTCAGAAAGGATCTTGTTTTGAGCGCCTTGCTCAAAGTTGTCAGGAGTCCCGTGAACAGGGGGTCGGAGGTGGCCTGATTCATTAACCGCCTGTCCTTTACTCCAGAGCATTCTTCGGCACGATCGTACACTTTGGTCTCTTTATGGGATTGGCCTGGATTGAGGGAGTGGTGTCCTGTGCCAGAAGTACGGGGGTAAGGGATCGAATTCTGGTGCAGCGGTGAGGGTCGGGTCCCGGGGTCGGGTGTCGTCAATCCGCGCCGGTGACGTAATAATGGTGAAAGATTTGTTGGGAACAAGATGCGTTCATTGGATTAACACAGTTTTCCTGGGTTTCACCACCACATTGAAAATGGAGGGATTGTCATGACATAACACGAGATAAGGTCCGGCATAGTTGCGGGCAAGAAACTATAGGGCTCCAAATTCCCGACCATTATATTATTCCCAACTTCGTACCTAACCACCAAGTGGGCCTTGCTTGGCTCTTTGCACATTTCTATTTGAAAGGCTGTGGACCGATGCGCAGCCTGACGTTCTCAAATAACGTTGTTATCTGTGCTCTCATATGTGAGCGCAGCCAGCAAACTCTGGTGTGAATAAGTTTAGCCCAGTAGTATCTGAATTACTCGCATAGTTCACCAGTAGGTTCTGGGTAGATCCGGAGAAATTTAATACGGAGTTCCATATACCAGGTAAAATGAAGGGCATGACTTTTTTCCAGGGTGGGCTGCTCTGTTGAACGATTTAACAAATCATGTATTTGAGGGTGTGGTTCATGCGGGCGCATCAAAGATAGATATATTCCTGACTTTAAAAAAACGGGATACAGTGATATTGGCGGTGGATTTGAGACCTGGAAGGAACCAGCAACTGCCTGATTGGGTGGCGGAGCAGTCTTAACGGCCTACTTATGCTTTTAATACCGATGTTGCTTTGTTTCTGGTTACACAGTCCTAATAGACTGGGGAATGCTAAATGAAAATGAAATGAAAATCGCTTATTGTCACGAGTAGGCTTCAATGAAGTTACTGTGAAAAGCCCCTCGTCGCCACATTCCGGCGCCAGTCCGGGGAGGCTGGTACGGGAATCGACCCGCTTGGTCTGCTCCTGACCCGCTTGGTCTGCTTTAAAAGCCAGCGATTTAGCCTTGTGAGCTAAACCAGCCCCTGGAGTATATGTCTGACAGAGCTTGTGTGTGGCTCTCGATGCAGGCTCTCGATCCAGGTCCATGGAGCATTTTTAACGTAAAGATTCAGAAAGGGGGCAACTTTAGTGGCAAAAGCCTGGATATGATTCCGACAGTACCCTACAAAACTCGGAAGGTGCGTCACGAACTCACGTTCTTCAGTAAGCTAGTTAGTACCACAGACTCCATTCAGTTCCTTCCAATCTCGTTCTTCCCTTGGTCACTGGTGTATCAAAGAAGAAAATTGTGGTGCCATTATTTGGGATTTATTGGGATTTTCTTCCAGGCATCATTTAGTGAGTTGGTTCGGCAGTTCGGTCAATCACTTGAGACATTATGCTTTCGTTCCTTTCTGCGGGAAGAAATCATCCACAAATTGCATCAAGCATGCTGATTCAGAAGGTCCGTCCCAGCCTTTAGCTATTCGCTGGTGAAGCATGGAGGCGGAGTTCAGGATAGCTTGTGCCAGACACTTGCAATTATACTGCTGCCCTTAGAATGTAAACGCAAATTTGTACTGGCACTGGCGGTCGAAAGAAGCCGACCAGAAGCCGTTACTGTTATCCCATAGTTTTAAATGCTTGATATGCGTCGCCAGTCTCATCATGACTTCAGGACTGGTCGCAGCTCTGGAGCGTGTGAGTGCGGTCGTTTGATTGAGCGATCTGTTGCAAAATTTAGCCTCCCTTATCCGTCCAGATATCGTACAGGACATATCGGTGAATTATCGGGGAAGCCACCGAGCCCGGGACTACTTCTTGAAGCAAACTATTAATTTGTTTGGCCGATTTCCCCTCAGCCTGGTTAGCAAGGCGGTGCTGCCTTTGCTTTTTTGCATGGGGACCATCGATAGAAACTTTTGCTTACATTCGGCCACAATCGTGTTTGTGGTATGCAAACAGCTGTCTGTTTCTTGCTTATCTTCCCTGTGCTCTTGGGCCATTTGTCTCTTCAGTGCGATTGATCCACAATTTCCAATGGTAAACATTCTGTCCACATCTTGTCCTGTGGCTTCCGAAATTGGAGATTCCTGTGTGGAAGTAAAAAGCCTCACAATCGTACTGTGCCATGTGTGACTGAGGTGGTGGGATGTGTGACGGGAGTGCGGGATACTCGTGAGTCCCTTAGGAACTCGAAGTGGCAGCCTGTTAGATCACCTTGTACCAGGCGCGGGACTACGCTATTGCATTTAATGATTCACATCTTCGTCGGTCAGGCCTGGCACCGTCACACGCGTATTTCAGTGACCATTGTACAGCCTCTGGCCTGTCGGGCAGGTTCCTCCAATGACATGGGTCGGGACCCCCCGTCTGTGCACCGTCCAATGGATTGTATTTGTTGACGGCGTGGCGCCCTGCATTCCCTGTGGCCCGCCGGGGAACAATTGTAACATCAACTATATGTGGGCGCGCATTTGGGCTGGCATCGCTGTTTTTCATGGTATCTGTGGTTCGGTAGCTGTCAGGGCACAGTGAGCGGCAGTTAATTCTGGTCTTCTGGCAGTGGTGAGCACATCGGGATGAGTATCCGACAGTATAAAGCCTCCAGTTCCCGCCCCCTCTTCATTAGGCCACCCCAGCCTGGGGTGCGAGTCTGGGCCCACCAGGATCATTTTCCCGGTGTTTGTTGGTTTGGGGCTCCCAATTTCCATTACTTAGCGTTTCCAGTTGCGTTCCACTTTCAGGATGGTCCATGACTCATTGTGGGCACCGGCGCTTGGTAAAAATGTTTCCATAATTTCGCACATCCAACAGTGATATACGCGATGAGGGTACGCACCAAATTGGATCCTTGGGTGAAGGGGGGGGGGCTCTAATTTTATTGCAATCACTAGATCGAAAACACCAAAATCACCAATCACTAAATCGAAAACACGCAGCACGGTAGCATGGTGGTTAGCATAAATGCTTCACAGCTCCAGGGTCCCAGGTTCGATTCCCGGCTGGGTCACTGTCTGTGCGGAGTGTGCACGTCCTCCCCGTGTGTGCGTGGGTTTCCTCCGGGTGCTCCGGTTTCCTCCCACAGTCCAAAGATGTGTGGGTTACGTAGATTGGCCATGCTAAATTTCCCGTAGTGTCCTAAAAAAGTAAGGTTAAGGGGGGGTTGTTGGGTTACGGGTATACGGTGGATACGTGGGTTTGAGTAGGGTGATCATTGCTCGGCACAACATCGAGGGCCGAAGGGCCTGTTCTGTGCTGTACTGTTCTATGTTCTAAATGCCAATCCGACTGGCATACGCCATGGAATGTTTTCCATTTTTCAGCAAGCTGTTATTGAGACTATTTAGGATCCTCTTTTCGTGCCCAAGACAGGTATAACAGCTGTCTTACTTTGTACATCAATTAGCCCCTCCATGTTTTACGGACTGGTAGTGCGGAATAGATTAGGGCTCTCAGATACAGCCAGATGACTTTGACGTCATCATCTTTGTCTCAGCCATTTATATTCTATATTGGGCTGTGCGTTCCCAAATGGTGCGTATTCCCACTGTGTGTTCCAATGCTTTGGTTGCCTTGGCGATGTTCATGAGTTGGGTTATAGTGTATTGGATCACGCAATGTATGTTGGTTTCTGTCTTCAGTGGTGGTAACCAGATTCATCGGTGAGTGTTGATTCGGTTCATCTGGTCAGTTCCATTGCGTGGAACACAGGTGATTGTCCCTAGTCGTTATCGGGATCACGGGGCGCATATTAGCAAGAATCCTCTTCTCACTCTAAACCTTGCTCATTTTTCCCGATTTCTATAGCAAAGGGTCTACGTTGCACCTCTTAATGTAAAGTTCCTAATTCATTTTTTCCAACCATGGGCAATTAAGCGTGGCACATGCAACTACTCTGCCCATATGTGGGTTGTGGGGGTGAAACAGTGACACAGGGCTGGGATCGAACCTGCGACCTCGGCAGCAGTGCTAACCTCATCGCCACCGGGATTCACCCTCAATACCCCTCTCGAAAGTTAGTTGAGACTTTAGCTTTGCAATCTAGCGCGGGCATTTGGAGTGATATAGTGCACGTGCTATATTGTCCTTTTACGCTTCGTGCATGACTTTCACTGCAGTTCAATGCATTTCTTTTTCAAATTCCGCTAATTGTTGCAGCATGGTATCCTTCTCACAGACAGTACGCTGTGCCTTTGGTGGGCTTTGTCAAACTACGTTCGGAACTTGTTCATGTTTATTACACTGGCTTCGTTCCTCTCTTCTCCCATAATTGTTGGTTGCGCAATGATTGTTCACCATATTTCTCTTTAATTTTGTTCATTCTTCCTTTAATACTTTTTTGTTTGCCTCTCTTCACCGTTGTTGTTCTCGGCAACAGGCGATCATAGGCACCTGGCAGATCCTGGAAGCCCTTTTACTCAGTACTAACAAAGCTAGGCAGGATAGGTGGATGAACAATATTACCGATGGAGGATGTGTCCTTGAGCTGGGATCACGATACAGGAAAACAATTTATGATTTGGGTGAGGGGCTATGTCTTCATGCAGAGTGTGGTCAGTTTGTAGAATTCGTTAGCACAGGGAGTATTTGATGCCGAAGCACAGTATTTCTTCATAGAAGCGGTTATTTACAGCACTTGGGAACAATGATCAAAAAACATGGGAAAGCAGGATTCGGCTTTTGAGTTGGATGATCATCCCTGTTCATAATGAATGATGTAGAAGTTTCAAAGGGCTCTATATGATTGTGTGGATCTCATTTTTGCTGTTTCTATGTTTTTGGTTGTTGCTCCAACTTGCCTTCGGATTCCAGATCAACACATGCCACTGAACTCACTTAGGCCAATTCTGATTTAGGAAATTTCAGGGACTCACATCCAATTAGCGCAACTGGGAATCACTTTCGGAAATGTTTGTCATGGGGTTGTGGGAACTGGTCAGGGCCAGTCTCCGCATTGGACTGAATTTCCGCCCAGCGACTTCCCCAAACGGCCTTGACCATCAGAATTCCAAATGCATAGTTTGCGCACCTTATGTTGCAGAGACCTGGTTTGTGGACAAATGTCGACCATTTGTATTGAGCAAAAGGTTGAAACAGATGTATTTTATTTGTGAGGGAAACAAATAAGAACAGAAGTATGATATATATCCAATTTCATCCGACAACACTCTTTACCGTTAAATTGCCCGAAAACCATTTCATAAGATTTCCACGATTCATCACAGTTCCCGTATTGATGGAGTCCGTTGAGCTATGTTTCCCATTCTCTGAGTCTCTCACGTCCTGTACTGAGGAGGTGAATGTCGCTGGTGTCTGCCTTTCTTCTCGCGTCAGTATTTGCCATTGAAAATTTCAACGCCATTTGAGTCTACACTGAGGTGTGTCTTTATTCCCTCCCTTCACAAGTTCCCCAAATAATTCTTGCTTTCGGCCAATGAGAACTCTGGAGTGGGTCCCAAGCACAGTGGAATAGATGACAGAATACCTGGGTCCTCTTGACAAATTAAGTTATTTACCCGTCAGTCTGGTCTCAATAAAACTCGAGAGGGATCGGTAGGTATAGTATTATTGATTTTTAAACAACTTGCAAGGCTGACCCGCTCTATCGAGATTCAGATCACATACAGTCTCCTGAAGCTCCCCGAACCGATTGAGGTCGAAGACAAAGAGATCTCTGCGCATATCATTCAAATGGCATCACGTTTCACATACAAGTCTCCCACAGGTCATCCTATACACCTTCTGACCTGACCATATTTCCTAATTGGCTCAATTTGCATTCCTCAACCCTGGGACTCTTGTTATCCAGCATCCTTTTCACCATCCTCTGCACGAGGCTCCCCTCCCCCCTTTCTGGCCATGCTTTCCTCAATTTCTTTGTTCTTTGTCTGTGACGTCACGACCATCAGACCGGCCCTATCATCTACATTACTCTAACTAATAATCCCATTTTATATCACATTAGTTTGTTCAATTCCTTACTCTGGCAGCGTCTATCTCTGGCGGGGTTGCTCGCATGTTATCTGCTGTGACATAAACTAACTGCCGGAACTCGAGGTGCCAATTTTTTGTCACGATCTGCGCAACCAAACAGCAAACGGTATGTATCAACAGAATCGATCTTCTGTTGATGCATCATTGAAAGGGAAGGTCCAGAAATGTGCTGGCAGTTTGTCTTTTTGTTGTATATGTCACTTTGTTCAATTCTGTATTTCCGCCATGTCTGTGTGTGCCTCAAACGCGTATGTGAAGATGTGTCGTATTGCTAAACTGGCCACGCTCAATTAAGCATTAACTGGAAAAACAAATGTAAAATTCTCGATTTGATCGGCCCTGGAATCCATCCACTCCCAGGTTTGCCAAACCATGTCTGTGATAGAATTATATATTTTCCAATTAGCTAAGTCCATCCACTGTTTTTGATAAGCATCACATACTTGGTGTCTTAATGTCATGCACATGGCAGTTGGCATATTCCATTATCCGTATGATATAGCACTTCAAAACATAATTAAATACCTTCAGTCCTGAGGCCGAGTGAATCACGGTGGGTTATCTTTCTGTTACGCATGGGCATCGATAAACATATGTTCATTTCAGTCTTCACATATATGTCCAAAGTACACTTGTGGAGAAAAAAAAGAGCACGGGAGGGCTTTTCCACTTGCTGGGCTGACACTTCCAGAGAATTCCTACCCACATGTCCACATACCACTCAGAATGATTACTATGTTATTCACTGTTACAAATGCCAGCACAGTAAAATATTGCGTTTGGTGCCAAGCTTGAAACACATGGACATGATTGGTCCCTAATGTATTGTGAGCCTTTAGTGAGCCTTTGTCCGACTCGAGGAAGAAACGTGCGATAACATTTTGCGAAAAACTCCTATTTATTTGATGTAACCGTAAACATCCTGCCTAACATAATATCAGATGACAGATTGTGATAGGTAGTTTACAAGAATCCAAACACTAGGGTAGAGATTGAACGGGAAAACGGTGGCACGATGTTGGCACGAATGCCTCACATCATCATACTCGCGGAACCGTTGTCTGTGTGAAGATTGTACATATTGGGGATGCACGGTAGCACAGTTGCTATCACAGTTGCCTCAAAGCTCCACCGTCCCACGTTCGATTCCCGGCTTGGGTCACTGGCTGTATGGAGACTTGGGAGTCCTCGATCACGATTCTTTTCAGGTTAATGTGCAGGTTCAGTAGGCAGTTAAGAAGGCAAAGGCAATATTAGCATTCATGTGAAGCGGACAATAATACAAGACCAGGATGTTCTTCTGAGGCTGTATAAGGCTCTGCTCACACTCAGTTTCGAGTATTGTGAGCAGTTTTGGGACCGTATCTAACGAAGTATGTGCTGGCCTTGGAATGGTCCCGACGGCGGTCCAAAATAATGATCCCTCGATTGAAGAAGTGGTCATATGAGGAACCTTTGAGGACTCTGAGTCTGTACTCGTTGTAGTTTAGAGGGATACGGGGGGATCTTATTGAAACGTACAATATATGCGAGATCCAGATAGAGTGGGCGTAGAGAGGATGTTTCCACTTGTAGGAAAAAATAGAACCAGATGATACCATCTCAGACAAAAGGGATGATCCTTCAAAACAGAGATGAAGAGAAATTTCTGCAGTCAGATGGTCTGAATCTGTGTACCTCTTTGCCGCAGAGAAATGTGGAGCCCAATTCACTGAGTGTCTTTAAAACAGAGATGGATAGGTTCTTGATTAATAAGGGTATCAGTGGTTATGAGGAGAAGGCAGTAGAAAGAGGGTGAGAAAATATCAGCCATGATGGAACGATGGAGCAGAATCGATGGGCCGAGTGGCCTAATTCTGCTCCTATGTTGTATAGTCTAATGGTCTGCTTGTGTTTCCTCTGGGGCTACTGTTTCCTCCCAGAGTCCAAAGATGTGCGGGATAGGTGTTTTGGTCATAATAAATTAATGAACACTAAGCGGTAATGGCGGAGGGAGTGATTGATTGTGGAACGCATACCAATCTACTGGGTGTTTCGTTCTGCAATGTGTTACATATCTTCACTGTTAGAATTTCACCCACTTTATTATTCAGTACCTTTGAGTGAGCATTTTAGATCACCAATGAATAAATGAGTGGGTGTCATGATTCCACGGAATTTGCTCAGACATTTTCCTTTCCGAAATTATGTTCGGAGGTGTTTTTTGTAATCGGGATTCTACCTGCAGGTTCCATCTTGGCGGCGTAGTCATTCCTACACCACCAGACCAACAATATGATACTCCCAAAACTGACAAAGATTTTTACTCACTTTCTTACGCAATGAGTCTAACTCAGACACAAAGAACCAAGAACCAAGAAAAGTACGGAACAGAAAACGATAATGCGGTCCTTCCAAAGTGCGCTGATCATGGTGCCGGTATAATCACAAGCCTTCTTCATTTCCGGAGTCTGAGTCCCTCTATTTCCATGCTATTCATTTATATGTCAAGGCAACTTCGAATGTCACTACCGTACCTGCTTTCACAACCTCCTCCGCTTTCGAGTTCCAGGCACCCACCCCCGCTCTGTCAATGTGTTACATATCTTCATTGTTATAATTTCACCCATTTCACCATTCAGTACCTTTGAGTAAGCATTTTAGATCACCTATGACTAAGTAAGTGGGCGTCACGATTCCACAGAATTTGCTGAGACATTTCCCTTTCCTATATTATGTCGGGAGGTGTTTTTGTAATCGAGATTCTCCCTGCAGCTTCCATCTTGGTGGCGTACTGACTCCTGCTCCAACAGACCAACAATATGGTACTCCCAAAACTGACAAAGATTTTTACTCACTTTCTTACGCAATGAGTCTAACTCAGACACAAAGAACCAAGAACAAAGAAAAGTATGGAACAGGAAAAAGATTAGGCGGTCCTTCGAACGTGCGCTAATCATGGTGCCTTTAAAATCGCATGCCTTCTTCATTTCCGGAGTCTAGGTCCCTCTATTTCCATGCTATTCGTGTATTTGTCAAGGCAACTTCAAATGTCCCTACCATACCTGCTTTCACAACCTCCTCCGCTTTCGAGTTCCAGGCACCCACCCCTCTCTGTGTCAATAATGTCCCTGACACATCTCTAAAACTTTTCACTCGCAACTTAAAACTATATCTACTGGTAATTTACTCATCTACCCTGGGAAATAGTTTCTGGCTATTCATTTCTTCCAAGCCTCTGAGACTCCTGTACCCTACCATCAGTTCGCCCAGCAACCTCTGTGGATTCAGCAAGAACAAAGTGAGTTTATCCAATCGATAACGATACGATCTTGTCTTGTGGATCTCTCTCCTCTTTGAGTTGATTGATGACACATTTTCTGTCAGCTTGTTTCAGGCTGCACCGATGCATTCTGCTTTACGGAAGAGCTATCTCGGCGATAAAAAGACGGAGACATAAAAAATAAAATAAAAAAGGTATTTCGTAACCCATGCTTCCATTGATGTGGCACACGGTCTGGTTTTCAGACAGGTAATAACGAGTATATTTAACATTGAGGCTCAACTCCGGTTCAAAAAAACCTGCAAGGATATTTGTCAAAAAATATGTACCTGTTTCCCTCAAGCACCATTATATCTGACCAACGAAAGTGGATTGCTCTGGTGGTCCTCCTGGGCCATACCTTCCTAGCCCCAGCCGCACCCCGCAGATTGTTAAAGTGTCATTGAAAGTGTTTCACTTCAAATTTAAGAATGTATGTGGTTCTAATACAAAACAAAATAATCCCTTTTGTTTGTGATTAGTTCTGACCCCTGCCAGTGTTTTCAACCAGGCGTTGTTTACTTCAGTCGATACGTCTATTTTTGAATTGCAAAACTATAAATGGCCCCATTAAAGCAGCCATATCGAACAGACACATGGATGAGGAGAAGATGAGGAAGGTGAGTTTCTTTCTTGTTGATTGAAAATATTCAAACAGTTAAATTTGTTGTCAATATTGATGAAGTCGCAGAAAAGTAGCATGAGCATTGAATGTCCGTAATGTATGATATGCTGGATATTATACTCCGCATAAAGTGTCACACTTCGTCCTCAGTGCAGCGGTCTGATTTCTGACTTGCAATCAATCGACTGTGATAACAAATATTTATGGAGTAAAATATGTTTTATTCGATTTTACGACACAGAACGTAAAAAGGCAAATGATGGTAAGGTCGGCAGAAAATGTTTTCACTTCGATGTGCAACATTTACACTGTGCCGTCAGTGCACCATAAACGAATTGCCAGGAGGTGAGAAAGTTCAACTCGAAATAAGATTGCTTATGAATGGGATCATGAGCAGATCAGCAATACTCACGAAGCACTGTGATATTTCTGCGAAGTAAATATTTACAGAAGATTTAATTTAAATTACCTTCATTCTACATGGTAACTTTTTTCTATTAGCCAAATTTTTACGATCCATTGAAAAATCCGTCTCCTGAAACCGTGATCATATTCGCCAATTTCTCGATATGTGCATCAGTGCCAGCCATGAGACGTAACTTGAGCCAATATTTCCTGGTATCCGCTGCGGAGGTCGTTTCAGACTGCTCGCTGGTCCCACTCGGAGGGAACCAGCAGGGAACTCCACAGCAGGATGCTGTCGACCACGCTGAGTTCCAACAATTTTGTGAATAAAGCTCTTAATTCCACTGGGTGTGAGTGTGCTGGATCCCGTCGAGCACCATGCGTTGGACACTGGCCAGCAACGTTCTTGTCATGACGATGGATTTATTTGGATGTCCGTCACAGGCAACGAGTCCATGAATTTGAAGGTTGCGATTATGTCCTCCGATGCCATTGGCGTTAGTTTACTCGTGGCGTAGTGTGTCCGGCGGAACATTTCATGCCTGGCGATGTTCAAAAACATACACAGCTACCTCCAAGAGGAGAGCCAAAAACTGAATGCGGGAGGCTGCAAGTGGTGGAATTGCCTTTTTCTCTTTGAACTACTATAATACGGTTTCTTATCTATTGGAACCCATCTACGGCGAACACACTTGTCAAAAATTATTTTTCCATGTGTGTTTTACATTTTAAAGTACTGAACACAGTTTTTTTTACAATCGAGGGGCTGTACCGCGTGGACACGTGGACAATACACCTTCCCTGCACATCTGTGTTTTGTGGAAGTATGAATAAGGAAGCGACGGGGAGAATGAACAAACTCAAAACGGGTAGTGACCTCGGGCCGGGGTCGGAGCCGGGTCTCTAGCGCCTTGTGGCAGCAGTGCTAACCGCTCTGCCACCATCCACGCTAATTATTCACCAACCCTTTATTATTTGGTTTGTTTGTACTCCTCGCAACTAAAATAGTTCCGATCCTTCACGCTTCAGACGCACTTTCGCGCAGCAGGTGGAGGCCTGCTGCCTCGAACTGAGGAATATTTTCTAGATTCTTCAGTGTCTCTCAATTGGAGGCACAGGTCAATCATGTAGTTTGCCACCTGTGGTAATCCATGGAGGATATTTTCCATCACTCTGTGGAATACGGCACATGCTGAAGAGACGCGGAATGGCAGCCTGGTGGACTCATACAATCTGCTTGCCATGTTAATGGTCAGATATTTGCATGATGAGGGTTCCAAGCCTCATTGCAGATAATGTTGAAATTTGTGACTGTGCTTTCTGCACTGAGCCTTGGATATGGATCCTCAGACCTGGGCAACGGGTAAGAATCCAGATGGGACGCTCGGTTAATGGCGAGTTCTACATTTCCACTCAGCTGATGGAACCGCCAGGCAAAATTCGGGCCAAACGTTTACTACCAGTGGTAAATTCGGGAACTGAGCCCAATATTCCTCAGGGACATCTGAGCCAATCTGGACACACGCGCGGCTGATGAAGGCGGAAACCCCATGGTCAGGGGTCACATTCCGTCAATACCCCGAAACGAGAAATGCAGACCATTACTTTGATAGGCGACACCTGTGCTGCCGAAATGTAGTAAAGGCGTTTTACTTCCTCCGGCTCATCATCGACGAAATGACGAAATGTGTCCACCCGCAGGATGGTCCACAGAGTGGTGGAGGCTGGTGCATGCAATTTCATGCTGACACTTGCTCCCCTGTACCGACTCCCTCTAGTGCCGGCGCATTAGAAGCAAGGAAACAGAAACTGGCGAGTGTTTGCAAATCGTTCAGCAATTCCATTACAAGTTCACGCAGGAGTTAGCATTCCGTGAAGATATGTAAGTCGCGTACAATTATGGGTAGTTTCTGCTCAAAATGTTTGCTGACCAACGTAACAAGCTCGAAAAATTGACAGATCTCATATAAGTCACCGAAAAGCTAAACTTTAAAAAAAATTGTTTTGATTATTTTTTCTACCAAAATGTTTACATAACAAAAAAATGAACGAATAATATTGAACAAAACAAGGTGGCTGCTATCATTATACAAAACGGAAATTTGATTATATATACAGTTCCCACCACCTGAACCCCTATTCCCCCAACCCCCCCCCCCCACCCAACCCGTTGCTGCTGCTGCTGACACTTCGCTGCTCCCCCAGAAAATGAAGGAAAAGTTGCCACCGCTGGGAGATCCCCATCAAGAACCCTCTCATGGCAATCTTTATTCGCTCCAGGCGGAGGAACCCAGCCATATCACTAACCCAGGTATCCACGCTCAGGTGTTTCGAGTCCCCCCCACATTAACTAGATCCTTCTCCGGGGTACCAAGGAGGCAAAGGCCAACAGTTCGGCCTCTTTCACTTCCTGCAGTCCCGGATCCTCCGTCACCACAAAGATCGCTATTGTTGGACCCGGCTTCACCGGCGTATCCAAAATCCTGGACATGGCACTCACAATGCTCTGCCTGATTTATTTAAGCTCCGGGCATGCACAAAACATATTGACATGCTTCGTTGGACTCCTGCACAGCTCCCGCACCAGTCCTCTACCCTCAAAAAATTGCTCATTCTCGCCGTCGTCATTTGAGCTCAGCGCACCACCTTAAACTGAATTAAACTGAGTCTGCCACATCATGCAGACAAAGTCACTCTGCCCAGGGCATCAGCCCACAGGCGCTCCTCTTGCATCTCGCCTAGCTCCTCCTCCCACTTGCCATGCAGCTCCTCCACTGAGGCTTCCTCTGAGTCTCCACCTGTTTTTGCGAAAGTGCCGAACCTGGAGGTATCTGAAAACATTACCCGGGGGGAGGCAGATGTTATCCTCCAGTGCCTGCACGCTGGGGAATGTCCCATTTTTAAACAGGTTCCCCAATGCTGCCTGCCCTACAGCTGCATTGAAACACCCCGTCTATCCTTCCCGTAGCAAATCTATGGTTGTTCCGTATCGGGGTCCAAACTGAGCACCCCCCCCTTATTCCTGTGTCTTCTACACTGACCCCATACCCTCAGTGCCGCCGACACCATCGGGCTTCTGGTTAATCGTGCCGGCGAGAACAGCAGCGATGCCGCAACTAGTGCCACTAGACTGGTGCCTTTGCATGACGCCGGCTCTTGCAGCCCCCATGCCGGACCCTCCGCCATTACCCATTTCCTAATAATGGCTGCATTAGCCGCCCAATAGTAGCTGCAGAAGTTCGGCAGTACTAAACATCCCCCCTCCCTTCTCCCCTGCCCGGCTACGCTCCAAGAATAGTCTTTTGACTCACGGGGTATCATTTGCCCACTCAAACCCCGTGATAAGCCTGTTCACCCGCTTGGAAAAGGGTTTGGGGATGAAAACGGGGAGGAACTGAAAGACGAACAGGAATCTGGGAAGAACCGTCACCTTCCCAGTCTGCACTCTTCCAAAAAGGGAAAAAGGGAGCATGTCCCACCTTTTAAAGTCTCCCACCATCTGTTTTACAAGCCGAGATAAATTGAGCCTGTGTAGGGCATCCCAGTTCCTCGCCACCTGTATACCTAAGTATCGAAAGCTCCTCTCCACTCTCTTGAGCGGGAGCTACCCCGGTCTCTCCTCCTGACACATAGCGTGAATTACAAACAGCTCACTTTTTCCCACGGTCAACTTGTCCCACGATAAGCTCCCAAAGTCCCCCAGGATCCGTATCCCTTCCCCGATCACGTCTAGCGGGTCCGAAATATACAACAGCTGGTCATCCACGCAGAGGGAATCCCGGTGTCCCCCCCCCCCCTCACAAACCAGTCCCTCCAGTTCCTTGAAGTCCTAAGCGCCATGGCCAACGGCTCAATTGACAGGGCAAATAGTAACGGGTAAAGGGGGCACCCCTGCCTCGTCCCTCAGTGCAACCTGAAATATTCAGACTGCAGCCGGTTCGTGGACGCACTTGCTGCGGGGTCTGGTACAGTAGCCTGAACCAGATGTGAATCTCTCCCCGAATCCAAACCTACCTAACACTTCCCACAGGCACTCCCACTCCACCCTGTCAAATGCCTTCTCCGCATCAATTGCAGCCTCTATTTCTGCGTACCCTCCCTCCAAGAGATTCACAATAATATTCAGGAGGCTCCTCACTTTTGTGGGCAGTTGCCTGTCCTTGACGAAACTCGTCTGGTCCTCCTCGATGACTCCCGGGGCACAGTCCTCCATTCTGGTGGCCAGAATTTTTGCAAGCAATTTAGCTGCTATATTCAGGAGCGATATTGGTCTGGAGGACCCACACTGAAGCGGATCATTCTTCTTCTTCAAGATGAGCGAGATCAATGTCTGCGACATCGTTAAGGGGAGAGTTCCTCTGTCCTTTGCCTCGTCAAAGGTTCGTAGTAGGAGTGGGCGCAGTAGCACCAACAAACTCTTATAAACTTCTACAGCGAAGCCATCCGGAACTGGGGCCTTGCCCGTCTGCATACTTGCCTGTCCCTTAGGTCCCTCCTCCAACTCAATCGGAGCCCACAGTGCCTCCACCCGCTCCGAGACCACCCTTGGAACCCTCAATTAATCCATAAATTGCTTCACCCCTTCCCTTCCCCTCGGGGGTTCTGACTCGTATAGCATCCCATAAAACTCCTTGAAGACTTCATTGATCCTCTCTGGGCTACACACCGTGTTACTTTCCTGATCCCTCACTCCCTGAATTCCCTGGCCGGGTCCCTCCTGCGAAATTGGTGTGCCAGCATCTTACTGGCTTTCTCCCCGTACGCGTAGACTGCCCCTTTCACTTTCCTCAACTGTGCCTCCGCCTTCCACTTGGTCAGCAAATCAAACTCTGCCTGTAATCTCCGGCGCTCATTAAGCAGCACCCCCTCGGCGGCCTACGCATACTTCCTCTGTACCCTAAGTATCTCTCCCAACGTCATCTCCATTTCCGCCCTCTCCCTCTTCTCTCTGTGGCACCTAATAGGGATTAAGGCCACCCTGATGACCGTCTTCATAGCCTATCAAACTGATGCCACTGTTAACTCTCCTGTGTCATTCGTTACCAGTAACAGGTCAACCCAATGTAGGCATGGTCCCAGACTTCAATGGCCGAATACTCAACCCCCTCCACCCTCGGGATTAACGCCCTGCTGAACAGGTAAAAGTCAGTTCACGAGTATACTTTATGGACATGGGAGACAAAGGAAAACTCATTCGTCCTAGGCCACGCTAATCTCCAAGGGTTCACATCCCCCATCTGATCCAGGACCGCCCAGAGGGTCTTTCCGGACCTGTGCTTAGACCGTTCCAATGCCCGTTCCAAGACAGTATTGAAGTCCCGTCCCGTCCCCCGCCACCGCCCCCCCCCCCCCACCCCCAATAATCAAGTTACTTGTCTACAAGTCCGGGATTTTAACCAACATGCGTCTCATGAATTCCACATCATCCCAGCTCGAGGCATACACGTGCACGAACAACACCCGGGCCCCCTGTAGCTCACCATTCACCATAATGTATCTGCCCCCTTGTCTGCCACGATGCTTTCTGCCTCAAACGCCACCCGTTTACAAACCAGAATTTAATTTTTTTTTAGATTATCCAATTCATTTTTCCAATTAAGGGGCAATTTAGCGTGGCCAATCCACCTAACCTGCACATCTTTGGGTTGTTGGGGCGAAACCCACGCAAACACTGGGAGAATGTGCAAACTCCACACGGACAGTGGCCCAGAGCCGGGATCGAACCTGGAAACCTCGACGCCGTGAGGCAACAGGGCTAACCCACTGTGCCACCATGCTACCCTTACTAACCAGAATTGCCACTCCTCTGGTCTTTGAGTCTAGCCCCGAGTGGAACACCTGGCCCACCGAACACCTCCTTAACCTCGTCTGGTCAGCGGGTTTTAAGTGTGTCTCCTGCAGCACAGCCCCTTTAGATGCGAGAACACGCAGGACATCTTGACCGGCCCATTCAGGGCACTCACATTCCACGTGTTCAGCCTGGACGTGGGTTAACACCCACCCCCATCCGGCCGAATAACCATCTTCCTTTTTCGGACAGCCACGTAAGCAGCAACCCTACCCCCCATCCGCAGTCCTCCGCTCCCACAACCCCTGCCAAGGACCCGCTTAGAACTGATTACCCCATTGCCCTTCTGTATGTAAGCTGATCCATGCTTTCCCTGGCGGTTCCCGCCTTTATCTCCAAACTTACTATTGTCCCCTCCTTCGAGCCCCAACCCCCCTCCCCCATAGTGTAAGAGAGCAAGTTCCATCCGGATCCATTCCTTGCGCCGGACACCATAACCCGGGCGTTGCCCCACCCCTGAAACAGAAACAAGAAAAGAAAAGCAAAGAAACTTAAATGCTACAAACAATCTTACACCAGGCGAACACCCGATTACACATCTCGGCCAGTGCGTATCACCCACGTGCAGCTGCCCCTTTGTTCAAGTCGAGCTTTTCATGCCTAATAAATCTCAACACCTCATCCAGAGTATCAAAATAATGGTGCCTGTCTTGGTACGTTATTAAAGTCTCGCCGGATGCAGGAGCACGAACGTCACCCCTTTGTTGTGGAGGACCGCCTTAGCCCCGTTGAAAAACGCACGCCTCCTCGCCAGTTCAGTTTCCAAGTCCTGGTATATGCGAATCTCGCCGTTCTCCCACTTTATGCTCCGTTTCCTTTTTGCCCAACGCAGGGCACGCTCCCTTTCTGTAAAGCGGTGGAACCTTATCAACATCGCCATCAATGGTTCGCTCGCCGTCTGCATCATGGCGTGGACACTATGTGCCCAGTCCACATCCAAGGTCTGCGGGAAGGCCCCGTGCCCATCAGCATCCTGAGCATTGCAGGCATATACGTGCTGACGTCCGTGTCCTCCGCACCTTCAGGGTGGCCCAGGATCTGCAGGTTGTTATTCCGAGACGTATATTCGAGGTTATCCAGCCTCTCCTGACATCTCTTCTCTGGAGCCTCGTGCGCCTCCACACTGACCGCCAGGCCTAGGATCTCGTCCTCATTCTCAGAAATCTTCCTCAGTGCCATCTTTCCCGTAGAGGCCTTCATATTGGCCAGGTTCTCCGTTTTTAGTTCTGCGAAGCAGCTCCTTAAAAGTCCTGTTGCTCTCTGGCCCACTGGGTCCACCTTGCCCATCTGCACAGGTCGCCATTTTGTCCTCTCGGACCCGCTGTGTCTTCTTTCCCGCAATTGCTCAATTGAAGGCCCCTCCATACAGCACCGGGCTGGGGGGGGGGGGGGGGAGGAACCTCCCAAGCGTCTGTTCCCACGCCGGTATCCGCTCTTCAAGTACCGCTGCCGCACCGTTTAACTGCCCGAAACCCCGACCCCGGCTACAGCTGCCGTGTATGGACGTAAATTGTCATGGTCGCTACCGGAAGTCCGCTAAACATTTGATGATGCTGCAAGTCTCTTCTCCCAAACGGCGTGGCGCGTTACCATGTGACTTTCGACCCCCACCCCCCAACTATGTTATTCAGATGCAAACAATGCCTCCTGGAGATCTAAAACTTCAACATATCTTCAAAACTTGAACCTTCGAAAAGAAAGCCTTCTCGATGACTTGGCAAATTAATAAGACAAGTGGATGCAGTGTTTTTTTTCTTGTCTCTTTGAAAGAGTTATGCGGACGAATGAGCTGGGAGTGGCCCGTGCATTTGTAAAACTGTTGCAAAATTCCGGACAAGGAAACAAAATCTATTTGTTGATGGGAATGTATTTTCATGCCGACAATACACGATAATCACATGGAATTCAATTTGCTAGCCCAAAACTGTAATGCATGTGCATCTGACTATTGCAGGGATCTTTGCAAGGTAAAAGCACATAATAGTTTATTGGAGACGAAATATCCTTGTGAGCAGAACGGATGAAAGCAATGACGTCATAGTGTAAGGTTAAGGAGGTCACGAGGAAACGCCTGTACAGTTTATATCTTATCATTGTCCTCGTTGGTCAAATTATCATTGAATTATCATAGAATTTACAGTGCAGAAGGAGGCCATTCGGGCCATCGAGACTGCACCAGCTCTTGGAATGAGCACCCTACCCGAGGTCAACACCTCCTCCCTAAAGCCATAACCCAGTAACACCACCCAACACTAATGGCAATTTTGGACACTAAGGGCAATTTTTTCATGCCCAATCCACCTAACCTGCACATCTTTGGCCTGTGGGAGGAAACCGGAGGACCCGGAGGACACCCACGCATACACGGGGAGGATGTGCAGACTCCGCACAGACAGTGACCCACGCCAGGATTCGAACCTGGGACCCTGCTATCCAAAATGCTACCGTGCTGTCCCTTGCTATCCAAAATGCTACCGTGCATGTCTTTATGAGAGAAACATTTCAATAAGAAATCACGTTCGTTCAAATAGACCAATGAGAGAGTCCATTATAATGATCTTGTCAGAAATAAATATGGAATAGGTAACTTCAAATGAACATAAGATTCTACTGAACATTTCCCCTGCTGACTCTGATTGGCTTCCGGACCAATTTGGGCAGCTTTGCCATAGCATTTTCAATTGCAAACTTTCTGTAAACATTCTTCTGGTTTCAGAATAATCTTAGAGTTTGGATTTCGATTGTCCTTTCAGAGATTTCAATATCATAGAACAAACATAGAACAAACAGTGCAGAAGGAGCCCATTCGGACCATCGAGTCCACACCGACCCACTTAAGTCCTCACTTGCACCCAATCCCCGTAACCCAACAAACCCTCCTAACCTTTTAGGTCACTAAGGGCAATTTATCATGGCACAATCCACACGTCTTCGGGCTGTGGGAGGAAGACGGGGCACCCGGAGAAAACCCACGCAGACACGGGGAGAACGTGCAGACACTGCACAGACAGTGACCCAGCGGGGAATCGAAAATGGGACCCTGGCGCTGTGAAGCCACAGTGCTACCCATTTGTGCTACCGTGCTATCCCTGGGTCTATTCACGCAAGAAATCGATTAATTTTGATTTATTTTTTAAAATTCCTCAAAACGTATAACCTGCATGGGACACGTGTCATGAATTAATAATAGATGCGGGACTTCCACGGTCGATTGCTCCTCTTCAACAAATAAAAGTACATATTGTTGATTACGCTTTTAATTATTCATACCCTTTTAAAATGTCCTGTTAAGTCGGAACTCCGTTGGTTTCAGGAATGTTTAGTGTTGTATATCTTCTTTCTTGCCAGTGCTCATAAGATGTTGATTGTGCTTTGCCAACTCAGATGTGAAGCACCTAGGCACTTTTTAACAATTCACAGAACTTAGATGAAATTAGTTATTAATCGGAGGTGTATTTTCTGCTGCGTTGTCGGTCTATTTCTAAGTTTATAATTGATCAGAATGAGCAGATATACAAAGCAGGTTGCGAGCATAAAAAGTTTCAAGCGATATAACCGTAACATTCCATGCAAAATATCAATTTGTTGTGTCCAAAATGTCTTCCATCTTGCGTTTGCTTGGGATAAGCCAGGTTACGTTAACTTATATGGGCTTTACCTTCTTCATCAGAGCTTTTTGCGTGTCAAAAACATAAGTATCTACAGAATCTCGTTGACTTTCCATGTTCAGATGTGGGAGTGATCACTGAAACAATTTGTGTCGATTAAAATTGTTTATAATGATGCCATCTCGAAAATCTTTACACTGTGCATTTGTATTTTGCTGTCTTCTTTCAAGTCAACTGAACATGAGCGGTGCTGCAAAGGCCTGTCTTCGATGACCATCCGTAATTGCTCTTGTGAACGTGCCATCTTGTACGGCTGTAGTCAATGTCGTTGTGTTCCTGCTCGCCGCACCTTGTGATTACAGACAGAATTGAAGACTCGCTGTCAGGTTTAAATTGTAAGAAGTCTTACAACACCAGGTTAAAGTCCAACAGGTTTGTTTCAAACACGAGCTTTCGGAGCACGGCTCCTTCTTCAGGTGAATGGAAAGGCTTGTTCCAGAAATGTTTATATAGACACAGTCAGAGATGCCACGGAATGCGAGCACCTGCAGGCAATCAAATCATCAAAGATGCAGAGAGAGAGGTAACTCCAGGTTAAAGAGGTGTGAATTGTCCCAAGCCAGTTCAGTCGGTAGGCCTCTGCAAGTCCAGGCTTGTTGGTGGGGGCCGAATGTAATGCGACATGAATCCCAGATCCCGGTTGAGTCCGCATTCATGCGTGCGGAACTTAGCTATAAGTTTTTGCTCAGCAATTTTGCGTTGTCGCGTCTCCTGAAGGCCTCCTTGTAGAATGCTGACCCGGAGATCAGAGGCTGAATGTCCCCTAGACTCGACATGTATGCTCAAGCCGTCAGAAGTCGTGTCAATGCCAGATTCATCACTCGCAATCACAAGGCAGCCTCAAACGTCACCCAAGCACAACGCAACGCCATCCGCACTCTCAAGACCAACCGCAACATCGTCATCAAACCAGCAGACAAAGGAGGGGCCACCGCCATACTGAACAGAACAGACTACTGCAAAGAAGTATACCGACAACTCGACAACCAGGAACACTACAGGCAGTTACCCGCAGATCCAACCAAGGAACACATCCGCCAACTCAGCAGATTGATCAAGACCTTAGATCCAGACCTTCAGAACACCCTACGTGCTCTCATCCCACGTAATCCCCGCATTGGAGATCTCTACTGCCTCCCGAAAATACACAAGGCCAACACACCAGGCCGTCCTATCGTTTCAGGCAATGGGACCCTGTGTGAGAACCTCTCTGGCCACATCGAGGGCATCTTGAAACCCATCGTACAAGGTACACCCAGCTTCTGTTGCGACACGACGGACTTCCTACAGAAACTCAGCACCCATGGACCAGTTGAACCAGGAACATTCCTCGTCACAATGGATGTCTCGGCACTCTACACCAGCATCCCCCATGACGACGGCATTGCTGCAACAGCCTCAGTCCTCAACACCGACAACTGCCAATCTCCAGACGCAATTCTGCAACTCATCCGTTTCATTCTAGACCACAACGTCTTCACCTTCGACAACAAATTCTTCATCCAGACGCACGGAACAGCCATGGGGACCAAATTTGCACCTCAATATGCCAACATCTTCATGCACAAGTTTGAACAGGACTTCCTCACCACACAGGACTTTCAACCGATGCTATACACCAGATACATCGATGACATTTTTTTCCTTTGGACCCACGGCGAGACATCACTGAAACGACTACACGATGACATCAATAAGTTCCATCCCACCATCAAACTCACCATGGACTATTCTCCAAATTCAGTTCCATTCTTGGACACACTCGTCTCCATCAAGGACGGTCACCTCAGCACCTCGCTTTACCGCAAGCCCACAGATAATCTCACGATGCTCCACTTCTCCAGCTTTTACCCGAAACACATTAAAGAAGCCATCCCCTATGGACAAGCCCTCCGTATACACAGGATCTGCTCAGACAAGGAGGAGCGCAACAGACACCTACAGATGCTGAAAGATGCCCTCGTACGAACGGGATATGGCGCTCGACTCATTGATCGACAGTTCCACCGCGCCACAGCAAAAAACCGCACCGACCTCCTCAGAAGACAAACACGGGACACCACTGACAGAGTACCCTTCGTCGTCCAGTACTTTCCTGGGGCGGAGAAACTACGACATCTTCTTCGCAGCCTCCAACACATCATCAGCGAGGATGGACATCTTACCAAGGTCATCCCCACACCCCCACTACTGGCCTTCAAACAACCGTGCAACCTCAAACAAACCATTGTTTGCAGCAAATTACCCAGCCTTCAGAACAGCAACCACAACACCACAAAACCCTGCCAGGGTAATCTCTGCAAGACATGCCAGATCATCGACATGGACACCACCATTACACGTGGAAACACCACCCACCAGGTACGCGGCGCATACTCGTGCGACTCGACCAATGTAGTCTACCTCATACGCTGCAGGAAAGGATGTCCCGAAGCGTGGTACATTGGCGAGACCATGCAGACACTGCGACAACGAATAAACGGGCATCGTGCGACTATCAACAGGCAGGACTGTTCCCTTCCAGTTGGGGAACACTTCAGCAGTCAAGGACATTCAGCCTCTGATCTCCGGGTCAGCATTCTACAAGGAGGCCTTCAGGAGACGCGACAACGCAAAATTGCTGAGCAAAAACTTATAGCTAAGTTCCGCACGCATGAATGCGGACTCAACCGGGATCTGGGATTCATGTCGCATTACATTCGGCCCCCACCAACAAGCCTGGACTTGCAGAGGCCTACCGACTGAACTGGCTTGGGACAATTCACACCTCTTTAACCTGGAGTTACCTCTCTCTCTGCATCTTTGATGATTTGATTGCCTGCAGGTGCTCGCATTCCGGGGCATCTCAGACTGTGTCTATATAAACATTTCTGGAACAAGCCTTTCCATTCACCTGAAGAAGGAGCCGTGCTCCGAAAGCTCGTGTTTGAAACAAACCTGTTGGACTTTAACCTGGTGTTGTAAGACTTCTTACTGTGCTCACCCCAGTCCAACGCCGGCATCTCCACATCAGGTTTAAATTGAACAGCTATTTTTTCTCTAAGATTTCACCAGATCTACAGCTATGTGATTATTTAAACAGTTACATAGAATCACGGCTCAAATCTGAGTATTCTCGGCCTGAGTATTCTCAGGCAAGATCTCACATCATGGGTTCTTTATCGGCAGGCCAGGATTGAAGAATTGGTGTCCTGCGTCTGAGGTACGGGGTCAGGGACAGAATTATGTTTCAGGGGTGAGGGACAGCTCCAATGGACGGGGATGATCAATCCGCGCTAGCGACGTGATAATGGTGGAAACTTTCTTGGGAACCAAATGCCTTCATTGGACTCACATAGTACGATACAACTTTCCTGGGTTCCAACGACACATTGGAAATGGGGGGATTGTCTTGATATGACACTAGATAAGGTCCGTCATATTTGCGGGACAATAAACTACTGGGCTACAAATTCCTGACCATTATCTTTTTCCAAACTTCGTACCTTACCGCCAAGTGGGCCTTTCTTGACTCTTTGCACTTGACTAATTTAAAGGCTGTGGCTCGCTGCACAGTCTAACGTTGTCGAATAACGCATTTACCTGTGCTAGCATATGTTAGGTCAGCAAACAAACAATGGTGTTAATAAATGTAGCCGACCAATGGCTCAATTCCTCGCACAGTTCACCCAGTGATTAGAAGGTGTTGGGTCGGTACGGATAAATTGAATACCGAGTTCCATATTACCAGTAAAACGAAGGGCATGACTTTATTCCAAGCCGGGCTGCTCAGTTGAATGGTTTAACAAATCATGTTTTGAGGGTGTTGTTCTTCCAGGCGCATCAGAGATAGATGTATTTCTGATTTTAAAAACGGTTAATATGATTTTGGGAACAGGTAGGTTGGTGGATGTGGGACCTGGAAGATACCATCAATTATCTGATCGGATGGTGGAGCAGGCTTAACGGCCTAATTCTGCTCTTAATTCCGATGTTGCGTTGTTTCTGCTCACACAATCCTACTGGACTGGGGGCTGCTGAAAACTACGCAAATGCTTTTTTACGTGAAAAACGCCTGGCCTGCTGCATTGCCTGTGCAGTGAAGTGAGTGATCTGGACTGAGTCGTTGGACGGGAAGGAGGTATAGAGAATAGAACATGGAACATTACAACGCATGACAGGCCCTTCGGCCCTCGATGTTGCGCCGCTATTCCTTTATCTTCTATATGTTTAACCAATAACCACTTGAATGCCCTTAGTGTTGGCGAGTCCACTACTGTTGCAGACAGGGCATTCCGCGCGTTTACTACTCCCTGAGTAAAGAACCTATCTCTGACATCTGTCCTGTATCTATCTCCCCTCAATTTGAAGCTATGTCCCCTAGTGCTAGACATTACCATCCGAGGAAAAAGGCTCTCACTGTCCACCCTATCCAATCCTCTGATTATCTTGTATGCCTCAATTAAGTCAACTCTTAACCTTCTCTCTAACGAAAACAGCCTCATGTCCCTCAGCCTTCCCTCATAAGATCTTCCCTCCATACCAGGCAACATTGGCAAATCTCATCTGCGCCGTTTACAATGCATCCACATCTTTCCTATAATGCGGCGAACAGAATTGCATGCGCTACTCCAATTTCGGCCGCACCAGAGTTTTGTACAGCTACGTATTTGGATAACGAGATCTCTGTTCTCATCCACACTACCAAGAATCTTACCATTAGCCCAGTACTCTGTCTTCCTGTTATTCCTTCCAAAATGAATCACCTCACACTTTGCATTAAACACCATTTGCCGCCTCTCAGCCCAGCTCTGCAGCTTATCTATGTACCTATGTATCTTGTAACATCCTTCCGCACTGTCCACAACTCCACCAACTTTAGTGCAAATTTACTCACCCATCCTATTACGCCCTCCTCCAGGTCATTTATAAAAATGACAAACAGCAGTGGCCCCAAATCAGATCCTTATGGTACACGGCAAGTAACTGAACTCCAGTCTGAAAATTTGTCATCAACCACCACACTTTGTCTACTTCCAGCTAGTCAATTTCTGATCCAAACTGCTAAATCACCCTGAATCCAATGCCTTCGTATTTTCTGAAATAGCCTACCGTGAGGAACCTTATCAAACTCTTTACTGAAATCCATATAGAGCACATCAACTGCATTACTCTCATCCACCTGTTTGGTCACCTTCTCCAAGAAGTCAATAAGGTTTATGATGCACGACCTAACGTTCACAAAACCGTGTTGACTATCTCTAATCAAGTTATTCAATTCCAGATGATTATACATAATATCTCTTATTAACCTTTCCAAGACTTTACCCACAACAGAAGTAAGATTTACTAGTCTATAGTTACCGGGATTGTCTCTACTCCCCTTCTTGAACAACGGGACAACATTTGCTATCCTCCAGTCTTCTGGCACTATTCCTGTAGACAACGATGATTTCACGTTCAAAGCCAAAGGCTCGGCAATCACCTCCGTAGCTTCCCGGAGAATCCTATAATAAATCCCATCCGTCTCAGGCGACTTGTCTATTTTCACCTCCTCCTTCTTAACTCCAAGCCCTTCTAGTCTATTAGTCTGTATCTCAATATTCTGCTCTACAACATTTTCTTTTTCCTGCGTGAATACTGACGCAACATATTCATTTAGCAACTATCCTATCTCCTCGGACTCCACACACAACTTCCCACTACTGTCCTTGACTGTCCCTACTCTTACCCTAGTCATTCTGTTATTCCTGACATATCAACAGAAAGCTTTAGGATTTTCCCTGATCCTACCTGCCAAAGTCTACATATATCCCCTCCAGGCTCTTCTCATCTCTCTCTTGAGGTCCTTCCTAGCTAACCTGTAACTCCCGAGCGCTCGAACTGAACCTGCACGTCTCCTCTTTACATAAGCCTCCTTCTGCCTTTTGACAAGTCTTTCAACAACTTTAATAAACCACGGTTCCCTCGCTCGACCATGGTAGAGCATGGACGATAATTAAATAAATTTGAATTAAAAGTGATTAGATTGGAAACTGAGAGAGAATAAAGGGAAGAGAGAACAGATAGAAAGTTTTACAAAGGTGCTGAGAGTTTCAGCTTGCATCGCTGGAAAAGGGCGGAAAGCTATCACAACATATCAAAACTATGCTTAGTTTTATTCAGGTTGCACCAAATTAGAAGACAAGAAATGGAAACGTACTTTAGGGCTTTAGAAAAAAACTGCAGCACTGTGGATTGGCTGAAAGATTAGTGGCTATTCCCCTTGCAGGTGGGGGAATAGGATGTTTATGGGTCATTTGCAGAGCAGCAATCAAGGGATTATGATACGGTCAAAAAGGCTATTCGAGACGCATACGAGCTGGTTCCTGAAGCATATAAGTAAAACAATTCGGAACTTGAGGAGACATCCCTCACAGACGAACGCAGAATTTGAAAGAGGTTATCAGAATTGTTTTTCCAGATGGGTGTGAGCATTGGGAATACAGACCAGGCACTGAGAGTGATGCTCTCTTCGAAGTGTTCTGGAATTCCTTACTTACGATGTGCAGAATACGTATTGATGAGTAACGGCTGCAATCAGATAGAAAAGCAGCAAATATGGCTAACAATAATAAGGTAATCCATAAATTTGACAATCTGTTCATTCACCCCAGTATTCACGCAAGAAAAATAAAATAGACAGGAAGTGGGATATTTAGTGGAAGCACTTAGCCATGGTAGGGAATGAAACGTTGAAAAGGTCCAGAAATATACGCCTCTTGGAATAAATAAAATTTCTGCTGGTAGAATGAAGAATTAGACACCTCGGTGCCACCAGTGTACCAAGCTGGAACAAGTCCGGACAACCTGTTTGAAGTTGCAATGAAGGTACTTTGTGCGTGCAGAGGTAGGATGCTGACAAGGGGCAAATACTGCGCTGCTAAACGCGAGAATTAGATGGACTGAGGATAACAAAAGTGAGCAATGCTCTGGAAGAAGATGCGAGAAATCCCATGATTCAGTGATATGCCGGAATTGTGTCTAAAGTGAAAGCCATCCTATTTTCTTCGATAGATGCCGTCAAAACGATTAGAATTTTAAGAATCAGGGGCGCTAATCAAACCATTGTACTTGAGAAGGATTTGTTTTCCTGCAGAGAGCTCAGTGAAAGCGGCGGCACATGGAAATGTGTCGGATGGAAGTTATACCCCACTTCAAACGCATAAAGTACAGTTGGAGTGCAATTTGTTTCAGAAACGAGAGGCAGTTGGATGTTGAAGGAATTCCCAGCACCAAGAGTCCACCTACTTTTGAGGAGCGAATTAGTGGGAGTGAACCACGCAGCTTTACCCATGGGTGCAGAGTTGCGAAGGAAGTACTGAGGTTTGCACCAGCGATGCAACTCAGAAAGGTGGGCACCCAGCAGCTATTAAAACTCATTGGTGGCATAGTTGGCCATCAAGTCCTGACGCCCGTTAAGGAGAAGTTGCATGGAAGAACCTGTGGCTGTTGTGCAATAACCGGGCCTGGTAAAACGCACAACATTTGTCAGGTCAGTGAAGTTCCATACTCAGAGTCGAAGGAAGGTGATGATGTAGGCTGTAGTTCCGAAGAATCTCATGAGGTAAATTTTATGAGCAAAGCGAAAGTGTATGTCAAGTTTAGCTGTGCTGGGAGGACAGAACATTCAGTGGGAATTGTTGTTGGAGTCCAAGACAGAATGTGAGGCAGGTGGAGTTGAAGAGAAAAGACAGACAGTGTTTCATGAGGGATAGGAAAAAGGGCCTGTAGTGAAAGTATCAAAAGACCGCCGAAGACTGCATCTGAAAGCAGGCGGGGGCACTAGGTGAACAAGTGTTGTTGGCTTTTAACCTGTTAAAGCAGTAAAGCCACATCTGTCTCGACTAAATTCAGGGAAGCCGGCTCTGTTCGACATTAAGGATCAATGCACGTTGAACAGTTTGTTGAAAGAAGAAACACCGCTGTGATCCAGGAAACGCAGAGAAGTATGTGAGAGATCAACGGCACGAATATCTGCAGCCCAGCCTTGACAACTTCCAAATGTTAACTTCTTGTCTTGGTAGAGTTTTTAAAAAACTGTAACGCCAGCTTTTGCTTTCAAATATTTAATTCCCAGATCTTGATGTTGAGACTGCATGTGTTTACTGGAAATTGCAATTTGATAGCAAGTGTTGTGTAATCGATTTGACTGTTGTATCTTTATTCATGTCGAAACTGGACATACGAGTTGTATAATTTCTTGACCTTGGACGTTTACGTCCGGATATTGTGTGTCTTGCATACCACTTAATGTAACGTCCGTGATCAAACGGTTCATTCTCGCATCAGTGCAGGCACATAAAGAACGTGTTATACATGCTGTGTACCAGAGAATTGAGAACCCCCCCCACACCCCAGAAGCCCACCCCTCCGTACCCGCCAATATCGCAAACTGCGGCTAGATGTAGCAAAGTAAAATTCCACGTATGCACTGTGTAGCATCGTACAGTGACGTCGTTTTTATCGATTGCCTCGCAACCAATCGCCTCCTCTGGAATTTTGGAACTAATCCAGCTTTCGACTGTGATTTGTGGAACACTTCAGATGACTCGGGGAGTAGACAGCAACTTACACTTCATATCTGTTCTGCTTATATCTCGTCAGCAAATATAATTATGTTTAAAAGATCTCTTTCCAAGCAAGGATTGTGAAGGTAACCGCTGATTTAAGGGCTACAAACCGTCTGCACCTGTTACTGAGAAAATCTAAGATGCAGCTCATTCTAACAGCTGACATACCTCTCAGTTATTAGTTTTGTTTGGGGGACAAAGCTGAAGAAGGCTTTAAGTTACCTTTGTACAGATGTCGGTGACTTTCCAGAGGAATTCCTGTAATCTGCAGGTGTTGGGGTTCAGGCGAAGTCATATATGGGGACACCCAAATGAACAAATGGGTTTTAACACATCGCAATCCATGAAGATGAATGCCCAAAAAGAAAAAAACCGTAGCTGCGAAGATTCCCATCAGTTTTCCAGCTTGCTCCCCATTATTTTTGTCTTCCCACTTCGCCACATATTTTTTTCAGTTTTGTGTGTTTTGTTGGAGGATGGGAATGTGTAGTGTGTAACTGGATTAACAGACAGTTGTTCTATTGGCACCATGATGGGTTACTCTCTTGTTCATGTTTCACGTTCAACTATGGTGCTTGTAAGTTATTGGAGCAGTCAAATTTCAGGGATTTTAGGGAAACATGGAAATTGCTTGATAAATCACCAATTTTCGGCATACGGCATATGGGGCTATAATTGGCCGCGCACTTGCCCGTGGTATGGTAAGAAAAGGCATTTGAGACAAACCGACGGTATCTTCCATCTTCTAGGCCAGAATGAAGCAGTCTAAAATGACAAAGCAGGAGTGGGAAAGAAACAATACGTCTATAGGCAATTGGTATGGATAATTATATTATTTGTTGCAAAAAATGCTAGCTCAGAAAAACAAGATACAGTTTAAGGCAAATCTAGAAAATTATCGAAATTTCGGAACTCATGCGCAGACAGTCTGTCCTTCCAGAAAAAAGCAAAGCAGATTTAATGTGAAACCCAACTCTTAATGTGACGTTAACGTGCAAATTCAACGTTTAATTCGCAACTGATGATATTGTTTGATATGTCTCATATAAAAATTCTAATAAGCAACTAAAATGAACAAATTCAACCTGTAAAACTAAAACAGTTGTGGATGACCGGAAAAGAGCATTTCAATAACATAGATAAAAAACGAAATACGGCTCTAATGTTGAAATTGAACGACAGAGGCACAACATCCTGGATTTCCTATGGTGCACAACAAGGTCATTCCGCCGATCGAGTCTGCATCGACCCTCTGATAGAGCACCATCCTACAATGGCCTAACCTCCCGTCCTTCCCCCGGAATCCTCCCTCGGGGCAATTTAGCATAGCCAAAATACCCATCCGCCATATATTTAGACTATGAGAGGAAGCCGGGACAACCGGAGTAAACCCACGCAGACACATAAAGAAAGTGCGAAGTTGACTCAGACGGCCACCCGAGGCCAAACTGTACACGGTCTCTGGCGCTGTGAAGCAGCAGTGGTAGTTTCTGTACCACCGTGACGCCCACTATTGGCATGAACCTTATAGATTATAGTGATTGAGGGAGGAAAGAGTCAGGCGACTTAGTTTTAGGTTTTCTCTGCAGTGCATGTTGCTGATTCTACCCATTGCCACCACTATTCCTTGATGATGAGTGTCTTCGCTCCTTGTCCAAACGCATACTGATCAAGCGACATCTCTGTTCTGGATGGTGTCTCGCTTCTTTAGGATTGTTGAAATTACATATATTTCACGTTTTAGTTATTTGGGTATTCATTTAAGTTCCCCTGTGACTGAATAATTGATTGCCAAAACTCCGCTGAGTTTCTCAGATTCTGTTCATGTTCAACGATTTATTTCAATGTACAATTACGCTCGGAATTCACTTGCAATATTTCATCATTGGCAATTCATTTATTCCTCATCCATCACGCCAAAAATGTGTTTTTCTTCAGCCCCGACAAAGATGTTTTCCCGCGTTCTGACTGAGAAGAAACACATATTATCAAAAATGCGCTCATACCCTATGCCTTTAAGAGTGTGACGCAAATATTTGTTCATAGGTTAAATGAGAACTATATTACATTCAGGTTTAAGGCAATTTTCCATGTTCTGAGATCCATTGGGAAATTCCCAATCATCTTTGAATACCTACTGCCCTTAAGGTATTGAGATCTGAGCAATAAAACAGAATAGCTCAATGCTCTTCTCACCCATCTGAGAGATATTGCACAGTGAGCCTTAGCCTCGAAGTCGATAAATTTACTTGCATTGCTTAACTTGTACACTTCTAATTTCTCTGTCTCGAGCCCAATGATATTTCCGTGTGATCTGTGATCGATTCAGACCTTTCTTGCAGTCTATTAATCCAAGCTTCATTGTCGATTGCCCACGTATCCATGTCCCAAATTTGCTTCTGTAAATTGGTCATCACCTCTGATTAAATAAATGTGAGTCACGAATCCACTGAATTTGCTTAGATCACGTTACTTTCCTGTATTATGTTGCGAGGTGATTTTTTTTTTTACATCGGGATTCTGCCTATGCCTTTCATCTTCGTGGCGTACACGAAGATGAAAGGCATCTTCTCCAAGAGTCTAATAATATGATATTCTCAAAACTGAGAAAGTCTCTTTGCACTTTTTTACGCAATGAGTCTAAATTAGACTCAAAGAGCCAAGAATAAAGGACAGTACCGAACATGAAAACTATTTTTCGGTCCTCCCAACGTGCGCTGATGATGGGGCCTGCATAATCTTAAGCCTTCTACTTTACCGGAGTCTGGGTCCCTCTATTTCCATCCTATTCATGTATATGTCAAGACAACCGTTAATTGTCACTATCATACCTGCTTCCACAACCTCCTCCTATATCGAGTTCCAGGCACTCACACCACTCCGTGTCAGTGATGTCCCTCATAATATCCTCCAAAACTTTCCCCACGGAACTGACACCTATATCCACTGGTAATATCCTCATCCATCCTGGGAAAAGGCTTCTGACTATGTATTCTTTCCACCCCGCAGATAGTTAAAGTGTCTTGCTTGTTTCACTTTATATTTCAGAATGTATGTGGCTCTAATACAAAACAAGAAAATCCGTTTTGTTTGTGATTAGTTCTGACCTCTGCCAGTCTTTTCAGCCAGGCGTTATTCCCTGTAGTCGATACGTCTATTTTTTAAATTGCAAAATGTTAAATTTCCCCATGAAAGCAGCCGTAACGAACAAGCGCACTGGGAGAAGATTTGTTCGTTGAGTTACTTTTTTGTTGCTTCAAAACATTCAAACAGTTAAATTGAGTTGCCAATATTGATGACGTCGCAAAAAAGAAGCATGATGACCGAATGCCCGGAATGTACGATATGTGGGATGTTATACACGACATGAAATGCCACACTCTGTCCTCAATGCAGCGGTCTGATATCTAATTTGCAGTCAAGAGTCGGGGTTATTAAATATCTATTGAAAAAATTATGTTTTATTCTATTTTATGACACAGAACTGAAAAAGAAATGATGGTAAGGGTGGCAGTAATTGTTTTTCCTTCGCAACATTTAAACTATGGCACCAGTGCTGAACAAACAAATTGCCAGGAGGTGAGAAAGTTCAGCTCGATATGAGATTGGTTATGAATAGGATAATGATCAGATCAACAATACTGGCGAAGGACTGTAATCTTTCTACTTCCAGAAAAGTAAGTACTTTCAGAAGATTTGATTTAAATGATGTGCATTCTTAATGGTACCGTCTTTCAATTTGCCACATTGTTACGATCCATCCAGAAATTCGTCATCTTAATTTTCAGACACAGCCATAATGATTTATTAAATGCCACGATGTATTTGCTTCAATAGAAATGTTTCTTTTTCAATGGAGCAAACGATTGGAAGCTTTTGGTGCTCCTGAATCCGTTTATATGTTCGCCAATTTCTCGATATCTGCATCTGAGCAGTCCACAAGATGTAACTTGGTCAGAGGTTTGCATTTTGGAAACACCCGGGTATCAGCTGCACAGGTGATTTAAGATTGTTCACTGGTCTCACTCGGCCGTAACCAGTCGGAAACTCCACATCAGGATGCTATCGACCACGCTGAGATCCAACAATGTTGTGGATAAATACCTTAATTCCTCTGGGTGTGCAGGGAGAACTACTATAATAGAGTTTATCTGTTTGAACCTAACTCCGGCCAACACATGTGACAAACATTACATTTCATATGTGTTTTAAAATTTAAAGTACTGAACACAGTTTTTACAATAAAGTGGCCAGACCGCATGGCCAATACACCTCCGCTGCACATCTTTGGTTTGTGGAACTTAGAACCATGGAGATACGGGAAGAATAAACACATCAAAAATGGATAGTGACCTCGGGCCGGGGTCGATCGCGGGTCCCCCAACCCTTGTGGCAGCAGTGGTAACCACACTGCCACCGTCCACGCTAATTATTCACCAATACTTTATTATCTGCTGGGTGCAGCCTGTGCTTGTACACCCCTTAGCTAAAATAGACCCGATCCTTTACGTGGTAGATGCACTTTTCGTGTCCCATGTAGGCGCCTGCTGCCTCGAACCAAGGAATATTTTCAAGGTTCTGCAGGAGCTCTCGATCAGAAGAACAGTTAGACTCCTACCTGTGACAATCAACGGAGGAGAATTTCCATTACTCTGTGGAATATGTCACAAGCTTGAGAGACGCCGAATGGCAGCGTGGTAGACTCATACAACCTCCTTTGCCTGTTTATGGTCACATATTTCCGTGATGAGTGCTCCAAGAATAATTGAAGATAAGGGTGCCCCATATTGAGCTTGGTGAATGCCCTTTTCCACTGAGCTTTGTATATGGATCCTCAAACCTGGGCAATGGGTACTAATCCAGGTCTGGCAGTCGGTTAGTGGTGAGTTAATTATTTGCACTCAGCTGATGGAACCAGGCTTCATTACCGGCACGACAGACGCAGCCAATCCGCAATGTGGACCGGGTGGATGACTCCCAACTTCAACAAATTGTCCAGCCCTGATTCGACATTGGTTCCAACCAATAGGATAACGTGACATGCACAAAATTAGCATTAATGGGCCCGTGCGTCCTCTGGTATATCAGCAGAGCACGCCCCCCCCCCCCATTACCCCCCCACTCCCCCCCCCCCCCGTCGCCGCCATGGTACCGATCCGATCATGGACTGTCGCCGGCCAATGTGCCCATACCACTTCCGTCCGCCAGGACACTTCGTCATGGGGCAGCACGGTGGCGCAGTGGTGGCACTGCAGTCTCACGGCGCCGTGGTCCCAAGTTCTTTCACCGCTCTGAGTCACTCTCCATGTGGAGTTTGCACATCCTCCCCGTGTTTGCTTGGGTTTCAGCCCCACAACTGAAAGATGTGCAGTCTAGGTGGATTGCATGTGCAAAATTGCCCCTTAACTGGAAAAAATGAATTGGGTATTCTAAATTTAAAAAAAAATACATTGTCATAATTCTTGAGAGTCCATCTGGAGGCGGTTCAGCAAATCCCCTCGCAGCAAATTTTGGCCCGGCATTTTTACCAATACAAGTGGTAAGTTCGGAAACTGAGCCCCATATTCCTCAGGGTCTTCTGAGCCAATCTGGAAGTAGGTGCGCAAGCTGATGTCAGAAACCGCATCTCCGGCGTCACTCTCCGTCAATATATGGAAAACAATGATGCGGATCACTACTTGGAAAGGCGACACCTGTTCAGCATAAATGCAGCAAAGGCGTGTTTTCCTCCTCCGGCTCGTCATCGACGAAATGACGAAATGTGTCTACCCTCTGGCGTGGTCACCGGAATGGTGGAGGGGGGGGGGGGGGGGGCGGTGCATGCAATTTATTTCTGATAATTTCCCCTCCCCCTCCTCACTCCCTCTCGGACCGGCGCATTCACCAGTGTCACTGATGAGCGGAAAGTGAAGTCTTCTTCTGGAGGAAACCGAAAACGGAGATCGTTTGCAAATCGTCCAGAAAATCCGTTACACGTTCACGCAGGTGTTAGCATTCCTTGTAGATACGTAACCGGCGAACAATTATGGATAGATTCGGCTCAAAATGCTTGCTGTCCAGCGTAACATGTCGGAAATCTGGCGGGTCTCAGATACGTTAAAAAAAACTAAACATTTGATCATGCTCACCCAAACGGTGTGGAGCGTAACCATCTGTGTGTTGAACTCCGACTATGTTATTCAAATGAAACAATTGCCTCCTCGAGCTCCAATTTATTCTTGACTCCAGTGTAAAGTCTCAGACATGCGACCATTCTGCATCAATAAATGTGGAAATATTTTGATTTATTGCCTTTTCTATTTTCACCTCCTGTTCCCTGAAGGAGGTCTACGCAAGGAACTCACCCACATACGCATATTTACACACCCAGCAGGCATATGATCGGTCGATACACGTATAACATCATGCAACTGGCACCAGACTGTTTCCTCTTGAGTGAATCGAATCGTTAGAAAGCTTAACAACTGAAGCGGGTTTAAAGAGTCAGTGTTCATTATTGTGAGGAAGAATATTCTGCGAAAAAAATGTCATGGGTCCCGTTTTCACGGCAGGAACAAGGACGCCTAGAGTAATTAAGCGGAGGAAGAAAGGAGGCTTTTAGGTGCAACAGCGATTGGTTATTGTAGCCATTATTCTGAGGACTGATTGAGCAGAAATAAAAGGTCAAGTATGAGGCCTCCCGGGAAATACATGGTAATTTCATTGCGCAGCTGCCGATTTGTTGTCCAGTTATAGAAAGTGACTCGTGATATGTTATAACAAATGTTCACGGTTACATTTATTTAAAATAAAACATATAAACTTCCATAAAGGTTTCTTGATCCCTCTGATATGTCTTGTACCACAAAACATAGATTAATGTCTCTATTAAATCACTTAGAAAGGATCAAATGTTGAAAGTGTGGCTGACTGGAGGAAGATGCTTTTTTGAAAAAGTCATCGGAACTTTTTCTGTTGCAACGGACAGGCATTTTTCGAAAATGGAGACCTCATCATATGAAATAGACAAAGGCTGGTTTGTGAGGTAGCATGAAAGTAGCGAGATTGGGGCAGCATAGTTGCGCAGTGGTTAGCGCTGCATCCTCTATGCGCCGAGGAGCAGAGTTAGACCCTAGCCCCGGTTCAATGTCCGTGTGGCGTTTGCATATCGCCATGCCCGTGTTTGCGAAGGTCTCACCCCAATAACCCAAGAATGCGCAGAGTATGTCGATTGACCATGCTAAATTGCCCATTAATTGGTAAAGATTATTGGGCACTTTAAATCAATCAGTAAAAAAGCGGGAAAATGCGAAATGGAGATGATTGAGAATTTCTGAATTCCAACAAGAAGGATACTGTGGAAATAGCACTGGCAACTACCCATGCGTATGGGGTTATCACTATTTTATCCCTTTGAATGTGCATTCATTTCCTGGATTTGGGCACGCTGACTGGACCAGAATGCATTGTCTCAGTCTACTTATAAATTATTCGTGCCTATCTCTCGTCTTGAAATGCAAGAGTCTGAGAAATGCATTGATGAGCCAGTAGCTTTCCGAAGGTAGTTTCAAGTTTTTGACCCGAATACATTCAACGGGCTGTGATATTATTTTGCCCTTCATTGGGCAGCACGGTAGCACAAGTGGATAGCACTGTGGCTTCACAGAACCACAGTCGCAGCTTTGATTCCCCGGTGGGTCACTGTCTGTGTGGAGTCTGCATGTTCTCCAGGTGTGTGCGTGGGTTTCTTCCGGGTGCCCCGATTTCCTCGCACAGTCCAAAGACGTGCATGTTCGGCGGATTGGTCATGCTAAATTGCCCTCAGCACCAATATAGGAGGTGTTATTGGGTGACGGGAAAGCTGGAAGTGAGGGCTGAATGTGTCGGTGCATATTCGATGGGGCGAATGGCCTCCTTCTGCATTTTATGTTCTATGTTGACGGGAACACCGTCTTGGTGGACGTGTTTCCAATTAAATACTGCCTTGGCCCTCCTCTACTGTAGCGGTTTTGGCATTGATGCGTCTGTTGCAGGACCCTTTGTGGTCCCGTGCAGTGCATGCTGATGATGGAATACATTGCTACCAATGGTCTATGTTGGTGGACGTATTGACTGTTTGTAGTAAGGACTCGTTAATCAATTTGACTTTTTTGTCGATTGTGTAAAACATCTACATTGTTGTTAAAACTGATAACAGTTTCCGTTTCAGCTAACTGAGTGTTGATTTAAGTTCACCTGTAACTCAATTCCAAGCAACTCACTCAAATTGTAATCATTTTCGATGGTCCGTTCGAAGGTGGGACGTTTTTCTTCCTACTCCATCCCGTCAAAAAATTGATTTCCTCAAACCGTTGTGACACTGTTGCTCACATTATTTCGCAATGACTGTAAATCAGAAAAATGTTAGCTCGACTTGGTTGATACCAGTTTTTCCATCTGTCTCTTCCAGACTGTACATGGTACGTTACGCCTTATAACAGAGCGATTCCTGAATTATTCAGACGTAAAGAATCTATAGGCATATTTCCAAACATTTCTTGTCTTCATATTTTCCAAAAAAAGCAAGTCGATCTCCGCAATAAAACAGAATACTTGAATAATCTCTTCAACAGTCTGGTGAAGACCGTCCCTCAATTGACATTTAAAGTGTCCTGCTTTATTTAACTTTAAATTTCTCATTTTTGTAGCTCTAATTCGAAAAGCTGTTTCATTTTGTGTGTGATTATTTCGTACCTGTTTGCCAGCAAGAGAAGCGTGGCGTTATTAATTATCGCATACTCGTCAACAACATTGCTTCAAAACTGCAAAATTCTGCAAGTAAGCCTTCTTTGAAAGAAAGTATTGGAAATTGGGAGAAAAAGAAGACGGATTTTTTTTGGTTTCTTTCAAACAATTATGCTGACGAAGGGCTGAAAGTGGCCATTGAAGTTTTCAAACTTGTTGCAAGATTAGGAACAACGGAAAGTAAATCTATTTGTTGATAGTAAAGCAATTTCATGCCGACAAGTGCAGGATAATCACGTGGAATTCAATTTTTAAGTTCAGAACTGGTATGCATGTGCATACGAATAATGCAGACAGCCATGCAAGGAAAAAACACAAAACAGTTTAAGGGGACGAAGTAAGCTTGTGAACAGAACGGAATAAATGAATGACGTCATAGGGTAAGGTCAAGGATTTCACGAGGAAACACTTGCGCAGTTTAAGTCTTGTCATGGTCCTCGTCCTCCTGGGTCAAATAATTTCTTTGTGACATGAATATTTCCATCAGACATCTTATTCGTTCAAATGGACCAATGAGAGAGGCTGATATAATGACTTTGTTTGAAAAACATATGGAATACGTAAATTTAAATGAACATAAGATTCAACTGAACATTTTCCCTGCTGACTCTGATTCCAGATCAATTTGGACAGCCTTTCTACAGCACTTTCAATTGTAAACTTTCGTAAACATCCTTTTGGTTCAAGAATAATCTTCGAGTTTGGATTTCGGTTGTTCTTGCAGAGATTTGCATATCCCTGGCTCCATTCACGCAACAAATCTATTAATTTTGAATTCATTTTTCAAATTGGTCAAGACGTATAACTTGTATAGAAGACGTATAATTAATGAATAATTATGCTGGTCTTCCATTAACTAGTTCTACTCCTCAACGAATAAAAGTACATATAGTTGACTATGCTTTTAAATATTGCTACCCTTTTCAAATGTCCTGTTTAATCGTAACCACATTGGTTTCACGAATGGTTAATGTTGCATATCTTCCTTCTTGCCATTTCTCGTAAGATGTAGATTGTGCTTTGCCAGGTCAGATGTGAAGCACCGTGGCACGTTTTAACAATTCTCAGCATTAGGATGAAATTAATTCTCAAACGGAGGGGTATGTCTTTGTTCCTTTGTTGCTCTATTTCTAAGCTTATGATAGACCAATATGAGCAGATAGACAAGACAGGTTGCGAACATAATTCGTTTCAAGCAATATAACGATCACATTCCATGCGAAAGTTCAATTTCCTGTTTCCGAATTGTCTTATATCCTACATTTGCCTGGGATAAGCAATTTTACATTATCTTATGTGGGTTTTAATTTCTACATCAGAGCTTTTTACGTGTCAAAAAGGTAAACATCTACACAACCTCCATGTGCAGACGTGGGAGTGCTCGCTGACACAATTTGTGACGATTAAAATTGTTCATCATGATGCCACCTCCAAAACCTTTCCACTGTGCACTTCTATTTTGCTCTCATCTTTGTACTCATTTTATTTACAGAAGGTGAGCCTCGCTACATAGGCCTGTCATCGATGACCATCCGTAATTGCTCTTGCGAAGTTGCCTTCTTGGACTGCTGTAGTCCATGTCGTTGTATCGCTGTTAGCCGCGCATTGTGATTACAGACAGAATTGAATACTCGCTGCCAGGTTCAAATTCAGCATCTATTATTTATCTAAGATTTGTTGATTGACATAACTTTCAAGAATCACGGCTCGATTCAAGTATATGTTCGAATAGGGAGGGCTTGGTCAGATTCACTGTGAGCGTCTCTGAAATTGACGTCTGCCCGTAAGACGTTTAATCCCAAGTAATCGTTGTTGTAATCTTGGGAGTCCTAAATGTTATACTGTTCAAGTTCAAGCTCAAGATGAAATTCGAGGTTTTCCTTGAGAAAGAGAGAGGGTCTTATATGAATGCTTCACAACAATATTTCGAATTGTCCGTCAAATGCCCAGCTGGAAGTCGCCGTTTTGTCTGCTCCCAGAAATTCATTCCTGCAAAGAGAAATTTATTCTTAACTTATTCTTAACTTATCAATCAAGCTTCATGATCCAATGCCTTTTTCCTCATTTAACATCATGCTTGTCGGCTCATATTGATCATTGTCCTCGTTAACAAACAATGTGGTTTGGTTACGCACAATGTACTATTAGAGAGAATTCTCACCCTGCGATTGTGAAGACCGGGCAATATATTTCTAAGGCAGAATAGTGAGTGTTTTTGAATGTAGCTCCTATGTTGTGACGTTCCAATTCGTCTGCTTTGCTTGTCTATCCAGATGGTAATCGTCAAGCGTTTGAAAGTGGCTGAATCAGGAGCATCTGTGACGTTCCGAGTACATCATCAATGTTTCACAATATGCGGCTAATGTGTGGCGGTGGTTGAGGGAGTGAATGTTTGTTGGAAGGGGTGCAAATCAAAGCGGCCTTCCCATTCCTGAATGTTCTCGAGTATCCTGAGTGTTTTGATGCTGCACTCGTCCATGTAATTTGGGAACATTCCGTCACATTCCTGGCTTGTGCATTCTCCTTTGTGCGCGGAAGAGGTAAGTTACATGCCGCAGGATTCCTATCCTTTAATGAATGGGTTGGGTAGCAGTGCATCTGCTGAGAGGGAGTCATAACTGAAGGGGAAATAATAGAGAACATAAATAAGATAACATCATCACCCTCAGGCAGAGCAAAAGAGGTGACAACTGTGAGAGGGATGTGGTCAATGGAGGACTGAGTGTATTGTACCTTAATTCACGGAGTGTACGGAACAAGGTAAATAAGCTTGTTGCTCACATTAAAATTGGCCGGTACCATGCTGTGGACCTCACAGAGACGTGATTGAAAGGCGACCAGGTCTGGGATCTAAATATACAAGGCTATGTGTCGTATCGAAAGGACAGGCGGATGGGCAAAGGTGGAGGGATGTAATTGTTTGTAAGGAAACAAGTTAAATCGATAGCAAGGAACGATGGAGGGTCAGAAGGCATACATTCTCTCTGGGTAGAGTTGAGGAATCGCAAAGGGAAGAAGTCCCTCGTGTGAGTTGAGTGCAGACCCCCGAGCAGAAGTCAGGATGTGGTGCAGAAAATAAACCAGATGATATAAAAGCATGTAAAAAAGGCAATATCACAATAATCATGAGGGACTTCAATATGCACATGGACTGGGAAAATAAGCTTGGTAGTGGATCCCAAAAAAACGAATTTCTTCATTATTTTAATAGTTTTTTGCTGAAACGTGTGGTGGAGCCCACAAGAGGCAGGGAATTGTGGATTGGATGATGTGTAATGAGGCAGAATTGATTAGTGATCTTAAGGAGAAGGAGCCCTTAGTGAGCAGTGATCACAATTTGGCAGAATTTACCCTGCAGTTTCATAGGGAGATTTTGGAATCAGATGTAACGGTATTACGAGTAAATAATAGTAACTACAAAGACACGAGGGAGGAGCTGGTCAGAGTTGATTGATTAAGGAGACATTGGAACAGCAATGGTAGAAGCTTTGGGGAGCTATTCTGGCAACACAGCAGAAATACATCCGAAGGAGGAGGTGACATGCTAAAGGGAGGAAAAGGCATTACGAGGGAAATCAAGGGCAGCAAAAAAGCAAAATAAAAAACATGTAAAGTGGCGAGGTGAGTGAGAAGCCAGAGGATCGGAAATCCTTTAAAAGATTCCAGATCTCAACGAAAGAAGCAATACGTGGAAGGAAGATGAAATATGTGTGCAAGCTAGCTGGCAATCGAAAAGAAGATATGGAGTGTTTTTTTTTCAATATATAAAAGGTAGGCTAATGATGAATGTGGTTTGAGGTGCCTTGTGTGGATTGGGCTTGCATGGAAGAGGCCTCTTGCGTGGAGATATGCCGAAGGGCGTTGATTACGGCACATCTTCCGTTTTCTGCGGCGAAACTCTTGAGCCGTCCGTTGGTAGTGTAATCATTAATAATTTGGAAGCAGTTTAGAGAACATTTTGGGCTGGAGGACATGTCTTTATTGTAACAAATCTGAAATAAATAGGTTTTCACCGTGAAAGCTGGACGCAATGTTCAGAATTTGAATGAGAATCGGGGGAAGACAGGTTGAGATTTTCAGGGATTCATCTCTAAAAGGCAGGTGAGCGAGTCTACAGGAGATGGAGGAGCAATTTCAACACCCGAGGGAGAGAGCATTCAGTGAGGATATTTATTCGTGAAGACATATCCTCGTAACTCCAGTTACTGAGACCCGCATTGCTGGCATGCGCACAATAACGGCATGAGATAGAACAAGGGAAGTTCGCCGATATGTATGAGAGGTTTCTGGAAATGAGGGAACCATTATTAGACGAGGTGAGGTGGAAGTCGGAATTAGAGCTGGACCGAGAGCTAGGGGGAGAGGTGTGGAGTGACATGGTGCATAGAGTTAACTTTACCTCCTCCTGCGTTAGGCTGAGCATAACATAATTTAAAGTTGTGCATACTTTACCCATAATTGAGACGCAAATGAACGCGTTCTTCCCTGGGTGGAGGACACGGGTGAACGCGGCGAACCACTGACACATGTTCTGTTCCTGCCGAAAGTTAGTTGGGTTCTGGGTCTCTATTTGTGTTGATCATATCAGTGATCGTTGGGTTCCGCTGGAGCCATGCCCGCTGGTGGCGACCTTTGCGGTGTCAGAGTCCCTGGAGCACATTGAAGGGTGGAGGAATGCTGTTCCTCCTTGGTGGCTCGGAGGCGTGTTATGTTTGGATGGAGGGCGGCGGTGCCACCCACGGTCACGCACTTGTTGTGTGGCCTGGCAGAATTTCTGCAATTGGAAAAGATGAAACATACACTGTGCATCTCATTCATCACTTTCTTAAAGGACCTGTTCGTGGCCAGCAGTGAGGGCCATGAAGCTGGAAGTTAAAGAGGGGGGCATAAAGGATTGAGGATAGTGGGACTGAGGGGAATAGGGAATTTAGGATGATCGCTGTTAATTTGTGAAGATAAAATAACGATTAGTTGGCATGATATAGCTAAGCATTTGTATGTCAGAATTCGATATTTGTTGTAAAATATATTAAAATTGCGAGTGAACCCTATACTTCTCTCAGCATTTACAATTTTGCTTGTCGTTTAATTGAAGGAAAACCTCGGGATTTGATTGAAGCTTCCTCCACGAGTCAGGAAAGACGGGGATTGTTGCATGAGGAACAGAAAAATGTAGACAGAGTGAAAGTACGAAAGGGGCTTCGAAGAATATGTAGGGAAGGGCGACGGGGCACTACGTCAACTTCCAGTGATGCGGAGCTTTCACCTATTTTACCGTTAAATCCACATGCGGCTCAACTAAAGCCACAGAGAGTGGATGATTTAGAGATTGAGAATCAAAATGCGTTTGACATTGTGCAGAAACAAGCAGCCCATTTGTTATCGACGGAGCGCCAAGGAAAGTTTTAGAGGTCGGCCGCACGAATCTCTGCTGGATTCCCCGGACCTCTTCGAACAGTCAATTGATTGCAGCTGTGGAGACGTTAATAACATAAAACGCAAGCTATTTCTGTCGGAGTTTGTATTCCAATTTCTTGATATACAAACTGTATATATTTCCTGGAAAAATAATGTGATTTGAAGTACTTTGTCCTCTCTTTAACAGTTACATTTTTACTCGTCTCAAATTCGGATATAAAAGTTATGTGTGGGTGTTGCGTATATTGCATACCTCATCATAAAACGTCCGCCTTAACGTTTCATTCTTTTAGAAGCGGAGGTATGTAAGCACACTCTTTTAAACCTGTTTCTGTTCCTTGTGCCCTTTTGAAACCTTGGCTGTTTTTTTGTTAGCTGTTTTCTTGATGGCAGTTTTTGAACTGGAGAATGTGGACACTCCTACCTCCTCCACTCCAAGTTGCTACTTGAACTGACCAAGTTGATTTCCCGTCCCTGCACTGTGCTCTGTCGCATAGTCCAGTGATGTCGTTTTAGTGGACGTAGCTAGCAGCCAGTCGTCTCATTTGACATTCTGCGACGTATCCTGCTCTGGACTTTGATTGCTGGAGCGTTCAGAAGATTCTGGAACAAAAGAACAAGCTATGTTATGTGATTTCTGGTTAGATCTCGCCATCAGCCAAAGGTATGTTTGCATACTCTTCCTGTGCAGTCAGGAATGTGACGGTAACCCCTCATTGAAAGGCTTCAAGCAGTCTCCAGCCAATCATGTGAAAACCTAGAAAGCAGCTGATTCCAGCAGCTGGGCATTGGTCTCAGGTTTTAGTTTCTTTTGGGAACAGAGTTGAAGAAGGCGTTGAGTTCTCTCTGTACAAGTGGAGGTGAGTCGCAGAACAATTCCTGCAACTCCCGTGATCTAAGTGAAGGCGGATATGGGTTCACGAAAATCAACTGCCGGTTTGCAACACCTCGCAATCTAAGATGATCACTGCTTACAAAGACGAAAATATCAGCAGGAAAAATTCTTATCACTCCATACGTTTAATCCCCATTATTTTGTTTCTTCCCCGTTCACGCTGTGTGTGTTTCTGCATTGTGCGTATGTACGTCGAGCGTGGGAAGGTATAATACTTTTCATAAAAAACCATTTCAACAAAGAACAACAACAAAATACTTAAACCTCAATATCAGCATCATGTAACATTATTCAAAGCTACAAAGAACTGCAACAAATATCGTTTAACCTCTATAACAGTAGGAAGTAGGAACATGATTCAAAGTTACATATGTACATTCTCACACACTTTACTTCAATCCCAAGGCATCTGCCTTTATAAATGCCTCCGTACCTCCATCGTCTTCAAATAAAAACCTCTAGAGTTGTAGGTTTCATTTAGCTTTGCTGCATACAACACTCCAAACCACACCCCACTGTCGTACAATGCCGCGTTCACTCACCAGAAGCCGCTCCTCGTTTTGCCACTGCCACCATCAAGTCCTGATAGATACGAACCTTGGCACCAGACCATCGCACCTCCCGCTCCTTCTTTGCCCAGTTCAATCACATCTCCTTCATGTATATCATTCAAAACAGATAACCACTGCTCGTGGCTTCTCGTCCAACTTACGATTTTGGCTCAACTACCGATGAACTTGGTCCAATTCATGCCGAGCTGTTCTTCTTCCTCCACCACTGTCGGACTCCGGCACTCCACCCCATCGGGCAGGCCCACAATCCTTAAATATTTTCAGTTCGAGCGGATCTCCATACCCCCAGGCTGTGTTCCAACTCCTTTTTGGCCTCAATCACACTCCGCAGCTCATCTTCCATCGAAGTGAGCAGATGGCTGTGCCGCGAGATGGCCTTCTAGACTCCAATCATCTTCTCACTCTGTTCCCTCACCTCAGCCGATGTCATTCCAACAGCTATCTTCACCGGGGCAATTGCCCCCTCCTTCAACGCCTTCAGTGCCACTGACATCTCCTTTCTCAACATCTGCATATGCGTTGCAAACTGTTTTCTGAGCTCCAGAGTCACCTCCTCAGCCATCGTCTCTGATGTAAGCAGTTCGGCTCCACCAATGGCCCGGACACCACCGTCTTGTCAGCCCCCGGGCTGGTTCACACACTCCATGGTGAGCTCCTATACTCTCCCTTATTCCATGTTGTCTTACTTTGATTTTTGAACATCTGTAACCTCTTCGTCGCTCACATTCCTTCATGCATTGCCCCCAGGACTGGGCATTACAAATTCTCATAAGAAGAAAAAAAGTACGCCTCAAGTAGTAGCTACGTAACGTGTGACAATAGCACGGGAGGACAGTGGGTAGCACTGGTGCTTCACAGCTCCAGGGTCAGAGGATCGATTCCAGGCTTGTGTCTGTGCGGAGTCTGCACATTCTCCCCGTGTCTGCCTGGGTTTCCACCGGGTGCTCCGGTTTCCTCCCACAATCCGAAGAAGTGCAGGCTAGGTGTATTTCCCATGATCAATTGCCCCAAATGCCCTAGGATTATAGGTGGGTCTATTTGGTTCTTGGGATATGGTGGTGGCGTGGGCTTAAGTGGGGTGATCGTTCCAAGAGCCAGTGACGACTCGATGTGCCGAATGGCCTCCTTCTGCACTGTAAGTTCGATGATTCTAAGATTATCCGTCCCCTCTACATGCTGCCTTCGACTGCCTCGCGGTCTGGGTCCTGTCCCGCTACCCCGGCTGCATCAAGCACTGACCTCAGTCTCGCAGCCCCTGTTGCTTCAGACTTTGCCTTCCGTCCAGCTGCTCCACAGTTTGCCTTCACTTCCGCTGCTCCAACTGCCTCACCATCTGCCATCATATCTGCATCCTTCCTCGTGCATTTGGGCCTGCCGCCTCGACTGCCTCGTGTTAGACTCCGCCCCGCAGCCCTGGCTGCCCGACACTACCTGGGTTTTTTTCAACTGTTTTAAACCGGTTTGGTTTGGCTCCCGTCCCTTGGGCCCGAAAGGCCGAAAAAAGTGGCTGGAACAAATGGCATGGGAAAGTCCCTGAAAACGAAACTCTTCTTCATGCGCCCACTCCGCACACAACGCCTTCGGATGTCCGAATGCTGAGCAAATTATTCATTGAGTATCTTACCATTTCCTCTGTCTCAACAGATACATTCCACCAGTGTCCTCCCGAGGTTCTATCTACTTCCTGGCCACCCTATTCCATTTTGAACATTGAAAAAAAAGCTTTGGGATGCACCTTTAATGACCTTCCAAGGACATTTTATGACCCATCCTCGCACTCTTATCTTCCCGCTTAAGTACCTTCCTACTTTTTAAAAAACTACTCAAGTGCTTCAACTATCTCCACCCTTCTATGCCTCACAGAAGACTCCTGCTTTATGACGAGCTACTCAATACCCCACGTTATCCAAGGATCCCCGAACTTTCCATAATTATCCCTTGTTCTCTCAGGAACGTGACTTTCCTGAATCTTCATCAACTTTCGGTTGAAACACTCCCACATGCCCATTGTTGATTCATGCTGGAACAGCCACACCAAATCCAATTCTTCCATTTCTGTCTGATGTTATCGTAATTTAGCTTTCCCCAGTTTCACAACTTAACCCGAGGATTACACTCATCCTTCTCCAAAAGTACCCGAAAACGTACAGAATTGTAGTCACGATTCTCAAAAGCTTCCCCTACTGAAACCTCAAACACCTGTTGAGGCTCAATCAACAGAATCTTGTCATGTACTGTCCCTTCCATAGTTTGGCAATATACATATTGAGTCAGAAAGCCTCCATGGATACACCTTCCAAATCCTGCCCCATCCAAGCCCCGTGGTATAGATAAACAGCCTTGTTTATGTTTTACGTACTAATCTGATGCTTGCAATGTAAGTCAATTAAGCAGTCAGCGATCAATGATCTCAGTTTATAATAGAAACATTGATTAATTCACGTCGGTCGGCGCTCCAGTTCCTTTGGTGCTGGAATTGACCGCATTGATTCGTAACAAAAGACACTTGAAAAAATAAGGTGTCTTCCATCTTCCCGGCCAGGATGAAGAGGTCTAATCGAACGATGCAGGGAAGTAAAAGGATCCACATGTCCGTGTGCAACTGTGATGGATTGTTGTAGCATTTGTTGTGAGGGATGTCACCTCAGAAAAAATATACATTTTATGGCAAGTGCACAACGTTATCGAATGTTTAGAGCTTATATGAAATGAACAAAAGAAATGAAAATCGCTTATTATCACTAGTAGGCTTCAATGAAGTTACTGTGAAAAGCCCCTAGTTGCCAAATTCCGGCGCCTGTTCGGGGAGGATGTTACGGGAATCGAACCGTGCTGCTGGTCTGTCTTGGTCTTCCTTCAACGCCACCGATTTAGCTAGTGTGCTGAACAGCCCTTGCAGACCGTTTGCCCGGCTTCGGAAAGAGGCAGGAGATATTTTGTTGGGAAACCAAACAGTTCATGTGATGTAAACGTAAACATACGAAGTTCGATGTACAACTAAAGATACCCTTTGGTATGTCTCCTAACAGAAGGCATACATTTTCCTTCCAATTGAATCAGACAGAAATTGGTCAACTGTAAAATTCGTGGGTGAACGAAATAATTCAATTAAGTAACATATATGTTTTTAAAAAGCGAATCTCTATTTTTGAAATTGAAGCAAATGAGCATGCTCTATTTTCAAAGATGCAGGCTCTGCTCCAATGAATGTCGGAACGCGGGTTAGCTAAGATGCAACAAAAAATCGAGGGACAGACGCTTGGCTATTTCAGAAGTGAATTGAGCAGATTGCAGTAGACATATAGAAGCTATCTGTCAACGAAAATCAGGTTAGCAATGCATTATTTTGTTAAAGGAATTCATTTACACTCATAGTCAACGAATTCTGCATATATTGCACAACTCTAGTTACCATGGATCAGGTGGTGCGTTGTTATCCTCTAACGGAAAAGCTTTCAAATGCAGCATCATTAGCAATGTTGTTCCGATAGGACACAGCGACATTAAAGGAGGATGAATTTTTGTTTCAAGCAATGAAATGAGTGTCCAAAATGGGAACATCCTGGTGACATCATGCCAAAGATATACTAACCTTATCCTTCCAGACTGTGAGATGAAAGAATCTGGCGACGTAGCCTTTGTGATTTAATGCAATGCAAGCGATGGAGGGCTTGATTGTTTGAACACCTACTCGCCAAAAAACTCAAGTTGTGAAGCTTTTTCCATCTTGAAATACGTGTTTGAGTTCTATATCTAGATTCATCCTGGTAATTTTGTTAATCTTCATCCATTACGTCAACAATTTGATTGTCTCAATCATGGACAAAGATTTTCCTCACATTTATTGGCAATGCTTTTTCCAGAAAAGACAGTTTCACGTGGATTGTTCTGCTCAACGGCTTTCCGTCTGCCTGTTTCCAGCTATCCCTGACATATTCTAATTTATGGCAGATGCTTCCCGGAACAATTGTTGAACAGATTTACCAGAAACACATGATATCATTAATGTGTTCTTAACCTATACTTCTGAGACTGAAATGCAAATATTTGTTACTAGGTAAGGTGAGTCCTTTTTTGCCTGCAGCAGTATTGCTATTGTACGGTTCTGACATTCTTAGGTAGATGCCCAATAATTTTGATTACCTGGTGCCCTCAAGCACCATTCATTTGTGAGCAATGAAGAAGAACAGCTGAATGCTCTGCACACCCACCTGAGTGATACCTTTCTGAAGTCGATAAAGTGTCTTCTATTTTTTGCCTTTTCCACTTACGATTCATATGGATCAAACACAATAACATTTCCATTAGTTCTGTGATTATTTCAGATTACCCAATTATTTTTTCCAATTAAGGGGCAATTTAGCGTGGCAATCCACCTACTCTGCACATTTTTGGGTTGTGGGGGCGAAACCCACGCAGACACGGGGAGAATGTGCAAACTCCACACGGACAGTGACCCAGAGCCGGGATCGTACCTGGGACCTCAGCGCCGTGAGGCGGTTGTGCTAACCACTAGGCCACCGTGCTGCACTTCTGTGATTATTTCAGGCCTATTTTGCAGTGTATTAATCCAAGCGTTGTTTCCTCTCGTCCGCGCATCCACCTCATACGATTCCTTCTGAAAATCGCTCCGTGAATGTCTAAGCTATTCAGATACCAGATAGGAGAGAACATGGGAATACTGGGTGGCTCTTTCGTTCGGCAGCCACGATTTCGAAATGCTGAGGTTGGACTGGGGTGAGCACAGGATGAAGTTTACAACAAAAGGTTAAAGTCCAACAGGTTTGTTTCAAATCACTAGCTTTCAGAGCACGGCCTCTGATGAAGGAGCAGTGCTCCGAAATCTAGTGATTTGAAACCAACCTGTTGGACTTTCACCTGGTGCCGTAAGACTTCATGCTGTGCTCTTTCTTTCGGAAGTATACAAAGTGTAAATTGATCTGCGAATGCTGATCATGTTAGAAGAAAGCAGCGTGAGCACATACTATTTGTAATCTTTGTCTCTGCTAATATGATATTCTGGATACGAAATCTCACGACTCAATTTATGTGCGTGGCTTTGATTTTGAATTTGCCGTTTGTTAATATTTTTTGGTACGATTGAATGTGATTTATTTGATTTTGCCTGACAGAGCTTATATCAATAACGAATGGTAAGAGCTGTATGTCTTACGAGGCCTCAGGTTCGATCCTGGCTCTGCAGCCTGCCCATTCGCCCGGTGTTTGCGTAGGTTCCGCCCCCACAACCCAAAGCTGTGCAACGTGGGTGGATTGGCAACGCTAAATTGCCCCTTAATTGAAAAATGTGAATTGGGCACTCTAAAATTAAATAAATGAATAAATAAATGTATATATATATATATATTAGCATCAGATACGATACGAAAATTAAGCCTGATATGAGAAATCATATATTCTCTGCATACCATAAACACACTGTCTGATGAAGGACTGCAATTTTTCTGCTCAGAGTAAAGTGTGTACTTTGCAAGAGTATTCATACAAATAAAATACAGTCTTCATCCTGCAGCTTTCCAATGTGATGTTAATCATCCAACAACCCGTCAACTGAATTTTCAAACAAGTGTTAAACTGAGTGATTCGTTTTAATACTGCAGAATGCTTCGCCCATTCCTTGTTTAGCGGCTTTCTTTTGTTGACAGAAAATAAATCATCCGAATTAGAAATGAAGTGTTCGCCAAAAGCATCTAATTTTCGAAATCTTCAGACCTCCCATATTCAGACATGAATTGTACTGTAAATTGATCAGATCAATAGAAGCGCAGACTCCACCATCTCCTCATTTCCAATCAGGAAAGATGTATATCTGAGCCATGAGCAAGGTCTCTATTACGCTCAGTTGTGACACGAGGCAGATGTATTGTTCAATTTGATCTTGGTACCCCTAATTCCAGACATCCTACCAGCATGTAGAGTTTCTAATTTCCTGAATGTTTCTTTTAACTTCATCAATGTTGGCAACTTTGGCGAAGGTCGTGTTCACAGTAGCCAATTAGGTACCAATTTATACTAGTTTTTGAGACGGGGGTGTTTTCCAAGAACCAAATTTCTCAATTTGTGTTGTGTAACCGTGCTGCGCATCGTCTATTTCAATATTTCGGCACTAGTGCAGCAGAGCAGCCCTTGAATCCTTTCCATTGCTTGTACAATTTGATCCATTGAAGATCCAATGTTGATAAACGTGGTGAAATGGAGACCATGTTCGAGATTTATTGCCAGGCCGTCCCACGAGTCAAGTTACATATTTCTTCAATGATTTTGTCCATCTATTGTTTTTATTTGTGTCATATTTCTGGTTTCTCAATGACATGCAAGTGGCACATGCGGTATCACCAACATGCACGAAATCTAGTGATTCCAAACATTGGACATGATTAGATACATGGCCACTTTAGGTCATGTGTTGCGTACTCTGAGGTCAAGTTTAAATCATTAAAACCTTACCTCATTTCGATTTTATTGCCCTGCCCTGCATCTTGCTTTCTCCTGGTTGTTTTGTTTTTGCTGGCTGTTTATAATCTACAGAAATGTGTAAACCCCTCACCTGAAAGCTGCTATTTGAATTGGTCTCAGGGAACCCCCATCGTGACGTGTGCTGTGCAGAATGGAACCAAATAACCTCATTTAAAACTCACGGACATGTGCTGTTTTCGACTGTGATTGGGTGAGTTGTTCAGAACATTGTGGAAGAATAGAGCAATTTTCATTTCATGAGTGCTCTGCTTTGATCTCGAGAGCAGCCATAAACAGGTTTAAAACACTTGATCTTTCAAGCCAGACTGTGAAGTTACCTTTTGATTGTCATACTTCAAACTGTCTGCAGACAGTTCGGTTAATTGTCAGGAAGCAGTAGTATCTATCAGACGAGCCTGGCTCTCTGGTTTTAGTTCCGCTTTGGATACAGAGTTAAATAAGCTTTTATGTTATTTCTCCTTGACGGGTGTTGATGTACCACAGACCACAAATGGTGACACTGTTTTCTCCTCAGGCAAGAAGCTCGCAATGATTTGCGAGTCTGTTATCCGAGTTATTCTTCGGTTAGGTAGATAATCTGTTGAGTACAAGCCTTGATCTCTGTGTTCTGGTGTGTCATTGTCTGAATGTGCGAAGGAAATCTTAGTCAGATTGACCCAAGGAAGTTCATTCCAGCATCAAACGCAGGCGACGGTTTTAATTCTCATGTTGGGAACTTCAATTTACACTCAGTGTGGTTGATTGCCTATCTGGTGCATTCAGGTTAGAATTGCGAAGACCTGACAGTCAATCTGGTGAAGGATGAAGCTGATTAAAATGAAAGTGATCCTCCAGAGCAATTCCTGCAGCCAGTTGGTCTCAGTAAAGGCAGATACGCGACACCCAAATCAACAGATGGATTCCTATGCCTCAAATTCTGAGACGATCACCAAGTACAAACAAAGATGCCTCAGAAGCGAAGGTCATCAACTCCCGTCCCCGTATTTCCCATTCTGTGTTTCCATCCCCTCCGCCACTGTGAGTCTGTCTTGTATGTATTTGGTTGGAGGCTGGATGGTGTTAGGGCAGCAATTGGCTGAGCAGTCCGTTGCCCTATTAGTACCATTGTATGTTTATCTTTTGTCTTGTAAATAACGTGTTTTAAAATATTTTACTGATAAATTTGGTTTCTGGAACGTATTGGAGCAGACAACGGTTAAGCATCGCAGGACAATATACGACTTATTGATTCATTAATTGGTTTTGCAGCATCTGTGCCTGCGGGGTGGAATTGACGTCACTCTCACTTCAGGGTGTCGTGACATAAATTGGGGACTTGGTCAGTGATTAGAGCTTTCGGCTGCGAATTTTGATGTACATTGTAAATTATAAAGATACGCCAGGTTTGTAGTCAAAAACAGGACAACGATGGAAGGTGCTCAGCATTTTCTACAGGTTGGAAAATTGATTGGGGCTTCACAAAGCCAAACCTTGAATTGGCAGATTAATTAGAAATAATGGTAATGAGCAAAGACACGAAGGTGGAGTGAGTTGATACAATTGACCTGTGTTTGATTTTGACGCAGATGCCAGCAGCACAGCAAGTCTACGAAATATTATTGTATGAAGGAATTTTCCTCTTCAGTAAACGGAAGCTGGTGAAAACTCGGCTGCAGTTAGAACACAGAACATAGATCACAGAACATTTCTGCGCAGAACAGGCCCTTCGGCCCTCGATGTTGCGCCGACCTGTGAACCCACTCGAAAGCCCCGCTACACTATTCCCTTATCTTCCATATGTTTATCCAATAACCATTTGAATGCTCTTAGTGTTGGCGAGTCCACTACTGTTGCAGGCAGGGCATCCCACGCCCTTACTACTCCCTGAGTAAAGAACCTACATCTGACATCTGTCCTCTATCTATCTCCCCTCAATTTAAAGTTATGTCCCATCGTGCTAGACATGGCCATCCGAGGAAAAAGGCACTCACTGTCCACCCTATCCAATCCTCTAATCATCTTGTATGCCTCAATTAAGTCACCTCTTAACCTTCTCTCTAACGATATCAGCCTCATGTCCCACAGCCTTCCGTCATCAAATCTTCCCTCCATACCAGGCAACATTCTAGCAAATCTCCTCTTCACCCTTTCCAATGCTTCCACGTCCTTCCTATAATACAGCGACCAGAATTGCACGCAATACTCCAATTGCGGCCGCACCAGAGTTTTGTACAGGTCCAACATGACCTGACGGCTCCGAAAATCAATCCCTCTACCAATAAAAGATAACTCACCGTACACCTTCTTAACAAACTTCTCAACCTGGGTGGCAACTTTCAGGCATCTATGTCCATGGACACCGAGATCCTTGTGCTCATCCACACTATCAAGAATCTTACAATTAGTCCAGTACTCTGTCTTCATGTTATTCCTTCCAAAATGAATCGCCTCACACATTTCTGCATTTGCCACCTCTCATCCCAGCTCTGCAGCTAATGTATGTCCCTCTGTAACTTGTAACATCCATCGCACTGTCCACAACTCCACCGTCTTTAGTGTCATCTGCAAATTTACTCACCCATCCTTCTACGCCCTCCTCCAGGTCATTTATAAAAATGAAAAACAGAAGTGGCCCCAAAACAGATCCTTGTAACTGGACCCCAGTCTGCTCATTTCCCATCAACTAACACCCTTTGTCTTCTTCCAGCTTGCCACTCTCCGATCGAAACTGTTAAATTACCCTGAATCCCATGCCTCCGTATTTTCTGCAATAGCCTACCATGGGGAATCGTATCAAAGGCTTTACTTAAATTCATATACAGCACATCGACTGCTTTACACTCATCCACCTGTTTGGTGACCTTCTCAAAGAAGTCAATAAGGTTTGTGAGGCACGACCTAACCTTGACAATACCGTGTTGACTATACCTAATCAAATTATTCCTTTCCAGATGATTAAACATCCTATCTCTTATAAACCTATCCAAGACTTTACCCACAACAGAAATAAGGCTCACTGGTCTATAATTACCGGGGTTGCCTCTACTCCCCTGATTGAAAAACGGGTCAACATTTGCTATCCTCCAGTCTTCTGGCACTATGCCTGTAGACACAGATGACTTCAAGTTCAAAGCTAAAGGCTCAGCAATCACCTACCTAGATTTCCACAGAATCCTAGGATAAATCCCATCCGGCCCAGGGGACTTATATATTTTTACTCTTTCCAGCATTGCTAACACCTCCTCCTTATGAACCTCAAGCTCTTCTAGTCTGCTGGCCTGTATCTCAGTATTCTCTTCGACAACGTTTTCTTTTTCCTGCGTGAATGTTGATGACAAATATTCATTTAGCACAACTCCTATCTCCTCGGGCTCCACACACAAATTCCCTCTCCTGTCCTTGACTGGCGCTACTCTTACCCTAGTCATTCCTTTATTCCTGACATATCTACAGAAAGCTTTAGGGTGATCATTGATCATACCTGCCAAAGACTACTGATATCTCCTCCTGGCTCTTCTCAGCTCTCTATTGAGGTCCTTCCTAGCTAACTTGTAACTCCCGAGCGCCCGAACTGAACCTTCACGTCTCCTCTTTATATAAGCCTCCTTCTTCCTCTTCACAAGTGTTTCAAATACTTTACTAAACCACGGTTCCCTTGCTCGACCATGGTAGAACATGGACGATAATTAAATACATTTGAAATAAAAGTGATTAGATTGGAAACTGAGAGAGAAGAAAGGGAAAGAGAAAAGTGAGATAAACTGTTAGAAAAGGTAGAGAGAGTTTAAGCTTGCATCGCTGGAACTGGCGGAAAGCTATCACAACGTTAGAGGAAATGTAGTCCTCAGAACAAACTCGATGGTCATATGCTTAGTTTTATTCAGTTTCTACCAAATTAGATGACAAGAAATGGAAATGTACCATAGGTCTTTGGAGAAAGTTGCAGCTCTGTGGATTGGCTGAAAGATTAGTGGATATTCCCCTTGCAGGTGCGGGAAAAGGACGTTTTTGGGTAATTTGCAGAGTATGCATTCAAGGGATAATGATACGGTCAAAAAGGATATTCGAAACGCATACGAGCTGGTTCCTGAAGCACACAAGTAAAACAATTCAGAACTTGAGGAGACATCCCTAACAGACGAACGCAGAATTTGAAAGAGGTTATCAGAGATTTTTTGAGGATGGGTATGAACATTGGGAATATAGACAAGGCACTGAGAGTGATGCTCTCTTCGATGAGTTCTGGAATTCCTTACTTTCGATGTGTAGAATAAGTATTAATGAGTAAAGGCTGCAATCAGATAGAAAGGAGCAATTATGGCTAACAATAATGAGGTAATCCATAAATTTGACAATCTGTTCATTCACCCCAGTATTCACGCAAGAAAAAGAAAATGGACCGGAAGTGGGACTATGAGAGGAAGCACTTAGCCTTGGTAGGGAATTAAACGTTGAAATCTACGCCTCTCAGAAGAAATAAAGTTGCTGGTGGTAGAATGAATAATTAGAGGCCTCGGTGCCACCAGTGTACACAGGTGGATCAAGTGCGGGCAGACTGTTTGAAGTTGCAATGAAGGAATTTTGTGTGTGCAGAGGTAGGATGCTGACAATGGGCAAATACTGCTCTGCTAAACGCGAGAATTAGATGGACTAAGGATAACAAAAGTGAGCAATGCTCTGGAAGAAGATGCGAGAAATCCGATAATTGAGAGATATGCCGGAATTGTGTCTAAAGTGAAAGCCATCCTATTTTCTTCGATAGATGCCGTCAAAACGAGTATAATTTTAAGAATCAGGGGCGCTAATTATACCATTGTACTCGAGAAGGATTTGTTTCCTGCAGAGTGCTCAGTGAAAGCGGAGGTACATGGAAATGTGTCGGATGGAAATTATACCCCACTTCAAACGTATAAAGTACGGTTGGAGTTCAATTTATTTCAGGAACGAGAGGCAGTTGGATGTTGAAGGAATTCGCAGCACCAAGAATCCACCTACTTTTGAGGAGCGATTTAGTGGGAGTGAACCACATAGCTTCAACCGTGGGTGCAGAGTGTGCGAAGGAAGCACAACATTTTGCACCAGAGATGCAACTCAGAAAGTTGGGCACGCAGCAGCAATTAAAGCTCTTTGGTGGCATAGTTGCCCATCAAGTCCTGTCGCCCCTTCAGGAGAAGTTGGATGGAAGAACCTGTGGCGGTTGTGCAATATCAGAGAGCTGGTAAAACCCAAATTTGTCAGGTCAGTGAAGTACCATACTCAGAGTCGGAAGGTGAATATGTAGGCAGTATTCCTAAGAATCTCATGAGGTAAATTTCATTAGCAAAGCAATAGTGTATGTCAAGTTTAGCTATGCCGGGAGGACAGAACATTCAGTGGGAATTGTTGTTGGAGTCCAAGACAGAATGTGAGGCAGGTGGAGTTGAAGAGAAAAGAGACAGTGTTTCATGAGAGATAGGAATAAGGGCCTGTAGTGAAAGTACCAGAGGACCGTCGAATACTGCATCCGAAAGTACGCGATAGCACTAGGTGAAGGACAAGTGGTGTTGGCTTTTAACCCGTTAAAGCAGTAAAGCCACATCCGTCTCGACTAATTTCAGAGGTACTGGCTCTGTTCGACATTAATGATCAATGCACGTTGAGTACTTTTTTGAAAGACGAAACACCGTTGTGATCCTGGAAACGCCGAGAAGAGTGTGAGAGATCCACGGCACGAATATCTGCAGCCCATCCTTGACAACTTCTAAATGTTAGCTAGTGGTCTTGGTAGAGTATTTTTTTAAAACTGGAACGCAAGCTTTTACTTTCAAAGATTTAATTCCAAGTTCTTGTTGTTGAGACTGCATGCATTTACTGGAAATTACAATTTGATAGCATGTGCTGTGTAATCGAATTGACTGTTATATATTTATTCTTGTTGAAACTGGATATTCGAGTTGTATAATTGTTTTAGCTAAGACGTTTATGTACGGATGTTGCGTGTCTTGCATTCCTCCTAATGTAACGTCCGTGACCAAACGGTTCATTCTTGCATCAGTGCTGGCACATAGTAAACGTGTTATACATGCTGTGCACAATAGAATTGAGAACCCCCCACCCCCACCCAAGTAGCCCACCCCTCTGTCCCCGCCAATACCGCAAACTGCGACTAGATGTAGCACAGTGAGATTCCACGTATGCACTGTGCAGCATCGTAGAGTGACGTCGTTTTGATCGATTGCCTCGCAACCAATCGCCTCCTTTGGAATTTTGGGACTTATCCAGCTTTCGACTGTGATTTTTGTGGAACGCTTCAGATGATTCGCGAACAAGAGCGCAACTTACACTTCATGTCTGTTCTGCTTAGATCTCGTCAGCAAACATAATTATGTTTAAATGATCTCTTTCCAGCAAGGATTGTGAGGGTAACCCCTGATTTAAGGGTTACAAGCAGTCTGCACCTGTTACTGAGAAAATGCCTATCATTTATTAGTTTTGTTTTGGGGACAGAGCTGAAGAAGGCTTTAAGTTACATTTGTACAGATGTCGGTGACGTTCCAGAGGAATAGAGGAATTGTTGCAACCTGCAGGTGTTGGGGCTCAGGCGAAGGCATATATGGCGACACCCAAATAAACAAATGGTTTTCAACAAATCGCAATCCATGAAGATGAACGCCCAAAAAGACAAAAACCGCAGCTGCGAAGATTCCCATCACTTTTCCAGTTTGTTCCCCCTTATTTTAGTCTTCCCACTTCGACACATATTTTTTTCCAGTTGTTTTTTTTTTTGGAGGAATGGAAGGTATTAGTGTGTAACTGGATTTACAGACAGTTGTTCTATTGGCACCATGATGGCTTACCCTCTTGTTGATGTTTAACGTTCGGCTATGGTGCTTGTAAGTCATTTGAGCAGTCAAATTCTCAGTGATCTCAGGGAAATATGGAAATTGCTGGATAATTCACCTTATTTGGGCCTGGAATTGTCCGCGCACTTGCCCGTGGTATGGTAAGAAAAGGCATTTGAGACAAACAGATGGTGTCTTCCATCTTCTAGGCCAGCATGAAGCAGTCTTAAATAACAAAGCAGGAATGGGAAATAAACCATACGTCTATAGGCAATTGTGATGGATAACTATAGTATTTGTTGCAAAGAATGCTAGCTCAGAAAAACAAGATACAGTTTAAGGCAAATCTAGAAAATTATCGAAATTTCGGAACTCATGCGCAGACAGTATGTCCTGCTACAGAAAGAAAGTAGAGCATTTTTAATCTGAAACCCAACTGTTAATGTGACATTCACGTGGAAATTCAACGTTACATGCGCAACTGATGATATTGTTTGATATGTCGAATAGAAAAACGCTAATTAGCAACTAAATTGAATCAAATTCAACATGTAAAACTGAAAAAATTGTGGATCACCGTAAAACATCATTTCAATAACATAGATAAAAAACGAAATACGCTTCGAATGTTTGAAATTAAACGACAGAGGCACAGTATCCTGGAATCCCTGTAGTGCAGAACAAGGTCATTCCGCCGATCAAGGCTGTATCAACCCTCTGATAGAGCATCATCCGACAATGGCCTTACCTCCCGTCCTTTCCCCGGAATTCCCCCTCGAGTCTATTTAGAATAGCCAATATACCCATCCGCCATATCGTTAGACTGTGGGAGGAAGCCGGTACAACCGGAGGAAACCCACGCAGACACATAAAGAATGTGCGAAGTTGACTCAGGCGGCCAACTGAGGCTAAACTGAACACGGTCTCTGGCTCTGCGAAGCAGCAGTGGTAGTCTCTGTGCCACCGTGACTCCCACTATTGGCATGATCCTTCTAGATTATAGTGATTGCGAATTAGTTTTCGGTATAATCTGCAGTGCATATTGCTGATTCTACACATTGCTACCACTGTTCCTTGACGACGAGTGGCTTCGTTCTTTGTCCAAATGCATACTGATCAAGCGGCATCTCTGTTCTGGATAGTGTGTCGCTTCTTCAGGATTGCTGAAATTACATATATTTCACGTTTCAGTTCCTGAGTTTTCATTTAAGTTTCCCTGTGACTGAATAATTGATTGTCCAAACTCCGCTCAGTTTCTCCGATTCTGTTCATGTTCAACGACTTATTTCAATGTACAGTTACGCATCGGAATTCACTTGAAATATTTCATCATTGGCAATTCATTTATTCCTCATCCATCACGCCAAAAATGTGTTTTTCTTCAGCCCCGACAAAGATGTTTTCCCGCATTCTGACTCAGAAGAAACACATATTATCATAAATGCGCTCATACCCTATGCCTTTAAGAGAGTGACGCAAATATTTGTTTACAGGTTAAGTTAGAACTCTATTACATTCAGGTTTATGGCAATTTTCCATCCTCTGACATCCATAGGGAAATTTCTAATCAACTTTGAATACCTATTGCCCTTAAGCTGTTGAGATCTGAGCAATAAAACAGAATAGTTCAATGCTCTTCTCACGCATCTGAGAGATATTGCAAAAAAAGCCCTAGCCTCGAAGTCGATAAAGTTACTTGCATTGATTAACTTGTACACTTCTAATTTCTCTGTCTCGTGCACAATAATATTTCCGTTTGATCTGTGATCGATTAAGACCTTTCTTGCAGTCTATTAATCCAAGCTTTATTGTCGATAGCCCACGTATCCATGTCCCAAATTTCCTTCTGTAAATTGGTCATTAAAACCTCAGATTAACACGTTCAGGCCGGAAATGTTGATGCTGCCTGACTTTTTTGGGAAACATACAACGTATTAAATTGACCTGCCAATCCCAAGGTCGCAAGAAAGAAGCTTAGCCACAGAATGGCTTGAATCGTTATATCTGCTGGATATTATAATCTACCGCATCCAATTATCACCGTATCTTTGATGCTGATTACAAATGTGCAGATATGTTGTTGCGTTGAGACGTTCTTGGATAATAACTTGAGTTTAATTTTATGTTGCCTGGCCGTACTTAAAAATTCAACGGCTGGTAAGAATTTTTTTACGAAAGAGGCACAACATTTATACGATGGTGCATAGTGGGTGACGGAAGGGGGATCCCAAAATCTATGGATGAGATGATGAACTTCAGACAGGACAAAGTGGTCTAATCCCAGGTGACCACCACTGGTCGTGTTGCTTTCATATATCCTGTTGCCATACAATGCTGCGTCAGGATCTCTGGCTGCCAGAAACCCTGCCTGGACATGGGCAACCCAGTTATAATATTCGTACATTGACAGAATATTGGAACTCCTAAAGCATGATTGACAGAGTAGGTCAATAAACGTCCGGGCTGTTTTCCTGTTTGTCGTGCATTTGACTTTGGACAAGTCGGAATTCCCATGAGCCTGCCTGAGGTTAATAACAGTTTAAATTCAAATGTCCTATCTTCAATTTCCACCGTCCAATATCATCGGACTAGTATTCCAGACCAATCCAGGTGTACCGCCGCCCCTTCACTTGCAACGTTGATCGTTTGCGACGCGATTTCACAACAGTAACCAAGCCATCTGGCGGGAATGTATCCTAATCATGGGCAAGCAATGCTATCTCTTTACACAGAGAGGTATCTCATACAAAATTAAATATACATCCTGTTAAATGAATATTGAAACAGTTTAAGACCTTAAAATATACAACATTTAAAATACCTGCTTCAGCAGCTGCCACAGGATCTTTGGCGATAAATTTGAAGAGTGTCATCAGGGTAGAGCAGTCACCTGATTGGCAGGTAAGAAAAGTGATCCAATTTGCAGCTGGGAGAAATGTAACTCTTCGTGTGTTGGTAAGTATTGTGATTGATAAGTAATATCTTCATTCCTTTCACGTATTCATTATTTGATATTAAATTTGTAATCAGTTAAGGTAAAGTGTAAAAATGTCCGGAGACCCGAGCCCTCGTGTTCAATGTGGGAGTTCAGGGACGCGGCCAATGCCCCTGACTCCTTCATGTCCGGGTAGTGTGTCCAGCTGCAGCTCCTGTTAGACCGCATCACGGCTTTGGAGCTGCGGATCGACTCACATTGGGGCATCCGCGATGCTGCTGAGGTGGCCGTGGATAGCACGTTCAGTGAGTTGGTTACACCACAGATTAGGATTGGTGAGGGAGACAGGGAATGGGTGACCAAAAGTCAGAGTAAGAGCTGGAAGGCTCTTTTGTCCCCTGCGCTCAATTGTCCCCTGCGGTCATCTCCCTCCAGAGCAGGAATACAGTTTTGGATACTGTTGGGGGTGATGACTCACCGGGGGAAGGCAGTAGTAGCCAGATTCATGCTGCACCAGAAGTACGGGAAAAAGACTGGTAGATGTAAAGTAATATGGCATTAAATCGTAAGAGGAGTAGACAGGCGTTTATTTGACCGACTCCCAAATGGTATTTTTCCTCCCTCCCGGGTGCACGGCTCAGGGATGTCTCAGATCGGCTGCAGGACATACTGAAGGGGGAGGATGAACAGCCAGTTGTCGTGGTGCACATAGCCAGCAACGATGTAGTAAAAATGGGATGTGGTCCAACAATCAGTATTTAGGGAGTTAGGAGATAAATTAAAATATAGGACCTCACAGGTAGTAATCTACGGATTGCTACCAGTGCCACGAGACAGTCAGTGCAGAATTCAAGAATCGTCAGAATGAATACGTGGCTTGAGTGATGGTGCAGGAGGAAGGTGTTCAGATTTTTGGAACATTGGAAACGGTTATGGGGGCGGTGGGGCCATTGCAAATGTGATGGTCTACGTATGGTCAGATCGGGAAGCAATGTCCGAGGGGGTGCTTTTGCTAACACTTTTGGAGTGGTTTTAAACTAACGTGGCAGGGGGATGGGAAGCAGATTAGGAAGTTAGAGGTCAGACGAGAGTGGTCCTAAAGGAAGAGTGCTAAATTGGGGAAAGGCCGAGCACAACAAAATTCGGCAGGAGCTAGGGAATGTGGACTGGGAGCAGCTGTTTAAAGGCAAATCCACATTTGAAATGTGGGAGTCATTTAAGGAAAGGTTGATTAGAGTGCAGGACAGACATGTCCCTGTCAAAATGATTGATAGAAATGGCAAGATTAGGGAACAATGGAAGACGGGTGGAATTGTGAGACTAGCTAAAATGAAAAATGAAGCATACATAAGATCGAGGGAAGTCAAAACTGAGGAAGCTTTGCAGGCATATCGGGAAAGTAGGACGAATCTCAAACGCGCAATAAAGAGGGCTAAAAGGGGTCATGCAATATCTTTGGCTAACAGGGTTAAGGAAAATCCCAAAGCCTTTTATTCGTATATAAGGAGCAAGAGGGTAATTAGAGCAAGGATTGGCCCACTCAAAGATAAAAGAGGGAATTTATGCGTGGAGTCAGAGGAAATGGGTGAGATTCTTAATGAGTACTTTGCATCGGTATTCACCAAGGAGAGGGACATGACAGACGTTGCGACTAGGGATGGATGTTTGAATACTATAGGTCAAGTCGTCATATGGAAGGGGGAAGTTTTGGGTATTCTAAAATACATGAAGGTGGACAAGTCCCCAAGACCGGATGGGATCTAACCCAGATTCGGGAGGGAAGCGAGGGTCTAAATAGCTGGGGCCTTAACAGATATCTTTGCAGCACCCTTAAGCACGGGTGTGGTCGCGGAGAATTGGAGAATTGCTTATGTTGTTCCTTTGTTTAAGAACGGTAGCAGGGGTAATCCAGGGAATTATAGACCTGTGATCTTGACGTCAGTGGTAGGCAAACTGTTGGAGAAGATACTGAGAGATAGGATGTATTCACATTTGGAAGAATATAGACTTATCAGTGACTGGCAGCACGGTTTTTTGCATGGAAGGTCATGTCTTACAAACCACATAGAATTCTTTGAGGAAGTGACAAAGTTAGTTGATGAGGGAAGGGCTGTAGATGTCATATTCATGGAATTCAGTAAGGCTTTTGATAAAGTTTCCCACGGCAGGTTGATGGAAAATGTGAAGTCGTATGGTGTTGCAGGGTGTACTAGCTAGATGGATAAAGAAATAGCTGGGTCACAGGAGAAACAGAGTAGTGGTGGAAGGGAGTGTCTCAATATTGAGAAGGGTGACTAGTAGTGTTCCACAGGTATCCGTGCTTGGACCATTGTTGTTTGTGATATACATAAATGATCTGGAGAAAGGCATATGTGGTCTGATTAGAAAGTGTGCAGATGATACTATGATTGGTGGAGTTGCAGACAGCGAGGAGAATCAGCAATATATATATAGTTTGGCGAATTGGGCAGAGAAATGGCAGATGGAGTTCAATCCAGGCAAAAGTCAGAGTAGGAATGTCAGGATAGATAGGATGAGTGCGTGGCTCGAGAGATGGTGCAAGAGGGAGGGATTCAAATTCATGGGGCATTGGGACCGTTTCTGGGGGAGGTGGGACCAGTACAAACCGGACGGTCTGCACCTGGGCAGGACTGGAACCGATGTACTGGGGGGGGGGGGTTGCTAGAGCTGTTGGGGAGGGTTTAAACTAATGTGGCAGGGGGATGGGAACCGATGCAGGAAGTTGGAAGGTAGTAAAACGGGGACCGAGCAAAAGGAAGTAAGGGGAAAAGTGCAAGGCAGAGAAGACATAGTCAAAAATCTAAAAGGGCGACAGTACAAGGTACAGTGACTGAGGGGAGCACAGTGAATAGGCCCAGTAACAACAAAAGAAATAAAACTGGAGATGTTAAGATTCAAAACAGAGGTAAAAAAACCAACATAAGTGTACTTTACCTGAATGCTCGTAGTATTCGGAATAAAGTAAATGAGTTGATGGCACAAATCATCGTAAATGACTATGATTTAGTGGCAATTACTGAAACATGGTTAAAGGATGGTCACGACTGGGAGTTAAATATCCGAGGGTATCAAACTATTCGGAAGGACCGAGTGGATGGCAAGGGAGGTGGTGTTGCTCTGTTATTTAAGGATGACATCCGGGCAATAGTAAGGGATGACATCGGTGCTATGGAGGATAAGGTTGAATCCATTTGGGTGGAAATCAGGAATAGTAAGGCGAAAAAGTCACTGATAGGAGTAGTCTATCGGCCACCAAATAGTAACGTGGGGCAGGCAATAAACAAAGAAATAACTGATGCATGTAGAAATGGTACAGCAGTTATCATGGGGGATTTTAATCTACATGTCGACTGGTTTAACCAGGTCGGTCAAGGCAAACTTGAGGAGGAGTTAATAGAATGTATCCGCGATAGTTTCCTGGAACAGTATGTAATGGAACCTACGAGGGAACAAGCGGTCCTAGATCTTGCCCTGTGTAATGAGACAGGATTGATTCATGATCTCATAGTTAGGGATCCTCTCGGAAGGAGCGATCACAATATGGTGGAATTTAAAATACAGATGGAGGGTGAGAAAGTAAAATCAAATACTAGTGTTTTGTGTTTAAACAAAGGAGATTACAAGGGGATGAGAGAAGAACTAGCTAAGGTAGACTGGGAGCTGAGACTTTATGGTGGAACAGTTGAGGAACAGTGGAGAACCTTCCAAGCGATTTTTCACAGTGCTCAGCAAAGGTTTATACCAACAAAAAGGAAGGACGGATGAAAGAGGGAAAATCGACCGTGGATATCTAAGGAAATAAGGGAGAGTATCAAATTGAAGGAAAAAGCATATAAAGTGGCAAAGATTGCTGGGAGATTAGAGGACTGGGAAATCTTTAGGGGGCAACAGAAAGCTACTAAAAAAGCTATAAAGAAGAGAAAGATAGAGTATGAGAGTAAACATGCTCAGAATATAAAAACAGACAGTAAAAGTTTTTACAAATATGTAAGACAAAAAAGAGTGGCTAAGGTAAATATTGGTCCTTTAGAGGATGAGAAGGGAGTTTTAATAATGGGAAATGAGGAAATGGCTGAGGAACTGAACAGGTTTTTTGGGTCGGTCTTCACAGTGGAAGACACAAATAACATGCCAGCGACTGATAGAAATGAAGCTATGACAGGTGAGGACCTTGAGAGGATTGTTATAAGACCATAAGACCATAAGACATAGGAGTGGAAGTAAGGCCATTCGGCCCATCGAGTCCACTCCGCCATTCAATCATGGCTGATGGGCATTTCAACTCCACCTCCCAGCATTCTCCCCATAGCCCTTAATTCCTCGCGACATCAAGAATTTATCTATCTCTGCCTTGAAGCCATTTAGCGTCCCGGCCTCCACTGCACTCTGCGGCAATGAATTCCACAGGCCCACCACTCTCTGGCTGAAGAAATGTCTCCGCATTTCTGTTTTGAATTTACCCCCTCTAATTCTGAGTCTGTGCCCACGGGTCCTCGACTCCTCGCCTAACGGAAACAGTTTCTTTGCGTCCATCCTTTCTAAGCCATGTATTATCTTGTAAGTTTCTATTAGATCTCCCCTTAACCTTAATTGTTATCACTAAGGAGGGAGTGATGGGCAAGCTAATGGGGCTAAAGGTAGACAAGTCTCCTGGCCCTGATGGAATGCATCCCAGAGTGCTAAAAGACATGGCTAGGTAAATTGCAGATGCACTAGTGATAATTTACCGAAATTCACTCGACTCTGGGGTGGTCACGGTGGATTGGAAATTAGCAAACGTGACGCCACTGTTTAAAAAAGGAGGTAGGCAGAAAGCAGGAAATTATAGGCCAGTGAGCTTAACTTCGGTAGTAGGGAAGATGCTGGAATCTATCATCAAGGAAGAAATTGCGAGGCATCTGGATAGAAATTGTCCCATTGGCCAGACGCAGCATGGGTTCGTAAAAGGCAGGTCATGCCTAACTAATTTAGTGGAATTTTTTGAGGACTTTACCAGTGCAGTAGATAACGGGGAGCCGATGGATGTGGTATATCTGGATTTCCAGAAAGCCTTTGACAAGGTGCCACACAAAAGGTTGCTGCATAAGATAAAGATGCATGGCATTAAGGGTAAAGTAGTAGCATGGATAGAGGATTGGTTAATTAATAGAAAGCAAAGAGTTGGGATAAATGGGTGTTTCTCTGGGTGGCAATCAGTAGCTAGTGGTGTCCCTCAGGGATCCGTGTTGGACCCACAATTGTTCACAATTTACATTGATGATTTGGAGTTGGGGACCAAGGGCAATGTGTCCAAGTTTTCAGATGACACTAAGATGAGTGGTAAAGCGAAAAGTGCAGAGGATACTGGAAGTCTGCAGAGGGATTTGGATAAGTTAAGTGAATGGGCTCGGGTCTGGCAGATGGAGTACAATGTTGACAAATGTGAGGTTATCCATTTTGGTAGGAATAACAGCAAACGGGATTATTATTTAAACGATAAAATATTAAAGCATGCCGCTGTTCAGAGAGACTTGGGTGTGCTAGTGCATGAGTCACAGAAGGTTGGTTTACAAGTGCAACAAGTGATTAAGAAGGCAAATGGAATTCTGTCCTTCATTGCTAGAGGGATGGAGTTTAAGACTAGGGAGGTTGTGTTGCGATTGTATAAGGTGTTAGTGCGGCCACACCTGGAGTATTGTGTTCAGTTTTGGTCTCCTTACTTGAGAAAGGACGTACTGGCGCTGGAGGGTGTGCAGAGCAGATTCACTAGGTTAATCCCAGAGTTGAAGGGGTTGGATTATGAGGAGAGGTTGAGTAGTCTGGGACTGTACTCGTTGGAATTTAGAAGGATGAGGGGGGATCTTATAGAAACATTTAAAATTATGAAGGGAATAGATAGGATAGATGCGGGCAGGTTGTTTCCACTGGCGGGTGACAGCAGAACTAGGGGACATTTTCTCAAAATAAGGGGAAGTAGATTTAGGACTGAGTTTAGGAGGAACTTCTTCACCAAAGGGTTGTGAATCTATGGAATTCCTTGCCTAGTGAAGCAGTTGAGGCTCCTTCATTACATGTTTTTAAGGTAAAGATAGATAGTTTTTTGAAGAATAAAGGGATTAAGGGTTATGGTGTTCGGGCCGGTAAGTGGAGCTGAGTCCACAAAAGATCAGCCATGATCTCATTGAATGGCGGAGCAGGCTCGAGGGGCCAGATGGCCTACTCCTGCTCCTAGTTCTTATGTTCTTATGTAAATCCGAGGTGATGCATTTTGGAAGATCTAATTCAAGAGCGGACAATATGGTCCATGGAAGAGTCCTGGGGAAAATTGACGTACAGAGAGATCTTTGTGTTCATGTCCTTCCACCCTGTGGGTGGCAACGCAGGTTGATAGAGTGGTCAAGAAGACATACAGCATGCTTGCCTTCATCGAACGGGGTATTGTGTACAAGAGTCGGCAGGTCATGTTACAGTTGTAAAGGCATTTGGTTAGCCACATTTGGAATACTGCGTGCAGTTCTGTACGCCACATTACCAGAGTGATGTGGATGCTTTTGAGAGGGTGCAGAGGAGGTTCTCCAGGATGTTGACCGGTATGGAGTGTGCTAGCTATGAAGAAAGGTTGAGTAAATTAGGATTATTTTCGTTGGAAAGACGGAGGTTGAGGGGGGACCTGATAGATGTCTGCAAAATTATGAGACGTATGGACAGGGGGGGATCGCAACAAGCTTTTTCAAAATAGTGGGGGGATCAATTGCAAGGGGTCACGATCTCAAGGTGAGAGGGGGAAAGTTTAAGGGAGATGTGCGTGGAAAGTTTTTACGCAGACGGTTTTGGGTGCCTGGAACGCTTTGCCAGTGGAGGTGGTTGTGGCGGGCACGATAGCATTATTTAAGACGCATCGAGACAGATATATGAACGTGCGGGGAACAGAGGGAAGTAGACGTTGGAAAATAGGGGCAGGTATAGATAAAGGGTCAGGATCGGCGCAGGCTGGGAGGGCCGAAGGGCCTGTTTCTGTGCTGTAACTTTCTTTGTTCTTTGTTCTTTAGCAAAGAGTCAGCAACTAATGCCAGTAAGGTACTAGATAATAAACTCATTGTGACTAAGGGGAAGAGTAGGCAGGGAAGAGATGATGAATGCAAAGGGACATGTGGTCTGAGGTGCATTTTTTTAAACGCGTGACGGATGGCAAGTAAGGCACATGAATTTAGGACTTGGATTAGTACATGGGAATATGATGTTATTGGTATTGCTGAGACTTGGTTGAGGGATGGGCAAGATTGGCAACTAAATATCCCAATGTATAGATGTTTCAGGGGGGATCGAGAGGGAGGTAAATGGAGTGAAGGAGTTGCATTACTGGTCAGAGATTATATCACAGCTGTGATTAAGTAGGGAACTATGGAGGATTTGAGCACTGAAGCAATATGGGTAGAGCTAAGAAATAGGCAGTGTGCAGAAACACTTTTGGGACTTTACTGCAGGCCTCCCAAGAGCGAGCGTGAAGTAGAGGTACAAAAATGTAGTCAGATTATAGAAAAATGTAGGAGCAATAGTGTGGTCGTCATGGGAGATTTTAACTTCGCCAACATTGAATGGGACTCATGTCGTGTTGGATGCGTATATGGAGCCGAATTCGTAAAGAGCATCCAGGAAACGTTTTGAGATCAGTATGTGAATAGTCCAACTCGGGAAGGGGTCATACTGGACCTGGTATTGGGAAATGGTCCCAGCCAGGTGGTTGAAGTTTCAATCGGTGATTACTTTGGGAATAGTGATCACAATTCCGTAAGTTTTAGAATACTCATGGACAAAGACGAGAGTGGTCCGAAAGGAAGAGTGCAAAATTGGGGAAAGGCCAGATATAACAAAATGCGGCAGGAGTTAGGGAATTCGGATTGGGAGCAGCGCTTTAAGGGTCAATCCATATTTGAAATGTGGGAATCTTTGAAGGAATGGTTGATTAGAGTGCAGGATAGACATGTCCCTGTGACAAATAGGGATAAAAATGGCAAGATTAGGGGACCATGGATGATGGGTGGAATTGTGAGACATAAGACCTAATCGACTTCAAACAGATGAAGCTTTGGAGGAATTTCGGGAGCGTAGGACAAATCTCAAACCCACAATAAATAGGTCTAAAAGAGGTCATTAAATGTCTTTGGCGAACAGGGTTAAGGAAAATCCCAAAGCCTTTTATTCGTATATCAGGAGCTACAGGGTAACTAATGAAATGATTCCCCACTGAGACAAAAGAGTGAATTTATGCGTGGAATTAGAGGAAATGGGTGATATTCTTAATGTGTACTTTGCATCGGTATTCACCAACGAGAGGGAAATGATGGATGTTAGGATCAGGGATGGAAGTTAAAACATGCTGGGTCAAGTCGGCATAAGGAAGCGGGAAGTTGTGGGTATTCTAAAAGGCATTTAGGTGGACAAGTTCACAGGTCCGGATGGGATCTATTCCAGTTTACTGAGCAAAGCGAGGAACGAAATAGGAGGGGGGGGGGGAGAGCCATAACAGATATCTTTGCAGCATCCTTGAGCATGGGTGATGTCCCTGAGGTCTGGAGAATTTCTAATGTTGTCCCTTTGCTTAAGAAGGGTTGCAGGGTTCATCCAGGGAATTTTAATCCTGTGAGCTTGACGCCAGTGCTGGCAAACTGTTGGAGAATATACTGAGGGATAGGATCTATTTAAATTTGGAAGAAAATAGACTTATCAGTGATAGGCAGCATGGTTTTGTGCAGGGAATGTCATGACTTACAAACCTAATTGAATTATTTGAGGACGTGACAAAGTTAATTACTGAGGGAAGGGCTATCGATGTCATATACATTGTCTCCAGTAAGCCGTTTGATAAAGTTTCCCATTGCAGGTTGATGGAAATAGTGAAGTCGCATAGGGTTCAGGGTGTACTAGGTAGATGGATAAATAACTGGCTGGGCATCAGGAGACAGAGAGAAGCGGTGGAAGGACGTGTCTCAAAATGGAGAAAGGTGACTAGTGGTGTTCCGCAGCATCCATGCTCGGACCACTGTTGTTTGTGATATATGATCTGGACGAAGCTACAGGTGGTCTGATTAGCATGTTTGCAGATGATACCAGGGCTGGTGGAGTTGCAGATAGCGAGGGGGGCTGTCAGAGAAGACAGCAGAATATAGATAGATTGGAGAAATGGGCAGAGAAATGGCCGATAGAGTACAATCCAGGCAAATGTGAGGTGATGCATTTTGGAAGATTCAATTCAAGAGTGGACTATACGGTCAATGGAAGAGTACTTTGGGAAAATTCATGCTCAGAGAGAACTAGGTGTTCTGGTCCATTGGAGCCTGGCGGTGGCAACGCAGATCAATAGAGTTGTCAAGAAGACATACATCAGGCTTGCATTGATCAGAAGGGGTGTTGAGTAGAATAATCGGCAGTTCACGTTACAGTTGTATAGGTCTTTGGTTAGGCCACATTTGGAACACTGCGTGCAGTTCTGGTCGCCACATTACCAGAAGGATGTGGATGCTTTAGTGAGGGGGCAGAGGAGGTTCACCAGGATGTGGCCTGGTATGGAGCGTGCTAGCTATGAAGAAATGTTGAGTAGATTAGAATTGTTTTCCTTGGAAAGACGATGGTTGAGAGGGGATCTGATTGACGTCTACAAAATTATGAGAGTTTTGGACAGTTTGGATAGCAATAAGCTTTTTCCAAGAGTGGGGGTGTTAATTACAAGGGGTTCTGCTTTCAAGGTGAGAGGGGCAAAGTTTAAGGGAGATCTGTGCAGAGGGTGGTGGGAGCCTGGAGAGCTTTGCCAGCAGTGGTGGTCGAGAAGGGGACCATCACATAAATTAAGAAGCATTTAGACAGATATATGAATGGGCGGGCAACTGAGGGAATTAGATCCTTCGAAAATAGGCGACAGATTTAGATAACGGATCTGGATCTGCGCAGGCTAGGAGGGCCGAAGGGCCTGTTCCTAGCTGTAATTTTCTTTGTTTTGCTTTGTTCTTTGAATGCTTCAAATGACGTCAGCAAACTAAATAATGGTACACATACACCAAAGTTCTCAGTATTTACTTTCACAGCGCCAGATATTATTATCTGCCACAAGGTGTTGTGTTACCTCTTTCTTATGTGGGGGGAAGTTGCAATTTAGGATCATGACGTAGACAGCCATACCCATTATCCCTATTACGGTCAGGTATGACAGGATGCGGACCTATAGGTTCATTTAGATGTTGAAATGCCTGGTCTCAGACATCCTCGCACCATGTAGTGTCTAATTTCATGAATGATACTTTTCATTATGTTTGTTCGTTTACTTCCTTGGCTAAGGATTTGTGCACTCTAGCCAGTTACGTCCTAATTTCATAGAATATCATCAAATTTACTGTGCAGAAGTAGGACAATCGGCCCATCGTGTCTGCACCGGCTCTTGTAAAGAGCACCCTGCCCATGGTCAACACCTCCACCCTATTCCCATGACCAAGTAACCCCACCCAACACTAAGGGCAAATTTGGACACTAAGGACAATTTTGCATGCCAATCCACCTAACCTGCACATCTTTGAACAGTGGAGGCAGCACGGTGGCACAGTGGTTACCATTGCTGCCTGCGGCGCTGAGGACCTGGGTTCGAATCCCGGGTCACTGTCCGTGTGGAGTTTCTACATTCTCACCGTGTTTGCGTGGGTTTCACCCCCACAACACAAAGATGTGCAGGGTAGGAGATTGGCCACGCTAAATTGCCCCTTAATTGGAAAAATAATTGGGTATTCTAAATTTATATATTAAAAAAGAAAATCTTTGAACCGTGGGAGGAAACCGGAGAACTCTGAAGATACCCACGCACACACGGGGAGGATGTACAGACGCCGCACAAACAGTGACCCGAGCCGGAATCGATCCTGAGACCCTGGAGCTGTGAAGCAATTGTGCTATCCACAATGCTACCGTGCTTCCCCCTAATTTGTGATTGCTTTTCGTACAGAAGTTTTAACCTGGTATCAAATTTCTCGACTTGTGTTGCATAAGCTGATTGTGCCAGTGCGGATCTAATTCCCGTTCTTTCTCTGGGACATTGGCTGGAGAAGCTGACTTTAACAGCCCTGTTCAGTGCATTACCACAACTCATTCGTTAGGGTCAACCTTCGCGAGCAGTAATCAGATTTTTCATTATCCTTGCTGTACATAAATACCTCGTTATTGCATCAAAGCTTCCATTACCCTTTCTGTAGACCAATATCTGCTTGATGCATCCAAGTGTGACAATTGTCAGGGCGTAGTTATATGAAACCATTCTCACATGCGCCCGCACCTGGTGGGGTGAACAGCGGCACAGAAGATCAATCTTCATTTCTTCTACCAATAATGCTTTTGTAAGCCAGGGCTCGTGAGACCATGTTACAGTGAGGGTTCCAACGCAGCATAGGAATATGGAATTCATTGTATAAAAGCGATCAAAGCAGCATATGCAATTTGGTGACAACACGTGATCCCCGTTTTCCTTTGTCCTTCGAACCAAATGCATCACGTCACACCCACCACTTTAAACACCCGCTTTGTTTTTGAAAAAATGTTTTTAGTTTCCGTTAGGGGAGCGTGGGATGCTTGTGGGACTGATTATACGATCTCCGTTTGCTTAATTCGTGTGATTGTTTGCGCTCAGGTACTGTAGGGTTTGCCCCGAAAACCGTCTTGGAAGCAATTGTTTTCGGTGCTTTCGCTGGTGCCACCAGTCGGATTTATTAATAAATTAGAGTATAATGAAGTTGCTTTTCCTGAACTGGGTTGAGACGGAATCCTTAGGTCTTGCATGGAGCGTCCGGTTTAAAAGTTATCATATGCCTCCTTGGGCACAGAGTTTTAAAGATGCAAACTGCGTGTGAGGCAAATAATGCACAGTCAGCTGCAATTACACGTGCGTTGTTTGCAATGTTCCACATCTATCAGCTGCGTGTGGGGAAAGTAACGGAAAGATGTCCATGCTATAAGGAATGAATAGATTACAGAGCTACACAGATCGAAGCTGCTTGTGAAGAGAGCCATGTATGTGTGGCGATGATAACTATCAGTCACTGGGCGCCGCGTGACCAGATGTATTTCATGATATAGAACATGAAAAGAGTTCACATTTTGACAGCTGCAAGGTATATAACCAGATATGATTGGGATGTATCCCAATTACTAGGAGATGCAGAGATGCACAGCGCGAATCTGCTTGGCACTTCAGTGAACGTAGCCATGCTGAAGCATGCTTGACGTGGAGAAAGTGTACATTGGATCTATAAAACACATTGACGAGAATAATGGAGTTCGTCGCTGTCAAATTGATGAAAAGAGATGAGTAGTTGGTGGCGAGTGGTTCACTGTCTTTTTGGGTGGGTTCGGTGGATGGGCTCGAGGAGGGGGGCAGACTTGCAGTGTGGGGAGCTGATGGTGGGCAGGGGGGCTGGGGCCCCGCGATGGGATTGGGCCGACAATGGGAGCTGCTTTAGAGGAAGCAAGGTCGGGCAGGTGGAAAGCGCGGGCTTTTTCCAGCGCTGAGGGTTGATGGTGGGGGGGGGGGGGGTCGGAGCTGGGAAGAGCGGGCTTTTCTCCCGCATGAGACAGGGAGGGGGAGGAGCCGAGCCTGCTGGTGTGCACTGGGGAGGAGGGGTAGCCCCACGCTGGGAAGGTTCGGAGGAGTGGCGGGAGTTGCCGGGATCAGCAAGAGTCAGCTGGCTTCCAAGAGTACTATGGAGGGAATAACGCGGCTAGGGGGGCGGGGGTGGTCCTCGCTCGCGGGATGGGGGTGGGGGTACCGGGTTGCTGCTGGAATGGCCAGGAAGGAGCTGCAGCATGCAGGGGCTGTCGAGATGGGGGGTTTCCGCCGTGGGAAACGGGCCGAGCGGGGAACACGGGCAAGTGGCGGGCAGAGGAAGGATTATGGCTAGCCGGCGGGGGGGAGGGGGGCAGGGAGCCCCGATCCGGCTGATAACCTGGAATGTGAGGGGACTGAATCGGCCAGTCGAACGGGCCCGTGTGTTTACGCACCTGAAGGGGCTGAAGGCGAACGTGGCCATGCTTCAGGAGACACACCTGATGGTGGCGGACCAGGTTAGATTGAGGAAGGGATGGGTAGGCCAATTGTTTCATTAAGGGCTGGATGCAAAAAATCGGGCGGGGGGAGGGTGGGGGTGGCGATCCTGGTGGGAAAGAGGGTGACGTTTGAGGCGTTGATGTGATGTGATGGTGAGCGGCAAGCTTCAGTGGGAGCGGGTGGTGCTGGTTAACGTATACGCCCCAAACTGGAATGATGCGGGTTTTATGCGGCGCAGGTTGGGCCGCATTCCAGATCTGGAGAGGGGTGTCTGATAATGGAGGGGGGGGGGCGGACTTCAATACAGTGCTGGATACGCCACTGGATCGATCCAGGTCCAAGACGGTTAGGAAGCCAGCGGTGGCTAAGGTATTGAGGGGGTTCATGGACCAGATGGGAGGAGTGGATCCTTGGAGGTTTGCGAGGCCGAGGGCCAGGGAGTTTTCATACTTCTCCCATGTGCATAAGTTCAGAAAGGGGGCAGCATTAGTGGCAAAACCCTGGATATGGTTCCGGCAGTACCTTACCAAACTCGAAAGTAACGAATTCATGTCGTTTGGTAAGATTGGGAGTATCACAGACTCCATTCACTTCCTTCCAATCTCGTTCTTCCCTTGGTCACTGGTGTATCAAAGAGGAAGTTTGTGGTGCCATTATTTGGGTTCTCTTGGGATTTTCTTCCAGGCCTCATTTATTGAGGTGGTTCGGCAGTTCTGTCAATCACTTGAGACGTTATCCTTTCGTTCTTTTCTGCGGGAACAAAACGTCTACAAATTGCATCAAGCATTCTGATTCAGAAGGTCCATCCCAGCCGTTAGCTATTCGCTGGTGAAGCATGGAGGCGGAGTTCAAGATAGATTGCGCCAGACACTTGCAATTATACTGCTGCTCTTAGAATGTAAACGCAAATTTGGACTGGCACTGGCGGTGTAAGGAAGCCGACCAGAAGCCATTACTGTTATGAGTAGTTTTAAATGCTTGGTATGTGGGGCCAGTCTCATCATAACTTCAGGACTGGTTGCAGCTCTCGAGCCAGTGATTGCGGTCGTTTGGTTGAGCGATCGGTGGCAAAAAGTTAGCCTCCGTGATCCGTCCACTTATCTCTAAGGACATTTCGGTGAATTATCAGTGGAAGCGACCGAGCCCGGGAGTACATTTTGAAGCAAACTATGAATTATCTGGGCCGATTTCCCCTCAGCTTGCTTATGAAAGGCGGGGCTGCCTTTGTTTTTTTGCACGTGGACCATCGGTAGAACCTTCCGCTTTCATTCGGCCATAATCGTGTTTGTGGTATGCAAACAGCTGTCTGTTTCTTGCTTATCTTCCCTGTAATCTTGGGCCATTTGTCTCTTCAGTGCGATTGATCCACAATTTCCAATGGTAAACATTCTGTCCACATATGTTACTGTGGCTTCCGAAATTGGAGATTCCTGTGTGGATGTAAAAAGCCTCACAATCGTAGTGTGCCATGTGTGACTGAGTCTGTGGGATGTGTGAGGGTAGTGCGGGATCCTCGTGAGTCTCATAGGAACTCGAAGTGGCTGCCTGTTAGATAGCTTTGCAACAAGTGCCAGCCTACGCTATTGCATTTAATGTTTCACATCTACGTCGGTCAGGCCTGGCACCGTCACACGCCTATTTCAGTAACCCATTGGGCGTAAAGCCTCTGGTCTGTCGGGCAGGTTCCTCTAGTAACATGGGTTGGGCCCCCCGTCGAGGAACCGTCCAAATGATTGTGGTTGTTGACGGCGTGGCGCCCTGCATTCCCTATGGCCCGCCGGGCAACAATTCTAACATCACCTGTATGTGTGCACGCTTCTGGGCTGGCTTCGCTGCTTTTCATGGTATCTGTCGTTAGGAAGCTCTTGGGGAACAGTGAGCGGCTATTAATTCTGGTCTTCTGGCTGTGGTGAGCACATCGGGATGGGTATCCGAAAGTATCACGCCCCCAGTTCCTGTCCCCCTCTTCATTAGGCCACCCCACCTGGGTTGCGAGTTTGGACGCACCAGGATCATTTTCCCGTTGTTTGTTGGCTCTTGACTCATCGTGTGTACTGGCTCCTGGGTAAAAATGGTTGCATCCTTTGCCACTTCCAACGGTGATATTCGCGATCAGGGTACACACGAAACTGGATCTGCTGGGGGACGGAACCGAAAACACCAAGAAATGCCAATTCGACTGGCATACTGGTCGAATGCTTTCCCTTTCTCAGCAAGCAGTTATTGCGGCTATTTACCGGATACTCTCTTTCGTGCCCAAGACAGGTAGAACAGCTGACTTACTCTGGACTTGAGTTAGCCCGTCCATGTTTTACGGACTGGTAGTGCGGAATAGATTGGGGCTGTCAGGCACAGCAAGATGACTTTGACGTCTTCTACTTTGTCCCAGCCATTGAAAATCTATATTCAGCTGTGCTTGACCAATGGGTGCGTATTCTCCATGTGTGTTCCAATACTTTTGGTGCCTTGGTGAAGTTGACGAGTTGGGTTATAGTGTATTGGATCGCGCAACTTATGTTGGTTTCTGTCTTCCCGTCCGTTGGTGGTAAACATATACATCGGGGTGAGTGTTGATACGGTGCATCTGGTCAGTTCGATGACGTGGAACACAGTTGATTGTCCCTAGTCGTTATCGGGATCACAGGCCGCATATTAGCAATAATATTCCGGCCCCTCTTCCCACTCGAAACCTTGGTCGTTGATCCCGGTTTTAATAGAAAAGGGACTACATTGCAGCTCCTCTTTTTGCTCATGTAAAGTTTTCATTTTCCAATCATTGTCAATTTATCGTGGCACATTCAACTACTCTGCACATCTGTGGGTTGTGGGGGTGAAACAGTGACACAGGGCAGGGATAGAGCCTCCGACCTTGGCGCCGTGAGTCAGCAATGCAAACATCAGCGCCACCTTGATTCTCCATCAATGCACCACTCTTGAAAGTTAGTTGAGACTTTAGCTTTGAAATCTCGCGCAGGCATTTGGAGTGATGTAGTGCACGTTCTATATTATCGTTTTAAGCTTCGCGCATGACTTTCACTGCTGTTCCCTGCAATTCTTTTTCAAATTGTGCTAATTGTTGCGGCGCGGTATCCTTCTCACTGACAGTATGCTGTGCCTTTGGTAGGCTTTGTCAAACTACGTTCGGAACTTGTTCATGTATATTACACTAGCTTCGTTCCTCTCTTCTCCCATACCATTTCAATCTTCTAAATGTTGGTTGCGCAATGATTGTCCACCATATCTTTCTTTAATTTTGTTCATTCTTCCTTTAATAGTTTTTCTTTGCCACCCTTCACCAGAGTTGTTCTCGGCGACAGACGGTCATAGTCACCTATCAGAGGCCGGAAGCCCTTTTGCCCAGTTCTAACAGAGCTAGGCAAGATAGGTGGATGAAGAATATTACCGATGGTGGGTGTGCACTTAAGCTGGGACCAGTCTTACGATACAGGTTAACATTTTCAGATTTCGGTGAGGGGATATGTCCTCATGCAGAATGTGGTCAGCGTGTAGAATTCGTTAGCACAGGAAGTATTTGATGTCGAAAAACAGTATGTCTTCATAGACATTAATTATAGCACATAGGAAAAAGGATCAACAGTGAGGTGGAAAGCAGGTTTAGGCTATTGAGTTGGATGATCATCGCTGATCATAATGAATAATGTAGAAGTTTCAAAGGGTTCTGTATAATTGTCTAGCTCTCATTGTCTCTGTTTCTATGTTGATCGTTGTACCTCCAACTTGCCTTCGGATTCCAGATCAACACACCCCACTCAACTCACTTGGGGCAATTCTGATTTAGGTCATTTCTGGGACTCTCGTCCAATTGGCGCGACTGGAAATCACTCTGAGAAATATTTGTCACTGGTTTGTGGGAATTGGTCAGGGCCAGTTTCCGCATTGTACTGAGTTTCCTCTCAGAGACTTGCCCTAACGTCCGTGACCGTCAGAATTCCAAATGCATAGTTTGCGGTCCTCATGTTGCAGAGACCTGGTTTATGGACAAACTACGACCATTTGTATTCAGCAAATGGATGAAACAGATGTATTTTATTCGTGATGGAAACAAATAAGAACAGAAGCATGATATCTATCCAATTTCATCCGACAACACTCTTTACAATTAAATTAGTCCGAATACCATTTCATAAGATTTCCGTTTCTTAAGAGTTCTAATATTCGTTACACTCCCCGTGTTGATGTACACGGTTGAGCAATGGTTCCCATTTTCTGAGTATCTCACATCCGGTACTGAGGGGGTGAATGTCGCCGGTGTCTGCCTTTCTTCTGCCGTCAGTATTTGCCATTGAAAATTTCAACAAATTTGAGTCTACACTGAGGAGTGTCTTTGTTCCTTTCCTTCGCAATTTCCCAAAAAATCTCTGGCTTTCGGCCAATGAGACCTCTGGAGTGGGTTCCAAGTACAATGGAATAGATGTCAGAATACCTGGGCCCTCAGGCAGCGTCCATCTCTGGTGGTGTTGCTCGCATTAATCTGCTGTCACATAAACTAACTGCAGGAACTCCAGGTGCCAATCTTTTGTCACAATCTGCGCAACCCAACAGCAAACGGTATATATCAACATAATCGATCGCCTGCTGACGCATCATTGAAAGGGCAAGTCCAGAAATGTCCTGCCACTTTGACTTTGTGTTGTCTTTGTCACTTTATTCAATTCTTCATTTCCGCCATGTCTGCGTGTGTCTCGAACCCACATGTGAAGATGTGTCGGGTTGCTGGATTAGCCACGCTCAATTGCCCATTAACTGGAAAAACAAACGTACAATTCTCAATTTAAAATTCCCAATTTTATCGGCGCTGAAATCCATCCGCTGCCAGGTTTACGAAACCATGTCTGTGATCGAGTTATATGTTTTCGAAGTATATATGTCCATCCACTGTTCTTCATAAACATCCCATACCAGGTGGCTCAATGTCATGCACGTGGCTGCTCGCATATTCTATTATCCGCATAATCTAGTAATTCAAAAAATATTTGAACACGTCCAGTCCTGAGCAGAGTGAAACACTGTGAGTTATCTTTCTGTTACGCATGGGCATTGAAAAACAATTGTTCATTTCCGTATTCATAAATATGTCCAAAGTACACTTGTGGATAAGAAAAAAGAGCACGGGAGGGATTTTCCGTTTTCTGGGCGGACACGTCCAGAGAATTCCTCCCCACATGTCCAGATACAACTAAGAATGATTACTTTGTTATTCATTGTTACAAATGCCAGCACAGTAAAATATTGCGTTTCGTGCAAAGATCGAAACATGTGAACATGTTAGGACACTAATGCATAGTCTTTGTCCGACTCGAGGAAGAAACTTGCGATAGCTTTTTGCGAGACACTCCAATTTATTTGATGTATCCGTAAACATCCTGCCTACCACAATAACAGATGACAGATTCTGATGGGTATTTTACCAGAATCCAAACATTATGGTAGAGATTAAACGGAAAAACGGTGGCACGATGTTGGCACGTATACCTCACATCATCATACTCGCGGAATCGTTGTCTGTGTGAACATTGTGCATACTGGGGCAGCACGGTGGCACAGTTGTTAGCACAGTTGTCTCACAGCTCCAGAGTTCCATGTCCGATTCCCGGCTTAGGTCACTGGCTGTGGGGAGTCTGCACGTTCTCCCCGTGTCTGCGTGAGTTTCCTGTGGGTGCTCCGTTTCCTCCCAAATTCCAAAGGTGCGCAGTTTACGTGGATTGGCCATGCTAAATTGCCCTCAGTGAACAAAACGGTTGAGTGGGTTTCCTGGGTTACAACATTAGGGTGAATGTGTGAACTTGGGCAAAGCGCTCTTTCCAAGGGCGGTTGCAGACTCGGTGGGCCAAATGACGTCATTCTGCAATGTAGATTCTATGTTTTTAACGATTCTACTGGCGTCTGAGGTTTCTGTGAGGGACGAACTGGCTAATGTTGATTGGAATTGGAGCCTAACAGGGAAGACAATGGAAAAGCAATAGCAGGAGTTTTGGGTGGTTATTCGGGAGGCACAACAGAAATTCAACAGGAGGCGCAAGCATGGTAAGGGGAGGAGAAGATATCCATGGCTCACGAGTGATGTCAAGGATAGCATAAAGTCTAAAGGAAAAGCATACAAAGTGGCGAGGATTAGAGGGAAACCAGAGGATTTGGAAGTATTTAAAAGCAAGCAGAGGACAACTTAAAAAAGCAATAAGGGGGGGGGGGGGGGGGGGAGAGAAGATGACCTATGAGTGCAAGCTAGCTAGTAATATAAAGTAAGATATAAATCCATTTTTCAATGTATAAAAGGTGACAGACAGGCAAAAATAGACATTGGACCCCTGGAAAATGTGGCTGGAGAAGCAATAATAGGAAACAATGAAAGGGCCGATGAACTGAATATTTGCTTTGCATCAGTTTTCACGGCGGAACAGACCAGTGGGCTGTAAGAGCTACAGCAGTACCAGCGGGCAGAGGTGAGTGTAGTGGTCATTACTAAGGCTAAGGTTCAGGGGAACTGAAAGATCTGAAGGTTGATAAACCACCTGGATGGGATGGACTACACCCCAGGATCCTCAAAGTGATGGCCGAGGAAATTGTGGAGGCATTAGTGATCATTTTTCAGGAATTACTGGAGGCAGGTTGGGTCCCAGACTACTGGAAGATTACGAATGCAACACACCTATTTAAGAGGGAGGGAGGCAGAAGAAGAGAATTATAGGCCAGTTCGGCTGACTTCGGTTATTGATTAGATTTGACAGTCTGTTATTAAAGATGAGATTGCAAAGTACTTGGAAATGCATGGAACAATAGGACGGAGTCAACACGGCTTTGTAAAAGGGTGTTTGTGTCTGAAAAATCTGTTAGAATTCTTTGAGGGGATAACAAGGATGTTAGACAAAGCAGAACCGGTGGACTTGATTTTTTGAAATTTCCAGAAGGCCTTTGGCAAGGTGCCGCATAGGAGACTGTTAAATAAGTTAAATAACAAGGTGTTAAAGGTAATATATTGGCATGGATAGAGGATTGGCTGACTGGCAGTAGGTGGAGAGTTGAGATAAAGGGGTAATTTTTAGGATGTCAACCGGTGACTAGTGGTGTGCCTCAGGGGTCTGTGCTGGGACCACAACTTTTGACAACATACATTAATGATCTGGAAGAAGGTACTGAAGACACTGTTGCTACGTTTGCAGACAATACAAAGCTCTGTAGAGGGACAGATAGTATTGAGGAAGCAAGGGAGTTGCAGAAGGACTCGGACAAGCTAGGAGAGTGGGCAATGAAATGGCAAATTAACAGCAATGTGGGAAAATGTGAAATTATGCTATTTGGAAAGAGGAATTGAGGCATAGACTATTTTCTAAATGGGGAAAAGCTTCGAAGATCAGAAGCACAAAGGAACTTGGGAGTCCTTATTCAAGAGTTTCTTAAGGTTAATGTGCAGGCTCAGTAAGCAGTTAAGAAGGCAAAAGCAATATTAGCATTCATGTGATGAGGAGAATAATACAAGACGAGAATGTTCTTCTGAGGCTGCATAATGCTCTGCTCACACTGAATTCCGAGTATTGTGGGGGCAGCACGGTGGCACAGTGGTTAGTATTGCTGCCTACGGCGCTGAGAACCTGGTTTCAAATCCCGGCCCTGGGTCACTGTAAATGTGGAGTTTGCACATATTCCCCGTGTCTGCGAGGGTTTTACCCACACAGCCCAAAAGATGTGCAGGATATGTGAATTGGCCACACTAAATTGCCCTGAAATTGGAAATAATAATTGGGTACTGTAATTTTTTTTAAAAATAAAAACAATTCGAGAATTGTGAGCAGTTGTGGGACTGTATCTAAGGACGTATGTGATGGCCTTAGAATGGGGCCAACGGCGGATCACAAGAATGATCTCTCGATTGAAGAACTTGTCATATGAGGAACGTTTGAGGACTTTTGGTCGGTACTCGTTGTAGTTTAGAGGGATACGAGGGGATTTTATTGAAATGTAGAAGATACCGCGAGACTTAGATAGAGTGGACGTGGAGAGGATGTTTCCACTTGTAGGAAACAAATAGAACCAGAGGATACCATCTCAGACTAAAGAGATGGTCCTTCAAAGCAGAGATGCAGATAAATGTCTGCAGTCAGAGGGTGGTGAATCTGTGAAACTCTTTGCCGCAGAAAAATGTGGAGGCCATTTCACTGAGTATCTTTAAGACAGAGATAGATAAGTTCTTCATTAATAAGGGTATCAGGGGTTATGAAGGGAAGGCAGGAGTATGGGGATGAGAAAATATCTGCCATGGCGGAGAAGATTCCATGGGCCGAGTGGCATAGTTCTGCTCCAATGTCTTATAGTCTTATGGTCTGCTTTTGTTTCCTCTGGGGACTGCCGTTTCCTCCCAGAGTCCAAAGATTTGCGGGATAGATGTTTTGGTCATAATAAGTTAATGAACACTAAGCGGTAATGGTGGAGGGAGTGATTGATTGTGGAACGCATACCAATCCACTGGGTGTTTCGTTCTGGAATCTGTTACATATCTTCACTGTTATAATTTCACCCATTTCATGTCTCAGTACCTTTGAGTGAGCATTTTAGTGCACCTATGACTAAATAAGTGGGCGTCACGATTCCACGGAATTTGCTGAGGCATTTACCTTTCCTATATTATGTCCGGAGGTGTTTTTTTTAAATCGAGATTCTACCTGCTGCTTCTATCTTGTTGGTGTACTCACTCCCACTCCAACAGACCAACAATATGATATTCCCAAAACAGACAAAGAATGTTACCCACTTTCTTACGCAATGACCCTAAATCAGACACAAATAACCAAGAACAAAGAAAAGTACGGAACAGGAAAACAATTATGCGGTCCTCCGAACGTGCGCTAATCATGGTGCCTGTATAATCTCAAGGCTTCTCCATCTCCGGGGTCTGGATCCCTCTATTTTCATCCTATTCAGTTATATGTCATGACAACTTTCAATGTCACTACCGTACCTGCTTTCACAACCTCCTCCGCTTTCGAGTTCCAGGCACCCACCCCCCTCTGTGTCAATAATGCCCCTCACACATCTCCTCTAAAACTTTTCACACGCTTCTTAAACCTTTATCCACTGGTAATTTACTCATCCTCCCTGGGAAAAAGTTTCTGACTATTCATTCCTTCCAAGCCTCTGAGACTCCTGTACCCTTCCATCAGTTCGCCCCGCAAACTGTCAATTCTGCGAGAATAAAGCGGGTTTACCCAATCGATAGCGATTCGATCATAGAGCATAGAACAGTACAGCACAGAACAGGCCCTTCGGCCCTCAATGTTGTGCCGAGCAATGATCATCCTACTCAAACCCACGTATCCACCCTATACCCGTAACCCAACAACCCAACCCCTTAACCTTACTTTTTTTTTGGACACTACGGGCAATTTAGCATGGCCAATCCACCTAACCCGCACATCTTTGGACTGTGGGAGGAAACCGGAGCACCCGGAGGAAACCCACGCACACACGGGGAGGACGTGCAGACTCCGCACAGACAGTGACTCGGCCGGGAATCGAACCTGGGACCCTGGAGCTGTGAAGCATTGATGCTAACCACCATGCTACCGTGCTGCCCCATGTCTTGTGGAACTACCTCCTCCATGAGTTGATTGATGACACATTTTCCGTCAGCTTGTGTCAAGCTGTCCGTGTTTAATTCTGCCTTACGAAAGAGCTATCTCGGCGATAAAACGCCGAGACTTAACAAATAAAATAAAACAGGTATTTCGTAACCCATGCTTCCATTTATGTGGCACACGGTCTGTTTTCAATCAGATAATAACTAGTATATTTAACATTCAGGCTTAACCCCGGTTCAAAACATCTGCAAGGATACTTGTCAAAAAATGTGTACCAGTTACCCTCAAGCACCATTCATATCGGACCAACGAAAGCTGATTGCTCTGGTGGTCCTCCTGAGACATACCTTTCCAGCACCAGCCGCAAACCGCAGATAGTTCAAGTGTTGCATTGTTTCACTTTAAATTTAAGAATGTATGTGGTTCTAATACAAAACAAAATAATCTCTTTTGTTTGTGATTAGTTCTGACCCCTGCCAGTGTTTTCAACCAGGCGTTGTTTCCTTCAGTCGATACGTCTATTTTTGAATTGCAAAACTGTAATTGGCCCCATTGAAGCAGCCGTATCGAACATACACATGAATGAGGAGAAGATGTGGAAGTTGAATTTATTTCTTGTTGCCTGAAAACACTCAAACAGTTAAATTAGTTGCCAATATTGATGAAGTCTCATAAAAGAAGCATTACCATAGCATTCCCAGAATTTATAATATGTTAAATCTTATACTCGACATAAAGTGCACCAGTTAGTCCTCAATGCAGCGGCCTGATTTCTGACTTTTAATCAATAGACTGTGATAACAAATATTTGTGGAATAAATTGTGTTTTATTCGATTTTACGACACAGAGCGTAAAAAGACAAATGATGGTAAGGTCGGCAAAAAATGTTTTTACTTCGATGTGCAACATTTACACTATGCCGTCAGTGCAGCACAAACGAATTGACAGCAGGTGAGAAAGTTCAGCTCGAAATGAGATTGCTTATGAATAGGGTCATGAGCAGATCAACAATACTCACGATGCACTGTGATATTTCTGCGAAGTATGTATTTACAGAAGATTTTAATTTAAATTACCTCCATTCTACATAGGAACTCTTTTCTATTTGCCAAATTTTTACGATCCATTCAAAAATCCCTGCTCGTGAAACCGTCAACATGTTCGCCAATTTCTCGATATGTGCATCAGTGCCACACGTAACGTGAGCCAATATTTCCATTTTGGAAACCCCCGCGTATCCGCCTCGGTGTTAGTTTCATACTGCTCGCTGGTCGCACTCAGAGGTAACCAGCAGGAAACCCCACAGCAGGTTGCTATCACCACGCTGAGTACCAACAATTTTGTCGATAAAGCCCTTAATTACTCTGGGTGTGAGGGTACTGGATCCCGTCAAGAACCATGCGTTGGACCCTGGCCAGCAACGTGTCTTTTCATGTCCATGGATTTATTTGGATGTCCGTCACAGGCAACGAGTCCATAAATTTGATGGTTGCGACTATGTCCTCCGATGCCATTGGCATTAGCATACTCGTGGCGTAGTGTGTCCGGCGGGACTTTTCGTGCCAGGCGATGTTCAAAAAGATGCACATCTGTCTCCATGAGGAGAGCCCAAAACTGAATGCGGGAGGCTGCCAGTGGCGGCATTGCCTTTTCTCCTTTGAAATTCTATAATAGGGTTTCTTATCCATTGGAATTGATCTACGGTGAACTCAGGTGCCAAATATTATTTTTCCAAATGTGTTTTACATTTTAAAGTACTCAACACAGTTTTTACAATTGAGGGGCCATACCGCATGGACAATACACCTTCCCTGCAGATATTTTATTTGTGGAAGTATGGATAAAGCAGATACGGGGAGAATGAAAAAACTCAAAACGGATAAAGACCTCGTGCCGGGGTAGATCCCGGGTGTCCCACCCCTTATGACAGCAGTGCTAACCACTCTGCCACCATCCACGCTAATTATTCACCAATTCTTTATTATCTGCTGTGTCTAGGCAGTGTTTGAGCACCCCGCAGCTACAAAAATCCGATCCTTCAGGTGTAAGACTCACTTTTCGGCGCAGCAGGTGTACGCCTGCTGCCTCGAACTGAGGAATATTTTCAAGATTCTTCAGGTGCTCTCAATTGGAGACACGGGTCAACCATGCAAAATGCCACCTGTGGTAATCCACGGTGGGTATTTTCCGTCACTCTGGGGAATATGGCACATGCTGATGATACGCGGAATGGCAGCCTGCTGGACTCATACATGCTCCTTGGCATGTTAATGGTCAGATATTTGCGTGATGAAGGGTACATGACTCATTGTAGATAATGTTGAACTTGGTGAATGTCCTTTCTGCACTGAGCCTTGAATATGGATCGTCAAACCTGGGCAACGGGTAAGAATCCATTTGCGACGCTCAGTTGAAGGCGAGTTCTTCATTTCCACTCAGCGGATGGAACTGCCAGGTTTCATTACCGACACGACCGAGGCAGCCAATCCGCAAAATGTACCGGGCGGATGACTGCGAAATATAACACATACTCCAGCCGTGATTCGATATTTGGTTCCAACCCGCAGGATAACGGGTCATGCCAGAAATTAGCATTAATGGACCGGTGGGCCATATGATATCTCAGCATAGGCCAACCTCCCCCCCCCCCCCCCCCGCCCACCCCATGGTAAAGATGCCACCATGGAATACAGGCGGCAACTGTGCCCATAGAACAGACGACCGTCAGGATACATCGTCATAATTACTGACAGTCCTTCCGGAGCCGTTTAACGCAGTTCCGCCACAGCAAAATTCGGCCCAAACGTTTTACCACTACCAGTGGTAAATTCGGCAACTGAGCCTCATATTCCTCAGGGACACCTCAGCCAATCTGGACGTACGGGCGGCGGATGAAGGCAAAACCGCATCTCCAGGGGTCATACTCCGTCTATAACTGGAAACGATAGATGCCTACCATTACTTAGATAGGCGACACCTGTTGTGCCGAAATGTAGTAAAGGCATTTTACTCCCTCCGGCTCGTCATCGACGAAATGACGAAATGTGTCCACCCTCTGGGTGGTCGTCGGAGTTTTGGAGGCTGGTGAATGAAATTTCTTGCTGACTCTTGCTCCCCACTTCCGACTCCCTCTAGGGCCGGCGCACTAGAAGCAAGGAAGCAGAAACTGGCGAGTGTCTGCAAATCGTTCAGCAATTCCGTTACTAGTTCACGCAGGTCTTAGCATGCCGTGTAGATATATAAGTGGCGAAGAATTATGTGTAGTTTCGGCACAAAATGTGTGCTGTACAAGGAAACAAGCTCGGCAAACTGACAGATCTCATATTAGTCAAAGAAAAACTATACTTTTTTAAAAAATTGTTTTTATTAACGCTTTTTTCAACCAAAATTTTTACATAACAAAAAAATGAACGAAACATATTGAACAAAACAAGGTGGCTGCTATCATTATACAAAACTAAAATACACATTATATCAAAAGTTTCCCCCACCTGAGCCCCCCTCACGCCATCGACCCCCCCCCCCCCTTCCCCACACAACCGTTGCTGCTGCTACTGACACTTGACTGCTCCCCTACAATATCAAGGAAAGGATGCCAACGCCGGGAGGACCCCATCAAGGACACTCTCATGGCAAACTTTATTCGCTCTAGTCTGAGGAACGCAGCCAAATCACTAACCCAGGTCTCCACGCTCGGGGGTTTCATGTTCCTCCACATTAACACGATCTGTCTCCGAGCTACCAAGAAGGCAAAAGCCAGTACATCGGTCTCTTTCACGTCCTGCACTCCCGGATCCACCGAATCCCCAAAGATCGATATAGTTGGACTTGGCTTCACCTGAGTGTCCAAAATCCTGTACGGAGCCCTCATAAAGCACTGCCTGAATTCTTTAAGCGGCGGCCATGCTGAAAACATATGGACATGGTTCGTTGGACTCCCTGCACATCTCGCGTGCTTGTCCTCTACCGCAAAAAACTTGCTCATTCTCGCCGTCGTCATGTGAGCCCGGTGCACCACATTAAACTGAATTAAACTGAGCCTGGCACATAATACGGGCGAATTCACCATGCCCAGGGCATCTGCTCACACGCTCTCCTCCAGAACCTCGCTTAGCTGCATCTCACACTTTCCATTCAGCTCTTTCACTGAGGCATCCTCCGCCTTCTGAAGCTCCTGACATATGTTCAACGCCTTCCACTCTCCTACCGAAATGCCAGACACAAACCTTTCCTGTATCCTTCGAGAGGGTAGCAGAGGAAAAGTCCCCACCTGTTTTTTGAGAAAGTCCCGAACCTGGAGGTTTCTGAAAGCATTACCCGGGGTGCAGGCCGAACATATGCCTCAGTGCCTGCACGCTGGGAAGGTACCATCTATAAACAGGTCCCACATCCTTTTAATGCCTGCCCTATTCCAGTATTGAAACACCCTGTCTACCTGCCCGTAGCAAATTTATGGTTGTTCCGTATCGTGGTCCAAACTCCTCAATCCTCTGTCTTCTCCATTGACCCCATATCTTAAGGGGCGCCTACACCATCGGGTTGTGGTGTATCCTGCCAGCGAGAACGGCAGCGGTGCAGTAACTAGTGCCCCTAGACTGGTGCCTTTGCATGACGGCGGCTGTAGCCGCCCCCACGCCAACCCCTCCTCCATTACCCTTTTCCTAATTACGGTCACATTAGCCGCCCAGCAGTAGCTACAGAAGTTCGGCAGTGCCAACCCCGACCCCCCCCCCCCCCCCCCCGCCCCGCCTCACCCGGCTACGCTCCAAGAATAGTCTTTTGACTCGCGGGGTTCAATTCGCCCACAGAAATACCATCATAATCCTGTTCATCCGCTTGAAAAAGGATTTGGGGATGAAAATGGGGAGGCACTGAAAGACGAACAGGAATGTGGAAAGAACCGTAATCTTCCCAGTCTGCACTCTGCCCACCAGGGAAAGAGGGAGCATGTCCCACCTTTTAAAGTTTCCCTCCATCTGCTGTACAAGACGAGAAAAATTGAGCCTCTGTCGGGCATCCCAGTTCCTAGCCACCTGTATACCTAAGTATCGATAGCTCCACTCCACTCTCTTCAGTGGGAGCTCCCCCAGTCTGTCCTCCTGACACCTAGCGTGGATTACAAACAGCTCACTTTTTACCACGTTAAACTTGTAGACCGAGAAGCTCTCAAAGAACCCCAGGATCCGCATGACCTCCCCCATCACCTCTAGTGGGTCCGAAATATCCAACAACTGGTCATCTAAGTAGAGGGAATCCCGATGCTCCCGCCTCCCCCCAATCCGGTCCCTCCAGTTCCATGACGTCCTATGCGCTATGGCCAACGGCTCAATTGACACAGCAGATAGTAATGGGAAAAGTGGGTACTCCTGCATAGTCTCTCAGTGCAACCTGAATTACTCCGACCTCAGCCGGTTCGTGGACACACTCGCTAAGGGGGACCTGTACAGTACCTTGACCCACCCTATGAATCCCTCCCCGAATCCAAACCTACCTAACACTTCCCATAGATACTCCCACTCCTCCCTGTCAATGACCTTCTCTGCATCCATTGCAGCCACTACTTCTGCGTCCCCTCCCTCCGAGGGCATCCAAATAATATTCAGGAGCCTCCCCAGATTTGTGGTCAGTTGCCTGCCCTTGACGAAACCCGTCTGCTCCTCCTCGATCACTCCCGGGACACAGTCCTCTATTCTGGTGCCAGAATCTTTGCCAGCATTTTGGCATCTACGTTCAGGAGCGATATTGGCCTGTGGGAGCCACACTGAAGCGGATCTATCTCCTTCTTCAAAATGAGCGAGATCAATGCCTGCAACATCGTCAGGGGGAGGGTTCCTCTCTCCTTTGCCTCGTGAAAGGTTCTTAGCAGGAGTGGGCTCAGTCGATCAGAGAACCTCTTTTACATTTTACAGGGAACCCGTTTGGAACCGGGGCCTTGCCCGACTGCATACTTGCCAGTCCCTTGACTCGCTCCTCCAACTGAATCGGAGCCCCCAGTCCCTCCAGCCGCTCCTTGACCACCCTTGTGAACCTCAATCGATACATAAATTGTTTCATCCCTTCCCCTCCCCTCGGGGATACTGACTCTTAGAGCTTCCGTAGAATCTCCTTTAAGACTTCATTGATCCTCTCTGGGCTCAACACCGTGTTACCTTCCGGAATCCTGACTCCCTGACCTCCCTGGCCGCCTCCCTCCTGCGAAGTTGGTGCGCCAGCATCCTACTGGCTTTCTCCCCATACTTGTAGACTGCCCCTTTCACTTTCCTCAACTGTGCCTCTGCCTTCCACGTGGTCAGCAAATCAAACTCTGCCTGTAATCTCCGGCGCCCCTTAAGCAGCACCCCCTCGGGTGCCTACGCATACTTCCTCTCTACTCTAAGTATCTCTCCCACCGGCTTCTCCCTCTCTGTTCTACCCCTCTTCACTGTGGAAGCTCCGAGAGATTAACTCCCCCCTGATGACCGCCTTCATAGCCTCCCAATCTGCTGCCGCTGTTAACTCCCTGTGTCATTCGTTATCAGATAGTTCGGATCGCTCCTCCTTGTCCGTCCACACACCTCTTCATCTGCCAGCAGCCACACGTGCAGTCTCTAGAGAGGGTGCTGCCCCCGCTCCTCAAACAGTCACAGGTCCACCAATGCGAGGCATGGTCCAAGACCGCAATTGCCGAATACTGAACCCCCTCCACCGTCTGGATTAATGCCCTGCTCAACACAAAAAAGTCTACTCGGGAGTAGACTTTATGAATGTGGAAGAAAAAGGAACAATCCTTTTCCCTAGGCTGCGCGTATCTCCTCGTATCCACGCCCCCAATCTGATCCATGAACTCCACAGGGTCGTGGCCACCGCCGGACTCTTTCCCGATCTGGACTTAGACCAGTCCAACGCCGGTTCCAAAACAGTATTGAAGTCCCCGCCCCCCATAATAAAGTTACTTGTCTCCAGGTCCTGAATTTTAACCAACATGCATTTCGTGAATTCTGCATTATCCCAATTCGGGGCATGGACGTTCACGAACACCTCCCAGGTCTCCTGTAGATTACCACTCACCATTATGTACCTGCCCCCCTTGTCATCCACGAAGCTCTCTGCCTCAAATGCCACCCGTTTACTAATCAGAATTACCACGCTTCTGGTCTTTGAGTCTAGCCTTGAGTGGAACACATGGAAATTTCATCCTCTCCTTCACCTCATCTAGTCAACGAGTTTTAAGTGTCTCCTGCAGCATAGCAACATCCGTCGTCGACCCCTTTAGATGCGAGAACACGCGGTACTTCATTACTGGCCCGTTCAGGCCCTCACATTCCATGTGATCAGCCTGGACTGGGATTAACCCCCCACCCTCCCTGCCGACTAGCCATCTCACTTTTTCGGCCAGCCACGTAACCGCTCCTCCCTGCTCGCCCCAGGCCTCCCACTGGAGGCGCCCCACCCAACTCTCCATCTATCCCGGACAACTGGATCCTCTTCAGTCAGCAAAGCAGCAACCCTTCACCAGACCCTCAGTATTCCGCTCCCAACCCCCCTGTCAACCACCCGCTTAGCACTGATTACCCACATTGCGCTTCCGTTAGAAAGCTAATCCATGCTGACCCCGGCCGCTCCCACCTCTGTGTCCAAACTTACTATTCTCGCTTCCTTCGGGCCTCCAACCCCCCGTCCCCCACAGGGTGAGAGGGCAAGTTCCATCCGGATCCATCCCATGCGCCGGACAACAGAACCCGATCGTTGCCCCGCCCCCTGAAACAACAAACATGAAAAGAAAAGCAAACAAACTGAAATTCTGCAAACAATCTTACACCAAGCTAACCCCCGATTACACATCCCCGCCACGTGCAACTGCCACTTAGTTCAATTCCAGCTTTCCATGCCCAATGAATGTCCACGTCTCATCCGGCGTATCAAAATAATGGTGTTGTCCTGCACACACGGGGAGGACGTGCAGACTCCACACAGACAGTGACCCAGCCGGGAATCGAACCTGGGACCCTGGAGCTGTGAAGCATTGATGCTAACCACCATGCTACCGTGAGGCCATCCAAAGTACGTTATCCAAAGTCTCGCCGGATGCAGGAGCATGATCTTAACCACTTTGCTGTGGAGGATCGCCTTACTCCGTTTGTAACCCACACGTCTCCACGCCAGTTCAGTTCCCAAGCCCTGGTATATGGAAATATCGCCGTTCTCCGACTTAATGCCCTGTTTCTTCTTTCCCCGACGTAGGTCATGCACCTGTCTGTCAAGCGGTGGAACTTTATCACCATCGCCCTCGATGGTTCGATCGCCATCTGCTTCCTGGCGTGGACCCTGTGTTCCCAAGGGCCGCGAGAAACCCCCGTGCCCATCAGTGTCCCCAGCATTGCAGTCACATACGTGCCAACGTCCGTGCCCTCCGCAACTACACGGAGGCCCAGGATCCGCAGGTTGTAACTCCGAGACCAATATTCGAGGTTATCCAGCCTGACCTGCGATCTCTTGTGTAGGGCCTCGTGCGCCCCCACCCTGACCGCCAGGCCAAGGATCTCGTCCTCATTCTCGACATCCTCCTCTCCACCGCTTTGATTGCCTTCTGCAACGCCTTCAGAACCTCCACCATCTTTTCCATGGAGGCTTTCATAGGGGCAGGCATGTCCATTTTAGTTCTGCGAAGCAGCTCCTCTTAAAGCCTTGTTGCTCTCTGGCCCACTGGGCCCACAGTTCTCGATCCGAGCAGGCCGCCAGCTTGTCCTCCCGGACCCGCTCTGTCTTCTTCCCGCAATTGCTCGTTTGACGGACACTGGCGTGGTTCCCTCCATACAGCATTAGGGGTGGCGGGGGGGGGGGGACCTCTCAAGTCTCCGTTTCCACGCCGGTATCTGCCCTTCAAGTGCCGCTGCCGTCCCGTTTAACGGCCCGAAACCCCAATCCCGCCGGTAGCTGCCGTGAATGGATCTAGTTTGTCATGGCCGCTACCGGATGTCCGCTAAACGATTCGATGATGCTGCAAGTCTCTTCACCCAAACGGCGTGGCGCGTTACCATCTGCCCCCCCCCCCTCCCCCCACCTCGCCAGCCACCTCCCAACTATGTAATTCTGATGCAAACAATGCTTCCTGGAACTCCATAACTTCAACATATCTTCAAAACTTGAAACATCTGCAAGAAAGCCTTCTCGATGGCTTTGCCAATTGGGAGAAAAAAAGGATGCAGTGTTTTTTTGTCTCTTTGAAACAGTTATGCTGACGAATGAGCTGACAGTGGCCAGTGCAGCTATAGAATTGTTGCAAGATTCGGGACAATGCCTATTTGTTGATAGGAATGTAATTTAATGCCGACAAGTGCACGATAATCACATGGAATTCAATTTGCTAGCCCGGAATTGTTATACATCTGCATCTGAGTATTGCAGGGATCTTTACAAGATAAAAGCACAAAATATTTTAATGGATTCTAAATAAACTTGTGAGCAGAACGGATGAATGCGACGAAGTCATAGGGCAATGTTAAGGATGTCATGAGGAAACGCCTGTACAGTTTATATCTTGTCATGGTCCTCGGTGACCAATTCATATATTAATGAGAGAAACATTTCAATCAGACATCACATTCGTTCAAATGGACCAATGAGACAGTCTAATATAACAATCTTGTTAGAAAGCAATATGGTATACGTCACTTCAAATGAACATAAGATTCACCAGATGATTTCCCCTGCTCACTCTGATTGGCATTCAGATCAATTTGGGCAGATTTGCCATAGTATTTTCAATTGCAAACTTTCTGGAAACATCCTTCTGGATTTCGAATAATCTTCGAGTTTGTATTTCGATTGTTCTTGGAGAGATTTGAATATCGAAGAACAAACATAGAACATACAGTGCAGAAGGAGCACATTCGGCCCGTCGAGTCCACACCGACCCACTTAAGTCCTCACTTCCACCCTATCCCCGCAACACAATAACCCCTGCTAACCCTTTTGGTCACTCAGCGCAATTCATCATGGACAATTCACTTAACCTACACGTCTTTGGGCTGTGGGAGGAAACCGGGGCAGACACGGCGAGAACATGCAGACACTGCACAGACAGTGACCCAGCGGGGAATCGAACCTGTGACCCTGGCGCTGTGCAGCCACAGTGCTATCAATTTTTTCTACCGTGCTATCCTGGCTCTATTCACGAAACAAATCGAATAATTTCGATTTATTTTTTAAAAATTACTTCAAACGGATAACCTGCATGGCAGACGTGTCATGAATCAAAAATATATACTGGTGTTCCATAGAGTAGTGCTCCTCCTAACCGAATAAAAGTATATATTGTTGACTACGCTTTTAAATATTCACATCCTTTTAAAATGTCCTGTTTCGTCGAAACTACGTAGGTTTCAGGAATGTTTAGTGTTGTATATCTTTGACTGTTGATTGTGCTTTGTGAGAATCCACTTATGCACTGTGTAGTATCGTACAGTGACGTAATGACGTCGTTTCGATCGATTGCCTCGCAACCAATCGCCTCCTTTGGAATTTCGGGACATATCCTGCTTTCGACTGTGATTTGTGGAATCCTTCAGATGATTCGGGAAGAAGAGAGCAACGTACACTTCATGTCTGTTCTCCTTAGATCTCGTAAGCAACCAGAATTATGTTTAAATGATCTCTCTTTCCAGCAAGGATTGTGATGGTAACCGCTGATTTAAGGGCCACAAGCAGTCTGCATCCGTTTCTGAGAAAATCTAAGGAGCATCTTATTCTAACAGCTAACATGCCTCTCAGTTATTAGTTTTGTTTTGGGGACAGAGCTGAAGAAGGCTTTAAGTTACCTTTGTACTGATGTTGGTGACTTTCCAGAGGAATTGCTGCAACCTGCTGGTGTTGGGGTTCAGGCGAAGGCATATATGGGGACACGCAAATGAACAAATGGTTTTCAACCCATCGCAATCCATGAAGATGAACGCCCACAAAGACAAAAACCGCAGTTGCTAAAGTTCCCATTATCTTTCCAGCTTGTTCCGCGTTATTTAAGTCTTTCCCCTTCCCCACATATTGTTCGAGTTGTGTGCATTTTGTTGAATGATGGGAAGGTGTTAGTCTGTAACTGAATTAACAGAAAGTTGTTCTATTCGCACCATGATGGGTTACACTCTTGTTCATGCATCACGTTCGACTCTGTTGCTTGTAAGTTATTGGAGCCGTCAACTTGTCAGTGATCTCAGGAAAATATGGACATTGCCGGATAACTCACTTACTTTGGACCTGCGGGGCCTGTGGGGCTGGAATTAACCGCGCTCTTGCCCATGGTATCGGAAGAAAAGGTTTTTGAAACAAACAGACGGTGTCTTCCATCTTCTAGGCCAGAATAAAGCAGTATGAAATAACAAATCAGGAATGTGTCAGAAACCATACGTCTACATGCAATTGTGATGGATAATTGTAGTATTTGTTGCAAAGAATGCTAACTCAGAAAAACAAGATAGAGTTTAAGTCAAATCTAGAAAATTATCCAAATTTCGGAACTCATGCGCAGACAGTTTGTCCTGCTACAGAAAGAGACAGAGCATATCGTATTGTGAAACCCAACTGTTATTGTGACGTTAACGTGCAAATACAACGTTACATGCGCAAATGATGAAATTATTGGATATGACTCATAAAAAAATGTTAATTTAAAACTAAATTAAATCAAATGCAACATGTTAAACTGAGAAAATTGTGGATGTCCGATAAATATCAATTCAACTAGATAGATAAAAACAAAATACGTCTCCAATGTTTGAAATCAAACGTCAGAGGCATAGCATCATGGAACACCAAAAGTGCAAAACACGGTCATTTCGCCGACAGCGTCTGCATCGACCGTCTGATAGAGCATCACCCTGCAAAGGCCTAATCTCCCGTCTTTGTCGCGCAATCGCAGCTAGAGGCAATTTAGCATAGCCAATACATCCATCCGCCATATCTTTGGACTGTGGGATGAAGCCGGTATAATCGGAAGAGCCCCACGCAGACACATAAAGAAAGTGTGAAGTTGACTCAGACGGTCTCTGGTGCTGTGAATCAGCAATGCTAGTGTCTGTACCACCGTGACGCCAACTGTTGGCATGATCCTTCTAGATTATAGTGATTGTGGGAGGAAAACGTCTGGCGAAGTAGTTTTGGGTATACTCTGCAGTGCATGTTGCTGATTCTACACATTGCTACCACTGTTCCTTGATGATGAGTGGCTGAGCTCTTTGTCAAAACGCATACTGATTAAGCGACATCTCTGTTCTGGATGGTGTGTCTCTTCTTCAGGATTGTTGAAATTACAAAAATTCCACGTTCCAGTTCGTCGAGTATTCATTTAAGTTTCCCTGTGACTGAATAATTGATTGTCGAAACTCCGCTGAGTTTCTCAGATTCTGTTCATGTTCAACACTTTTTTTCAATATACAATTACGCATCGGAATTCACGTTCAACATTTCATCATTGCAATTTATTTATTCCTCATCCATCATGCCAACAATTTATTTTTCTTCAGCACCGACAAAGATGTTTTCCCGCATTCTGACTGAGAAGAAACACATTTTTACCAGAAATGCCCTCATACCCTATGCCTTTAAGGATGTTACGCAAATATTTGTTTATTGATTAAGCGAGAACCCTATTACATTCAGGTTTATGGCAGTTTTCCATGTTCTGACATCAACAGGGAAATTGCCAATCATCTATGAAAACCTATTTCCCTTTAGCAATTGAGATATGAGCAATAAAACATAGCTTTAAATTGAGGGGAGACAAATACAGGACAGATGACAGAGGTAGGTTCTTTACTCAGAGAGTAGTAAGTGCGTGGAATGCCCTGCCTGCAACAGTAGTGGACTCGCCAACACTAAGGGCATTCAAATGGTCATTGGATAGACGCATGGATGATAAGGGAATTGTGTAGATGGGCTGTCGAGTGGTTTCACTGGTCGGTGCAACATCGGGGGCCGAAGGGCCTGTACTGCACTTTAATGTTCTAATGTAATGTTCTAATATTCCAATAAAAATGAGTAGCTCAATGATCTTCCCTCCCATTTGAGAGATATTGCACAGGAAGCACGAGCCTCGACGTCGATAAAGTTACTTGCATTGTTTAACTTATTCATTTCTAATTTCTCTGTCTCGATCACAATAAGATTTCCATGTGATCTGTGATCGATTCAGACCTTTCTTACAGTCTACTGATCCAACCGTTATTGTCGATAACCAACGTATCCATGTCCCATAGTTCCTTCTGTAAATTGGTCCATTAAAGCCTAAGATTTACAGATTCAGACAGAAAATGTGGATGCTGCCTGTCTCTTTTTTGCGAAACATACAAAGTATTAAATTGACCGCCCAACCCTCAGGTCGCAAGAAAGAAGCTTGACCACAGAATGGCTTGAATCGTTATCTCTGCTGGATATTTATAATCTGCCGCATTCATTTGTCAGCGTGTGATACTGATTACAAATGTGCAGGTATGTTGTTGCGTTGAGACGTTCTTGGATAATTACTTGAGTTTAATTTTATGTTGCCTGGCCGTACTTAAAAATACAAAGGCTGGTAAGAGCTGTTTTTCGAAAGGTGCACAACATTTTATACGATGGCTCATAGTGGGTGACGGAAGGGGGGTCCCAAAATTGATGGATGAGATTATGAACTTTTGACAGGACAGAGTGGTCTGTTACCAGGTGACCATCACTGGTAGTGATGCTTTCTCATATCCTGTTGCCATACAATGCTGCGTCAGGAACTCTAACTGCCAGAAACCATGCCTGGGCCTGGGCAACCCAAATGTATTTTTTACATTTTAACAGAATATTGGATCTCCTGAAGCATGATTGACAGAGTAGATCCAGAAACATCCGGGCTATTTTCCTGTTTGTCTTGTATTTGACTTTGGTCAAGTCGGATTTCCCATGAGTCTGCCTGAGGTTAATAAAAGTTTAAATTCAAATGTCCTATCTTCAATTTCCACTGACCAATTCAATCGGACGAGAAATCCAGACCCTTCCAGGTTTACCACCTTATCTTGAAACATTGATCGTTAGCGAAGCGATTTCACAACAATTACCAATCCATCGGGCAGCCATGTATCCTAATCTTGGGCAAGCAATGCTCCCTATTTGGACAGACAGATATCTCATACAAAATTAAATATACATCCTGGAAAATGAATATAAAAACTGTTATAGAACAGTACAGCACAGAACAGGCCCTTCGGCCCTCGATGTTGTGCCGAGCAATGATCACCCAACAACCCTCCCCCCCCCCTTAACCTTACTTTTTAGGACACTACGGGCAATTTGGCACGGCCAATCCACCTAACCCGCACTTCTTTGGACTGTGGGAGGAAACCGGAGCACCCGGAGGAAACCCATGCACACACGGGGAGGACGTGCAGACTCCGCACAGACAGTGACCCAGCCGGGAATCGAACCTGGGACCCTGGAGCTGTGAAGCATTTATGCTAACCACCATGCTACCGTGCTGCCCTTATAAGGCCTAAAAATATACAACAGGCCAATGCGCTGAAAAGCAAAACGAATGACTTTTCGGCAGGAATTCAGCTGTTGCAGTGGATGGAGCTACAGAGTCGAGCGATGAGTATTTGAACTAGCTGCGTCGCAGATTCGAGTCTTTCCGGCGGGAATCTAGCTGTTGCAGTGGGCGGAGCTACAGAGTCGAGCGGTGAGTATCTAAAGTAGCTGCTTCAACAGCGGCCACAAGATCTTTGGGGATAAATTTGAAGAGTGACATCACAGCAAAGCAGTGACCTGATTGGCTGGTATGAAAAGTGCTCCAGTTAACAGCAGCGGGGAGAAATTTAACTCTTCGTGTGTTGGGACGTATTGTGATTGGTAAGTAAAATCTTTATTCCTTTCAATTATTCAAAAATTTCATATTACATTTGTAATCAGTTAAGGTAAAGCGTAAAAATGGCAGGAGATCCAAGTCCATTGTAATGCTCCTCGTGCTCAATGTGGGAGATGAGGGACGCGGCCGATGTCCCTGACTCCTTCATGTCTGTGTAGTGTGTCCAGCTGCAGCTCTTGTTAGACCGCATGATGGCTCTGGAGCTGCGGATCGACGCGCATTGGAGCATCCGCGATGCTGATGAGGTCGTGGATAGCATGTTCTGTAAATTGGACACACCGCAGATTAGGATTGGTGAGGGAGACAGGGAATGGGTGACCGAAAGGCAGAGTAATAGCTGAAAGGCAGTGCAAGTGTCCCCTGCGGTCATCTCCCTCCAAAACAGGTATACCGTTTTGGAAACTGTTGGGGGACATGACTCACCACGGGAAGGCAGTTGTAGCCAGGTTCATGGCACCGTGGCTGGCTCTGCTGCGCTGAAGGAATGGAAAAGACTGGCAGGGTTATAATAATAGGGCATTATATCGTAAGGGGAGTAGACAGGCGTTTCTGTGGTGCAAAAAAAGACTCCCGAATTGTATGTTGCCTCCCGGGTGCACGGCTCGGGGATGTCTCAGATCGTCTGCAGGACATGCTGAACAGCCAGTTATTGTGGTGCATATAGCCAGCAACAATAGAGTTAAAAACGGGATGAGGTCCAACAATCAGAATTTAGGTAATTAGGAGATAAATTAAAAAATAGGACCTCAAAGGTAGTAATGTAAGGATTGCTACCATTGACACGAGACAGTCAGTGAAGATTTCAAGAATCTTCAGAATCAATATCTGGCTTGAGAGTTGGTGCAGGAGGGAGGGCTTCATATTTCAGAAGCGGTTCTGGTGGCGTTGAGACCATTACAACTCGGATGGTCTACACCTGAGCAGGACTGCAAACAATGTCCAAGGAGGTGCTTTTGCTAACACTGTGGGGGAGGTTTTGCACTAATGTGGCAGGAGGATGGGAACCAGATTAGGAAGTCAGAGCTCAGTAAAGAGGCAGAAAATAAAGCCAGTAAGGTACTAGATAATAAACTCCTTCTGACGAAGAGGAAGAGTAGACAGGGAAGAAATGATGAATGCAAAGGGACAGGCGGGCTGAGGTGCATTTGTTTTAATGCGAGGGGCAGCACGGTAGCATGGTGGTTAGCATAAAAGCTTCACAGCTCCAGTGTCCCAGGTTCGATTCCCGGCTGGGTCGCTGTCTGTGTGGAAACTGCACGTCCCCCCCGTGTGTGCGTGGGTTTTCTCCGGCTGCTCCGGTTTCCTCCCACAGTCCAAAGATGTGCGGGTTAGGTGGATTGGCCATGCTAAATTGCCCGTAGTGTCCTAAAAAGTAAGGTTAAAGGCGGGGGGGGGGGGGGGTTGTTGGGTTACGGGTATAGGGTGGATACGTGGGTTTGAGTAGGGTGATCATTGCTCGGCACAACATCGAGGGCCGAAGGGCCTGTTCTGTGCTGTACTGTTCTATGTTCATATCTATGTTCTATGTTCTAAGTGTAGCAAGTAAGGCAGATGAGCTTAGGGCTTGGTTTAGTGCATGGAAAGAAGATGTTATTGGTAATACTGAGACTTGGTTAAGGGAAGGGCAAGATTGGCAATTAAATATCCCAGGGTATAAATGCTTCAGGAGGGATATAGAGAGAGGTAATAGGGGTGGAGGAGTTGAATTACTGGTCAGAGATTATATCACAGCTGTGATTACAGGGGGAACGAAAGGGGATTCGAGCACTGAAGCAATACGGGTAGAGCTAAGAAATAGGAAGTGTGCAGTAACATTGTTGGGACTTTAGTCTAGGCCTCCCAAAAGCGAGCGTGAAGTGGAGGTACAAATATGTAGAAAGATTACAGAAAAATGTAGGAGCATTACGGTGGTCGTGATGGGCTATGTTAACTTCCCCAAAATTGAATGGGACTCATGTACTATTGGAGGCGCAGATGGAGCCGAATTTGTAAGTAGCATCCAGAGAGTTTTTGAGAGCAGTATGTAAATAGACCAACACGGGAAGGGACCATACTGGACCTGGTATTGGGGAACGATCCAGGCCAGGTGGTTGAAGTTTCAGTCGGTGATTACATTGGGAATAGTGATCACAATTCCGTAGGTTTTAGAATACTCATGGACAAAGAAGAGTGTGGTCATAAAGGAAGAGTGCTAAATGGGGGAAATGCCAAGTGTAATAAAATTCGGCAGGAGCTAGAGAGTATGGATTGGGAGCAGCTGTTTAAAGGTAAATCGAAATTTGAAATGTGGGAATCTTTGAAGGAAAGATTGATTAGAGTGCAGAGCAGACATGTCCCTGTGAAGATCAGGGATATAAATGGTAAGATTAGGGAACCATGGATGGTGGGTGGAATTGTGAGACTAGCTAAGATGAAAAAGGAAGCATACATGAGACCTAGCGACGTAAAACTGATGAAGCTTTGGAGGAATATCAGGAAAGTAGGACAAATCTCAAACCCGCAACAAAGAGGGTGAAAAGGTGCCATGGAATGTCTTTGGTGAACAGGGTTAAGGAAAATCCCAAAGCGTTTTCTTCATATATCAGGAGCAAAAGGGTAACTAGAAAAGGATTGGCCGACTCAGACAAAAGAGGGAATTTGTGCGTGGTGTCAGAGGAAATCGGTGAGATTCTTATTTAGTACTTTGCATCGGTATTCACCAACGAGAGGGACATGACGGATGTTGAGGTTAGTGGTGGATGCTAAACACGCTAGGTCAATCGGCATAAGGAAGGGGGAGGTTTGGGGTATTCTAAAAGGCATTTAGGTGGACAAGTTCACAGGTCCAGTTGGTATCTATTCATGTCTACTGAGGAAATGGAGGGTGGAGGGACGAAATAATGGGGGTAGGGTGGCGTCACAGATATCTTTGCAGAATCCTTGAGATCGGGTGAGGTCCTGGAGGACTGGAGAAGTGCTATTGTTGTCCCATCGTTTAAGAAGGGGAGCAGGGATCACCCAGGGAATTATAGACCAGTGAGCTTGACGTCAGTGGTATGCAATCTGTTGGAAAAGATACTGAGGGATAGGATCTATTCAAACTTGGAAGAAAATAGACTTATCAGTGATAGGAAGCATGGTTCTGTGCATGGAATGTCAAGTCTTACAAACCTAATATAATTCTTTGAGAAAGTGACAAAGTTAATTGATGAAGGAAGGGGAGCACGGTAGCATAGTGGTTAGCATCAATGCTTCACAGCTCCAGGGTCCCAGGTTCGGTTCCCGGCTGGGGCACTGTGCGGAGTCTGCACGTCCTCCCCGTGTGTGCGTGGGTTTCCTCCGGGTGCTCCGGTTTCCTCCCACAGTCCAAAGATGTGCGGGTTAGGTGGATTGGCCATGCTAAATTGCCCGTAGTGTCCTAAAAAGTAAGGTTAAGGGGGAGTTGTTGGGTTACGGGTATAGGGTGGATATGTGAGTTTGAGTAGGGTGATCTTTGCTCGGCACAACATCGAGGGCCGAAGGGCCTGTTCTGTGCTGTACTGTTCTAAAAATTCTAAAATTCTAAAAAGGGCGATAGATGTCATATACATGGACATCAGTAAGTCATTTGTTAAAGTTTCCCATGGCAGGTTTATGGAAAAACAGAAGTCGCATAGGGTTCCGGGTGTACTAGCTAGGTGGATAAAGAACTGGCTGGGCATCAGGAGACAGAGATTAGCGGTGGAAGGAAGTATCTCAAAATGGAGAAAGGTGACTCGTGGTGTTCCGCAGGGATCCGTGCTCGGTACACTGTTATTTGTGATATACATAAATGAACAGCACGAAGCTATAGGTGGTCTGATTAGCAAGTTTGCAGATGATACTAAGATTGATGGAGTTGCTGATAGCGAAGGGGTGTGTCAGAGAATACAGCAAAATATTGTTAGATTGGAGAGTTGGGCAGAGAAATAGCCAATGGATTTGAATCCAGGCAAATGCGAGGTGATGCATTTTGGAAGATCCAATTAAGAGCGGACTATACGGTCAATGGAAGAGTTCTGGGGAATATTAATGTACAGAGAGATCAAGGAGTTCTGGTCCATTGTACCCTGAAGGTGGCAACGCAGATCGATAGAGTTGTCAAGAATGCATACAGCATGCTTGCCTTCATCAGAAGTGGTATTGAGTACAAGAATCGGCAGGTCATGTTACAGTTGTATCGGACTTTGGTTCGGCCACATTTTGAATCCTGCACGCAGTGCAGTTCTGGTCGCTAAATTAGCAGAAGGATCTGGATTATTTAGAGAGGGTGCAGAGGAGGTTCACCAGGATTCTGCCTAGTATGGAGAGTGCCAGCTCTGAAGAAAGGTTGAGTAGATTAGGATTGTTTTCGTTGGAAAGACGTAGGTTGAGGTGATGGGGCCTGATTCACGTCTACCAAATTATGAGAGGTTTGGACAGGGTGGATAGCAACAAGCTATTTCCAAGAGTTGGGGTGTTAATTACAAGGGGTCACGATTTCAAGGTGACAGTGGGAAAGTTTAAGGGAGATGTGCGCAGAGGGAGGTGGGAGCTTGGAGCGCTTTGCTAGAGGAGGTGGTCGAGGGGGGCACGATAGCATCATTTAAGATGCATTTAGATAGATATATGAACGGGTGGGGAACAGAGGGAAGTAGATCCTTGGAAAATAGGCGACAGGTTTAGATAAAGGATCTGGATCGGTGCAGGCTGGGAGGGCCGAAGGGCCTGTTTCTGTGCTGTAATTTTTGTTGTTTTTCTTTGTTCTTCTTTGAATGCTTCAAATGACGTCAGCAAACTAAATAAAGGTACACATATACCAAAGTTCTCAGTACCTTCTTTCACAGCGCCGGATATTATTATCTGCCACCAAGTGTTGTATTAGTTCTTTCTTATGTGGGGCGAAGTTGAAATTCAGGATCTTGAGGGAGACAGCCATACACAGTATCCCTATTACGGTCAGGTGTGACAGGATGTGGACCCACAGGTTAATTTAGATGTTGAAATGCCTGGTCTCAGACATCCTCGCACCATGTAGTGTCTAATTTCATGTACGATATTTTTCATTACGCTTGTTCGTTTCCTACTTTGGCTAAGGACTTGTGCACTGTAGCCAGTTACTTCCGAATTTCATAGATTATCATGGTATTTACAGTGCAGAAGGAGGCCATTCGGCCCATCGAGTCTGCATCGTCTCTTGGAAGGACCACCCTGCCAAAGGTCAACACCTCTGACATATCACCATAACCCAGTAACCCCCCCCCCCCCAACACTAAGGACAATTTTGGACACTAAGGGCAATTTTTCATGGCCAATCCACCTAACCTGCACATCTTTCGACTGTGGATGGAAACCGGAGCACCCGGAGGAAACCCAAGCACGTGCGGGGAGGATGTGCACACTCCGCACAGACAGTGACCCAAGCCGGAATCTATCCTGAGACCCTGGTGCTGTGAAGCAATTGTGCTATTCACAATGCTCCCGTGCTGCCAACTAATTTGCGGTAGCTTTTTGTACAGAAGAGTTATCACGGTCTCAAATTTCTAGACTTGTATTGCATAAGCTGACTGTGTCAGTGTGGACCTAATTTCAGTTCTTTCTCGGGGACATTGGCTGGACAAGCTAACGAAAACACCCATGTTCAGTGCATCGCCACAACCCACTAGTTAGGGTCAAACGTCGCGAGCAGTAATCAGAGCTTCCATTATCCTTGCTGTACACCAATACCTCGTTATTGCATCAAAGCTTCCATTGTACTTGCTGTAGACCAATATCTGCTTGATGCATCCAAGTGTGACAATTTTAAGGGTGTACGTATATGAAACCATTCTCACAGTCGCCCGCAACTGGTAAGGGTGAACCGCGGTACAGACGACAAATCTTATTTTTTTCTGCCGATAATGCGTTTGTAGTCCAGTGCTCCTGAGACCATTTTACTTTGAGGGCTCCAACGTAGCATCGGAAAATGAAATTCATTGTATAAAAGCGATCAAAGCAGCATTTGCAAGGTTGTCTCAACACTTGACACATGATCCCTGCTTTCCCTTGCCCTTTCCACCAAATGCATTACGTCACGCGTACCACTTTAAACCCACTCTTTGTTTTTGAAAAAATGTTTCTCTTTTCCGTTAGGGGAGCGTGGGAGGATTGTGGGGCTGATTATACGATCTCAATTTGCTTAATTCGTGTGATTGTCTGCGCTCAGGTAGAGTAGGGTTTGTCCCGGAATCCGTGTTGAAATAAATTGTTTTCGTGGGCTTTCGCTGGTGCCACCAGTCGGATTTATTAATAAATTAGAGTCTAATGGAGTTGCTTTTCCTGAAGTGGAATGACTCGGAATCCTTCGGTCTTTCATGGAGCGTCGGGTTTAAACGTTATCATATGCCTGGATCGTGTTTTCGGGATATTTGAGGGGAAGTGGGAGCAGCCCGAAGTCGTGGTCCACATAGGTACCAACGACATAGGTAGGAAAAGGAATAAGGATGTACGACAGAAATTCAGGGAGCTAGGGTGGAAACTTAGATCCAGGAAAAACCGAGTTATTATCTCTGATTTGTCACCCGTGCCACGTGCTAGCGAGTCGAGGAATAGGGATTGAGAGCAGTTGAACACGTGGCTGCTGGGATGGTGCAAGGGGGAGGTTTTCAGATTCCTGAACAATGGTGGTTCATTCTGGGGTAGGTGGGATCCCTACAAACGGGATGGTCCACACCTGGACCAGAGCGGTACTAATATCCTGGGGGGGGGGGGGGTGCTAATGCTCTTCGGGAGGGTTTAAACTAGTTGAGCAGGGGATTGGGAACCTTTTTTATTAATTTTTAAAAAAAAATTTAGATTACCCAATTATTTTTTTCCAATTAAGGGGCAATTTAGCATGGCCAATTCACCTACTCTGCACATTTTTGGGTTGTGGGGGCGAAACCCACACAGACACGGGGAGAATGTGCAAACTCCACACGGACAGTGACCTAGAGCCGGGATCGAACCTGGGACCTCAGCACTGTGAGGCGGTTGTGCTAACCACTAGGCCACCGTGCTGCCCTTCTGTGATTATTTCAGGCCTATTTTGCAGTTTATTAATCCAAGCGTTGGTTCCTCTCGTCCGCGCATCCATCTCATACGTTTCCTTCTGAAAATCGCTCCGTGAATGTCTAACCTGAATTGTCGCTCAAGTACACAAGAGGTTGAGAGTAGTGAGGTCATGAGTAAGGTTTCAAAGTTGCAGGAGTGTACCGGCAGGAAGGAAGATGGTTTAAAGTGCATCTACTTTCATGCCAGGAGCATAAGGTGGGTGAGCTTGCGGCATGAGTTGCTACCTGGGATTCCGATGTGGTGGCCATTTTGTAGACATTTGTAGAGCAGGGAGAGGAAAGGTTGTTGCATGTCCCGGGGCTTCGATATTTCAGTAAGCTCAGGAAAGGTGGTAAGAGAGGGAGAAGTGGTGGCATTGTTAGTCAAGGACAGTATTACGGTGGCTGAGATGACGTTTGATGAGGACTATAGTTTGAGTACTTTATATAGGTCCGTTTTTGTCCAATGTGTGCACGAGGGTTTCCTGAAGCAGTATGTAGATAGCCCAACGAGAGGGGAAGCCGTGTTGGATTTGGTACTGGGTAATGAAACAGGACAGCTGTTAGATTTGGAGGTAGGTGAGGACTTTGGTGATGGTGACAACAATTCGATTACGTTGACTTTAGTGATGGAAAGGGATAGGTATATACAGCAAGGCAAGTGTCATATCTGGTGGAAAGGCAATTATGATGTGATGAGGCAAGTCGTAGGATGCATCAGCTGGAGGGGAAAACTGCAGGGGATGGGCACAATGGAAATATGGAGCATGTTCAAGGAACAGCAACTGCGTGTCCTTGATAAGTATGTACCTGTCAAGCAGGGAGGAAATGGTCGAGCGAGGGATCCATGGTTTACTAAAGCAGTTGAAACACTTGTCAAGAAGAAGAAGTAGGCTTATGTAATGATGAGAAGTGATGGTTCAGTTAAGGCGCTTGAGAGTTACAAGTTAGCTAGGACGGATCTAAAGAGATAGCTAAGAAGAGCCAGGAGGGGACATGAGGAGTCATTGGCAGTTAGAATCAAGGATAACCCGAAAGCTTTCTATAGATATGTCAGGAATAAAAGAATGACTAGGGTAAGAGTAGGGGCAGCCAAGGACAGTAGTGGGAAGTTGTGCGTGGAGTCCGAGGAGATAGCAGAGGTGCTAAATGAGTATTTTTCGTCCGTATTCACACAGCGAAAAGACAATGTTGTCGAGGGGAATACTGAGATACAGGCTACTAGAATAGATGGGCTTGAGGTACATAAGGAGGAGGTGTTAGCGATTGTGGAAAGTGTTCAAATAGATAAGTCTCCTGGTCCGGATGGGATTTATCCTAGGATTCTCTGGGAAGCTAGGGAGGAGATTGCTGAACCTTTGGCTTTGATCTTTAAGTAATGTTTATCTTCCGGAATAGCTGCCAGAAGACTGGAGGATAGCAAATGTTGTCCCCTTGTTCCAGAAGGCGAGTAGAGACAACCCCGGTAACTATAGACCAGTGTCCCTTACTTCTGTTGTGGGTAAAGTCTTGGAAAGGTTTATAAGAGATAGGATGCAAAGGAATAATTTGATTAGAGATAATCAACATGGTTTTTTGAGGGGGATGTCGTGCCTCACAAACCTTAATGAGTTCTTTCAGAAAGTGACCGAACAGGTGGATGAGGGTAAAGCAGTTGATGTGGTGAATATGGATTTCAGTAAAGCGTTTGACAAAGTTCCCCACGGTAGGCGATTGCAGAAAATACGGAGGCATGAGTTTCAGGTTGATTTAGCAGTATGGATCAGAAATTTGCATCTGGAAGAAGATAAAGGGTGGTGGTTGATGGGAAATGTTCAGACTGGTGTCCAGTTACTAGTGGTGTACCACAAGGATCTGTTTTAGCGCCGCTACTGTTCTCATTTTTATAAATGACCTGGAGGAGGACGTAGAAGGATGGGTGACTAAATTTGCAGATAGCACTAAATTCGGTGGATTTGTGGACAGTGCAGAAGGATGTTACAAGTTACATAGGGACATAGTTAAACTGCAGAGCTGGGCTGACAGGTGGCAAATGGTGTTTAATGCAGAAAACTGTGAGGTGATTCATTTTGGAAGGAAGAACAGGAAGACAGAGTACTGGGCCAATGGTACGATTCTTGGTAGTGTGGATGAGCAGAGAGATCTCGGTGTCCATGTCCGTGATTCCCTGAAAGATTCCACCCAGGTTGAGAAGTTTGTTAAGAGGTGTGTTAGCTTTTATTGGCAGAGGAATTGAGTTTCGGAGTCATGAGGTAATGTTGCAGTTGTACAAAACTCTGGTGCGGCCGCAATTGGAGTATTGCGTGTAGTTCTGGTCGCTGCATGAGAGGAAGGATGTGGCAGCATTGGAAAGGGTACGGAGGAGATTTACCAGGATGTTGCCTGGTATGGACGGAAGATCTTATGAGGAAAGGCTGAGGGACTTGAGGCTGTTTTCGTTAGAGAGAAGAAGGTTACGAGGTGATTTAATTGAGGCGTACAAGATGATCAGAGGGTTAGATAGGGTGGACATTGAGAGCCCTTTTCCTCGGATGGTGATGTCTAGCACGAGCGGACATAACTTTAAATTGATGGGAGGTGGATATAGGACAGATGCCAGAGGTTGCTTCTTTACTCAGAGGGTAGTAAGAGCGTGGAATGCTCTGCCTGCAACAGTAGTATACTCGCCAACACTAAACGCATGCTAATGGTCATTGGATAGGCATATGGACAATAAGGGAAGAGTGTAGAGTGGCTTTAGAGGGGTTTCACAGGTCGGCGCAACATCGAGGGTCGAAGGGCCTGCACTGCGCTGTAATGTTCTATGTTCGATGTGGGCACAGAGTTTTAAAGTTGCAAACTGCACGGGCAGCATGTTGGCACATTGGTTAATATTGCTGCCTAGGGCGCTGAAGACCCGGGTTCGGTCACTGTCCGTGTGGAGTTTGCACACTCTCCACGTATCTGCGTGGGTTTCGCCCGCACAGCCCAAAGATGGGCAGGTTAGGTGAATTGGCCATGCCAAATTGCCCCTTAATTGGAAAAAAATAATTGGGTACACTAAATTTATTTTAAAAAAGAAAAAAATGTTGCAATCTGCGTGTGAGGCAAATAATGCACAGTCAGCTGCTATTATACGTGCGTTGTTTGCACGGTTCCACATCTATAAGCTGCGTGTGGGGAAAGTAACGGAATGATGTCTATGCTATTAAGCATGAATATATTACAGATCTACACAGATCGAAGCTGCTTGTGCAGAGAGACAAGTATGTGTGGCAATGATGACTACCAGTCACTGGGCGCCGGGTGACCAGATGTATTAAATGGAAAAAATAATTGGGTACTCTAAATTTATATATTTTTAAAAAATGATTGTGATGTATGTCAATTACTAGGAGATGCAGAGTTGCACAGCGCGAATCTGCTTGGCAATTCAATGAACGTGGCCATGCTGAAGCATGATTGACGGGGATAAACTGTACATTGGATCTATAAAACATATTTACGCCAAAAATGGTCCTCACAGTTCGCGTACTGCGATTTCAATCTATTTGAGCGGAACGTGCAGTTGAGGTTCCGCAGTATGCTGCTATTCGTGGTGGGGTTATGAGACAGCGTAATCGTTCAACGGGACTAATGTGGGACGTTGACAATCTCATTAAACAAAATAAGGATGCAATGTGTGGGCGGAAAACGGCTATTTGCCTTTGCACAGGGATGTCTCTGTACCTGCTCTCAGTTGGGGATCTACATGTGCGTACTCTAAATAGGGTATCCTCTGTCAGAAAGGATCTTGTTTTGAGCGCCTTGCTCAGCGTGGACAGGGCCTTGGAGGTAGCGAGAATCATTAACAGCCTGTTCTTTCCTCCAGAGCATTCTTCAGCACGATATTACACTTTGGTCTTTTTTAAGGAACTGGCCTGGATTGAGGAATTGGTGTCCTGTGCCTGAGGTACAGGGGTCAGGGATCGAATTATGGTGCAGGGGTGAGGGTCGGATCCCGGGTTCGGGTGTCATCAATCCGCTCTAGTGACCTGATAATTATGGAAGACTTGTTGGGATCAAATTGCCTTCATTGGATTGACACAGCTTTCCTGGGTTCCACCAGCACCTTGAAAATGGAGGTATTGTCATGATCTAACACGAGATAAGGTCCGGCATAGTTGCGGGACAAGAAACTACAGGGCTTCAAATTCCTGACCGTTATATTTTACCCAACTTCTTACCTTACCACCAACTGGGCCTTGCTTCGCTCTTTGCACTTTTCTATTTGAAAGACTGTGGATCGTTCCGCAGCCTGACGTTCTCAAATAACGTTGTTATCTGTGCAATCATATGTAAGCGCAGCAAGCAAACTCTGGTGTGAATATATTTAGCCGAGTGCTGTCTCAATTCCTCGCATAGTTCACCAAGTCATTAGTAGCTGCTGGGTAGATCCGGAGAAATTTAATACGGAGTTCCATATACCGGCAAAATGAAGGGTAGGACTTCATTTCTGGATGGGCTGCTCTGATGAATGGTTTAAGTAATCATGTAGTGGAGAGTGTGGTTCATGCGGGCGCACCAAAGATAGATATATTTCTGACTTTAAAAAACGGGTTAAAGTGATATTGGAAACAGGTGGATTTGAGACCTGGAAGATACTAGCAATTGCCTGCTCGGGTGGCGGAGCAGTCTTTACGGCCTACTTCTGCTCATAATTCCGATGTTGCTTTGTTTCTGCTCACACAGTCCTCCTAGACTGGGGGATGCTATAGAATCCGCAAATACCTTTTGCCCCTAAAAACACCAAAACTGAGCATTGCTTGTTTAATGAAGTGAGTGTACTGGACTGAGTCGTTGGGCAAGAGGAGGTGAGATGGGTTTGGGTGACCGAAGTGTCCTTTCCCGTGTTTGCACTCGTTTGAAAGTTTTCTACCCACGTACTAATAGTGTCTATAACAATCACGATGTATTAATAACCATCATTCCATGGGCTGCAGGGAAATGATGAAATCGATTTTTAGTTTAGCCCAGGGACCTTGACAGGGTGAGTATTCTCTACTCTTCCTTGCAAACATCTTTGTCTGGACTGTTTTGTGCGCAGAATATGCATACAGGGCGTTTCTGAGGAGTACGCCTTCCTGTAGAGTGATGGAGCGTGGAAATTGTTCAAGGAAGGCTCTACACATTCCTGAATTTGCTTCAGGTTTTGGTCGTTGCATTGGGATTGTTTAAGGATTTTAACATCTGTGTGTCTGATATTCCCGGCGTTCTGTAATGTGGTGGGCAGGTTACTCCCCCCCCCCCCCCGGCCAACCTGTTCAGTTAATTAAGCCATCCATGTGTCCCTAAGATATGCGGCAGTAAGTCTTTAAATTAATGATGTTGAAAATGTTGCTTCTCCACTTCCACTGTTCGATTTTCTTCTAGAGCTTTTTGAATCCTTTATTAGGATGAGGAAAGTAAGACAAAAAACAATAGAATGTTGCCTATTCACTGTCATGGGCAATTTGAAAAATGAATCTTAATAACGGTGATGATGGCAGAGGTTTCCAATCTGCCAAGACGAATTCCCTCGCTTCCCGGTCTGCTAGTAAATCAGTCAACGTATTGCCTACGTACAAAATGTTTGAGTGCATCTCTGCTGGTATGGGATACTTGTAAAGGTATCAGAGTACAATATCTACAACTTCTAGCTCTCCGCGGTTGCCATTCATAAGGGTGGGAGAGAAAAAGGTTGTCTCCCTCATGGCTTGCACGCCTGTTATTCCATATTAACGTCACACTTTTTTTGTTTTCCTCTCCTCCACTTCGTTCAATCCTCCCACCTTATTTTGCTCGTGCGAGTTTGTTTTGCGTCTTGATTCATCTTGACCCCTCCCCATTTGCTTTGACAGAGTGGGGTCATTTTTTACTAGAATCGGCGTTCATGGAATTCGTTTCCACAGCACACATTGTATTCAAGAAAGTCGTGGCTCAGTTCTGTTTGGCGGCAGACCTGGAGCATAAGCATTCAGCGTGCTCTGCGCTTTCGGATCACCGTCATATTTTGTCCCGCACGATCAATATTAGTTCTCTTGATGGTGAGGCCTTTATGCCGAATATGGCGGTGAAGCACTGTACTGCGCAGAACACTGCTGAAAGGCACATGTCGCTTTCTTACACTGCGGTTACAATGCGTGATAAGTAGGCTACTGGACCGGTCTCCAGTGCGTTCTTGTCGGGGCATGTCTACTCGTGTCTTGTCGGTTAGCCGTGACATCAAATGTAAAAGGAAGATTGGAATTAGGTTGTTGGACTGCTTCGATCTGTCCAAGTGTCTGTTTAATGGCTCACAGCGTCTCGTGTTTGCATTCTGATACAATTAAGTGGCTCGCAAGGCCATTTTCGAGGAGATGTGTGAGTCAACCACATAGCGTCGAGTGGTGTGCAAGTTGTTTTTTCGTGTGTTTCTCACGGTGTATGTACTTGAGAAGCCACAGAATGGATTCTCTGGTTTTGAGACTAATTTCAGAGGACTGTCTTGTTTTACAAATAAAAAGACGTGCTGCCACCGCACCGATGTTCTAGCCAGTGGTGTGCTCGGAGCTGGGCCATGTAAAACTCCCAGTGTCCCCGATATAAACTGCCGAATAATTGGCGGGTCCATTACGCACATGTGCACGACAAAGATCTGCAGCGGTCGTGCCGTACAACATGGCGCCGAGGGAACGCAGATCCGGCAGGCCAAACAGTGTCCACCTGGACATCACCTCGCCACCGCCGGGAGACCCCCCCCCCCCCCCCTATTCGCCCAACCCTCAGCGAAGTCCCATCCCCTCCCAGCAGCATGTCCTGTCACGTCTGTCGTTTTGCTGGACATAGTCCGCAGCCACAACCCTGAGCATATGAAACTCCGATACGGAGCGTCCGAAAAATGGCGCTAATCCCAATTCGGTTCACAGACGGAGATTTTGCGCGATCGCCAAATAAGATTTTGGCGTTGGGCAATGGAAAATCCTGCCCTGTGTTTGTCCGTTTGTAAGATATTCTGTGCTGGATTCTCCGATTTTAAGACTAAGTTTTGGGAACAGTGGTGTTTCACGACAGGAAAAATGGAGCAATAGCTGCACTAATTCAGTAGCTATAAATTAGCGAGCCCCATCGCCATGTGGAAGGCAACCGGCCCCACGCTCCATTGCGCCGGAATCGCCGTGTGTGTGATTGGCGCACTTACCGCAGCCGCACTTAAACGATCCATCCTCCCACGCACACTGTCCCAGCCAACGTGATGGCTGGCAGGAGAGCAGAGCCATCGTTCTGTGACGCAGAGCTGGAGACCCTCCTGGAGCCATGGCGGAGAGGCGGATGCCGTGGAAACCGCCCCAGGAGGAAGGTCGGCTGGCGCCGTCATTCCCCGTGTCTGGGCGCATGTCGCAGAGGCGGTCAGTGCCGTGGGAAATGGCGCCCTCAATTGCCATCACTGCTGGTAGAAACTCCAATACCTCATCAGGGCGGGCAGGGTGACTTGGCACATACTCGTTACATGCACCCGTAACTCTCCTCCCCGCGGGGGATGGATACACCCCCACCCTCCTACACATGCCGGCACCCATGCCAGCCGCAGAGGCTGGCATTATCTACACAAGCCCTGGTCGGCATACACCGGAATAGTGTCGTCTGTGTTTGCCGCCCCAACGCCAATTGAAGGCCGCTGGTAACGGGAGAAGAGAAGAGTGAGACCAACAGACAGGCGCCTCCTCACCATGTCCTAGCAGATTGCATTGCAAGGGATCGGCGGCCCGGGTGGAAAGGAAGTCACCGTGTGTAAGTAGGGAGCGGACGTTCAAGTGAGACCCTACATAGTTTGGGAGCCCCAGGACACATATGTGGGGCTGCCCCGCCCGAGCTCCTGGGCTCAGACCCACTCACCCACAGTACCCTCAACGCACACCCCCTCACCTCCATCCTCACCCCTCACATGCTCAGCCTATAGCCCACTGACCCCCGCCCCCACATCATCAGCACTCTTACCCCCTCACTCCATTCACACGTTCCACCTCAATCTTATTCCCCTCATCCTCCATACCGTTACCTCATCACCCTCATCACCATTATCCCATTAATCCGTACCCGCCTCATCCAGCAACACCTCAAGCATTCCAAGCCGGCTGTCTAATAATACATGTCATCCTGTGTCTTACAGGACCTGACTGAGATGGGTCCGCGTCACTCTGTGGCCTCCAGATTGGTGTCAGCAGGCACGACCGCAGCAGGTAACCCCTGTCGCCCAGCAGATAACACCACAACGGTGGGGCGGGGGAGAGGGGGGGGGGGGGTGGAAGCGGGGCGAGGGTGGTGTCTCGAATATGCCGGCGATAACCGAGTGTGAGGGATGAAGGAACGTAGAACATATAGTTCAGAAGGAGGCTATTCGCCCATTGCGTATGCACCGACTCAGTGACGTCCTCACTTTCACCCTATCCAAGAAACCAATAAGCCCTCCTAACCTTTCTGGAGACAAAGGGCAATTTACCATGGCAATCTACCTAATCGCTCATCTTTGGACTGTGGGAGGAAACAAGAGCACCGGGAGGAAAGACAAGATTCCATGGGAAGAACGAGCAGAATCAGCGTAGACAGTGGCCCAGTGGGGAATCGGACCTGTGACCCTGGAGCGGTGAAGCCAAAGTGCTAACCAGTCTGCTACCGCTCAGCCCACAAGAGTGTTGCACACTGCCCAGTTAACAGGCGGAGACGTGCATGATGTGCAGCTGGTGATCACAGACCAGCTTGATATTCATTGAGTGAACCTCTTCTGGTTGGTGTACAGTAGACTGTTAATCGGCCCGTTGGCCGATGGGTATTCTGGAGATGACCCATCTACTGATCCATCTGGTAGTCTGGTGTTCCTGATGGTGCGGTTGCACCAGTGCACCAATGTCTGTGCGAAATCAGATAGGTCCGCACTCGGCTACTGGAAGGTCCCCTTCGCGTAAAGGTTTAGGGCGACCGTCATCTTGACGGTCAGTGCGAGGCTGCTGTTCTCCCACATACCGCTGTGTTGGCAGGGGTTCCAGTATCTGGCAGATGTGTCGCATTGTGACTCTACTCATTCACAGTTTCCGAGGGCATGGCAGGCCCTGCAGGTCCATGAATGACATGCGGCGCTGATACACGTGGAGCCTCATGCGCCGGATCCATTGCACCTCCTCCTCCTCAGCTTGTACCACGACCTGCCCTCCAGACTGTGCGGCCGTGACCTGCCTTTCTGCTGCCCACTACGACTGCTGAGCGACGCCCCTCAAAAGGCCGCAGGGTATCACATAGGGCTGCTGCATTCACAAGTGCGGCCAGCAGTGCAGTTTGATGTTTGAATGCCATTGTCTTTAAGGGGTGAAAGGCCAACCTTTTAGCATGGTGCACCTCCCGCGCCATTCCAGCTTCCATGGGCTTCAGAGATGTCCTAGTTGGCACTACTGGCCTCGCCCACGCATGCTCCCACAGCACTGCCCGGTCAGTATCATGCCCCGTCGGTGCCCGCGGTTCTAGCGCACGTCCATGGCCAGGGGTACCGCCACCTGACACTGCCATCACTGGGGGCTGCCTTTGCTGTGGCCCTGGGTGGTCCGCCTGACGGTCGTTGCCTGTTTGGCGTGGTGTTCTGGGCCGGACGGTGTGGTCTGTGGCGTGTGGTTGGGTGCTTCGGTGGCCGAAACCATATGGCCGGTGCCACTGTGTAGAACCAGGGGCCGTGGTTGGTGTTCAGTGGGTGGTCAGCAAGATGGCCTCCCTAATTGCTGTCGGTACCCACGCACAACTCCAATCCCGTGTGTGAGCACCCTTAGCGCCACCTTCACCACACACCATCAATACATCCACATCGTCATTCCCACACTTCAGGCATCACTGTCCGCTCCACCACACCACACTCAATCCCATCACTCCAACTTCAGCCCTGCGCTCTGACTTATAATATGTATTTTTGCGTCTTGCAGAACCTTCTGATGACAGGGCTGGTGAAATAACAAAGAGCAAAGAAATGTGGAGCAGAAGAACAAGTACGACGGCTCACCAAGCCAGGCCCCTAATTGATGCTCTAAAAGAAAAAGCTTTCTGTCCTTACTGAGTTCCTATCCCTCTATTTCCTCACCATTCATATAGACATCCCAATGCCCCTTAAATGTTGCTATCGTGCCTGCGTGTACCACATCATCTGGAAGCTCTTTCCACGCACTCATATGTTTTTCTGCGAAAAACGTACTCCGCACATCTCTCTTAAACGTTCCCTCCTCACCTTGAACCTGTGTCCCCTTGCCATTGGCACTTCCGCACTTGGAAAACGCCTCTGACTGTCCATACTGTGGATGCCTCTCATAATTTTGTCGTCCTCTGTCGTGTCTCCCCTCTGCCTCCGTCTTTACAGTGAAAGCAATCCTGGTTATTCAAACGCTCCTCAAAGCCAGACGCCTGGAGAACAGGAAACACCCTGGAGAACCTTCTTTTCACTCTCTACGTACCTTTCAGGCCCTTTTGATAATTTAGTGACCAGAACTGCACGCAGTTATCCATGCGTGGCGTGTCCAAGGTTTTACATAGCTGTGGCATGATTTCCCAACACTTATATCAATGGCACGGCTGATGAAGGCAATCATGGTATATGTCATCTTAATCACCTTAGTCACCTGTGAAGCCACGTATATGACACTTTAGATCTGCACATTCACATCCCGCTTTGTGTTAATATTCCGAACGGTTTTGAAATTTACACTATCATTTATACCGAGAGTTGATCCTCCAAAATGCATCACCTCGATTTATTTCGGGATTAAACTCCAACTGCCATTTCTCTGCCCAAGTCTCCAATCTATTTATATCCTCTTGTATCCTTTGGCAATTCTCAGTACGATCGGTAACTTCACAAAATAGTGTGTTTGCCGCAAAGGTATCAATCAGACGACTCACATTTTCATCCAGATCAACTGTATATACGACTAACAAAAGAGATCCCTGCACTGATAAACGCGGAACTACTAGCTGCAAATCGCCATTCTGAAAAAAGACACACTTTTACCGCTACTCTCTGGCTTCTGTAACCAAGGCCGTTCTGTATCCATCTATCCAGCCAAGCCCACACCCTATGTGATTTTAGTTGTACCAGTTTTCCACGTGGGACGTTGTCAAAAGTCTTGCCGATGTCCATATTAGCTACATCCAGAGCCAACCACTCATCAATTTTCATTGTCACCTCTTCAGAAATCTCAAGTTGGTGAGAAATGACGTTCCCCGTACAAAGTCGTGTGCTGTCACAAAGTAGAACATTTTAATCAAAATGTGCATACATGCTGTCCCTCAGTATCCAAAAGCTTCTCCAGAACTGTTGTCAAGCTCACTTGTCAAAACTTGCTGGGTTGTCTCTACTGCCTTAATTAAACAACGGGATAGCATTGGTATTATCAAGTCGCCTGGAACCTCACCTATGGCTATCGAGGATGTGAAGATATTCGTTAAGGTCCCATCTATGTTCCCCGTTGCTTTTCACCGTAACTTGGGAAAGCTCCTATCACACCACGGAGACGTATCTACCTTAGTGCAATTTAGGAAACTCAGAATGCCTCCTTTAATAGATTGACCTTCACAAAAGAGTTAACAAACATCATGTCCTTCGTCCTGGTGAATGCCGACACAAAGTAGTCATTATGGATTGCGCCCACCTCCTGTGTTTCCATGCGTAACCTCCCTCCATTATCCTTCAGTGGGCATACTCTTTCTCTTGCTACTCTATTTCTCCTAATGTATGCATACCAGACCTTGTTATTCTCCTTGACCATGTTTGCTGAATCATTTTGGGACCACATTTTTGCCCCCCTAATTCCATGTTTACGTTCCTTCCTACTTTCACTGTGCTCCTCGGGGCCTTCGTCAGTTTTTGCATGTGGAGACAGATCATTTCTTTCCTTTTTCCTTCTGACTAAGATTACAATTTCGCTTGTCATCCATCGTTCCGGAAAGCAGGCATTCCTATACTTCATTTTTGAGGGGGCCTGCCTGTCCTGTACGTTAATCAACTGAAATTTGAAACCCTCTCATAAGTCTGACATGACCCGGGCCACCCAGCAAGTTCCACAGCCTGAGCACTCTCGTGCGCCGCCCAGCGGCATGGACAGCAGAACGGACGGGAGCACTCAACAGGAAACGAAGGATGGCCAGGTGTTCAAGTATGGGAATTGCACTGATTCCCCGTCACAGCAGCATCAAAACACCCTGCGCCATTTCAGAGACACGCAGCTCGGTTCTGCAGATTAGAGCAGAGGTTTGTGGGATTCCCTCAGTTGTGAAATCCACAGCACAGAAGGAGTTTGGAGCTCCCGAGGGGATGGACGGTCGGAGGGCGAACCACATTTAAGGACTGGCAGCCGTCCAGATGTGGTTCGGGCTTCTGGAAAGGAAAGTCATCTCGACTTTGAGATCCATTGCAGAGCCAGGGACTATATGTGTGGTTGTCCGCGAGCATCAGGGCCCTGGTGCAGTAGGAGGTGTCCAACCGCGTGCAGGAGCAGGAGGTGGTAAAAAACGCATGTCTCTCAGGCTAATATCGCACTTGTGGCGTCCACGGTGGAGGCAGTGTGGCCGACGGTGTTGGCTATGGCACTCCATGTCCATGGCCTGGTGCTAGGCGAGACCAAGGACAGTTCTGCCTTCACGCACGCAGCTATGTGCCAGAGGAACCTGGGCATTGCTGAGTCACGTCTGAGCATGTTCCAGGCACAGCCTGCCATGGCTGAGAACGTCGGGGCAATTCCGAGGCACGGGCCGAAGCGACGCAGACACAGAGGGCGGTTGCCTTGTCCCTAAAGGAAGTGTCATAATTCACAAATCGACAAGTCCTAGGCTGAGATGGTGTATTCCCTGACAGAAATGATCCGTTCACTGATCTCCATAGCCGAAAACATGCAGACCCTGGATGATATCAGAGCGAACCTCCAGGACTGACAGCGCCAGGTGTCAGGGGAACCTTCGGGGTTAGATCCCGGTCGCAGCCCCGTGCCCTGAAGAAGCACATGGGTCATCGGGCACACCGACTGGGCAACAGGTTCCAAGGGGGATTTGGCCAACAAATCTGACACAGGTAGTGGCCAGCGCGCAGAACAGGGCAGAACCACGTCACATGTGACACGCCAGGGCCCATTGCAGGACCGGTCGCCCCAGTAAATAGCAGCCAGCGGGCACTAGGTCACAGGGCGGGGATCACAGCAGACTGCCACAAATGCAAATAAGCCACCTGGGGATCAGCGTAGAAGTTGTACTGGAGCCCGTACGCCCTTAGAGTTAGACCTCTTCACTTTGATGTAACCTGCCTTTGCGCTCCTTCAGATTAGGTTCAGTGGTGGGCAGGTCTATGCTGACAGGAGATGTAGCATGCGATGTGGGGGCCACGTGTAATGGGCGGACATTGTGGGTGGGCGGGGCAACCCACCCTCCTCCCATACCGTCCCATTCACCGCCAACCCAAAGAGCCCATGTCGCAACGTGATGTAAATGCCATCTCGTACGCAGGATTCACCAAAGTAGACAGTGTAGACTGCCAACATGGGAAGGAGTCAGACATTGTCAAACGTTGAGGTGCACAAGAGCTCATAGCGGAGCAGGCTGTCATCATCCTCCACCCCATGCACAAGACCCCCTGTTTCTGCCAACACAGGTCTATTCCCCTCACTCCTTAATACGGACGTTATGTATAATGGACTGAATATCAGGCCGCGGGGAGGCCTGGTGTTGGGGTGGTTCGTGTGCAATGCAAATCTGGAATTGTCGAGTATGCCAGGATAAAGGTGCCGTGCACATTTACAATATTCCGGGTGCAGTCTTGCATAAGCAATAAATATCTGTTCATATATGAGCTGCAGTTTCTTTTTTTCAATAAACATTTTATTGAGGTATTTGTGGTTTTATAACAGTAACATGATAAATAGTGTGCATACAATTATGAACATAGTGGAAAAGCCGTCTTCCTCACTCAAGGTCGTACATTTTCAAAACCCCTATTCTAAACTAAACAAACCCCACAGCCCCACCCCCACTTCTGCTGACGGTGTGTTTTCCCGAAAGATGTCAACGAATGGCTGCCACCTCCGGGCGAAGTCTAACAGTGAACCTCTCCAGGCGAACTTGATTTTCTCCAGACAGAGGAAACTAGCCAGGTCAGTTAGCCTGGTCTCCGACTTCGGGAGATTTGAGTCACTCCAAGCTAATAATATCCGCCTCAGAGCTACCAGAGAGGTAAAGGCCAGAACGCCTTGCTCTTTCTCCTCCTGGAATCCTGGATATTCCAACATTGCGAAAATCGCCACCTCTGGATTCGGCGCCATCCTTGCTTTCAGCTTTCAACACCTTGGACATAACATCCGCAACCGCATGCCAGAATTCCCTGAGCTTCGGGCATGCCAGGAACATATGAACATGATTCGCTGGTCCTCCCGTTTACCTTCTGTAACTGTCTTCTACCGCAAATGAACTGCTCAACCGGGCACTGTCATGTGAGCCTGGTGAACAACCTTAAATTGTATCATGCTGAGCCTGGAACATGCTGTGGAGGCGTTGCCTCTACTCAACCCATGCGCCCAGTGACTATCCTCTATCTCATCTCCGAACTCCCCTTCCATTTGTGTTTCAGGTACTCGGACTGCGTTTCCTCAGACCCCATAAGTTCATTATGAAAGTCTGAAACCATCTCTTCTCCCAGCCACACTCTGGAAACTATCTTGTTCTGTATCCCCCTTGGTCGTAGGAGCGGGATGGTTGAGATGTACGTATGTAGGAAGTTCCGCGCCTGCAGGTCTCTAAATTAATTTCTTCCCGTCAGTTCAAATTTTTCCTCCAGTTCCTTCAGGCTGGTCAAGCTCCCCTCTATAAACATATCTCCCATTCTCTCGGTCCCTGCTCTCTGACATCTCCGGAACTCCCATCTAACCTCCCCGTGTCAAACCCGTGATTATTGCAAATTGAAGACCAGACCAATGCTAACTCTGCTCCCGCATGTCTCCTTCACTGCCCCCAGACTCTCACGGTCGAAAAAAAACGGGGCTGGTGGAATGGCGTGCCGGCGGGAACGGCAGAGGTGCCGTTTTCATCGCCCTCAAACTGGTGACCTGACATGATGCCGCCTCTACTCGCTTCCACATCGCCCCCCCCCCACCACCCCACCCCCAACACCACACACGTCCTACTCATGGTTATATTAGGCGCCCTATAATAATTACTAAAGTTCGGGAGTTCCAGCACTCCCTCCCCACCGCCCACCCACCTCGGCTCCTCTCCAGATTCCCCTTTTTAACTCACGGCGTCTTACCCGCCCATACAAAGCTCAAGATCACATTGTTCACCCGTTATAAAAGAACCGAGGAGTAAAGATGGGAAGGCCCTGAAACACAAACAGGAAGCTCGGCAGAACCGTCATTTTCAATCTCTGAACCGTCACAGCCAGTGACAGCAAGAGCACGACCCATCCTCGAAAATCCTCCTTCATTTGATCTACTAGTCTGGCCAGCTTTAGCTTGTGCAGCCATTCCCATTCCCGCGCCACCTGGATGCCTAGCTACCGAATATTTCTCCCTCACACTCTAAATGGTAGCTCCCCTAATCACCTCTTTCCTGGATCGCGAACATCTCACTTTTCCCCATATTCAATTTGTAAGCCGAAACCGGACAAAATCTCAGAATCCCCATATATCTTCCACCTCTTGCAATGTGTCCGACACGTATAAGAGGAGGTCGCCCGCATATAGTGAGATTCTGTTTTCCACCCCCGCCGCAAAACGGACCAGCCCCTTCCAGCCCCTTGAGCCTCTCAACCATTCATAGATGACTGCGAATAACAGCGTGGAGGGGAGCATCCCTGCCTCAATCCATGGTGCAGCTAAAATAGCCCAATGCCAGTCTGGTCATCAAAAAACTTGCTACGGGGGCCTGATACAGCAGCCTGATCTAGTCAATGAAGCTCCGCCCAAATCAAAACCGACCCAGTACCTGCCACAGATAACCCCATTCCACCCGGTCAAATTCCATCTCTGCATCCATTGATTTCACTATCTCTACATCCCTACCCTTCGGAGACGTCAAAATTACATTCAACCGCGTGCTAACGCTGGCCGCCAACTTCCTCCCCATAACAATTCCCGTTCGGTCCTCCCCAATCACGACCGGAACGCAGTCTTCAATCCTTCAGGACAAGATGTTAGCCAACAATTTGGATTCCACGTTTAGTAGGGAGATCTGTCTGTAGGACCCGCATAGCTCCTTGTCCTTATCCGGCTTCAGGAACAACGAGATAGTGGCGCGTGACATCGTCGGGGAAACCCCTCTCTCTCCCTTGCCTCATTTAATGTCCTCCTCAGCAGTAAATCGAGTATCCCAGAGAAGGTTTTGTTAACCTCTACAGAGTACCCATCCGATCTCGGGGCATTATCTGATGCATGGCCTTCAGGCCTCCTGCTATCTCTTCCAACCCGATCGGGGTTCCCAGGCCTTCTACCAACTCTTTGTCTACCTTGGGGAACATCTGGCTCACTAAGAATTCTCTCATGCCTTGCGGCCCTGCTGTTGGGTTCCGACTCATACAGACTGCTGAAGTATTCCTCGAGCGCCCTCCTGACCCCAGCTGCATCTCTGATCAGGTTCTCATCAACGTCCCTTACTTTATCAATCTACCTTGCTGTCTCCTGCTTTCTGAGCTACTGTGCAATTATTCTACTGGCATTCTCCCCATATTCAAAGATAACCTTCTCGACATTCTCAGCTGCTCCACTGCCTTCGTGTAGTTAATAATCCAAACACCGCCTGTACTCCTTCGTTCCCTCAGAAGCCCTGCCTCTGGGGTATCTGCACACGTCCTGTCGACCTGTGGTATTTCCTTCATCAGTCGTTCCGTCTCTGCTCTATCTGCCTTCTTCCTGTGGGACCGTATCAAGATCAGCTCCCCGCTAACCACCGCCTTTAGCGCCTCCCAGACACTGCAGCCCAAACTTCCCCCGTGTCGCTGACTTCCAAATAGTTCTGCATACATATTGTCAGCCGCTCACACACCTCACGGTTAGCTAAAAGTCCCACGTCCTGCCGCCTTCAGTGCGGGCGCTGGCTACTCCCCTTGCTCAACTGTAGATCAACCCAGTGTGGGGCATGGCCAGAGATCATGATCGCTGAATACTCAGTGCACAGTACCCCCAGTAAATCCCTATTCAGTATTTAAACTGGGAGGGCACTTTATGCACTTGCGAGTAGAAGGAAAACTGCTTAATTCTCGGGTGCCAATATCTCCATGGGATCAGCCCTTCCCTTCTGCTACATAAACCCCTTTAGCTCGTTTGCCATTGCCAACACCCTGCCTGTCCTTGAGCTACACCTGTCCAGCCCTCGGTTAATGAGTGTGTTGACGTCCCCCCACCTCTCCACCCCATGACCAGCCTGTACGAATCCTGGTCCGGGATCTTGCCCAGCATCCTCCTCATGAACTCCCGATCATAGCAATTAGGAGTGTACACATTCAGGAGCACCACCGGCAGCCCCTCCAGCTTCCCACTGCCCATAATGTACCGAGCCCCATATCCACAACTATTCCTCCCCCCTCTAATGACACTCGCACATTAATCAGGATTGCGACACCTCTAGTCTTAGTGTTCAGCCCTGAGTGGAAAACCTGTCCGATCCATGCCTTCCTTAGACTTTCCTGGTCAGTAACACTAAAGTGCGTCTACAGGAACATTGTCACATGTGCCTTCAGTCCCCTCAAATACGCGAACACGGATGCCCTCTGAACCGACCCATTTAGCTCTTTTACATGCCATGTAATCAGCCAGGTTTCGGGGCTTTTGGACCCCTTCCCCCTCCGCCGATCAGCCATCACCGTTCTTGGGCCAGTCTTTCGCCCGCGCCCCACGCATCCACAGGCCCGCTCCAAGGCAACCTCCGTTCCCGACCTCCATTTTGTCAGACAGCAAAATGCCCTCCCCCGTCAGCAGAACATTTCCCCCCTCCCACCCCCAGTAACAGGACTCTGAACACAGCCAACTTCAAGAAGAATAACATCTGCTCACCCCCCGCCCCCTTCCTCACTGCGTTCCCGTGAGCTAGCCCGCCTAACTATCTTAGTGGCACCCGCCGATGGCGCGAGACATTTTCACACCTATTCTCCCCTTCCCCCCCCTCGCTCGGACCCACACAGATGCAAACGTGAACAATCCCAACCCAATTGCCGAAACGAATCAAAAATAAAATCCAAAAGAATATACAATATCTACCATTCACACCTTCATCCCCCATCAGTGCAAATGCAAATTTAGATTCACACAAGTCGTCGGCGGAACGAAAATCATTACAGAAGGCATTACAAGTCATGTCCAAAAAAACAAAAACATTTTAAAGAAAAACATGAGTTCTGCAGCAAAATTCATTCCAAACTCCTCAGTCCGCTACCAGCCCTGTCCTTCCAGCGAAGTCCATCGCTTCCACGGGTGACTCAAAGTAGAAATGCTGTTCTTTATGAGTGACCCAAAGACGGACCAGATACAGAGTTCCAAACCTTATCTTCTTCTTAAAAAAGGCCGATTTTTTCTGAATAAACACAGCTCTTATCCGAGGCACGGCCGCTCTCAGATCCTGATCTATCCGCAGGACGATGTTCTCCCATATACAGCTCCATATCTGCCTGGCCCACAGTAACATGCACTCCTTGTCCAGATACCTAAAGAATCTCACCACCAATGCCCTGGGGGGGGGGGGGGTCACCTTTGCGCGGCTCCCTCGCTAGTGCTCTATGCGCCCTGTCCACCTCCAAATGTCGGGTGAACGTCTGCTCCCACAGTAGCACCTCGAACATAACCGCTATGTATACTCCTGCGTCCATTCCACTGTGTTCCTCAGGGAGACCATTGATTCTCAGGTTCTGCCGGTGGGACCTGTTCTCTAGGTCCTCCAACTTCTCCTGGAGCATTTTCTGCTGGTCTATCAGCATCTCCACCTCCAACTCCACTGCAGCTGGTGCTCCTCCTGCTTAGTTAGTACTTTTCCACTTTCTGGATCGCCCGATCTTGAGCATCCAATCTGAGTTCCAGCCACGCCATTGATTCCTTAATCGGGTCAAAGCATTCCTCTTTCTGCTTTGCGAAGCCAACCTCTATGAACTGCATTAACTGCTCTATCGGCCAGCCAGATCTTCGATCACAAATCATGCTTCTTCACGCTGCAACCTCAGCCAACGCCTTCTCCGTTCGCCATTTTCTTCCTTTGCGAGCACTTCTGGTCCTCATCCCATGCACTGATGTAGGATTCCTCGTCACAGTAGCATCAAGATTAATTTTCCACTTCAGACCAGACAAAAAATTCGTGGGAAAAGGTCCAATGTTCCGACCCGAGCGGGAGCCACTAACTGTGCGATCTACTCCTTCCAAACCCCATTGGAAGAATAAGCTGCAGTTTGATAGAATGGAGTAACTTTTGATTTCTGTAGACCGGGTTGTCATCATCTGGTGCTCGTAAGGTGACATGTATCCCGTCGACCAAATCCTTGATCCGGGCATGCCGCCAATGGCGACGTAACCCACTGCCCCATCATCCTGAGTGGTCGGTCCACACTCTTTTTTTTAAAATTAATTTTTATTGAAAAATTTTGAATTTAAACAACAACAACTAACCATAATAAAATACCAAAAATAAGAATAATATTACCAATCATAAACATTCGCCCCACCTCCATGAACAACACAGCATTTTAACAACAACGCAAATTAGCACAATATTAAGTTACATAATAGAAACTACAATAATGAACACCCCTCCCCTCCCCCCCCTGCCCCTCCCCCCCCCCCACCTGGGTTGCTGCTGCTATTGACCAAGATACCTACCTTTGAGCCAGGAAGTCCAGAAAAGGCAGCCATCGTTTATAGAACCCTTGTGTTGATCCTCTCAGGGCAAATTTGACCCTTTCCAATTTTATAAATCCCGCCATGTCACTGATCCAGGTCTCCACACTTGGGAGCCTCGCATCCTTCTACTGTAGCAAGATCCTTCGTCTGGCTACTAGGGACGCAAATGCCAGGACACCAGCCTCTTTCGCCTCCTGTACTCCCGGCTCTGCCGCAACTCCAAAAATCGCGTGTCCCCACCCTGGTTTGACCCTGGATCCAACCACCCTCGACACGTCCCCGCCACCCCCATCCAGAATTCTTCCAGTGCTGGGCATGCCCAGAATATATGGGCGTGGTTCGCGTGGCACCCCTAACATCTGGTGCACCTGTCCTCACCCCCAAAGTACCTACTCATCCTAGTCCCGGACATGTGGGCCCGGTGCAGCACCTTAAATTGGATGAGACTAAGCCTCGCACATGAGGAGGAAGAATTGACTCTCTCCAAGGCATGCACCCAAGTTCCATCCTCTGTCTGCTCCCCGTGATCCTCCTCCCATTTAGCCTTCAGCTCCTCCACTGACGACTCCTCCAACTCCTGCATTACCTTATAGATGTCAGATACCTTCCCCTCTCCGACCCACACCCCTGAGAGCACTCTGTCCATCGTCCCCCGCGAGGGCAGCAAAGGGAATCCCTCTACCTGTCACCTAGCAAACACCTTTATCTGCAAGTATCTGAACATGTTCCCTTGGGGAAGCCCAAATTTATCTTCCAGTTCCCCCAGGCCCGCAAACCTCCCGCCAATAAACAGGTCCCTCAATTTACTGATGCCCACCCTCTGCCACCCCTAAATCCCCCATCCCTGTTCCCTGGGATGAACCAATGATTGCCATCCAATGTAGCCTGCATCGAGCCCACTGTTTCCCCCTGATGCTGTCTCCACTGTCCCCAGATCCTTAGGGTCGCCGCCAGCACCGGGCTCGTGGTAAACCTCTTAGGGGAGAGCAGCAGCGGCGCCGTTACCATGGCACCCAGGCTCAAACCTCAACATGACGCAATGTCCATTCTTTGCCACGCCACCCCTCCCCCCTCCATCACCCATTTACGCACCATTGACACATTGGCCGCCCAGTAGTACCCCAAAAGGTTGGGCAGCGCCAGCCCGCCTCTTTCCCTCCCTCGCTCCAGGAACACACTCTTCACTCTCGAAGTCCCATGTGCCCACACAAAGCTCAAAATACTGCTAGTCACTCTCCTAAAGAAGGCCCTGGGGATAAAGATGGGCAGGAACTGAAAGAGGAACAAGAACCTCGGAAGCACCGTCATTTTGACGGACTGCACCCTCCCCACCAACTACAATGGCAGCATGTCCCACCTCTTGAACTCCTCCTGCATCTGATCTACAAGTCTGGTGAAATTATGTTTGTGAAGAGTCCCCCAGTCCCTGGCCACCTGCACCCCCAGGTACCTAAAGCTCTCCCCTGCCCGCCTAAGCGGGGGCCTACCAATTCCTTCCTGCTGGTCTACAGGGTGCACCACAAACACCTCACTCATGCCTAAATTTAGTTTATAACCTGAAAAGGTCCCAAATACAGCTCGCAGATCCATCACCCCCGGCATCCCTCCCACCGGGTCCGCCACATACAGTAACAGGTCATCGGCATACAACGACACCCTATGTTCCTCCCCACCTCACACCAAACCTCTCCACCTCCCTGCATCCCTCAACGCCATCGCCAGCGGCTCGATTGCCAGTGCAAACAATAAGGGGGACAGGGGGCAGCCCTGCCTGGTCCCTCGGTAAAGTCGGAAGTATTCCGACCTCCTCCCATTCGTGGCCACGCACGCCATCGGGCCTCATATAGCAGCCTTACCCAACTAATAAACCCTTCACCAAATCCAAACCTCCCCAACACCTCCCATAAGTACCCCCACTCCTCTCTATCGAAGGCCTTCTCTGCATCCAGCGCCACCTCTATCTCTGCCTCCCCTTCAATCGCCGGCATTATGATGACATTCAACAATCTCCGCACATTCGTGTTCAGCTGCCTTCCCTTCACAAAACCTGTCTGGTCCTCCTGCACAACCCCGGCACACAGTCCTCTATCCTGGTGGCCAGGATTTTTGCCAGCACCTTGGCATCTACGTTGAGGAGAGATATGGGCCTGTATGAACCACACTGCTGGGAGTCCTTGTCCCTCTTTAAAATTAACGAGATCAGCGCCCGCGACATCGTCGAGGGCAAAATCCCCCTTCCCACGCTTCATTAAGTGTCCGCACCAGCAAGGGGCCCACTAGGCCCACAAACTTTTTATAAAATTCCACCGGGAACCCATCCGGTCCCGGTGCCTTCCCTGACTGCATTTGCCCAATCCCCTTAACTAGCTCCTCCAGCTCAATTGGCACAGCCAGCCCCTCCACCTGCTCCTCCTGCACCTTCAGAAAAGAAAGCCCGTCAAGGAACCTCTCCATTCCCCTCCTCTCCCCCGTTGACTCCGACCAGTACAGTTCCCCGTATAAGTCCTTGAAGACCTCATTCACCTCCACCCCCTTCTGCACCACATTCCCACTCTTGTCTCTCACTCCAGCAATTTCCTTAGCCGCATCCCACTTGCGGAGCTGGTGAGCCAGCATCTTCTTCGCCTTTTCACCATGTTCGAACACTGGCCCTTGTGCCTTCCTCCACAGTGCATCCGCCTTTCTAGTGGTCAGCAAATCAAATTTAGCCTGCAGGCTGCGCCTCTCCCCCAACAGTCCCGCCTCTGGTGCCTCTGCGTACATCCTGTCTACCTCCAGCATCTTTCCCATCAGTCTATCCCTCTCACTCCTCTCGCTCCTCTCCCTGTGTGCCCGGATGGATATCAGCTCCCCACGAATCACTGCCTTCAGGGCTTCCCAAACCACCCCCACCTGAACCTCCCCCGTATCATTCATAGATTTCATAGATTTCATAGAATTTACAGTGCAGAAGGAGGCCATTCGGCCCATCGAGTCTGCACCGGCTCTTGGAAAGAGCACCCTACCCAAGCCCATACCTCCACCCTATCCCTATAACCCAGTAACCCCACCTAACACTAAGGGCAATTTGGACCCTGAGGGCAATTTAGCCTGGCCAATTCACTTAACCTGCACATCTTTGGACTGTGGGAGGAAACCGGAGCACCCGGAGGAAACCCACGCACACACGGGGAGAACGTGCAGACTCCACACAGACAGTGACCCAAGCCGGGAATCGAACCTGGGACCCTGGAGCTGTGAAGCATTTGTGCTAACCACTATGCTACCGTGCTGCCCCTAGAGGTACCCCTCAATACTTGCCCGGACCCTCCTACACACCTCCTCCTCCGTCAACAACCCCACATCCAGCTGCCACAACGGGCGCTGGTCCCGCACCTCCTCCATTTCCAGCTCTATCCAATGCGGAGCATGGTCGGAGATTGCAATGGCCGAATACTCGGCGTCCTCCACTATCGGAATCACGCCGCTCCTCACCACTTAGAAGTCTATCCGAGAGTAGACCCCATGTACGTGGGAGATGAAAGAGTACTCGCGTGCCCTCGGCCTCACAAACCTCCATGGATCGACCCCACCCATCTAGTCCATAAACCCTCTCAGTACCTTGGCCGCCACCGGCCTCCTACCTGTCCTAGAGCTGGACCGATCCAGTGAAGGAGCCAACACCGTATTGAAGTCCCCCCCCTATGATCAGACCTCCCGCTTCCAGATCCAGGACCCGTCCCAACATACGCCTCATAAAGCCCGCATCGTCCCAATTTGGGGCATACACACTAGAAAGTACCACCTTCTCTCCTTGTAGCCTGCCCCTATCCATAACATACCTACCCACCTTATCTGCCACCACCTCTGATGCCTCAAACAACATATTTCCCCACCAGAATCGCCACTCCCCGGTTCTTCACTACCAACCCAGAGTGGAAAACCTGCCCCACCCATCCCTTCCTCAGACGGACCTGGTCCGCCACGTTCAGGTGGGTCTCCTGAAGCATTGCCACATTTGCCTTTAGCCCCTTCAGATGAGCAAGTACCCTCGACCGCTTCACCGGCCCATTCAATCCTCTCGCATTCCAGGTGACCAACCAAATCAGAGGGTGTCCCTCCCCCCTCCCCCATCGACTAGCCATAGCCCGTCGACTGCCCGCCCCAGGCCAGCACCCCATGCCCGACCCACTCCCCACAGTGACAGCACCTCACCTCTGTCCTCCCAGCCCCCACCAGCTCTTTCCTGACCCTACCAGCAGCAACCTGATATTCCCCTTTCCCCCCACCCTTCCCCCTCAGGCTAGGAACCCTCCTAGCCGCGATCCGTCCTCCATTGTACTTCCGTGGGTCAGCTAACTTCTGCTGACCCCGGAAACTCCCGCCAATCACCCGACCCCTCCCAAAGTGGGATCATCCCCCAATCTAGCCCTTCTCCAGGCACCGCTCCAGCGCGGGAAAAACCAGTTAAGGCCCCGCTTCCCCCCGTCATCGTCTCCACCCCCCAGCCCCGCAGCGCGGGAAACCAGAGGAAAGCCCATGCTTTCGCACTGCCCCACCACACCCTTCTGACGCAGCTACCGAATACCAGCCCCACACCATACCCCCAACCCGACATAGAATACAATAAACCCCCCCAACACTCCCCGCAAGATACAAAACTCAAACAATGCCCCACAGCAAAAAAACATAACAGAACAACACCCCCATAAATAACCATATCAAAATTTCAAAAGCACAAAAAAGAAAGAGAACACAGCAACAGCAGAAATTAGCAATAAAGCATTACAACCGACCCTGCAACGCCAACCACTAGTTCAAGTCCAGTTTCTCTGTCTGCACGAAGGCCCATGCCTGCTCCGGGGAATCAAAATAATAATGCCGGTCCGAATAAGTTACCCACAGGCGCGCGGGATGCAACATTTCGAACTTTATCTTTTTCCTGGAAAGCACCTCTTTCGTCCGATTAAATCCGGACCGCTGCTCAGCCACCTCCGCACTCCAATCCTGGTAGATCCGTACTACCCCATTCTCCCAATTGCTGCTCTTCACCTTCTTGGCCCAGCGCAGCACACACTCCCGATCACTGAACCGGTGGAACCTCACCAGCACCGCACGCTTGGGTTCATTCTCCTTGGGCCTCCTGGCCAGTACTCTGTGTGCTCCCTCCAGCTCCAAGGGCAAATGGAAAGACCCAGCCCCAGTAGCGAGTTCAGCATCGTAGCCACGTAGGTTGACAGATCCGACCCCTCCAGCCCCTCCACAAGGCCCAAGATCCGCAGATTTTTCCGCTTCATGCGCTGATCAAGCTCCTCGAAGTGTTCCTGCCATTTCTTGTGGAGTGCCTCGAGTCCCTCCACCTTACTCACGAGGATCCCGGCCTCCTCGTCTCGTTCACTGGCCTGCGTCTGCAACTCTTTGATGGCAGCACCCTGGGTTGTCTGAATCTCCAAGAGCTTTCTGTTCGTTTCCTGCAGAGAGCTCAGTACCTCAGCCTTGAAGTCTGCAAAACAGCGCAGGAGAGAAGCTTGTTGCTCCAGGACCCACTGTTTCCACTCCTCTGGAGCTCCGCCGGCCGCCATCTTGGATTCCTTTCCCCGTTTTTTCTGGGGAGCTGCTGCCGTTTTTTCTCCCTTTCCACTCCGAGTTCGAGTCATGGACTGCGGGGACAGTCGATCAGCACAACTTCTCCCACCGGGAGACGTCGAAAAAGTACCGTTTTGGGCTCTAAAAAGAGGCGAAAAGTCCCTTTAAAACGGGAGCTCCCAAATTTGTGGCTTCCTACGTCATCGCCGCCACCGGAAGTCTCGGTCCACACTCATATGGAAGTATTGTGCGAACCCGGTATCAGTGGCCTCCAAGTCAGCGCAGATACTTCTGTGAAACGAGCTCTGTGAGGTTCGAACAAGTCTCCGCTAGACGCCAGGAAGGAGGCCTGTCCCCTTGGCGCCACCATTCCAGAGCATGCATGGTCAGGCTCATCGTTGAATGACAGGCGCTGCGGTTAGAATCACCGCATTTACAGTGCAGAATGAGGCCATTCAGCTCATTGCGTCTGCACTAGCTCTTTAAAAGAGCACCCTTCCCATGCCCATACATCCACCTCATCCCTATAACCCAGTATCCCCACACAACACTAACGACAATTTTTGGACACAAAGGGGAATTTAGCATGTCCAATTCACCTAACCTGCACATCTTTGGATCGTGGGATGAAACAGCAGCAGTCGGAGGAAACCCACGCAGACACTGGGAGAACGTGCAGATTCTGCACAGACAGTGATCCAAGCCGGAAGCGAAACTGGGATCCTGGAGCTCAGAAGCAATTTTTCTAAACACTATGCTACCTTGCTCACCAACATTCCCCCAGTGCTGCGTTTACATGGGGGACATCACACAGCATCTCCTTCCGTCCCACTCAGCCTGTTGGGCGGCCGGCTCGCCATTCTGAAGGGCTGCTTCTACTTCCCCTGAGGCATGCTCCGCTTCTGCACACTCAGCCGCTGCAGCTTCCACATCCTCGATCAGCTCTTGCAACGACAATGCATTCCTGACGACAGCGGCGACTAGAACAATGGAATCATTGCTGGTTGAATTCGCAGACCCATTGTTGCAGTAGGTGAAAAGCCAACATGATAGCATGGTGCAACCCACCAAGGCAATGCATTTCCTCTGGACTACAGGGTGACATTTTCTCTACCCCAGCAAGACCCTGTCTCCCATCTTATCCACACCCTGGGCCCCACCGTTGCCTTGTGCAGTGTGTGCTTCAGGCCCTGTTGCCAGTCCCTGCTGACAGCTGCACCGTCATTTGGCGCGCCTCATGCCAGCGTAACGCTCCGCGGCCCACGCCACGCGTCCGGGGAAGGGCATTATTGGGGGTTGTCCTTGGGTGCGCTACCTGGTGACGCTGCAGGGGAATGGTGGTATTCCGGAGGGTGTGGTAGAGGTAAAGTAGCGGTTCGAGGATGGTGGAATTGATTGTGGAATGGATTGATGGTGCAATTCCGACTTCAGTCAGCGGAACAACGTCCACGGTAGCTGGACAGTGGTGAACCTAATAATATTGCTGCCTTGCAGGTCACGTCAATTGCGATCCATGCCTGCGCACCGCCCCAGACCCATGGTGGGTCAGCCTTACCACACGGCCCGTTTTCCCATCACCATCTCTTCCACGGCTCTGCCCCCCCCCTCCCCACCACCATTTCCATATCGCCAGTAACTGTCGCGGTGATCCGCGGCGTTACCGCTCCGCCTCCCCCCTGCTCCCTGTTCCTGGTGACTTTTCAAATCCTAAATGAATCCCGCCGTCTGAAATTCGGCCCGTTGGATGCAGAGAACCGCTGAGTACGTGGAGAATATCGGGTATTGCACGCTTAACATATGCAAACGGTGTGTACTCTAAATATGTCCTGGAACGCGTTGCTGTCGCTGTCAAGCCGATGGAGGATTGCAACTTGGCTTGAAATCGGCTCCAGGAACAGTTTCAGCATCAGAACCGATTCCCGCCGAATAACGTTTCCTGTTTCTTGCGTTGGCAGACAGATAATCTCGCACCCTGCGCCCCTTTTCTACTCTGCAGGATTACTTATGTGAAAATCAGCAAGTCAGTCTGTGTTTTTTGAGTTTTTTATCAGAGAGAATTTGACTGTTTTTTTTAGTGAAATACAGCACAGAAAATGCCCTTCGGCCCACGATGTTGCGCCGAACTTTTGTCCTATGTTAATCATAGAATTTTGGACAATTTTCATGGCCAATCCACCCAACCTGCACATCTTTGGACTGTGGGAGGAAACCGGAGTACCCGGAGGAAGTCGAAATCGAACTTGGGACCCTGGAGCTGTGAAGCAATTGTGCTATCCACAATGCTACCGTGCTGCCCTTAAGAAGTTAACCTACACTCCATTATTCTACCCTAATCCAAGTACCTATCCAATAGCCGCTTGAAGGTCCCTAACTTTTCCGACTCAACTACTACCACAGGCAGTGCATTCCATGCCCCCACTACTCTCTGGGTAAAGAACCTACCTCTGACATCCCCTCTATATCTTCCACCATTTATCTTAAATTTATGTCCCCTTGTAATGGTGTGTTCCACCCGGGGAAAAAGTCTCTGACTGTCTACTCTATCTATTCCCCTGATCATCTTATAAACCTCTATCAAGTCGCCCCTCATCCTTCTCCGTTCTAATGAGAAAAGGCCTAGCTCCCTCAACCTTTCCTCGTATGACCTACTCTCCATTCCAGGCAACATCCTGGTAAATCTCTTTTGCACCTTTTCCAAAGCTTCCACATCCTTCCTAAAATGAGGTGAACAGAACTGCACACAGTACTCCAAATGTGGCCTGACCAAGGTTTTGTACAGCTGCATCATCACCTCACGGCTCTTAAGTTCAATCCCTCTGCTAATGAACGCTAGCCCACCATAGGCCTTCTTCACAGCTCTATCCACTTGAGTGGCAACTTTCAAAGAACTATGAACATAGACCCCAAGATCTCTCTGCTCCTCCACATTGCCAAGAACCCTACCGTTAACCCTGTATTCCGCATTCAGATTTGTCCTTCCAAAATTGACAACCTCACACTTGTCAGGGTTAAACTCCATCTGCCACTTCTCAGCCCAGCTCTGCATTCTATCTATGTCTCTTTGAAGCCGACAACAGCCCTCCTCACTATCCACAACTCCACCAATCTTCGTATCATCTGCAAATTTACTGAACCACCCTTCAACTCCCTCATCCAAGTCGTTAATGAAAATCACAAACAGCAGAGGACCCAGAACTGATCCCTGCAGTACGCCACTGCTAACTGGGCTCCAGCTGAATATTTGCCATCCACCACCACTCTCTGGCTTCTATCGGTTAGCCAGTTTGTTATCCAACTGGCCAAATTTCCCACTATCCCATGCCCCCTTACTTTCTGCATAAGCCTACCATGGGGAACCTTATCAAATGCCTTACTAAAATCCATGTACACTACATCCACTGCTTTACCTTCATCCACATGCTTGGTCACCTCCTCAAAGAATTCAATAAGACTTGTAAGGCAAGACCTACCCCTCACAAATCCGTGCTGACTATCCCTAATCAAGCAATGCCTTTCCAGATGCTCAGAAATCCTATCCCTCAGTACCCTTTCCATTACTTTGCCGACCACCGAAGTAAGACTAACTGGCCTGTAATTACCAGGGTTATCCCTATTCCCTTTTTTGAACAGGGGCACGACATTCGCCACTCTCCAATCCTCTGGTACCACCCCTGTTGACAGCGAGGACGAAAAGATCATTGCCAACGGCTCTGCAATTTCATTTCTTGCTTCCCATAGAATCCTTGGATATATCCCGTCAGGCCCGGGGGACTTGTCTATCCTCAAGTTTTTCAAAACGCGCAACACATCTTCCTTCCTGACAAGTATCTCCTCAAGCTTATCAGTCTGCTTCACGCTGTCCTCTCCAACAATATGGCCCCTCTCGTTTGTAAATACTGAAGAAAAATACTTGTTCAAGACCTCTCCTATCTCTTCAGACTCAATGCACAATCTCCCGCTACTGTCCTTAATCGGACCTACCCTCGCTCTAGTCATTCTCATATTTCTCACATATGTGTAAAAGGCCTTGGGGTTTTCCTTGATCCTACCCGCCAAAGATTTTTCATGCCCTCTCTTAGCTCTCCTAATCCCTTTCTTCAGTTCCCTCCTGGCTATCTTGTATCCCTCCAGCGCCCTGTCTGAACCTTGTTTCTTCAGCCTTACATAAGTCTCCTTCTTCCTCTTAACAAGACATTCAACCTCTCTTGTCAACCATGGTTCCCTCACTCGACCATCTCTTCCCTGCCTGACAGGGACATACATATCAAAGTCACGCAGTACCTGTTCCTTGAACAAGTTCCACATTTCACTTGTGTCCTTCCCTGACAGCCTATGTTCCCAACTTCTGCACTTCAATTCTTGTCTGACAGCATTGTATTTACCCTTCCCCCAATTATAAACCTTGCCCTGTTGCTCGCACCTATCCCTCTCCATTACTAAAGTGAAAGTCACAGAATTGTGGTCACTACCTCCAAAATGCTCCCCCACTAACAAATCTATCACCTGCCCTGGTTCATTACCAAGTACTAAATCCAATATGGCCTCCACTCTGGTCGGACAATCTACATACTGTGTTAGAAAAGCTTCCTGGACACACTGCACAAACACTACCCCATCCAAACTATTTGATCTAAAGAGTTTCCACTCAATGTTTGGGAAGTTGAAGTCGCCCATGACTACTACCCTGTGACTTCTGCACCTTTCCAAAATCTGTTTCCCAATCTGTTCCTCCACATCTCTGCTGCTATTGGGGGGCCTATAGAAAACTCCCAACAAGGTGACTGCTCCTTTCCTATTTCTAACTTCAACCCATATTACCTCAGTAGGCAGATTCCCCTCGAACTGCCTTTCTGCAGCTGTTATACTATCTCTAATAAACAATGCCACCCCCCACCTCTTTTACCATCCTCCCTAATCTTGTTGAAACATCTATACCCAGGGACTTCCAATAACCATTTCTGCCCCTCTTCTATCCAAGATTCCGTGATGGCCACCACATCGTCGTCCCAAGTACAGATCCATGCCTTAAGTTCACCCACCTTATTCCTGATGCTTCTTGCATTAAAGTATACACACTTCAACTCATCTCCTTGCCTGCAAGTACTCTCCTTTCTCATTGTTACCTTCCCCACTGCATCACTACGTGCTTTGGCGTCCTGACTATCGTCTACCTTAGTTGCTGGACTACAGATCCGGTTCCCATTCCCCTGCCAAATTAGTTTAAACCCTCCCGAAGAGTACTAGAAAACCTCCCCCCCCCAGGATATTGGTGCCCCTCTGGTTCAGATGCAAACCGTCCTGCTTCTACAGGTCCCACCTTCCCCAGAATGCGCTCCAATTATCCAAATACCTGAAGCCCTCCCTCCTACACCATTCCTGCAGCCACGTGTTCAACTGCACTCTCTCCCTATTCCTAGCCTCGCTATCACGTGGCACCGGCAACAAACCAGAGATGACAACTCTGTCTGTCCTGGCCTTTAACTTCCAGCCTAACTCTCTAAACTTGTTTATTACCTCCACACCCTTTTTCCTACCTACATCGTTGGTACCAATGTGCACCACGACTTCTGGCTGCTCACCCTCCCCCTTCAGGATCCTGAAGACACGATCAGAGACATCCCTGGCCCTGGCACCCGGGAGGCAACATACCTTTCGGGAGTCTCGCTCGCGACCACATAATCTCCTATCTATTCCCCTAACCATTGAATCTCCTATTACTATTGCTTTTTTATGCTCCCCCTTTCCCTTCTGATCCCCAGAGCCAGACTCAGTGCCAGAGACCTGGCCGCTGGGGCCTTCCCCCGGTAGGTCATCCCCCCCAACAGCAGTATGTTTGTCTGTGTATGTGCGTGATTTTCCGCAAGCGTATTTTTCTGAAAATGTACCTTTGTGATGGTGTGTGAACGTGTATGTGTGCGTCGATGTGAGTCGCTGTGTGAGATTAAGATGTTAATGCAGTTCACATTGTGGAGCATCAGTTTATTGAACCTATGCACTTTTGATGTTAACAGTTCCTGTAATAAGTGCGGTAACTTTCACACTTCTCTTTTCGTCTCTCTCTTAATCTGATGTTCCTTAACTCTCTCCCTCATTATTTTACTCTGCCTATCTGTCCCTGTTTTTTGTGCTGGTTATCTTCTATCTCTCGCTCCCCCTCGCTCTCTGTCTTTCTTTTATTCTCCCCTCCGCCCCCGTCTATGAACGTTTCTTAACGTGTTGTCGGTAATGCGGTTCCTGTTCTGCCGGCTGTTATATTGAACGAGTCTGAAATGAATAAGCTTTCTGCTCTGACAGCGTCACTTCAATTTGACCCCCCAGTGATGTTCAGCGGTGTTTCATTGCATCGAGTCAACTCATCAGTGGCATAGTTTGTCATCACATTTAGGAGGCAATAATTTATCTCTGACACATTAATTGTGAATTGTGTTTATTTCTTACCGGTGGTTCGCAATTGAATCCAGCACAGTCAGAGAAATTGGCAATGCGAACAATAAACTGCAAGGAAATTTTGTTATGTGTATTGGTGACATTTTCTCTCACCATAAGTGTTGTGCAGCTGTATTCATAAACAATATAAACGTTTTGTTTACTTCATTGACCAGCCATACATTTTGACAGACATAAATTGTTGTAAAATATAGATGTGCACAAAAGTAGCGGTTTTGACAAAATTATGACACGCCATAATATTTGTCACGTCGGTCATCATGGATGATCATCATGAATTAATTCAGACATACACCGACAAGGGAACTGAAAATATTCTTATGTTACACTAACCGCCGATATGCTCTGAAATATAAATTCTGAATCAGTAATCAGTGCTGGAAGAACACAGATGGAACAAAGCAAGTGTGATCGGACGAAGGTGCAAGAATATAATTATGAACATGTGGTGTCAGTTCACTATGGATGTGGGGCTGAACAGCCGTTTGTTGTTATAAATCCCCTGGATTATTATTTTTTGCTGTATTAGCCGAGGAGAGCAGCTTCATGGAGCACAAAGACCAATGAATTGAACATTATTATTGAAATTGGGACGCGGCGCTAATTTCGCGTGGTTTCATGGGCAGTATCTGTTCCTGTTGGTTGATATGCGATGTCTAATCTTCCTAAAGACAGACACACATTCGCATGAGGCTCAGCTGCCTGACTGCTGGAAGTCTACAATAGGATGGAAAAATGATTTGGCGTTCAAGACTGTGTGACACGAAATGCTGCAGTACCGTTACCCTGACCACAATCAAAGCAAAATAACCACTCAGGCCCATTCAAAAGGTTTAGAATTCATTTTCAAATATATGCTTTTCAGTTAGTCTTATAATGTTGTTAGGACCAGACCAGAACTGGTGCAAATATTGGTCCTCTCATATACCTGGGTGTGATCCTATTTGAAGCACTCAGGACAGTTTTGATCCACATATACACATTGCAGTCAACACACTGTGAGCACGTTTTGCATCTGTGGTCTCCATATATTAAAGAGAATATGAAGACGCTGGAGAGAGGCAAAATATTCGAAAGGATGATGGCAGACCAGTCAGCTCCTAACTAATGGATGAACCGGCTGTGGATTTGACCACTGCGAATCAAAGTTGTGCATTTGTCTGAACGAGAATTATACAATGATGACGCTGATCACTGCGGTTTATTGAGAACAATTAGTGCTGCTTGGTGTGGAGTCAAAAATGACGGACCAGCTATCAGGCAGGAAGATGTCTGGTATTTCTAACAGTCAAAATTTGTCATTGAAATGAATTGCTCGCTTGCCCTTTCGATTACAAATCCAATGATCCCGCCGACACTGCAAAAAGTTATGCTGTGATCAGTGGAGAATTCGAAGGAGACTCTTTCCATAATGGAGGAATGGAAATAGCGCACTCCTGAAAGAGTAATTATGGATGAACACGTGCGATCAAATGAAGGCGCGGGACAGGACGATAACATGAGACATTAATGGTAACATGTGACAAGTGAGCAGAATTGTCCTTCAGTCTGTCTTTTGTGATCAACGTCTATTATTTAACCTAAGGTTAGGCTGCAATCTGGGCGAGTTGTGGCCCAAAGTTTGAAGACAGGGTAAACATTGCCTATGAACTTGGCATTGAAAGTGTGCACGTGGGCTCCTTTCTCAGCGTTGTAGAAGGATACGCGACCATCTTCGCTGTCTACATAGACTCCCATCTTACTGAGCTGGGCTAGAAGAATGGAACTGCCGAGCGATCTTAAATTTCTATTGGTGCCCTTGATGTTCCATATCATCAGGGTCCAGTAACCCTCCGTGGTAAACGATCTGCTCCATCTGTTCATTGGACGTTTGCTCTGAGAGACACCCACACTCCAGACTGTATCAGGGCTAACCAACACCTCCCAGTAGTGCTTGCCAGGAGGAACCTCTTCTTTGGACCAGATGGTCCAACCTTTCTCATATTTTGGGTTTTGATCTGATGTCGCTTCGTCTGCGTATTTCCACGTAACGCTAGTATTTCTCCTGTCGAAGGAGAATCGTGTATCAGTATTTTCTAAATCGAACTCAATCGGATCTGGAAAACAAACAAATAATAAATGGAAATAAAATATTGACATTAATGGAAAGTTTAGAAAACATACATTACGTCCCTATAACTCAACGCTGCAAACAAAATTCCTTCAGTCATTTTCATATTCTATCTAGACATATCATCAGGATCCACTATTTCCTTCAGACAAATGGGGTTGGAGTCTACGCTTTCGCGAGTCTCTGTTGCACCTGGGGCCCGGCGTGGCGCTGCCCACAATGGGAAAGGTCATTGGTCGGCTGGCGGGACGGAGAATCCCACCCTTGCTTTTTTGCCTGAATCATAGAATCATAGTATCAGACAATTTACAGTGTAGAAGGAGCCCATTCGACCCATTGAGTCTGCACCGGCCCTTAGAAAGAGCACTCTCCTTAAGCCCAGGCGTCCACCCGGTTTAAGTCACCCAGTAACTCCATCTAAACTTTTGGGCACCAAGGGGCAATTTATCATGACCAATCCAACTAACCTTTCGATTGTGGAAATCGAAGAACCTGGAGGAATTCCACTGAGACAAGGGGAGGAAGTGCAATCTCCACACAGAAAGTCGTTTGAGTCCGTAATTGAACATGGGTGTCTGGAGAAGCGAGGCAGCAGTGCGATGACTGTGCCACCGTGCCTCCCATTACAGTGCAATAGTGTTGTTTTGCAACGCATTGACTTTACCCATAATATATCTGAAATACATTTGGTACATCTTTTCAAACACTCATCGTGCAAAGTGCAAGCACTTTTAAAAACAATAATCTGCATTGTTCATGCTGCACTTTGAAGGGCTTTAAATTAAAAAAAATAACATTCCATAGATGTGAGACTGTTCATTGTAATAAATGTTACGAGCTTTAAATTATTTTCATAGGTCATGTTGAACATTAATTTGATTCTGATCATTAAAAATGTAATTGAAATGATTTAAACATGTTAATTATGTAAAATGAGGTTCAATACAGTAACATTCACCGCCTCACGAACCAATAGCCACTTCCATATCCTCCCTCTGTTTCTTAGAGTAGTTTTATTCTCATGATAAAGGGCATTAATTGCATATCTATAGGCCTACAGCTTCATCCCGCCAGCAAATCTGCCTGTGTCACCCCGTTGCGAGCACCTTCCTAAATCAAGAATTACCTCTCCTAGCTCAGCACATTTTTCTTATCCCTTGGAGACAAGGGACACCTAATATTTGTAATTATTAATTTTTTTTACACATGTCTTGTCAGTTATTTAATTTGCAATAGGTGCAGAAAGCATTTGCACAACACAACTTGAATTCAGCACCGTGGGGAAATTGTGGCGCGATAGGAATAATTTAGATGTGGGGTTAATTAATTTTGGAGGAGAGTGCAAGATATCGAATAACTTGGGAAGTGGAATTGAATACGACTTACCTTTATGTTTAGATATGGCATGCCATTCTAAATAATTTGGAACAGAGAGAAGAGGTCGGTAAATCGTTAGAGCACTCTATACTTTAGACGTCAGAGATCGCTTGCGCTCGCCTTCATCTGAGGATTATCAGGAATCGTCTAGTATATTCTGGAATGCAGGTCTTTGGCTCAAGTAAGAGACGAGCTGCTAGATCCGAGCCATGAATTTAAAAAACCACCACTCAGAACAATGCAAATACGAAGGAAGAAAGTTATTTTGCTGCATGACTATTGAATAAAGCTCACTGCTCCCTCCTTGTGGACGAGGTCATAGAGTGTTAAATATCCCTCTGAATTACAGTGCAAGCAATCCTCGCCTCGTTACAGCTTTCATTAGATTCAAACCGAAGTCCAATCACGCACACCCTGGACAGGTAAAAGATTGGGATAGAGTAAAACTAATTGTTCCATCACGAGGCAAAATGTGGAGATGCCGGCGTTGGACAGGGTTGAGCACAGTAAGATGTCTTCCAACACCAGGTGAGAGTCCAACAGGTTAGTCTCAAATCGCAAGCTTACGGAGCTTGATCAGCGGGGAAGCTCGCATCGGGGTGACACAGAACAAAGCGATAGATTGCAGAAACAAACATATAGACAATGTCAAAGATGCAAGACGATGTCTTCAATGCGAGCATTTGCAGGCAATTAAGTCACAAATCCAGAGACAGGGTTAATCCCAGGTCAGAGAGGTGAAAATTGTCTCAAGCTAGGACAGCTTGTAATATATCGCAAGTCCAGACCAGTTTGTCGTGGGTGGCTGAATACGACATGAATCCAAGGTCCCAGTTGAGGCCGTACTCAGGACTGCGAAACTTGGCCCGAAGTTGATGTTCGGCGATTCTGTATTGTCGTACACCCTGAAGGCCGCCTTGGAGAATGCTTATCCGGAGAATAGAGGCTGAAGGTCCTGGACTGCTGAAGTGTTTCCCGACTGGAAGGGAACTATCCTGCCTGGCGATTGCCGTGCAATGTTCGTTCGTCCGTTGTCACAGCGTCTGCGTGGTCTCGACAATGTACCACGTTTCCCAACAACCATTCATTCAGTGCATGAGGTAGACAACGTTGGCCGAGTCGCATCAGTGTGTACCGAGTAGCTGGTGAGTGGTGTTCTCACATTTAATGGTGGTAACCATGTCGATGATCTAACACGTATTGCAGAGATTGCCATGGCAGGGTTGTGTGGTCTGGTGGTCGCTGTTCTGAAGGTTGGTCAGTTTTCGGAAGACAATAGTTTACTTGAGGTGCCACCGTTGTGAAGGCAAACAGTGGGGGTGTGGGGATGACGTTGACAAGATTTTCATCTTCATCGTTCATGTGTTGATGGCTGCGAAGAACATTCCATAGTTTCTCCGCTCCGGTAAAGTACTGGGCGGCGAAGGGTTCTCTACCGGCTGTGTCCCATGTTTGTCTTCTGAGGAAGTTGGTGCGTTTTTTTTTTGCTGTGGCGTTTTGGAATTGTCGATCAGTCAGTTGACCGCCATATCCCATTCGTATGAGGGCATCTTTCAGCGTCTGTAGATGTCTTACGCTCCTCCTCGTATGAGCAGATCCCGTGTATACGAGGTCTTCTCCATAGGGCATGTTTTTCATTGTGCTTAGGGTGCAAGTAGGAGAAGTGCAGCATCGTGAGGTTATTCGAGGGCTTGCGGTACAGCAAACTGCTGAGCTGACCACCCTTGATGGAGATGAGTGTATCTAAGAATGCAACCGATTTTGGAGAGTAGTCCTTGATGACTCTGATGGACGGATGGAACTTATTGATGTCATCGTGTAGTCGTTTTCGTGATTCTTCGCCGTGGGTCCAATGCAAAAAAAATGCATATGGTATCTGATGTCGGTTGAAGTTTCTGTGCGGTGACGAGGTGAAGTTCAAACGTATGAATGAAGGATGTTGGCATATTGAAGTGCAAATTTGTTCCTCATGACTGTTCCGTGTGTCTGGATGACGAACTTGCTGTGGAAGGTGAAGACGTTGTCTTCCGAAATGAAGCGGATGGGTTGCAGAATTGCGTCCAGAGATTGGCAGTCGTCGGTGTTGAGTACTGAGGGAGTTGCAGCAGTGCCATCGTCATGGGGGATGCTGGTCTAGAGTGCCTAGAGGTTCATTGTAACGAGGAATATTCCTTGTTCAACTTGTCCCTGTTGACTACCCATCATGAAGTAGTTATAGGTCATAGGAAACGCTGATAGAGGGCAGATCATCAGCTACTTCCATCCATTCGCGTGGTGAAGCCTTGGATTTGCAGTCCTCAGCAGCGCCTCCCTTTTCAAACAATTATTTGCACTGAGAAATATTATGAGTTCAAATGCAGGAAGGAAACGCGCTTCCACTTTCCAAATGGATCGCTCTGCTGAAGGTATGAGTTATATATTTCGTTTCTGGGCCCCAGTGAAAACATGCTGATCCTGCCACTGGCGAAGACTTATATCACAAAGAAATTTATCACTTGCCTTGGGCTGATATCTTATGGGCTTTCAGAGTAAATTTTGACCGACATTTCATGTATTACACATCCAAGAAAGTTGTCGGAGGAAATTGGTTTCTCTGTATTTTGAACACCACCTTTCCTTCAGGCAACATACCTAATTTCCACAGGTTGTATGTTGTTTCTCATATCGATCAATATGGAAGGTATTTGAAATTTATCGAAATGACAGACGTTTTTCCGTTAGATGGATTGGGGAGATATATTCCTATTTGCTCATATGTTACAGGTTTCCATTTTTATGCACAGGCGGTATGTTTGTTTCACATTGATGAGAGAGGAGATGTTGTTTCTTACATATTGGATACAACATATTTGTTCATATTGTTGGATACTTGGTATGTTTTCGTATTGATATGTATTAGCCATGATTGTTCATATTGGCTACTATGACTGTTTTTCTTCCTAACTGTGGGCTTTGAGATGAATTTTCATTTGGATGGACATGGGGGATGTTAAGCTTGTCGACTGCAAAGGGAGACTTTCATTATTTTTAAAGTCCGCATGTGCGCTATGTTCACATGGTTAATAAAAGAGGTGCATTCATGCTAATGCATATGGTCGATATTTTCAATACTAATGTAGGGGGAGGTATCCTCATACGGATGGATATGCATGTTATATGTTATTTTCAGAGTGATGGATATAGAAATCCAGCAGTGCAGAAGCAGGCCAGTTGTCCCAGCGGGTCTGCCCCGACCATCTGAAAGACCACTCTAGCTGTGCCTACTCGATCACTACAACCCATGTCACAGACTAACAGCTGAGGGACACTATTGCATGCCAAATCCAGCTAAAGCGCACGTCTTTGGACAGGGGGGGAAACCAGAGGACCCGGAGCAAAGTGATGCAGAAGAAAGCACCGACGGAAGAAAAAGCAAAATGCTACAAACGAAAAAACACAGACAGGCACCGAAGGCGGTAATTCAATCTTGCGCTGGCAGCAGTCCAAAATCTGAGGAGAACAGGCTCCTTTCGGCGTCTGGTTATGCAATTCAAATATATTTTTTTCAATTATGTGGCAATTTAACGATGCCAATCCAGATACTTTGCACATTTTGGGCTGTAGGTGCGAGAGCCACACAGACATAGAGAGAATATGCCAATTGAAGAGGGACAGTAACCACTGGAACCGAAGCAGTGTCCTCGACGCCACGAGGTAGTAGTGTTAAAAAGGAACTTAGATATTACAAACATTAGTAGGCAATTCAGCCCATCGAACCTTCTCACCCATTTAAGCAGATCATGCTTAATCTATCCCCACTCTCAAATCCGCATCTCTACCACCGCATCCCTTTAAACACTTTTTTTCCAGAAATGAACCTATCTTCTTCTATTAAAACTATTTAATAACTCCGATTCGACAGTAGTAAGGGGCATTGAATTCCAAAAATTGACCATCGACTGCGAGGAGTAATTGCTCCTCATCGCAAATCTCAGCCAACCCCTTCTCAACCTATATCCGTGACCTTTCATTTCAGATTGCGCAGGAAGGGATAACATTTGGTTCACGTTTGCTTTGTCAATCCATTTCAGTATTTTGCATCTGAAATTATGTCGCCGCTCATCCTTCTGAACAACAGAGACTAAAAGCTCAAACTGTTTAATCTCTCTTCATACGACAAACACTTTATCCCCGTAATCAGCCTGATGAAACACTTCAGAACTGTCTCCAATATCCTTCCTCAAGTGGGCAGAACCAAACCGGGCAGAATTATCCATATGTGCTCTCAGCAACTGCTTTACAATTGCAACAGTGTGCCGCGTTGTCTGAAGTTCAGAGTCCAGCTTATGAGCACGAGCCGAAATTCGTGGAGCAACAAACACGTCTGCAAACGTGATCACTGCAGCCCACAATGGGAGCTGCAAGCTCCGACATCATGCAACAGCAGCACATCGCCTGCCCAGACATCTCTCGGTAGTTCATTCATTTCCGAATGAGTTTATATGTCTTTTCTTCAAGTTTCGCACATATGTCCGAACACCGAATCAGGTCAAGCATTCCGGTGACTTCATTTTAACAGTTTTGTTCAGCTGCAGTGGAATCCCCGATACTCGCCGCATGGATGTTATACCCACCGTGACTTCTCCCTGCAGTCAAGACCGGGAGTTCCTCCGGAAAGTTAGCTTATTTACTCATCGTTGGGAAGCAGTCAGCATTGGAGTGTTTAGTTAAAATTCCGAACCCCTCACGTTATTTGAGGACATGTGGAAAATGAAAAGAACACGTCGCCTCTTCCTCCATGAACTCACTCAGTCACATCGCACCCACTTTAAAACGTTAGCAGCCCAATGTCAGCGCTCCAGTGCAAACTAAATCAGCACTGTCCGATTGTACTGTCTCGCCTCTGAAACATGGTTGAAGTCTGTTATCTAATGAACAAGTTGCAGTTGCAAGCAGAACTGAGTGAACTCTGTTTAAAATGAGCACGAGCCGAACCCAAACAACAACGTTTCAGTTAATTTACGAAACAAAATATATACTAGTCTTTAGAGAGTAAGAATCGTCCTCAGTTACAAAACTCCCATTTTAGTACTCTAATATGTCCCAACGTCAGAACGTCACTGTTCCACCGTGCCACACCTTCAATGATGTAGTTTAAAATGATTATTGAGAGTCAAAGCTGCCTTGGAGGGGCCGGTAAATACCCCGAGGGCGGCGCCAATCTCCCTAAGTCTCCCCGCCGACACAAAGCCGGCTGCCGTATTCTCAGTTGCCGGATTTCGGGCGGGGGTTCACGCCAGACCTGTCGGGGTCCGTTGGAGGCGTTCCCTGGCAAATCTCCGGGCCCCGAAGGGCCGAGCGACCGTCCGTTTTGGGCCAGTCCAGCCCGCGTCTGTTACGCATGGTCACACATGACGGGACCTGGCAGGAAAGTCAGCTGGGACAGTCCTGGGGGGGGGGGGGCGCGGTATGATCCACCCGGGGGCGAATGTGGGGGAGGGGGAGCCCACTGTTGCCTGACCCGCAATCGGAGCCCACTGATCTGCGGGTGGGCCTTTGCCGTGAGATCACTCTTTCTTTCCGCGCTGGGCCCTTTAGGGCTACTCCATGGCTGTCGCGGAGAAGACAACTTCTTCTGCATGCGACAAAACCACGCCCGCCCTTCGCCACATGCGCAAACTCGCGCAGTTCCTTCAGCGCAGGACGCTAACGCCATCCGCGTCCACCTGGCTCCCAGAAGTGCGGAGAATTGACGATGCCAGAGTGGTTGGCGCCGGTTCTCCCGCTGGTGTTGGGACTTAGTCCCAAGAAGGGGGAATTCCGCTGAATATATTCACGACCTCCAGGTGGAGCAGCCTGGCCAGGATATTGACCCTTCCACGTCTGTTGTAAAATATAATTAGGCAACCATACATTATACCCAGAGACACGCAAAAAGTGCAACGGAGTAGCGAAAATGAGATATTTTTGATCGAATGCTTATATACATGAAGTCATGTCATAACATTACAGTACTCAGGAGCAGTTGCAGATCATTCAGGGAAGGGGATTGCAGAAGCAAAGTAGAATTTTTACTGGGTTAGTAATTCAAGCACACAGGATAATATTCTGTCATCCGTGATAGATTCACACCACACCAGCCTTGATGTTTTCGGGCAGCTCGGTTCTTCAGTGAGACAGTGCCGGGCAGTAGGGTTCAAATTCGGCCTTGGATAACTGTATCTGTGGAGTTTGCACATTCACTGCCTGTTTAGCTGGGTTTTCTCTGGCTCTCAGATTTCCTCCGACGTTCCTAACATGGTCAGGGTAGCTCGAATGGCCTTTCAAAATTTCCCGTTCGCGTCCAAAGATCAGTTTGGGTTGCCTAAATAGGGTAGGCTCATGGGCCTAGTTAGAGTGTTTTTTCAAAGTTTCTGTGAAGGCGTGATGGATCGAGAAGCGTCCTTCTATACTGTTCGGAGTCTCTGAACATTTCACCGATTGAACATTGTCCGCAATTTAATGAGAACATTAGAGATCTTAAATTATGTTCCACAAGATCACTCGTACATCTTATTCCCGTAACCCTAGGATCGCTATCATATTAAAAATATGTCCATCTCAGCCTTGAACATATTTAACCAACCAACCTCAACAAAACTCTTGTAAAAATGCACAGATTAACTACAATCAGAGAGGAAATATGTTCTGCATAACTCTCTTATTTGGGTGTCTCTTTACACTGAGATTATGGCCCCTTGGTCCCAGGCTCTTCTTCATGGGGGGGGGGGGGGGGGGAGGGAGGGGGGTCAAGTATTCCGAACCCACCATTTCCATCATACGTGATATAAGTCTCATTGATCTCAACACATATTCTTCTAAACTGCTATGAGTGCAGCTCCAGCTATTCAACATCACCTCCTCATAAGAAAACTCTTCCATACACAGAGTTGGCCTCGGGAACTTTCTCTGTACTGCCACCGATTACAGCATTAATTTCATTATATAAGGGGATCCAGCTGTTTGCAATGAGCAGACCTCGTCTCAATAGCGTCTTGCATATTAATTATTATTTGTAAACTTTGTACCTTTGAAGTAAGGGAACATCTTCAATGTGGCATCCCTATCAACTGTCGCGCATGCATGCCTATTTTCTGATTGATTCATTGGAACCCAAAGATTCTCCAGAACGTTCTGCCGTTTCTCTGCTTTTAAATGCTATTCAGCTTCTTTATTACTTTTAAAAAGATCCAAATACCGGCAAAGTTCCCGACATAATTTCCATCTGCCATGCAATTCGCCCAGGACTTATCCTGTCCGCATCATCTTGCGCCGTTCGCAAACATTGCTTTTCCATCTATTTCTGTGAGATTTGCAGACTTTGCAAAAGTACGGTCACTTCCGTGTCCTCTTCTCTCGAACAACTCTGATGTTATATGAAAGATAATCTGACATTTGAACACCGGTTTGTTGGGGTACATTATTTTATTAGAATGGTGTGAAGAGTCAAGCGAAAACCCAGTGACGTTAACCTTCGAATCGTCGTGTCACAACTGTTAAAAATACTTAGTAAATTAAATAAAAGACAAATGCACAAGGAAACAGCCATAATGAAGTGCATGGAGCACGACACATACACGAATTTTATATGGAATGCACCCCATGTTCCAAATTGTATCTCCACATTTTGTGCACATTAAGAAGTCCCTTGTCCTCCAAACAGCAGCCAAATTGAATATATCTATCAGCTAACTCCACGTCATCAGTACCACACAATTCTGACTGATGGTAAGTTTGGAAATCGTCGTACCCTGGATCAGTGAATGCATTTCAATTCCTTCACCTGTGGTACTGCATTGGCTCGAAGACTATCGACTGTTCACCGTAAAACTTGAACTCAAGATGCTCGATGGAAAGGGGCATGTCAGCGTCTTATGCTGCTAGATTTCATTGGGTTCTCTTCTCCTGAGGGTGCTAGGTTCTTTCCCTCTGATGGTCCAGGCCATTATCCAGTTGTTCACATTTGATTCTGCCTGCTGCGCATATGGCTGGATGCCCTACGCAAATAGATTGGCTCTCTAAATTAGCTTGTGCATGCATCACTGATCACCAAATCGCCCATTAGTACCGGACTTACACCTCATGTGCCTGCTCATCTTATTACTGGTAAAGATACATCGCAAATGCCTTTTGGTTTCTGGCTACTCGTTTTCAAAGACATACTTCTACCTAGTTCTGAATATATAGCATCATATTATTTTTTGTTAAATTCATTTAAATGCTGTTCCTAGGTTGTTCTATGACACTTTCCCGATGGGAATTAAAATGCATGGCATGCAGCAAGATGACACCGAAATGCGAATATTCCCATTCGTCCCCCAATAGAGTGAACAGAAACATTCGTGAAAGTGATTGTGGTACGGAAACTGGAGATGGGTGCTCAATTTCAAACAGCCCAGTCGAAAATTAGTCACTGATCTGCTACACCCTCTAAGTTATCACAAGTCTTGCTAACGGCGCAATATTCATGTTCGTTTTATGCACCACGTGCTTTTTAGAGGCCTTCGCATTCATGGGGAGTCTACAATAATTGTTTGAGAAACACAGTTCTGATTGGTCAAGAATAGACATTTTGGGGAGTGGAGAGATACGTGTGTATTAATTCTGAACAAAAATCAAAAGGTGACAGGAAAAATAAATGTTAATGTGTGCCACCTATAAATTCCACGTCATATATATTGAATGGGCGTTTACTGCAAAAGCGTCAAAGCTCACGTTTTGGAAATTGATCCAATTTCGATTGTTATGGCACAATGAAATAGCAAATACTAAATGGCTGGCTTCTCCCTTCAGACATTCAGCATTAGCCCGAGGTGCGGAAAAACTTCCATCTATGATCGGAGGAAGTATCTGATTCCATCAATTAGCCACGGGGTCAAGGGATTTACTGGTCAGAATGACGAGCAATTTTCTAATCCTGAGATTAACAGAATAGATTACAGAGCGCAGCATTTAATTGGGAGATTGAAGGTTACAAAATAAATTGCTCGGGTAGAGCTCGGCTAACCCAGATAATGTTAATAGAATCCAAAGTAATGGGACAGACAATTTAGCTCAGGCGTTGGGATTTCAGGAACGTCCAATTAACACAAATTATTAGAATCTACTTGGCAGTGAAGGTAGAAAAACTATAAATATGTAAGTAACGATATACAGTGAGTAATTCACAACTATCCTAATGAATATGAATGTTATAAACTGCCAAACATAGTTGAATTGAAAACATGAAATAATTAATATCCTGTTGTAGCATTTAATTATTCTGTTTCCATATGGTAGTCGGGCGAATTTGTATCGGATTTTAAACGGAGCAAATGAACTATGAAACGTTTAGATTGGGTCGATGACGCTGGGATACAGACGCGCTACCAACAGAAAAAACATGCTGAACGTGTGGCGGGTGTGCATGTAAGCCTGTACGTCCGTGTAATTGAAATCTTCTCTTCCGAAATTCACAGGTTTCTTGATCACCAAACTCGGCAGAACTTGTGCATGCACTTGACACAGATGGAGCTCAGTTAGGATATTATCGAATTCAATGACTGGAGAGAATTCAATTCTTGTATTGCCACTTTGTTTCCTTCCGTTCGTCTTCCTCAAAGGTAGGCTTCCGTGAGAATAGCAAACGCAGATGTGTCCGATCTGTGCCACTTGCTTGTCGTAGCTCATCCTCCAGTTCTGAAGGGGATGGACATTGAAGGGTTTTCTGCTTAGAATTTGATTCTGTCCCCGGGTCACTGTCCGTGTGTTGTTTGCACATTCTCCCTTGCTCGCTTGAGTATCACCCCCCACAGCCAAAAGATTTGCAACTTAGCTGCATTGGGCACGTTGAATTGCCACTTTATAATACGGGATGGTGCATCCTTATCCATGAAATCTTTAATTGCTATGCTATATCAAACAATATTACCAGCGAATCTTGGGAATAGGTTCCGGGCTGCAGGATAACAATGCCACTTGTCAAGACATTTCCTTTATGAACCTCACATAACAAACTGGACTCTCCAGCACATCAGACATGACTTACTGAGCGGCGCGTCCTCGCCAGCAGCAGGATTCTAAATTTCCGCCACTTGCACATTTTGACCACTCTTTGCCACTTGGAAAACACTGGGCGCGGGAACACTGTCGGTGCAAAGTAGAATGTCGCCGGCGGAGAATCCAACAGTTTGGATATTCTCAACAAGCGTGCCAGGTGTTGTGACGATAGCGTTCAAGTTATAGGCTGAGCAACGTACATCAGAAGTGAACTTTGAAATATCAGTCCACAGGTCGTGCCAAATCACTTCAGTGCTCACAGTCTGTTGACCGAGGATTCGTGAGTCTGAGTGGCATTTTGCTCTGAGTGCTGATCGTCAAGGTAAGAGTGATAGATTCAGAGGATCACCTTAATTTTTTTGAAATCATTTTTGAACGTAACATACGTTGTATGTGATTTTGCTGGTTTACAATTTTCTGTTAGAAATTTGCTAATCCTTCAGATTTAAAGAAGACCCCAAAATTGGACTAGCCAGCTTGGGATATTTGGGCAGTTCAGGTCTTGGAAGCCCAGTCTCAATCTATAAAAATAAAAGCTTGTTCAGTGTTTTCGCACGGAAAGCAATAGTTAGGTTACGAGTGGGAGTTTGGGGACGAAGGGTAGCAGATAGTGAAGAAGAACATGAGCTGAGAGATAAAATTCTGGCAGCAACGGACTGTGAAAACAGTCCAGGATTAACATCAAAGGAAATCTGTAAATTAATTGGACAGTAAGTGACTGCTAAATTGCATTACCTATTACAAATTGCTTTCAAATTAGAGGGGGGAACAGAAAGATTTTACAGATTAGAAAGATTGAAAACCAGCTTTTTTCAAAATAAAAATGTCAACGTACAACTAGTTAAACTAAATATCATTATCCACCAGATTCGAAACGCCTGCTCCCTGTGTGTATGAGCGCGGGTACTGTGAGTAGGATGAACACACTGATCACAGCATAATGTTCCAAGTTAGGAATTCAATGTAGGGGGCGGAGAGAAAATAAATGTGTTTGCAATCGATGATGTTATATTTTAGGGCATATAAATTATTCTCTGTGAGAAAGATCGAGAGTCCAAATGCCGTCCTGCCTACCTGGAGTTCGGGTTCGGGGTGTCATATCTGTGTTGAGGAATCGGCGCGATTTCAGAAGGACTTGGACAGGCTAGGAGATTATGCAAATAATAGGCAGATGGGCTACAATGTAGATAACGTGAGGTTATGCACTTTGGTAAAACGGATTGAGGCACAATTTATTTTCTAACTGGGGATGCTAGAATATAACAGCAAGGGATGTAATTATGTGGCTGTGTACGCCTCTTGTCAGACCAGCTTTGCAACATTGTGAACAGTTGTGTACTCCGCATCTAGCCTTGGAAGACGTTCAGAGTAGGTTCAAAAGAATGAAAGCGGGAATGAAGAGCTTGCCTTATGATTAGCGCTTGAGTACACTGAGGCTGAACTAGATGAGGCTGAACCGATTGATAGGAGATTTCATTGGCACTTGTAGGATGCTGAGAGGCCTTGATAGAATGGGCGTGGAGAACATGTTTATCCTTGTCTGGGAGAATGGAACCAACAGTATGGCCTCAGGCTGAAGGGACAATACTTTTTTTTTTTTAATACCCACATGAGGAGGAATTTCTTCAGAGAGTGGAATCTGTGGAATTAATTGCCGCAGAAGTCTGCGGTGGCCAAGTCACTGAGTGTCTTTCGGAGATGGGTCAAAGTTCACGAGAATGGCGCTGGAGCGTGGCGACAATCTGTAAGCTCTCTTTAACAGATCCTCATTTGACTTCTCTTAGAATCGTTCTAATATATTCCCCAGTATGTATTTTCCTTAATTTTCGTTTCTTTCGGCATTCTCTCGCATTCGCATCGCTGACCCCCTTAGTCATCAAGAGCAGGTTTTAGATTTTCTTTGTTTATTTTCATGTGTACCGAGGTACAGTGAAAAGTATGTTTCTTCGACGAGCTCAACAGATTATTAAATACATTGGATCGTATTGGAGTTGTATATTGTCACGTGTACCGAGGCACAGTGAAAAGTATTTTTCTGCAGGAAGCTCAACAGATCATTCAGTACATGGAAGAAAAGGGAATTAAACAACATTCAAGAAAATACAATAAAATACATGAGAATACATAATAGGGCAACACAAGATATACAATGTAACTACATAAGCATTGGCATCGGTTGAAGCATACAGGGTGTAGTGTTAATGAGGTTAATCAATAAGAGGGTCGTTTAGTAGTCTGGTGATAGTAGGGAAGAAGCTGTTTTTGAGCCTGCTCGGGCGTGTTCTCAGACTTCTGGATCTCCTGCCCGATGGAAGAAGTTGGAAAAGTGAGTAAGCCGGGTGGGAGGGATCCTTGATTATGCTGCCCGCATAAGGCGAGAGAATGGGGATGAAAAACAAGTCAGCCATTATTGACTGGCGGAGCAGACTAGATGGGCCTAATGGCATAATCCGACATCTTATGATGTTACGATGCTTACTTGATTGCCTGCAGTGGAGCTGAGTCTCTCAATTCCCATCGCCGTCCATGGAGTTGAATCATTCGTCCCCATAATATCGCCACGGAAATATTAACACACCATTATGCATTGTTTGCTGTTGAGTGTTGGAATGGACTGTCGGTGGACTGGGTTTTAAGTTTTGACGTGCCAATGGAGAGGAGGTGTGATCGGGAGGCGGCTGTGTGTGCTCGTATATTAAGTGCTCTCAAAAGAAAATATCAGGTACTTATTCGGAAAGGTGCTAATTTAAGAACGATTACAGCAATGCCATGCAATGTCCATCTCTCTGTCTTTCCTACCGAGGGGATACAAAAGTTGTCAGAGGTGCATTTGTCAACGCCAGTTCTTAAATCTGTATCCTAGCTTGTCTGTTGCCGCCTTATCAAACGATTCAGAACAATATTCTGAGGGGAGCGATTTAATTTTTTTTGTTAGTGAACACAAATCCATTGCACAAAATTACTAACTAACAAAATATAGTTGTTTCAATTCATTTGTGGTAAATATCTTGTCAGCATTTCATGCTGAGTGTCCAACATTGTAACAGAATTAGCTTTGTCACAAATTCAGACTGTTCTCAAGGAACGCGAAATAAACAGCTTGCAAACCATTTAAAATGACAAAGGAAGCACAGACATTGGAACAAAATAACCAGCAATTGCCCAGGCAAGCTTCCCAATACAGACTTGGAAAACGACCATCATTCTATCACTCTCGATGCATCCATAGCCTGGATGCGGTCAGTAGCAGCTTTATCTCTGTGCCAGTATCAAATGTTCCCTCTCAGTTCAAGCAGGCAGCTTGCATAAATTAGGACGGAAAATTAATATTGTCCGAGTCAATAAACGGGACATTTGTTGGATGCGTGATTATAAAATATTACAACATTCGCTGCTTTAAATTGTCCAATTGAAATGTTTTCGGAACGATCCACGTATATTGTGGGTAACTAATGACACATGGGAAGATGAACACGCGTTCCCATGTAACTTCTACAGTGATAAGAAAATCACTCGTGTGCCTACCGAAAGCATATTCCACTTTTTTGATTAGTTACACTGAGGAAAACAACTGATAAATAAGGCAGGATGCCGCGTGATTTGCAGAGCAATGTCCTGGTGTTAGTGTTCCCTGTCTACGCCTGCTTTGCCCAAATACATGTTAGATGTACAGTGCATTGGGGAAACAATGCATTGAGGAACGTTTCGAACAAATATTGTGAATTAGCTTTGAGGCCTACGAGAGGTCAAGCAGGGCGTATTGGATCATAGAACGGCTGAATGTTTGCATATTAAACTTGATGTCTCTTATTCTTTCGTCGTTTTATCACAATGAGGAGTTGATTATCTGCCACATGTTCCACGTTTAGTTCGTTAAAAAGTCTTTTTAAAAACTGCTCTAGATCGAAGTTTGTCCTTCTTATCTCTGAACTCAAGGTTGTGCCAGCAATTCACATCGATTGAACACCAGAATCCCATAACAAGGCTCGCCAATTTTCTACATTGATGCCGAGATAAAGAGAAAACGTGCAATCCCTCTTTAATTCAGGTCAACTGACGTTCGCAAAAAGTAGATTGAAGATGGGCTGATGAAGGAATTGATGCTCAAATGACATGCCACACCCGATAACGTCATACAAAATCTTGTACATGACCATCCTGTTCAATAAAAATGATCAAACAGATTTTTGGAACATAGCTTTAGGATCACAACTGATATTTATGATTCGGACACAGAGATGGACGCCAATGTCACAGTCATGGGCGACATGGGTCGAAAGCGGTTGTTTTGTTGTTCCACTGTTGCATACTTTGGTTTTTGTGCTGTCCATAGTCGGTTGTGAAGATCTTTGAAAATTCTGGAAAATTAAAGTTTTACACTTACTTTGAAGGAATAGTTCAATGGAAACTGATTCCACTTGATGGAACGTCCACAACGCAGCCAGCATACCAGAGGTAATCAGCAAAACACCCAAATGTGTGGCATTGTTATAAGCTTTTCAATACGATTCGGAAGGCATTTGATTGAAAAGCAAATTCAGTTGTAATTTTCAGTAGGGAACCGAATACATTATTTAGTATATAATAGTGTGTTAAAGTACAGGAGTGCAGGAAGAAGAACAGGTATTTGGTCACTGATGTTGCTGTCAGTGCGGAAGATGGAAAATGGGGTAAGATCAGTAGCTTACTCGACAGGGATTGCACATAGTTGAAACATGCTTGAGACAGGTATCACCGTTTGGGATAGTTAGGAACATACTGTAAAATGGCACCAACATCTTTAATTGAATACATTGTAACGGAAAAAGGTACGGTGTCAGACTGGGCCATTTTTCCGGTCTCACCCACCATGGAATCGTCGAGTGTGGGACGGAAGCTTTTCGGAAGTACATCAAGTTCCAGAGGACTCGGTCAGGAATTTCCTATATTGGCACTATTGAGAACAGAAAATACACAGATGACAGTTTTAAACCATATCATATTGATGCTCACTAAAATATGTCTTACGAATTGCGACAGCGTCCGACAGAGCAGATGTAATGACGATGTATCAGGGGCTGTAGTTCTTCTCGGAAGTTGCAGGCTTTCAATGCAACGCATTCTCCTGGTTGAATGTTGCAGCCTTTTAAGTTCCAATATCCCGCACGCGGTTTGTAAGCATGCTTGCAACAACCAACCTCGACAGACGCAAGGTGGGGGGGGGGGGGGGGGACGTATTCGTCTCACATCTTTCAGCCAGTGTGCACGAAGAGAATGTTCATTGTGAAGAGTCAAATTATACATTGAAAATTTCAACATGATGCAAATGCATTAAAAAATTGCAGATCCAGGATTCTGTCCAGAGGCAAGCTGGATTCAGTTGCACGTTCTGTATTCATCATTTTCACCTATTCTACATCCCGCTGAGTACATGGCATGAAATGTACATTGTAACTGTAGATTAGGACGATGGCAGTGTGAGGTCTTGTGGCGGAATTGGTACTGTCGCTGCCTCGCAACCAGACGTTCTACGTTGAAGTAAAACCTCAAATTTCCAAGGAATGTGCATTGAGAGAAGCGGGAAGGCTTCTGTTGGGCAATGGTTGCTGCGGCCTGGCGCCCTTCAAATTCTAAACTCCCCTGGCAGACAACAGTTTGTTTATGTAATGCTGGCTGCAGATCTAGGTGAAAGTCTACCACTGGGCACCACTTGGTATGTGGAGAGAAGTAAAACATAGAACTGGAATATATTGCCTGGAGACAAAAATAAATACATTTTTTCCACATTACAAATTCCAGTTGTGAGGATGACATTTTTACATGGTTCAGAGTCCAGAAATGGAGACATGATATGAAATAATCAGTGGTCAACATCTGACAGAATTCCGGAGAAACACCTTCTCGATGAAATTAGCGAGAATTTAGACATTTTTAAACGTACGGAGATTGACATGCTAAGTGCGCACAACGTGAAGAATATGTTGGCTAAAGACAGGGGACAGTATTGTGTGATATGCAGATGGCTGAGCTAAATAGAATTGGACGCAAGTTCACTTGGAGCTTGAATCTACTCGGAATTGAATTCTCTCCTGGATATATATACAAACGAAGAATGGATTAAATCTATTAAAAAAACTTTTGAGCTTGCTATCATCAAGAGAATGAGAAACAATTGAATTGGGGCCCGTCGTTCACAACAAACAGCATCACATTACGCCGTGAACCTTGCCTGTATTTTAATTCCATTGAAACCAGTGCAACTGAATAATGCTATTTCGGAAAGGGGACCGCAAATTAGGAAATATGAGAATGACGAGAGCGAGGGAAGGTAGGATCAAGGACAGTGGTGGGAGATTGTGTATTGAGTCTGCAGAGATAAGAGAAGTCTTGAACGAATACTTTTCTTCAGTATTTGCTAATGAGAGGGTCCATTTTGTTGGAGAGGACAGTGTGGAACAGACTGGTAAGCGCGAGGAGATAGTTATTAGGAAGGAAGATGTGTCGGGCATTTTGAAAAAGTTGAGGATATGCACGTCCCCGGCCTGAATGGACATATCCAAGGATTCCAGCGGAATCAAGAGATGCAATTGCAGAGCCGTTGGCAATTATATTTTCGCCTCACTGTGAACAAGGGTGGTTCCAGGGAATTGGAGAGTGGCAAATGTCGTGCCCCTGTTCAAAAAATGGAATAGGTATAATTTGGGAATATCAGGCCCGTTAGTCTTACTTCGGAGGTGGCAAAGTAATGTAAAGGGTAGTCAGTGATAGGATTAATGAGCATCTGAAAAGACACTGGTTGATTAGTGAAAGTCAGCACTGATTTGTGAGCGGTAGTTCTTGCCTATCAAGTCTTATTGAATTATCTGAGGAGGTGACCAAGCACGTTGATGAAGGTGAAGCAGTTGATGTCGTGTACATGAATTTTAGTATGGCATTTTATAAGGTCCCCCATTGTAGGCTTATGCAGAAGGTCAGATGGCATGGGATAGTGAGAAATCTGGCCGGTTGGATAACGAACTGGTTAAGTCAGAGAGTGATGATGGATGGCAAATATTCAGCGTGGAGTCTATTCCCAATGGCGTGCCGCAGGGGTCAGTTCTGGGTCCTCTGCTGTTTGTGATTTTCATTAATGACTTGGATGAGGGAATTGATGGGTGGGTCAGTAAATTTGCAGACGTTATGAAGTTTGGTGACGTTGTGGATAGTGAGGAGGGCGGTTGTCAGATTCAAAGAGACATAGATAGGATGCATAGCTGGGCTGAGAAGTGTCAAAATGGATTTAACCCTGAAAAGTGTGAGGTTGTCCATTTTGGAAGGACAAATATGAATGCGGAATACAAGGTTAACGGTAGGGCTGTTGGCAATGCGGAGCAGCAAGACATCTTGGGGTCGATGTTCATAGATATTTGAAAGTTGCCACTCAAGTGGATAGAGCTGTGCAGAAGGTCTATGGTGTGTTACCGTTCATTAGCAAATGTACTGAATTTAAGAGCCGTGAGGTGATGATGCAGCAGTACAAAACCTTGGTAAGGTCACATTTGAAGTACTGTGTGCAGTACTGGTCACCTCATTTTAGAAAGAACATTGAACATAGAAAATACAGCACAGAACAGGCCCTTCGGCCCACGATTTGTGACGAACCTTTGTCCTAGATGAATCATTGATTATCATAGAATTTACAGTGCAGAAGGAGGTCACTCAGCCCATCGAGTCTGCACCGGCTCTTGGAAAGAGCACGCTACCCAAGGTCAACAACTCTACCCTATCCCCATAACCCAGTAACCCCACCCAACATCAGGGCAATTTGGGGGCACTAAGGGCAATTGATCATGGCCAATCCACCTAACCTGTACATCCTTGGACTGTGGGAAGAAACCCACACACACACGGTGAGCATGTGCCGACTACGCACAGAGAGTGAAACAAGCCGGAATCGATCCTCGGAGCCTGGAGCTGTGAAGAAATTGTGCTATCCACAATGCTACCGTGCTGCCCTTAAGAACAAATTAATCTACAGTCCATTATTCTATCGTAATCCATGTACCTATCCAAAGCCGCTTGAAGGTTCCTAATGTTAAGGGACAAGTGGCTGGTGTAGCTCAGCCAGCGGCAGGTTTAGCTCACTGTGCTAAATCTCTGGCTTTTAATGCAGACCAAGCAGGCCAGCAACACGGTTCTATACCTGTACCAGCCTCCCCGGACAGGCGCATGAATGTGGCGACTAGTGGCTTTTCACAGTAACTTCATTGAAGCCTACTCGTGACAATAAGCAATTTTAATTTCATTTTCATTTCATGTTCCCGACTCAACTACTTCCACAGGCTGTGCATTCCATGTCCCCACTACTCTCTGGATAAAGAACCTACAACTGACATCACCCTTATATCTTCCACCATTCACCTTAAATTTATGTCCCCTTGTTGTGGTTTGATCCACCCGGAGGAAAAGTCTCTGACTGTCTACTCTATTTATTCCCCTGATCATCATATAAACCTCTGTCGATTCGCCCCTCATCCTTCTAGGTTCTTCTGAGAAGAGGCCTAGCATCCTCAACCTTTCCTTGTAAGTCCTTAAAAGGATGTGGAAACTTTGGAAAAGGTGCAATGCATATTTAAAAGGATGTTGCCTGGAATGGTGACTAGGTCTTCCGAGGAAAGGTTGAGGGTGCTGGGCCTTTTCACATTAGAAGGGACGATGAGGGGTGACTTGATAGAGGTTTATAAGATGATCTGGGAGTTTGAGAGAGCATACTTTTTCATGGACTATTTCCCCGGGTGTATAAATGACAACAAGGGGACATAAATGTAATTTGAAGGGTGTAAGATACAGAGGATTTTCAGATGTAGGTTTTTCACCCAGAGAGTACCCGGGGGGGGGGGGGGGAGAGATTTGATGGTGCTCCTCGGGGGTGGGGGTGGGGGGTTTAAACTAATTCAGCAGGGGGATGGTAACCTAAATTGTAGTCCCAGTGTACAGGATGTTGAGAATAGTGAGGTCAGGGATAGGGTTAAAAGTTAGAAAGAGGGCACCGGCAAGAAAGATGCTGGTTTGAAGTGTGTCTACTTCAACGCCAGGAGCATTCGGAATAAGATGGGTGAGCTTGCAGCATGGGTTGGTACCTGGGATCTCGATGTTGTGAAGATTTGTGAGACATGGCTAGAGCAGGGACAGGAATGGTTGTTGCAGGTTCCAGGATTTAGATGTTTCTGTAATAACAGAGAAGATGGTAAAAGGGGGGGGGGTGGCATTGTTAATCAAGGAAAGTATTACGGCGGCAGAAAGAACGTTTGAGGACTCGTCTACTGAGGTAGTATAGGCCGAGGTTAGGACCAGGAGAGGAGAGGTCACCCTGATGGGAGTTGTCTATAGACTTCCGAATAGTTACAGCGATGTAGAGGAAATGATAGCAAAGATAATTCTCGACAGGAGCGAGAGTAGTTGTTATGGGGGACTTTAACTTTCTAAATATTGACTGGAAATACTATAGTTCGAGTACTATAGATGGGTTAGTTTTTGTGCAGTATGTGCAATAGGGTTTTCTGACACAGAATGTAGACAGGCCAACAAGGGGTGATGTCGTATTGGATTTGGCACTGGGTAATGAACCCGGCCAGGTGTTAGATTTAGATGTAGGTGAGCACTTTGGTGATAGTGATCACAATTCGGTTATGTTAACTTTAGCGATAGGGAGGGATAGGTATATAACACAAGGCAAGAAATATAGCTGGGGGAAAGGCAATTATGATGCTATTCGGCAAGATTTAGGATGTATAGGGTGGGGAGGGAAACAGCAGGGGATGGGTACAATCAAAATGTGGAGCTTTTTCAAGGAACAGCTACTGCGTGTCCTTGATCTGTATGTACCTGTCAGGCAGGGAGGAAGTTGTCGAGCACTAAGGAAGCACTGGTTTACTAAGGAAGTTGAAGCACTTGTCAAGATGAAGAAGAAGACTTATGTTAGGATGAGAAATGAAGGCTGTTAGGGCACTTGAGAGTTACAAGTTAACCAGGAAGGATCTAAAGGTAGAGTTTAGAAGAGCGAGGAGAGGACACGAAAAGTCGTTGGCGGATAGTATCAAGAAAAACCCTAAGGCTTTCTTTTGGCTTACCAGGAACAAAAGAATGACTAGAGTAAGATTAAGGCCAATCAAGGATAGTAGTGGAAAGTTGTGTGTGGAGTCAGAGGAGATAGGGGAAGAGTTAAATGGATATTTTTCGTCAGTGTTTACACTGGAGAAAGACAATGCTGTCGAGGAGAATACTCAGTTACTGTAGACCAGGATAGATGGGACTCAGGTTCACAAGGAGGAGGTGTTAGCAATTTTGGAAAGTGTAAAAATAGATAAGTCTCCTGGGCCAGATGGGATTTATTTTAGGATTATCTGGGAAGCCAGGGAGGACATTGCAGAGCCTTTGTCCTTGATCTTTATATCGTCTTTGTCGACAGGAATAGTACCCGAAGACTGGAGGATAGCAAATGTTGTCCACTTGTTCAAGAAGGGGAGTAGAGGCAACCCTGGTAATTATAGACCTGTGAGCCTTACTTTGGTTGTGGGTAAAATGTTGGAAAAGGTTATAAGAGATAAGGTTTATAATCATCTTGAAATTAACAAGTTGATTTGCGATACTCAACACGGTCTTGTGAAGGGCAGGTCATGCCTCACAAACCTTATTGAGTGTTTTGAGAAGGTGACTAAACAGGTGGATGAGGATAAAGCGGTTGATGTGCTGTATATGGATTTCAATAAGGCGTTTGGAAAGGTTCCCCACGGTAGGCTATTGCAGAAAATACGGAAGTATGGGATTGAAGGTGATTTAGCGGTTTGGATCAGGAATTGGCTGGCTGAAAGAAGACAGAGGGTGGTGGTGGATGGCAAATGTTCATCCTGGAGTTCAGTTACTAGTGGTGTACCGCAAGGATCTGTTTTGGGGCCACTGCTGTTGTCATTTTTATAAATGACCTAGAAGAGTGTGTAGAAGGATGGGTTAGTACATTTGTAGATGACACGAAGGTCGGTGGAGTTGTGGATAGTGTTGAAGGATGTTAGAGGTTACAGGGGGACATAGATAAGCAGCAGAGCTGGGCTGAGAGGTGGCAGATGGAGTTTAATGCGGAAAAGTGTGTGGTGGTTCACTTTGGAAGGAGTAACAGGAATGCAGAGTACTGGGCTAATGGCAAGATTCTTGGTAGTGTAGATGAACAGAGAGATCTCGGCACCCGGGTACATAAATCCCTGAATGTTGCCACCCAGTTTAATAGGGCTGATAAGAAGGCATATGGTGAAATGCCGTGTTTGGACTGGGGTGAGCACAGGAAGAAATCTTAGAACAAAAGGTTAAAGTCCAACAGGTTTGTTTCAAATCACTAGCTGTCGGAGCACGTCCTCAGATGAAGGAGCAGTGCTCCGAAAAGTAATAATTTGAAACAAACCTGTTGGACTTTAACCTGGTGCTGGAAGACTTCTTAATGTGCTCCTTCTTTCAGAAGCAGACAAAGTGTAAATTCATTTGCGAATCCTGACATATAAGATAGTCAGAGGGTTAGATAGGGTGGACAGTGAAAGTCTTTTTCCTCGGACGGTGATGACCAACAGAAGGGGACATCGCTTTAAATTGAGGGGTGGTAGTTATAGGACAGATGTCAGAGGCAGTTTCTTTACTCAGAGAGTAGTAGGGGTGTGGAACGCCCTGCCTGCAACAGTAGTAGACTCGTCAAATTTAAGGGCGTTTAAGTGGTCACTGGACCACTTAAATCTGAAAGCCTCCCTCATAGACATATGGATGAAAATGGAATAGTGTAAGTCAGATAGGCTTCAGATACAAAATTAATAGAAAATCTCCCTTAATGCAAAAATTGTGACAAGTATGAGAAGTAGTGCGAGGGTATTGTCCCTTAATGCGTGCCATATAAGGAAGTAGGTAAATGAGCTTGTTGCACACATTGAAATCGGCCTGTACGATATTGTGGGAATCACAGAGACGTGACTGCAAGGGGATCAGGGCTGGAATCTAAATATACATCGATATATGTCCTAACGGAAGGACAGGGAGATGGGCAATGGGGGCGGAATTGCCTTGTTAGTAAGGGATGAAGTGAAATCAACAGCAAGGAGCGATATGGAATCAGAAGGCATTGAATCTATGTTGGTAGAGTTGAGCAATTGCAAAGGTAAAAAGGCCCTGATGGAAATAATGTACAGGCCCACTGATAGCAGTCAAGATGTGGAGCTAACAATAAATGAGGAGATAGAAAAAAGGATGGAAAAAACGCAATATCACAATAATCACAAGCGACATCAATATGCACGTGGACTGGGAAAATCAGGTTGGTAGTGAATCCCAAGAAAAGGAATTTGTGGAATGTTGAAGAAATGCTTGTTGGCCGCAGATTGTGGTAGAGTCCACCAGGAAACAGGCAATTCTAGATTTGGTGATGTGTAATGAGACAGACTTGATTGGGGATCATAAGGTGCAGGAACCCTGAGTGAGCAGTGACCACAATCTGAGGGCAGCACGGTAGCACAGTGGTTAGCACATTTGCTTCATGGTCCCAGGTTCGATTCCCGACTTGGGTCAGTCTCCGTGTGGAGATTGCACATTATCCCCGTGCCTGTGTGGGTTTCCGACAGGTGCTCCGGTTTCCTCCCACAGTCCAAAGATGTGCAGGTTAGGTGGATTGGCCGTTCTAAATTGCCCTTAGTGGGTTTCGGAGATAAAGGGGATAGGGTGGAGGCGTGGGGCTTATGTCGGGTGCTCTTTCTAAGGGTCGTTGCAGACTCGATGGGCTGAACGGCCTCCTTCTGCACTGCAAATTCTATGACGATGAATCGCAGATTGAGGGGTGAATCTGTAGTCAGATGTAACGCTGTTATATTTAAATAAGGGGAACGACAATTACATAGAACATAGAACAGTACAGCACAGAACAGGCCCTTCGGCCCTCGATGTTGTGCCGAGCAATGATCACCCTACTTAAACCCACGTAACCCGTATACCCGTAACCCAACAATCCCCCCATTAACCTTACACTACGGGCAATTTTAGCATGGCCAATCCACCTAACCCGCACATCTTTGGACTGTGGGAGGAAACCGGAGCACCCGGAGGAAACCCACGCACACACGGGGAGGACGTGCAGACTCCACACAGACAGTGACCCAGCCGGGAATCGAACCTGGGACCCTGTAGCTGTGAAGCATTGATGCTAACCACCATGCTACGGCTACAATTCATGACGGGGAGCTGGCTAGAGTTAATTGGAAAAGATCAGCAGGGAACACAGTAGAACAGCAATGGCAGGAGCTTTTTGGGGGTTATTCGGGAGGCTGAAGGCGGAAAATTATAGGCCGATGAGCCTGACTTCGGTAATTGGTAAGATGTTAGAGTGTGTTATGAAAGGTGAGGTCGCAAAATACTTGGAAGTGAATGGTAAAATATGACTGAGCGAGCATGGCTTTGTGAAAGGCAGGTGAAGTATGACAAACCTGTTAGAGTTCTTTGAGGGGGTAACAAGAAAGTTAGACAGAGGTCAACCAGTGGACGTGATTTATTTTGATTTCCAGAAGGCATTTGGTGCAAAATGGTGGGGTAGCGATTAGCAATGTGGCTTCACACACCAGGGTGCCTGGTTCAATTCCCTGCTGGGTCACTGAATTTACGGAGTCTGCACGATTTCTCGTGTCTGCGTGGGTTTCCTCCAGGTGCTCCGGATTCCTCTCACAGTCCAAAGACGTGCGGGTTAGGTGGATTGGCCATGCTAAATTGCCTTTAGTGTCCGTAAGAGGTGAAGAGGGATTTTTGGGTTGGTTAATACGGTGGAAGTGAGGGCATAAGTGGGTCGGTGCAGCCTCGATGAGGTGAATGGCCTCCTTCTGCACTGTATGTTCTAAGACAAGGTTCCGCTTAGGAGACTGTTAAATAAGTTAAGAGTCCATGGTGTTAAGGGTAAGATCCTGGCATGGATAGAGGATTGACTGACTGGCAGAAGGCAAAGAGTGGGGATAAAGTGTTGTTTTTTCAAACGGCAGGCGGTGATTAGTGGTGTGCCTCAGGGATCAATGTTGGGACCACAACTTTTCACAATATTCATTAATGATCTGGAAGAAGGAACTGAAGGCACTGTTCCCAATTTTGCAGATTATACAAAGATCATTAGAGAGGCAGGTAGTATTAAGGAAGCAACGGGGCTGCAGAAGGATTTGGACAAGCTCCGAGAGTGGGCATTCAAGTGGCAAATGAAATGCAATGTGGAAACGTTTACGATTGTGCACTTTGGAAGGAGGAACTTAGGCACAGGCTATTTTCTACATAGACATAGAACATAGAACAGTACAGCACAGAACAGGCCCTTCGGCCCTCAATGTTGTGCCGAGCCATGATCACCCTACTCAAACCCACGTATCCACCCTATACCCGTAACCCAACAACCTCCCCCTTAACCTTACTTTTATTAGGCCACTACGGGCAATTTAGCATGGCCAATTCACCTAACCCGCACATCTTTGGACTGTGGGAGGAAACCGGAGCACCCGAAGGAAACCCACGCACACAGGGGGAGGACGTGCAGACTTCACACAGACAGTGACACAGCCGGGAATCGAACCTGGTACCCTGGAGCTGTGAAGCATTTATGCTAACCACCATGCTACCCTGCTGCCCCAAAGTACATGGGGAAGTACTTGGGAAACCAGAAGCACAAAGGGACTTGGGAGTCGTTGTTCACGACTTTCTGAAGGTTAACGTGATGGTTAAGAAGGAAAATTAAAAGTTAACATTCATGTCAAGAGGGATCGAATATAAGACCAGGGATGTACTTCTGAGGCTGTATAACGCTCTGGTCAGACCCCGTTTTGCTGTATCGTGAGCAGTTCTGTGCTCCGTATCGAAGAAAGGATGCGCTGGGCTTGGAAAATGTCTAGAGGTGGCATACAAGGATGTTTCCTGGAATTAATGGCTTGTAGTATGAGGAACGATTGAGGACTCTGGGTCTGTGCTCGTTGGACTTTAGAGGGATGAGAGGAGATCTTAATGAAACTTCCAGGATACTGCGAGGCTTTGACAGAGTGGACGTGGAGAGGATGTTTCCACTTGTAGGAAAACCTGCAATCAGAGGTCGCCATCTCAGACTAAAGGGACGATTCTTTGAAACACAGATTAGGAGGAATTTCTTCATCCAGAGGGCGGTGATTCTGTGGAACTCCTTGCCGCGGATGATTGTAAAGGCACAATCCCTGAGTGCATTTTAAACAGAGATCGATCCGTCTTGATTAAGGAGGGTATCAGGAGTTATGGGTAGAAGGCAGGAGAATGGGAATGGGAAAATATCAGCCATGATTGAATGGTGGAGCAGAGTGGATGGGCCAAGTGGCCACATTAAGCTCCTGTGCCTTATGGTCTTATGCTCTGATTACAATACAAGGTGCTCTTCAGGTCTCAAGCGAATCTTGCTGAAAGTGCGAGGACGCGTGGAAGGGATCAGCAAAATAAATTATGGGTGTGTATCTGACGCCCTTGTTTACATATTATGGATAAAATACAAAGCTGCCACGTGTATTTCTGGTTAAGTGAATGAATGTTTGTGCATGGGGTTTCAATGAAACAGGCTGTTCGTTTTTGTCTCGTCTCGATGTTTGTGAGTACTGTTGGAGCTGCATTCCTTTGGACAGGGGGAGTATACCATCCCACGCATTGCTAGTTATTGACTAGCCTTTGGAGGTCAGAACGAGAATCACTGACAGCAGCACACCGAAACACTACTGGCCCGCAGCATGGATACGACCGGTGCATGTAAGTTGCCGGTAAATTGCAACACCCAATTTTCCAACCAACCCAGCAGGGGCATTGCGCTGGAAACACAAACTGCAAATACAGCCCTGTTGATTTGCAAATTGCGTCTTCGTAAGATGCGGATTCATGTGCCAGAAATGGGAGAACTGCTTTATAGACTAGTCGAGCAATTACCTGAAATAGTCATAATTGCGAATTCATACCTCACACATAACGTCCCAGACTCCACTCTCATCATTCCTGGCGAGATTGTGTCCCAGCAGCAAGACGGGCACAACAAAGGTGGCGGCACGGTGGAATAAGTGGGGACCAAATTTCAGTGGGTGTACTGACCATGGAAACTTGAGCCTATGAGGTATAGACGCTTCAGGCCAAACGTTGGAAGGGCCTGCTTCTGCTGAGACCTACCTACTGCCGGCAATTATCAGCTGATAAATCACAAAAACTCCATATTTAATCACACTTCAAAGAAGCGCTCAAAGTAAAAAAGCCACGACACATAGTCTACGTACCGGACTTCAATTTCCGTCGCAATAAGTTGCCCACTATCGCCAATACTGACCAAGCTTGCCGAATCTGAAATGTCACAAATGCTAGGCTGGTTCTGAGAAAAGTGGTGAGGGACCAAAACTATCGGATAAATTAACTTAACGGCATGCTCAACAACGTGCCTGCTGTAGCTGTATCTGCCCATAACAGTATCTTTCGGAGTTCCCGCCGCACATCTGTTGTCGGGACGAAGCTCAGTCTTCACATTGAGGTTACCCTTCATCGTATTGTGTGCCTCTACCACCGTGCAAAGTCGGATATGTTCAGCAGAGATCAATCCACTCAAGAGTAGACATGCATGAAGTGCAGAGGGACATCGGCTCCAACAGAATTGTGCTCAGCCACAATCAGAATCATCTTCTTCGCACGGCATATTCCCACACTCTACCAATGGTCCCAAGACTTGGGATCGATCCTGGTTCAACCAACTGGACAAGATTGCATTCTCGGAGAATTGACAGTCATACATATACATGAGATGGCAACCTGGTGAAGTTAGAAGATGCGACTATTTGCATGGCGAAAAACGTATGTAGCAAATGATAGACAGGATGACGAGATCCCATGGCCAACGGGACAGATATGAGCTCTGACGTCCTGCCACATCCAATCATGAATAGGGTCGCAAAAGTCTCCTTAAATATCCCCATCTTCAATGAAGGCGGAGCTAGCAACTGTGTGCACAATATATGTACAAAGCCTTCGCAATTATTATTCCCCACACATGCTGAGTGGACGATTCCACCTCGAACAACTTCAGTTGTCCTTGCCGCAAATGTCAGACTTCAGCCAATTCCATTGTCCATAAATAGCAAGAAACTGCATGAGGTATTCCACATGGAAAAGGCTATAGGATCTCATATTGTTCCCGCAATTGTACTGTAAACGTCTGATGCATAACTCGACGCACAACTAGCAAAGTTGTTCAAGTATTGCTAAAACAACGGCATTTTGCACGCAGTGAGGAAATCGCCGTCGGAATATCTTGCGCACAAGAATGAGCACAAAATCAACCGGGCCAAATAACGCCCAATCATTCTGCCCTCAATCAGATGTAACGTGATCAAAGCGCTCCACACCAGATCGATCAAATAGTACATACTTAGCAATAATGTGCCCATTGACGCGAAGTTTGAATTCCGCCAGGTTCCCTCATCTACTGAGTGCAATGCAATCATGGTTCACACATAAACTAAACCGATGAACTCCAGGGGAGGGAAAGATTGACTGCTGTTGCTATTAAGACCGTATTTGATTCCACATGGTATCATGGGGCCCCCGCGAAACTGATGTCATTAGTTAACCCTGAGAAAACTCTACACTGATGGGGTTCATACCAAGCGCAAATTAAAATGATTCCAATGATTGGTGGTCTGTTAATCACTGTTGATCCCTTAAGGTGTTCCTCAGGTGGTGTCATAAGCACAAGAGTCTTCACATGATTGATGAACGACCGTCCTTACAAGATATGGTCCTCTGTCTGGATATACGGTGATAATTTCTTAATATTGAGCACCATCGAATCCTCAGTCACTGAATCAGTCCACATGCATCTGCAAAAATACCTGGACAATATTCAGGCTTGGGATAAAGCTAAGAAGTAACATTCCCAACATAGGTTTTTGGCAATGACCAACTTCAATTAAAAAGAATCAAGCCACCGCCTCTTGACATTGAATGTCATTACAATCACATAATCTCTTACCATCAACACCCATCGGTTGCCATTGACTAGGAACTGAACTGGACAAGCCAACACACCTTCCCGTTTGATGGTAACAGTTCCACAAATCTACACCCCCTCCCCCCCACTCCAAAACCGATGCTTAGTCGCAGTTATGTTGACACAAGGTACCCTGCAGGAAGTCACCAAACTCCTTAGGGAACACCTTCCAAACCCACGACCATTACCATCTGGCAGAACAAGGACAGCGGATACATGGGAACACCACCACCAGGCACGGACAATCCAAGTCACTCACCATCCTGATTGCATCAATATTTTCCTACCTTCACGTTTATAGGTTAAATCCCTGGAAATACATTACAAAAGCAAAGCGAGTGTACCTGCTCAAACACATGTGGCCTGATGGGGTTCAGGAATGCAGCCCACTGCTACCATCTCGAGGGAAATTAGTGATGGTGAATAAATGTTATTCTAGCTAAGGAAGCTCAGGTATCGTAAATATGAAATAAAATAAAGATTGCTGGTGAGCATATCTAATGATGGAGCATGTTGGAGATGTTTACTTATTTGTTCCTGTTTTTAAAGTCGCTCGCAATCGTAAACATATTATTTCATACATTGAGCCAAGATTTATTTTTCCCTACTTCCTTATCTTCTGGATGTCTATGAAAAGAGCCTCATTCATATATCTTGCGCATGATTTCAAACTGCAGGCATTGTCCCTGATACAGCATCCAGCATGTAATGTGTATAATTTGATGAACAGATTTAAAAAAATTACCCAAGTCTTTTTCTTTCAATGTTTTTTCTAAAAGAGGAAGAAGAACAGCTAATCTGAGCTGCACTATAACAAATAATAATGTCCCGCTGGTGCATTGAATCAGTTTGAAAATCATAACACAACGTATTTAATATGAGCGATGGCTTTCATTGATGCACATATATCGATACACGAGAATTGAATAGAATTATTGGGCAAAAGTCTATTTTCGATGCATCTTGGGAAATTGCATATGCAGTACGGTGGGCAACGCTCGTGACCACGTTCGTTCCTTAGAACGCTCTTGGAATAATGCCCACAATTGTGCTGCCCACATCTCAAATTGTGTTTTGCGAGGAAGGTGTTGAAGCATTATAAAATAATCATTGCAAAATGAATCTGGTGAAATCACAAGCATGCCAAAGGATTTTAATATTGGAAAACTGATTGAAGAAGTCAGTGCTGTTCCTGAGTATAAATTGTCTAGTTGAGCTGCCGGAGTTATTTACAATTATGGTTGTATTCGGTATGCTACACTTCGGGAGGTTCTTTCTACTGCAGGGCGACATTACAGCTATGGGCATTAGTATGAGAGGCCAAGCAAGGTCAGGTAATGCGTCCGTTTTCCTAATCCAAAGAACAGCAGGAAAACAGGTTGAGTTGAAGCATAATCAATATGGATTTCACAGCAAATATCATTGCGACCACTTTCACTTCCATAATTTAGTACTTTATTTGAAATCTCATCGACATGTTAGTCTGGATCATAACCCAGCAACATTACCACGTTCAGCACTCCCTCACTAACCATTCTGAATGACATGTTACTCACGGCACTTCACTTTCAGGTCTTCAAACTCTAGATATCGCATGGAAACTTCGAATTATTCTGCAAGTTGAACTAGTTGAGCATACGAACTATAGCGCCCATTGTTGATTTGCATACTTACTTATGGAAGCAGGTAAATGGTGTATAGCTGTGGTTGAAAAACGTGAATCCTGCCGTCTTGTTCAGATTATTGATGAAATGTATCATGTTGTCTTTGAAATTGTTAATCCTTCTTGCGACTCGCCAAGTAATAGTAGAATCTTCTTCAATGAAACTATGGGCTTAAAAACATACCCCCGGCAATGATTTTGTGTTGGTTAAGATCGCCTTTGGGTCAATACATTCAATGAAATTTGAGCATCGTTAACCGCCTCACGTCCACATTTATGGCATGCTGCATCTTGTGTCAGATCACCGTCAGTCATTATTCACTTGCGCGTCTTCCCAAAACTGCCTTCCGCTCGAGCCTCAACATGGAATTTCCTTCCAGGTCTTCTCGTTACATTGTCCGAACATTATAATCATTGACATTACTCTGAATTTTGCGTCCTGCGTTCGGTCTCCGTTGTTTACTCACTTCGTTCGGCTCATTCTAAATATCACTTTATTATACGTATGCGCCCCCCCGCCCCCCCCCCCCCCCCCGCCACACGCACACACAAAGACACAGGGCAGAATTATACAATGAGCAGATTTATCTTTTTATGCAGCAGACAAAGTTACGTTTTTTCAAATCCTGTGGATGAGGAAGAAGCATTCATATAGACGATAGTGGTTCTGATGCTGTGGTGGTGCGAGGGATGGGACGGAGGGTTCAGCATTTAACCAATTTCAAGAAGCGTAAGTCTCGCCCTATATTTGATCACAGAAGTTGTTAGTATTCAAGGTGATCGGTGGGTTAATTGTGGTAGCTTTGAATTGCAGTGAATTTCTCAAAAGCCTTTCAACAAGTGATCTATGCATTGCGTCTTGAGTGCTTCTATTTCTGGAGCACATAATTCTTACTTAATTATTTTACGGTATTCCGTACCGCCTTGGTCGCCTGGACTATTGCTTGTACCTGAATAGGTTTGTGAGAAATTCCCAAGGTTTTGGACCACAATTGCTATTAGTTTTGTTTCGTCGTTCCCACATCTTGGTGAGTCAAAGTCTATCCATGAATTTACTTTGTGTAGATGCGTGAAAACTGCAGAATCACAGCAATGATCACAGGCCGACTTGAGCCTGGCATCTTCGCATTTCCATTATTACACCAATTAGTACAAATGGTTTTGTTATTTTCCGGTGCTTCCTTTATCCAAATTCAGAGATATCTCTGTCTCAGGTCACTGAAAAATTTGCCGTGTTTGGATCACACATGTTTCATGTGATGTATGCGTACATGTACACTGGGAAACTGGACCAATTTGTGGTATATATTATATATACAGTGGGTACTTACCCATCCTTTTTTGCCGTAAGTGTTCATCTGTTAGAAGAGAAGGACTTTTCAATGCCCAGTGAAAAATCATTGCAGGACAGTGTACTATTGTACTTCTGCGGTTGACAATATTTTACCCTGTACCTTGTCACTTTTTCAGATGCATCCACTGCTTTCAATTTTCGACACGTCATTTTCTATTAATGTCTGAACTGGTTTCATGATTCTGCGATTTGACGTAGCACATCGAAATAACAACAACATTGTATAGGCTATGGAGGCAGAGTTGTGACTGGCAGTATCTTCCCCTGTCTACTTTACATTGAAATTCTTAGATTTGGAAGGACTGCAATGAAATTAAAATAATTAAATATTTGCTTGAAGACAACCATTTAAAATCTGTACCTGAAGATTTTAACAGCACGTCTCCCTTGGTGGCCTTTCTTAGATGTCACCGCCTGATGCCCTCATGTAACAGTAAGGATTTTTTCCTATCTAAATTTAGAGTACTCAACTCTATTCTTTCCAATTAAGGGGCAATTTAACGGTGTACAATTCAAGTGCCCTACATATATTTATGTGCTGTCGGGGTGCGACCCACGCATACATGGGTAGAATGTGCAAACTCCACATGTTCAGTAACACGGGGCCGAGTTTAAACCCGGTTCCTCGAAGCCGTGAGACAGTAGTGCTAACGACTGGGCCAGTATGCTATCCCACATGTAGCACTGAGCTATTCTCTGAAACGGCAACCAATGCCATTCATTTGCAATTTTTATTGGACGAGGCCATTCAACCCGTTTGCAAAATGTCTCTTTTCAGTGAGATTATTGGTAAAGTCCATTCAAGTTGCAATTAGCCACTTTGATTACTTAAGAGCAATTCAAATTTAACTTCATGTCTGGAAATACATATAAAATTCATCGTCCAGCCTCATCATGCGAATTGATCCAAAGCAAAATTCATACGCATGTTGAGTGAAGAATTTTTCCTCATGTCATTCTTGAAGCACTTAAATGTAGATTTAGCATCCCGAATAAGCAATTCTCACGCTCAATTTTGTCAAATTTCGCCAACGTTACGATGGAATCTTCTATTAAAAATGCCCAAGTTTATGTTCAACACCGAGGCGAAACATTTCAGAGTTATGCAGCTACTACTCCTTATTTGAACCTTCAGTCGGATAATTCTTACTTGCTCTCAACTCAAGGCTTCCTCTGCTCAATTGCCTGGAGGTGCTCATAATCGTGCCTTACAACCTGGTCTAACAAGAGATTGATAAACATTCTATCTACTCACCTGTGTTCTTGCCTTCATCTAACAATGAAAACAGGCCAATATAATTTAAATGAATTCTACACTTTGCACGATAATACTTGTGGGCCATTGCACACATTTAGAAAGATACATTGAAACAATGGAATACGATTCATTGCCTACCTTTTGCGCAAAGGATTTCCACGGTTAAAAAAGGCAACCCACCGCCACTTTCTGATGGATAACTAGGGATGGGCGATCAATACTTCCTTAACCAGCGATGCCCACATCCCGCCAAACAAAAGAATTAGAAAAGTGGTATCTGTGCTATTAGTTTTCACTTGGTCTCTGGTTTATTAAAAAGAACAAGTAACTTTGATAAGTATGACGTTGGAGTTAAATGTAGGAATTAACTCATCAAAAAGTGCGACATGACGTCAATATCAGGAGTGTGACGGCGCTCATGTGGGCTTAAACAATTGTACCTAGTGTAGCACAGTGGAGCAGTGGATAGCACTGCTGCCTCACCGCGCCGAAGTCTCAGGTTCGATCCCGTCTCTGGGTGACTGCCCGTGTGGAGTTTTCACATTCTCCCCAATTTGCGTGGGTTTCGCCTCCACAACCCAAAGATGTGTCGGGTAGGTGTATTGCCCACGCTAAATTGTCCCTTCATTGGAAACAAACAAATTGGTACGTTAAATTAAAAATAGGAAACATTGTACCTGAGGCCATGGGAGGGGACAATTGCAATGGTTGATTAAGTGAGTAATTGTTGACGGCATTGTTACAGGAGGACTCCGAATGCCATAGATGTTTGTAGGGTAATACAGAGCTTCAGTTTTCAGAAGCTTAACGCCCGTCAAACAATGGTGCAGCGGGGTGGGTGGACGATGCTCTGAAGGTAGGAGAATTATACGATTGCAGCTATCACGGAATGCTGTCTATCTTGCAGTAGTTTCTAAACGTAGTGAAGGTGCATCAATATTTTGTATGGAAAGAAATAAGTTGACTTTGAATGAAAAATAAGTACCTTTGTGCCTGGAATTAGTGTAACGCATTCGCAACAGCAGCAATAACTGCAACAAGTCTACGTATTTGGCAGCAGTGGTCAGAATATTTCATTAATTTGTAAATCATGGAGATGCTGACAATCTTCAATGAAATCAGTTGTAAATGACTTCAAAAAATGCAGAGGTCTGCTGGCATCTATGAAGTATAAAGTAGAACCAGTGCTTCAGCCCGTAAACTCTTCTTCTGAATGTTTGAGGTATTGAGATGATTTCTAATCGTCAGGCGCGCAGGTATCAAAGGCTTACACGGCCGCTTCAGCGACTGAAGAGCTAATAGACGAAATGGCCAATGGCACCAAAGTGTAAATTGCCAGTCTGATGTAAAAGTGGCAATGTTACCAGGAAACCAGTTTGGAGTTAAGAGCAAAATAAGTTCACGCTGTGTTTCGTGGTTGTTTCAACCGCATACATTGGGTGTTGGTATTGCTATTGCGCATGTTTGCATCTGTGCATGTGTGCTCGTTTGTGTTTTATGTGTGAGTGTGTTTGATTGTGTGGCAGCAGTGTATGTTGGAATAGATGTGATCGTCTGTGGTTGTGTTTGTACGTTCGTGTGTGGCTATTTGTGCGTTAGTGTTGGTCGCTGTGTGCGTGTGCAGTACAGAACGGTATCCCAGTTGTTAGCACGGTGCTTCACAGCGCCATGGTTCCAGGTTCGATTCTCACCTTATCAAAGAATTTACAGTGCAGAAGGAGGCCATTCATCCAATCGAGTCTGCACCGGCTCTTGGAAGGAGCACCCTACCCAAGGTCAACACCTCCACCCTATCCCCATATCACACTAACCCCACCCAACACTAGGGGCAATTTTGGACACTAAGGGCAATTTATCATGGCCAATCCACCTAACCTGCACATCTTTGGACTGTGGGAGGAAACTGAAGCAGCCGGAGGAAACCCACGCACACACGGGGAGGATGTGCAGACTCCGCACATACATTGACCAACGCCGGAAACGAACCTGGGACCCTGGAGCTGTGAAGTGATTGTGCTATCCACAATGCTACCGTGCTTGGTCACTGCCTTGCGTGGTGTTGGCAAGTTCTCCCCATGTCTGTGTGGGTTTCCTCTGGGTACTCCGGTTTCCTACCACAGTTCAAATATATGCAAGTTAGGCGGATTCGCCATGCTAAATTTCCCTTAGTGTATAAAAAGGTTCTGTTGGGATACGGGTATGAGTTCTTGTGGGGCTTAAGTGGGGTGTTCTTTGCAGGCTCTATGGGCCGAATGGCCACGTTCTGCACTGTGAATTTGAATTCTTTGTTCTATATTCTATGTTCTATTATTGTGCGTGTTGGAATGTTGCTGTGTATAAGTGTGTGTAAACCCACCTATCTAAGTGCGTGTTCGATGTCCGGTGTTGATCTGACGGCAGTGGTGGCGAAAGGGAACTTCCCCACATATTTCGTTCCTTGACACCGACCCCTCACTCCCTACCCCGACTTCACTAGGTTCTTTGACACTCTGCTTACATGCGTTACTCAAGTGTCACATGCTGATCACTTTATGCTTATCACTTATTGTACTACGACTATCAACCTTTTTGAACATACGCATCAGCATTTTCACTCCCTTTATTTTCTGGTTCACGACAACCATGACACTGTGTCTCTAACCTCCATCTATCGCCATTTATCTCGCCCTGCTGTTGTGCCCTCCGGCCAGTCGATAATAAAAAATCTCATCCTTTCACCAGTATTACAAGCTTTAATGTAGAGTTATCCATCCTCGAAATTCTAGCTTTTATCGCTGAGCACACATGCTCACCGAACTACTGAAATTTACGAGCATTTTTTATTTTAGTTTCAGATTCTCGCATCCTCAGTAATTTGCTTTCGTCTTGCTGTTGAATTCTCTTCCGTTTCTGTTCCAGAAATGTTAATACAGGGAAAGTGCGACTCAGGAATTTCGCTCTTTGGTTTTGCCATGTCACCTTCATTACTTTTTAGTTTCCTCCTGGTGTTTGTCAAGTTGTCTACAAAAATTCGATGCGCTGCCATATTTCTTTCCTAAGCGACTGTCTTCAGATTTGCAGCACTCCACATGAATACCAACCTAATGCCCTACCCTTATCTTTCAAGTCCACCAAAAATTACAGGAGAACTAACATGGACAACAGTTCTCGCTGGATGCTAACATCCACGTTCAGTGACATGTACGAATCGATGCAAGCACACAGCATCTCTCGCCAGCAGCGCCTAAACCACCTAACCCAAAGTTGTCCTTTCTCCCAATGTCATTTCACTCTTTGTCTCATCGGATATATTAATAATGAACCGTTTCTATTTCTTTCCATTGTTGAGAAACGGAAACTCCAACAATTCATCGATAACACCGCCGATGCAGGCTCTCCGCCCGTTTCGAACTTTCTGTCATCCCTCCTCAGCGCAGCCTTTGTCGTTTATTACTACAGTATCTAACATTTAATTCTCCGAAGCGTCATATCCATACTTAGCAAAGGATGCAGCGTGATTCCTTACTCCCCGACCTCAATGCATGTTTAGCTCGATACATTGCTGAATATATCCTTCGCTAACATTTTTTTAAACCGTGCTCAGCCCTTTGAGCAGGAATACTGCACCGTGCAACAAATCTTTTAACCCGCATGCAGGATTCTCCCTTGATCTGGACTGCTCAACTGTGCCTTCCACGACCTTGGTCTTTTCAATCAGAGCTGTCGGAGTTATGTCGCCTGTCTCGGTTTTCTTGCAACTCTGATTTGAGTTGATTTCATTTGTTTTCGAAGTACAGTGAAAAGTATTTTTCTGTTGCCAAGGGAACGTACACAATGCATTCATACTAGACAAAAAGAGAATAATCGACAGAGTGCGTTAACAAATGGTACATCGACAAACAGTTAATGGTTATAATGCGGAACAAGGGGCAAAACAAAGCAAATACACGAGCAAGAGCAGCATAGCGCGTTGTGAATATTGTTCTGACGGGGATCAGATCAGTCCGAGAGAGAGGCATTGAAAAGTCCAGTAGCTATGGGAAAGAAGATGTTCATATGTCTGGACGTGCGGGTCTTCAGACTTCTGTAACTTCTGTCTGATGGAATAATCTGGAGGAAGGCAAAGCCTGGGTGGGTGGAGTCTCTGGTCATGCTGCCTGCCTTCCTTAGGCAGTGGGAAGTGCAGACAAAATCAATGTGAGGGTATAAATATTGTGTGATGCGTTGGGTTGAGTTCTCCCTCATCTGCGGTTTCTTGGGACGTTGGGCGCAACAGTTGCCATACCAAATTGTGATGCAGTCCGAATGGATACTCTGGATGCTACATCTGGATACGTTGGCGAGAGTCGATGCAGACATGTCGAATTTCTTTAGCTTTTTTATGCAATAGGGACGTTGCTGAGCTTTCTTGACTGTTGCATCAAAGTGAGTGACCAGGACAGAATGTTGGTGATAGTGACCCCTTGGAACCGCAGTCCATCGAGCATCTCGACTTCGGATCTTTTGATGCAGACAGGGGTGTGTTTGTGCTACGAGTTCTTAAGTCGATTACCAGTTCCACTTTCTTTCCAGCATTTAGGGAGAGGTTGTTTTCGTCACAGCATGCAACCAAGTTATCTATCTCCCGTCTGTATTCCGATTTGTCGTTGTTTGAGATACGACCCGCCAGAGAGGTATCATCGGCAAACTTATAGATTGAGTTGGAGTTAAATCTTTCCACACAGTCGTGTGTGCATAGGGAGTACAGAGGAGGACTAAACACGCATCAGTGAGGGGCCCCGGTTTTGAGGACAATTGTGGAGGTGCTGTCGCCTATCCCGACAAATTGCGGTCTGTTGGAGAGGATTTCAGGGATCCAACTGCACAGGGAGGTGTCAAGTCCATGATTGCAGAGTTTGGTTATATGTCTTTTCGGGATAATTGTGTTAAAGGCAGAGCTATAGCCGATGAACAGCAGTTCCACGTAGGTGACCTTGTTGTCGAGGTGTTCGAGTGTTGATTGTAGAGCTGGGGAGGAAGCATATGCTGTGGATGGACTGCGGTGATTGGCGAACTGCACTGGATCGAGACCCTCTGGGAGGCTGTCGTTGATCCGTATCATGACTAGCCGCTCGAAGCATTCAAGATAAAATACATCAGGGCCAATATCACCGTCGGTCCCCTTTCTCCAATGAATTTTCTGAACTTTGCTGTTTCAAGTCCAATGTTAACTTTTCACCCCCCCCCCCCCGCACAAGCCCCTGCAACGACAAGTAGGTGGCTGTTGGTGTATTGTGTAGTGGCTTCTACTTCAAAGAGGAATAGTGCCAACTCTCAGATCTTCCTCCTGCGTGTTTCCACCTACTTTCTAGGACTGTCACTGATGTCGTCTGTGGATATCGACGTCAACACCTACAAAGCTCATTGTCTCCGAAACACATAAAGTACGTGTCTACTTCCTCCCCATAATGCGCATAAAGAACTGGCATGGGAGGAACGTCATATCAGCCTGTGCTTACAGCACTAAACTGGTAAATAATGATAATAATAACAAAATAATTATATCACTATCTTGAATCCATCCACTCTCCTCTTCTCCAGTCACTTCCCGGAAAAAGGTTTCGCTGAGATGCGGTATGTCATATCAGCAGCCCATGCGCTAGCTGCGTTCTTTTTACAATGGACATCCAATGCTTCGTGCCGCAATGAATAACCAACCCTCGTACCTTAATTTCCCACGAGCATGATCCAAGGTCTCTCCGTTTCTTCTGCGAAAACTTACCTCAGCAATTCCAATTCACTACCCCTTCGTCCGTCTGGCTGAACATGTCATCTCATGAACAACTTTCCTTTAAATTGTCTTACTTCCTCCATATAAAGGCTGCCCCTTTGATTCCCAGTTTTGTCGGCGTTGCCTGGGTACGTGAATGGTTCCTTCTTCCAGTTCATTGCCCTCTTCCATAGTTATTTGATCAATATATTGACGACTGTTCAGTTAAGGTTCATGCTGTCGCCTGCAAGTGGAAACATTTAGCAACTTGTTTTATAATTTTAGGAACGTTGGCACATTTAGGTAATATAGCTCCGACACGTGATATATTGCCAAACAGTATAAATTGAATGCCCACCGGCTCTTGTGGCTAGCTGGCCTAAAGCTCTTCATCCACCACATTTGATAGGGCTAAAGCCTATTGTCCGAGTTAGTGCCATCTCTTTCCGGTTTCAGGGTTGTCCTTTGATACATAACGGACCTTTTATCTGCCCGAATCCATCCTGATATCTTGATGTGTCACTAACAGCACCCATCTTAGCCAATATCACCGCCATATACAGTCCGTTATGTTTTTGTCCCCGACATCACTGTCAATCATCATCCGCTCTCCATCCATCCACTGGCTCTCCCTTTAGATATACGGCTCCAACACCCTCATTTTCCACACACACCTCGCACAACATATGAATGTGTCATCATCTGTCCTGTTTCAAGCTGACTTCTCTCTAACTCTGCTGAAGAATAGATCCGACTCGAAGTGTCGCTTGTGTTGTCTCTCTGCAGATTGTTTCGGAATTTTTGATATTGGCCAGCATGTCTGTTTTTCCTTCAGCTTCCAGAATCCGCAATATTTGTTTTTAGCTCCAGAAATGAAGATTCGATTGAGCAAAATGTCATCCTTCTAAGACTGGGCGACTCTACCATTCTCCACTTGGAGAGGTCAGGATTGCTTAACGGTCGTCAGCATGGCTTTGCAGGAGAAAATCGTGCCTATCAAATTCGATTCCATTGCTTGAGGCGTTGACTACGTACGTAGGAGAGGGCAGTGCAGCTTATGTTGTACACATGCATTTCTGCAGCGTGTTTGACAAAGCCCGTCACGTAAGATAGATCAACTAGCTTCTAGCCAATTTGATAAATGCAATTTGGCAAATTACTTCAAAAAATGGCTCGTGACGCGTATCAGGAAGATTTTGAAATGTGTTTTCTTTGTGTCTGGAATTCTGTATGTCACGATATTCAGCATGACTCGATGATGGGTCTCTTTTTCTTTTCATTGTCAATAGATGATCTAGAAGTGAAAGTTGGAGGTGCGATTCATGAGCTCGCAGTTGATCCGGAAATTCCTGCTGTGGTAAATAACGAGGACCAAAGCCTCAGATTGCAAAAAGAGCGATCAATCAAATACGCGAAGAGTGGCAGATTGTTCTTCAGCCTGAAACGTGTGAGGTGAACTATTTTGGGAGGAGAGATAAGCAAGTAAATGCACATTATCGGTCGGATGCCACGAAGTGCAGATGACCAAGGACTCTCGGGGTGGATGTCAAGAGAACCCTGAAGGGAGCATTAAAGTTGGTAATTTATTTAATTAGACGTGGTGCATTGTTTAACTTTTTAGCCAAGGTACAGACCATATGTCTAGGGAGCTGGTGACGGTGATTGATAAAATATTTCTTACGGCACAGCTGGAGTACTGCGTGCCGTTCAGTCTCCACTCCATGGCGATATTTTATTGTACTGAAGGGAAGGCAGAGATGATTCACCTCCTTGAGTGGGCTCGGGATTTCAGCAGTGAAGAGAGGCTTGTCAAAATTTTGTTGTTTTCCAAAGAACATAAAAGTATGGCATAGTTAAGAAGGCCAGCGATAGTGGAGCAAAGAATAATTTGCTCCACTTAGATGGGGGTGCTACGACCGATGGGGTCAAATTTACGGGAAGCCCAGGAGAATTACAGGGATCTGAGGAAAACATCTTTACCATGAAGCATGTTAGAAATCTATAACTGAATTCCTGAAAGACTAGTAGAGGTGGGAAACTTCACAACACGCAACACGCATTTGGATGGACATTTGAAAATCGATATCATCCAGAGCCCCGGGCGAAGTTTCGAAGGATGGGATAAGAATTAATGGGAGCTAGATGGCCAGCGCAGATACCATGTGCAGAATGGCCACATTCCGTGCTGAAAAATAATATTGCTCAATTAATATGACTTATTGACGAAACCGCCGCAGCCCTCTGGGACAGATGATTTGTCAGATGAGTCTGGTAACAGCCGGGAAGAAGCTGTTTTTGAGTGTGTTCGTGTGTGTTCTCAGGCTTGCATATCTCCTGCCCGATGGAAGCAGTTGGAAGAGTGAGGTAGCCGGATGGGAGGGGTCTTTTATAATGCTGCCCGCTTTCCACAAGCAGCGTACGGTGTAGATGGATACAATGAGTGGCAGGCAGGTTAGTGTAATGGACTGGACAGTGTTTACGACACAACTTCCAGTCATGGGCCGAGCAGTTGCCATACTAGGGTGTGATGCAGACAGATAAGATGCTTTCTATGGTGCATTTGTAAAAGTTGGTCAGATTTAATGTGGAAATGCCGAACTACCTTAGTTTCCTGAGGAATGTCATGCGCCATTGTGCTTTCTTGTTGTTAGCGTCGATGTGGGTGTGCCAGGTCTGAGTTTTAGTGATGTGCTCCCCTCGGAATACGTTAACCATATGCACCTCTGCCCCGATTATGCTGATAGGCTGTTTACAATAATTTGCTTTCTGAAGTCAATGACCATCTCTTTACTTTTTCTGGCATTGATGGATAGAGTTTTGTCGTTGTACCATACCACTAGGTTCTCTATCTAAATCCTGTATTCTGACTCGTCGTTATTCGACATCAGCCCCACTATTGTCGTGTCTTCAGCAAACTTGTGGATGGAGTTGGAACCGAATTTTGCCACGCAATCGGGTGTGTACAGGAAATATAGTCGGGAGCTCGGTGCGCAGACTTCCGAGGCCCCGTTATTTAGCACTATTGTGAAGGAAATGTTGTTGCTTATTTTACTGATTGTGGTCTTTCCACAACACCACCCACGTGTTAATGAAGAAATGTCAGCTCGAAATGACCTGTCTTTACTCTGAGACTTCATCCCCTGGTTGTTGAAAACCCAAATACCCCACCGTACCATCCACCCATTCCCATCCTGCCCACATCCATGAGAATCAATCCCAGTGAATCTTCCCTGCCGATACTTGTAATAATTCTGTATATCTGAATGAGATAGTCCAGCATTTCTTGAATACCAAAACTTAAAGGTCCAGAATATTCTATCATTAATGATGGAAAGAACAGTGTACTTTTGCTTTCCCCGAAAATAAAGTCAACGCTCAATATTGCAAACGGTTGTTCGCAAAATGCTTTCAAGCAAAACAAAACGTAGCTGCATTTAATATTCGCAACGCGAACAGGGATTGGCAGGGACATTTCAAGTATCTACCTATTGGTGCATCCTCACAACATTTGTTCAACTTTTTCAAGCATGCATCATTATCTGAAGTTAAAGCAAAACAAGATGCTTCCGTAGTCAGTTATATAATACCTCAAGTACATAACACAGAAGAAGCAGCACCCACCAGCCTGGCTATTCTGGCGTATTCAAAGGGTTACCTCTCATGAACCACGTAGCCATCGATGAAAAAATACATTTTCCCGTCAAATACTAATTCCCCGCTTCTGCCAAATTTTCAATCGGCCTCTGATTTCGGCAATATTCAAGCAGATTAATCTTCTCTATTTTTAACCACAATTAGTTCCTTGACCTATTTCCCAATGCTTGAACACAACGATACACGTCCCTATGCCATTCACGTTGTTTGCACGTAGATCGCTTAATTACATTTCTGACTGAACTCCCCTCGTGGGATACTTAAATGTTTCCACAAAAGGCGCATCATCGCATTTACTTTAAGTTTAACGGCATGGCAGAAGCCTGAGTTCCATCTCTTACAATGCCGAATCTTCGCAATTCCAAAGTGACCAAATTGATTAAAATAGTAGCAGTGCAGTTTGAGTTGAAATCAGAGGCAAAGGTAACGGCAATATTTTCTGTACAAATAATTGAAATGGCTTGTCTAGAGATCTGGAGGACTGGTTTGAATCACATCGCAGAACGTGGTATGTATTTAAATTTAAATTAGGAAACAGAAATTAGAACTCGCATCTATGTTGGTAACCGTGAAACCAGCGTTCATTGATGCCCAAGCCAAAAGGTACCCTGCAGGGAAGCACATTTGCCCTTTTTTCTAATTTGCCCCACACATGGCTCTGTACCAACTTGATGCATTTGATAATATAGTTGTTGATTGACAATAAATTATGACCTTGTCCATGGTCACACACATACGCCATTAAATTATGGTCTTTGTATTTTTTTCGATGTCAATGTTGCTGGTGTTCTATGAATCGAAATCCCTCTGATCCCACACCTCGTGGAATTCGTCTATAATAATTCAGTCTGTTGTCCCGAGTGTAAATTAATGCAGAATGATATGGGTTTTTGTTCTTAATATTGAGGTTCTACATTTAAATTTAGCAAACAGTGCCTTGCTGAATATTGTCCTTCCGCTGTGCAGAAGCGTGCCAAACCCTAAGCACCGTGCAGACAACATAATGTATGCAGCCGGCTGCAGATATAATCATCGATTCCCCCCTGGCCATGATATCAGCTAACATTATCCCTCAGGTTTTCAGTTGCATACCCATCCATTGAGAGGCCCCCGATTCGGTGTTGATAGGTCGAATATATTGATGATTGTCCTCATTGTTCACATAGACATCTGTTTTTGAGCTACGAAAATGGCTAAGATTCTGCCAGACCTGCTGAAATTTTCCACCATTATCACTTTTGGGATAAGATTCTGCGGTCTTTAATTCTGGATTACCAACCTGCCTTTCTCAGTCATGTACTTCTTTACCCAGCCACACTACAATACGGCTGGCACGAAACATGTGTGAGACACATTTTGGGATGTGTTGATCAAACTGTTGATGATTGTTTTCAAACCGGAATTCGTTGGCCTTGACATTCTAAAAGAGGTAGTCTAAACTTTCTTTCCCGACACAATCGTGGATCTACCACGATGGGCCCTTTATTAGCAACTGATTCGCACTGAAACTGCAATGGTAGAAATAGGCATCACGACACTGTTTTCACTACGTCCCTTAAATAATCTTCCACAAACCAATGACAAGATCTTCCACTACTTGGACTAAACATTTAAATTAATTGGTTCCAGCAGCAAATGAGGAGAATTGGAAGTTAATATATGCAGCATGGCAATCACTGCACCGAAACCACCGCACCCCCACCACATCCGCCATCGACAGCTCCCATTTTTAATATGAACGCTTACCTTTTCTTTCATTGGCCAGCTTATCCTCTGTTAACGTTGAGGTAAGAGGGAAGATGTTCATCGTCATGTGGATATTTTGGTGTTGCTCCGCGTTGCACCATTTCTTGTTGCAATCAACACACCTCAATTTTTTATGGCCAAATATATCTATGTGTTCTATATATATATACGAAAGGCTTATGGACACTGATGTATCTCTGAATAAACCATGCATTATGTAAAAAGATACATGGTGATATATTGGCCTGAAAGTGCGCATGAGGTTTAACTGAGATTACACATATAAGTTTTCTTTCAAGTAATCTTTATTGACACAAGCAGGCTTACATTAACATTGCAATAAAGTTACTGTTGAAAGCTCCCAGTCGCAAATTCCGGCACCTGTTCGGGTGCACAGAGGGAAAATTCAGAATGTCTATATTTCCGAAAGCACGTCTTTCTGACTTGATGGAGGAAATCGGAGCAGCCGGAAAATTCCAGCGCAGACATGAGGAGAACATCCAGATTCCACGCAGACAGTGATCCAAGCCGGGAATCGAACCTGGGAGACTGGAGCTGAGAAGCAACAGAGAAGTCGATTATGAGAGTAAACTTGCTCAGAATATGAAAACAGATAGTAAAAGTTTCCACAATATGTAAAATAAAAAAGAGTGGCTAAGGTAAATATTGGTCATTTCGAGGATACGAAGGGAGACTTTATAATGGCTGATGAGGAAATGGCTGAGGATCTGAACATGTTTTATTGGTCGGACTTCACAGTGGAAGACACGAATAACATACCAGTGACACATACAAATGAGACTATGACAGGTGAGGATCTTGAGATGATTTTTATCACCAACGAGGTAGTGACGGGCAAGCTAATTTGGCTAACGGTAGACATGTCTTCTGGCCCTGATGGAATGCATCCCAGTGTGCTCAAATAGATGGCTAGGGAAATTGAAAATGCACTAGTGATACTTCACCAAAATTCACTAGACTCTGGCGTGGTACCGGCGGATTGGATATTAGGAAACGTGACACCACTGTTCAAAAAAGGAGGTAGCCAAGAAGTGGGTAATAATAGGCAAGTGAGCTTAACTTCGGTAGTAGGGAAGATGCTGGAATCTATCATCAAGGAAGAAATTGCGAGGCATCTGGGTGGAAATTGTCCCATTGGGCAGACGCAGCATGGGTTCATAAAGGGCAGATCATGCCTAACTAATTTAGAGGAATTTTTTGATGACATTACCAGTGCGGTAGATAACGGGGGGCCAATGGATGTGGTATATCTGGATTTCCAGACAGTCTTTGACAAGGTGCCACACAAAAGGTTGCTGCATCAGATAAAGATGCCTGGCATGAAGGGTAATGTTGTAGCATGGATAGAAGATAGGTTCATTAAAAAAAGTAGAGTGGGGATTAATGTGTGTTTCTCCGGTTGGCAATCAGTAGCTACTGGTGTCCCTCAGGGATCAGTGTTGGACCCACAATTGTTCACAATTGACATAGATGATTTGGAGTTGGCGGCTTAGGGCAATGTGTCCACGTTTGCAGACGACACTAAGATGAGTGGGAAATGAAAAAATGCTGAGGATGCTGGAATTCTTCAGGATGATTTGGATAGGTAACGTGAATGGTCTGGGGCCTGGGAGATGGAATACAATGTTGACAAAAGTGAGGTTATCCATTTTGGTAGGAATAACAGCAAAATTAATTAGTATTTAAATGGCAAAATATTAAAACATGCTGCTGTGCAGAGAGACCTGAGTGTGCTAGTGCATGAGTCACAAATATTTGGTTTACAGGGGCAACAGTGTTTAAGAAGGCAAGTGGAATTTTGGCCTTCATTGCTAGAGGGATGCAGTTTAAGATTAGGGACGTTATTCTGCGATTGTATAAGGTGTTAGTGAGGCCACACTTACAGTATTGTGTTCAGTTTTGGTCGCCATACCTGAGAAAGGACGTACTGGCGCTGTAGGGTGTACAGAGGAGATTCACGAGATTAATCCCAGATCTGAAGGAGTCGGATTACGAGGAGAGGTTGCGTAGACTGGGACTTTACTCTTTGAAATTTAGAAGGGTAAGGTGGGAACTTATAGAAACATATAAAGTTATGAAGGGAATAGATAGGATAAATGCGGGCAGGTTGTTTCCGCTCGTGGGTGAAAGCAGAACTAGGGGGCATAGCCTCAAAATAAGTGGAAGTAGATTTAGGACTGAGTTCCGGACGAACTTCTTCACCACACGGTTGCGAATCTATGAAATTCCTTCCCCAGTGAAGCAGTTGAGGCTCCTTGATTAAATGGTTTTAAGGTAAAGATAGATAGTTTTTTGAAGAATAAAGGGATTGAGGGTTATGGTGTTCGGGCCGCAAAGTGAAGCTGAGTCCACAAAAGTTCAGCTATGATCTCATTGAGTGGCGGAGCAGGCTCGAGGGGCCAGATGGCCTACTCCTGCTTCTAATTACTATGTTTTTATGTTCTTAGGATACACACCATGCTGCCGTGCTGCCCACATCAGTATTTTTGACTGATACATTGCGTTTTGTTGTACTTAATGATTGACGCTTAATTTCACATACCAGAGATAGAGAGAGAGAGCTCTGCTGCAAGCAGAGCTTTTTTCAGATTCGTCATTTCTGGGGGAGCAAAACGAAGCCTTCAGCATTAGTTCCCCTCTGCGGCAATACGTTTCCAATTCTGCCTTTAATTGTCTACTTGCAATTTTCTGTCTTCATATTATGAGTTGTGCCGGTGCCATGAGGTTATGTGCATGTGTGTGTGGGTGGGGAGGGGGGGGGGGACGCTGTGCGATCAGTCATTCAACCTCAGCGCAGGAGAATATATTTGGCACGTTGGCGCAGTGGTCACTGCAGCTGTATCACAGTGCATGGGAACAGCGTTCAATTTCGGCCTCTGTCAGTGAGGAAGTTTTAGTTTTCCCAATTTTGCGTACATTTGTTCTGGTGCTCGGATTTCCTCCGACAGTTCAAATAGCTGCAAGTGCGGTCGAGTGGCCATGCGAAATTTATCCTTATTGTGCAAAAATGGTCGATGAGGTTACATACATAATGCTGGGGAAATGGCTTGGGATGTGCCCTATTTCACATTGTCGCTCTAGACTGGATGATCAAATTAGTCTCCTACTGCACTGAAGTGATTCTGTTCTATTCAATAATACCAATGAATTGTAAAACAAGTAATCTCCACAAATATTGTTGTTTGGGGAGTCACGCCTCCTCTATCTTGCATAAAATTTTGCTCAATTGTTCTTCCTTCAACATGATATGGGAAAATACATGTCTGTCCCTATTTTAGAATCCTAATTTATTCCAACATTTAAAAAATTGTGATATGTTCTACGTTTAACTCTGCCTTAAAACTCTAACATCAAGTCTTATAACTACACTTTTTCGAATTAATGACAAGTTAAGATCGAAGATGACATCTTCAGAGAAATCTTTATTACTCTTTCGCAATTCCTCACTTGCTGACCGATTTGAGTGCAATTCTAGGCAACGGTGCCGTCATCCTTTCATTTCAGGAAGCGGTGGGCCATGACCGAGGATCGTCCCACCTCCGTAGCTTCTAACTATGAGGTTTGGGCAGGGCCGGAGTATGAACCGTTTGCAGTCGGTGGTGTTGAAATTCTGGTTGGCACCAGTGACATCACCCCAAAGCGATGGAAAATGTGGAATTTAGCATGCAAGTGAATCACCTGTTTTCAGTTCACGGAGTCCCTCATCTGCAAAGTGAGAGGGAGAAGACAAGTGCATCAAGTTCCATTTCCATTGTTTGCAGAAATGAACATAATTTCTGATAATTACTATACCTTTCGATGTCTTTGATGTCTATGCCTGTGTCCATGCGCCTCATGTAGTTCGTCTTCGTTATTCTTTCCTTTATATCTCAATCATACCTTCATCCAGCTTTATCTGAATTGCATTGATTCTGCACATGACAAGTTTTATTCGTCCATGGGATATGGATGCCGTTACCTTGGAAAGAATGTATTTCCCTTCACACAGTTATTTCAGCAGCCTAACAGGGCGCTACCTTCTTTAACGTCCATAATCCGTTTGTTGCACAACAGCACGAGTCTTTTTTGGGATGGGTTTCCAGAATTTTGACCCTGCGCATTTGAGCCATGGCAACATATTTCTAAGTTATAATGGTGTCTGCATCAATGTGTAAGTTAGTGTACATATGCAACTTGTGCCCTCACCATTCGAGATGACCCAATTCGCGCTGTCTTCAAAATAACACTTCCTCTTGCAACTGTGGATCGACAGTGCAGGGAGTGGATGTTGATCATGGTGGATGGAATGCCGATAAACCTGTGTTATCAACTATGAAATACGCTGCAGTATTCAGATTTCTGTTGCATAAAGTTGTGTTTTCCGAACTTCACCACTGAAATCAGTTATCTAGCTTGACATCACAGTGTGATTTCAGAAAACTGCGACGAGTGAGCGATAGCGCAAAGGGAATAATGCGATGCTGAAAGGCGACGTTACAAACATAACAGCTATGTTGGATTTGCAGTTTTACACGTTTAATTTGAAACATCCTCCCGACTGCGTCATGTACACCTCCTGGAAATACTTCGACAAAAAACTTAACAATGTCATTGAGCAATTACCGTCGTTAATGGTCCATTCTCGTTTGCGCATTATTTCTGCAATGTGGCCCCTGCTTTCCCTATATTGTTGTATTACGAATACCTCAAAAGGAATTAGGAAGTTGCAATGTAAGCCTTAATGTCCCTAGAACACGAACAGCGCTGTGAGATTTTTGTCTGGAAGGTCACGTGCCTTGGGGCTACATTAATTAGTTGTTGAAATGGGCAGAATTAACATTTCATGCAACGCATTATTTGGTAATTCCGATACTCACCGTCAATCAGACACTGAGCTTGCTGCTTCTCTAAAATTAACAATTTTGCAATTATTTACTTTCTGGAAAATATTCAATTGAAACTTAAACACACAACTAATTATCCTAACGTTAAATTATTAGCATCTACTTACCATTCACTTTTTGTTTTAATTTTGTATCTGTTGAAGGAAAATGAATATCGAGTCAGACCTTTTGACTAAATACCACGCTGCTGAAGATGAATTTTCAGTGGTTCGCGAAGTAGCTCAAACAGACGAAATCTGTGTGTTTTGCCCACTGATGCAGCACAACTTCTGTTCGCCCCGTTTTTTTTGTGGTTCAAAGAATTTTACCTTAGTGATCAGGAATTCTTTCTTTCAAACCACCTCTGAACACTAGCATCTGCACCCAAAATCTGGAGTGCTGTTATTCGTAATAGCCTTAAGGAGTAGCCCACATAAATGACATGTTTGTTCAAAAATTTGAAGGAAATAATTGATTTCCAATCTTCACATAACCTCTTCAGCGTTTTCAGAACTGTAGTGTAATGGGAAATTATCCAATTGAATATATATATATATATATATATATATATAGCTGTTCCAGTAACATGTATGTTGTCAGAGAATTGACGTAGTGCCTCGGTGAACATTGTCTCCATTCGTTTCTGGTGTTTTTGATTTGGTGCAAACCACACAGAGTGCAAAAGTGGGTCCACTGTGCCTAACGTGGGACCTGACTTGGACCTCGGAAATGTTTCTCATCCCAGACAGCTAACTCGCAGAGTTCAGTCACCCTCTCCACCAGCACCATCCACACACACGCTAGTGTAGTATTGACGTGTTGGACTAAATGTTTGCAGCAGAAAATAAAATCCAAATAATTTCTCGCCTTGAAACTTGACCGACACGAAACTGAGTGAGCGTCTGCATCAGGAAGTGTGAAAAATGGGGGAATTTTGAACCAATTATATCCTATCTTAACTCCGATGAGTAAATACTTTGCTCACTCAGATCATGCAGCATTTGGACCAGATTAGCTTCCTCTGCAAATGAAAAAGAAAAGGCCGGTCAATGTGTTTGATTGCAGCAGGTTAACAATGTCAGTGCTTTTTGGGGCGTGTATATTAACATACTATAATTATAGTGCTGTACATGACACAACACCCCAGCGGGAATTTTCCATCAATTTCAGTCAACATCCTGACTTGATAATATGTCGCCGGTCAAGACATATTGTTTTTCACATCGCTTGATGTTTGCATGGCAAACGATTGGAATAATTCAGAGACATACACGGGTTACATGCTTTTGGAAAGTGGTGCATTAAACACCAAACCAAGTCACTGACAGGAAATGTTTGCAAGTATGTTGTTCTACCTCAAATAAAGATTCGTCTACTTGTTAGTTTGCAGAGTTTCTAAACGATATCAAGAATCTGGAGATAGCATGACGATATTAAGCTCAGGTAACAGAATGACACGAACACTTCAATCAACTTGGAAAATTATAGACGCTGTGATTTATTTCAATTTAAAAATAAGCTGCATGCGATAAGTAGTTGATGTTGCAACAGAAGCGTGTAGCCCTGAGAACAATAATGGCCGCTTTTTTTTCAAACAAGTTTAGAGTAGGCAATTATTTTTATTTTTCCAATTAAGGGGCAATTTAGCGTGCCCAATCCACCTAACCTGGGACCTCGGCGCCGTGAGACAGCAGGGCTAAACCACTATTCCACCGTGCTGCCCTTTGATGACCATTCATGATAACACTCAATGGCGGAGCAGACTCGAGGATCTGAAGGGCCTAGTACTGCCTATTTCCTGTATCTGTATTTCATGTAAGACAGCTTATCCAATTGCTTTCGTTTGTTTTATCGCAAGTAGCATGGTGTTTCACACTGTACAATATAATATTCGGTGCTTCCCCTGTACGTTCCCCTAGAACGTAAACTGTGATCGCGCAATTGAACGCAGAGGTCACTGTCCAAATTCAATATGCCAGAGCTCACGAAGATGCTGGAAGCTCAGAATTGAACACATATAGTGAGAAAACTGCAACCTCTATTTTAGCAGTGCAGAAATAAATGTGAGCTGAGTGATTTATGCAGTTCTGGTCAATGAAAAACGAGTGAACCCTGAACTATTTCCAATGATGTGAATGTGGAGTGCCGATGGTTTTTGCCAATGCAAAAAGCGCATGCTAACCTCTTTGTGATTGAAACAAGGAGAATGATTATAAAACATGGACAGAACTCAGTTGTATTGTTTTTAATGTCGCGTGTCGTTTGTGGTATATGGAACCTAGTGCGCATGGACGAATACAATAGTGAAATTAGCAGGCATGCTTTTTTAAATTTACAGTATCCAATTATTTCCTTCGGATTAATGGGCAATTTAGTGAGACCAATCCAACCACCCTGCACACCGTGGCTTGTGGGTGTGAAACCCACGCAGGAACAGTCAGAATTGCAATCTCTACACGCACGGTGACCCGGGGTCGGGATTGAACCCGAGTCCTCAACACCCGTCGTCAGCACCATACTTGAAGAATAAACTGACCACGTTTTGAAGAACTCACCTTTCGCTTTAAGTTTCAGCTTGGCTTCTGTGTCAAGGCAAGATCGCTATGGTTACAGTGTGCAGGAATCTTGACTTTCTGTGGACGGGAAGCTGCTTTGTCCGTTTTACTTTCGTGGGTATTTCGATGTGATGCGAATATGTGTTTGTCAGTCAGTGCGAGTACGTTCATATGAATTAACACTCTGGGAAGTGTTTTTTAAATTCACCTATATGTTTTTAGAATTCCCTTTATACCAGCGAACCTTACGGGCCGATATTCTAAAAACCGCGAACAGGGAACTTCCTCCCTGACTCCAGTACAGGCCTCTGAGAGTGCTAGTCGGGTCAAACTCTCCTTTCAAGTTATCCCCCGGTATAACTCCTACCTTCACTGAAGAATTTTACTTACTTACCCCTTAATGGCATCGATGTCACGGGTCCTGCGTTCTTAAGGAAGTGAAGTAAGCTAATAACCACTTTTTCAGGTTAAATTATTTTATTATTAACATACTCTTTCTATCTCATTAAATTAAAAACATTATTTACTTTTTGATGTTGTCTGGTTGGTTGGTGAGGCCTTCAGACTCTCTCTCTCTCTCTCTCTTTCACTTTCAAGCCTCCTGGTCTTCTCTCCTGGTGCAGTTTTCTCTTTTCCGGCTGCTGTGGCTCTTGCTGTCCTTCTTGCGTCTTCGGGTGCCGCTGGTGTTCTGCTCCTGGTGTCTTTGTTCTGCTTCTTGCCTCGTGGGGAGAAAAAGGGGAGGAGTCTGAAGTCCACGCTGGTTTCTTTGTTTCAGCTGTTCTGATCGGGACCTCTGATAAGGATCGGACTTCGGGTCTTAAAGGGGCAGTCCATCACAATTTTCCAACAACACAAAGAGATTTTTTAAAACTTTTTTCTTTTGCCTTTTTCCTGCTGCAGGTTGTAATAACCATTCTGATAGACTGAAATTGCTGCCCACAGTTTCTGTGCCCTTCAGCTGCCACCAACCTCTTGTGGGATCTTTCCCTGCACTCTCCCCGATCAGATGTTGGCAGACCTCTATGTTTCAAATGACACATTCTGTATTTTCCAGAACACCCCGTCTTGACATTTGAAACATTACTATAATTTGGTTTATTGTCCCCCCATCCAATTGTACTAACCTACATCCCTGATCATTGTCATTTGTATGCATATCACCGACCAGTGTCAATACGAGTCTTGTTTTCCGTTCCAGTCCAACTTGTTTTCCATTTCTGATTGGAATGTGGTAATTGTGATATCTTTTACCCCCCACTGATCCCCTAGTCTTATTAATTTAAAATGTTCAATTGATCCTGCTTGTATTCCTAACTTCCCCATTAATGTCTAACATTGTCGTGAATCATGTAAGTCTGCCAACCCCTGGTTTACATGAGAGAACATCTTTCTGACAACGTGTATATTTTTCATTTCAGCCTTTACAAAACCGCATTGAACCGTCTCTTTTTTTCTCTTCCCAAACAAATTCTCCCTATTGTTCTATACATAGTAAAATTTTTATCTTATCTTAACACCTTATTCATTACCTAACCAATAGACTGTGTGTTACACTTTACATATTTTCAACTGTTAACAATTTAATATCAATATCGAAACATCGCTTCTTGGCTTTTGGAACAATCATTATTACATACTAACTAACCCTCTATTAAAACATTCACAGTTTAGAAATGCGGATCAAGTTATTTACCGACACACATACCCCCCTTCTCATATATATACAACAGTCCCTATCAATTTACATGAAAATAAAAATTTTTTCTTATCAACGATTATAGCTCTTCAATGCAATATTGTTTTGTTGCATTGGTAACAATTTTCCCGCCGTAGTATCAAGCTACTGAAATTCTTAACCTATTATCATTGATCATATTGGGGTTCCTCGTCAGTCGCTGCTATCTGCTGCCGAGACCTTAATGATTCCACTGCGTAGTACATACCCCATGGAGACCACAGATCATCCATCAACTAATGTCCAGTTAGAGATGTCTGACCGGGGGTTTCACTGTCCAGTTATAATTTGATATTCTAATTTGCATTTAATTCCCTCAAATTTGTAGCCAATTATATCATTAGTTTCCCCCCAATCCTGTCGAACAGATTCTTCTCTGGAGTGTAGTTCTCTTCCTTCTTGCGACCTGGTTTGTTATTAATTTTTTCCACCTGAAAAAGCAAATGAACAGATCAAGGGTGGAGAGGGCCCTATTCTTTAATTCGGATTATCCCAGAAGTGCCCTCTCCAGGACTTCCGGATTCCTTTTGCCATCATTTCTTTTTGAACTGGTTTATATTCCATATCCTTGATGTAGTCAAGCCTCCTTCTGTCATTGCACCCCTGAGTGAGATTCGAAGAATCTCAAACTCCTCTGATGCTCACTGGGTCGTGTGTTTCAAGCGTGACACAATTTCTTTTGCTCCAGACACCATGCTTCTCTAATTCAATTGTATGTGTACCCAGAATCTGAACAATCTTGTCTTTACATTTTACAGTCTCGCGAATGATTTTCCCCGCAGTCTTAGTTGGTAACTTCACCCAAACTTCGTCTCCTACTTGATAATTCCCAGATTCACTTGGGTCTCCTTGTCCCTGGGGGACAGAGGTTCCAAGGTTGCTATTAAGATCAAATACTATTCTTTCAATGTCTTTATCCCAGCCTTTATTATTCTGATTCTTTATGATCCAATCCTTTACTTTTCTTACAGACCTCTCAGCCATTCCATTACTCTCAGGTGCATATTTCACGGCCCAATTGATTGTTATTCCTCTGTCAGCACAAAAGTTAATAACAGTATTGTTTCTAAAGTGTGGCGCGTTGTCCATTCGGATCGATTCTGGTCTACCTCTGGAGGTCATCATTTCTGCCAATACCTTTTTGGTTGTGGCTCCATTTGCTTTGCTGGTTGCTCTAAGGTCAATTTCTCCCGTGCAGCTATCAGCTTTGACTAAAAAATACAAATTACCTTTGCTGCTTCTGGGAAAAAGTGGTCCTGCATAATCTAATGACCATTCCTGCATTGGTTTCTCAGTTTTTATGCTCCCATATGTTTTATTTCCTCTCTGTCCTCCACAGGCCATACATCTCTCACATTTTCTCCTTACTGCAGTTAAATGTTGTCTCCAATAGGCTATTTTAAGTCCCAACTTCTTCAACTCCCTTGAGACTACAACATGACCCCCATGTCCTGTGGCTTCATGTACTTGCTTAATTATCATTTGATGGTCGGCTGCTGAGTTCCCAAGAGTCCCCAAGATTATTGTCCTAAGTCTGGCTAATTCATCCACTTCCTGATTCCCCTTACACAGTTCCCCAATTCCTCTCTTTGGTTTGACTATTTCCTCATTCTCGGATGAGGATGATAATTCTTCCTGTCCCATCACAGGAGGCGCCATAATCCCAACTATGCCTTGTTCCTCTTCACTTTCTTGTGGTTCAACGAAATGATCGATAAACGCTTCTTTCTTATGTGTGGCAGATTGCTGAGGCCAATTTTCTTCCTGAAACAGACTTGGATCTGGGTATGGAAAATTGTATCCCGTTGGGAAATTTTCACAGGAGTCCGAATTCTCTCGGCTATCTGATTCTAGGCCTGATTCCTCGTCACTTTCCATTTCTAATGGTTCATTTTTCTGCAGTTGTTTTATATATTTGCCTACCACTTCAGAGTTAATTTTGTGTTTACTATGGATCTGTATTATTTCTGTCCTGTTTACTCCGTCAATGATTTTAATCAGTTTGGAACACACTTTGCCCACTTGAGCAGCTGCATGCTTCTGTCTGTGTCCAAATACGATTAGTGATTCAGCTCGCTTTTCAAATGCAAACTGACAAAGTGCTTTAAGGACCCTGACTGAATCTGTATATTGCAGGGCTTTTGGCACTCTAACAAAGAGGGAGATATCTCCGTCTGGATACATATCTCCTGTCCAGGATTTCTTTTGCTCTTTTAATTTCTTCCATTCCCTTTTCATTTCTACATTTCTCTTGACCGTATCCCAGGGCATGAGAATTACCCTAATTGCCATTTTCGGATTTTTAGTTCTGTTCCTGGTTGTCCCTTTCAGGTGCACTCTGAAATTAAGGATAAGTACCCTTTCTGGGCCCTATCCAAGGCTGACCAAGGCACTATCTTCCTGCTCTAGTTAAGGGTCGATTGATTATTGGTTTCTGAATATAAGCGTCCCTATTTTCCAGAAAATGTCCGCACAATCCGCCTTACTCTGAGGATGATTTATTCTTTAGCCCCTACTCTGCTTAACTAGAAACTTCTAATATTCTAGCCTCGCTTTACCTAGAAACTTCTAATATTCTAGCCTCGCTTTACCTAGAAACTTCTAATATTCTAGCCTCGCTTTACCTAGAAACTTCTAATATTCTAGGCTTTTCTTGGGAACTAGAAACTTCTAATATTCTAGCCCCTACTCCGCTTAACTAGAAACTTCTAATATTCTAGCCTCGCTTTACCTAGAAACTTCTAATATTCTAGGCCTCCACGCTGGGCGCCATGTTTTTTAAATTCACCTATATGTTTTTAGAATTCCCTTTATACCAGCGAACCTTACGGGCCGATATTCTAAAAACCGCGAACAGGGAACTTCCTCCCTGACTCCAGTACAGGCCTCTGAGAGTGCTAGTCGGGTCAAACTCTCCTTTCAAGTTATCCCCCGGTATAACTCCTACCTTCACTGAAGAATTTTACTTACTTACCCCTTAATGGCATCGATGTCACGGGTCCTGCGTTCTTAAGGAAGTGAAGTAAGCTAATAACCACTTTTTCAGGTTAAATTATTTTATTATTAACATACTCTTTCTATCTCATTAAATTAAAAACATTATTTACTTTTTGATGTTGTCTGGTTGGTTGGTGAGGCCTTCAGACTCTCTCTCTCTCTCTCTCTTTCACTTTCAAGCCTCCTGGTCTTCTCTCCTGGTGCAGTTTTCTCTTTTCCGGCTGCTGTGGCTCTTGCTGTCCTTCTTGCGTCTTCGGGTGCCGCTGGTGTTCTGCTCCTGGTGTCTTTGTTCTGCTTCTTGCCTCGTGGGGAGAAAAAGGGGAGGAGTCTGAAGTCCACGCTGGTTTCTTTGTTTCAGCTGTTCTGATCGGGACCTCTGATAAGGATCGGACTTCGGGTCTTAAAGGGGCAGTCCATCACAATTTTCCAACAACACAAAGAGATTTTTTAAAACTTTTTTCTTTTGCCTTTTTCCTGCTGCAGGTTGTAATAACCATTCTGATAGACTGAAATTGCTGCCCACAGTTTCTGTGCCCTTCAGCTGCCACCAACCTCTTGTGGGATCTTTCCCTGCACTCTCCCCGATCAGATGTTGGCAGACCTCTATGTTTCAAATGACACATTCTGTATTTTCCAGAACAGAAGGTTCTGATCAAATATTATGTTTAGTGACTGTGATGAGCTGGTAAATTTAGAAATTCCCTATAGTTTCCCAGAAGTGGCTTTCGCTAGATCAAACGCCATGATGGGAGATTTGTTGAAGTAACGGAATTTTAGGACAAAAGTAAAATAAATGTGGTCAGCGGAATGGAAACATAACAGCTGTCCAACCACAAGACCTACCATAGTAAACACGACAATGGTCCCAGATATGCCCGCTTAGTTTGATTAATATTCGTGAACAGATATGGTAGGGAGATGGAGTCCTATGTACTGTTCCATAACAGCGGCAATCAAGGACAAGAGATAAAAACAGCAAGGGAAGTGAGGAAAGTGAGCAGCACAGAAGTAACGTGACCGTGCCGGAAAATTAGGCTTTAAAAAATATTCAGGCCGGAATAAGGTACGTTATAACGACTACCCTTAAGGTTCTGTATGCAAACGGACAGAGTGTTGGAAATAAAATTAATGAATTAGTTGGACAGACAGGTGAAAAGTGGTGGAATAGAATTGGGATTGAAGAAAAATGGCTCCAAGGTGACCAAGGATGGGATCTAAACATTGAGGGATGATCAGTTCACTAGGAAGGACAGACATAAACGAAAAGGCGGTGAGTTGCACTAGTGATTAGAGGAGAATTTGATACAATATCGAGGAAAGATGTTTGCAAAGATGATATGGAATCTGTCTGGGTCCATTTAAGGATCATGAAGCAAAATAAATATTGGTCGGGGTGGTATCCAGTAGACAATCCCCGTGGTAAAGTTGGGAATAACAATAGAAAGGAAATCAGAGATATATGTGATAAAAGAACACATGTGATTATGGGTGACTTTATTCTGTATATATATATTGCGTTAGTAAAATTCGTCACAGTAGAATAGGGCAGGAATTTCCAAAATATTGAGAGGATATTTTTCTGCACCGATGCGGTCAGCAAACAACAACGGACAGGTAATCACGACTTGGATATTAGGTAAAGAGAAAGGACTGGTTGGCAGTTTAGTTCTGAGTTATCACTTAGAGATGAGTTGCCAATATATGACAGAATGTTTTTATCAAGTCAGGCAGTTGATTCTGTGACCTGGGTCCTGAACTTCTATAACAGTAAGTATGAGGGCTTGGGGCATATTATGGATTGCGGGGCATTACTGAAAGTAAGGACAGTGGATAGGCAATGGCAAAGAGTCAAGAAACGAACAGGTAAACTTCAAACGTTTTTCCTATATGACGCAAGAGTAGAACATGGCTTCCAAGGGAAAATAGAGATAACATTATATGGAATAACGAGCCACACACATTATTAAGAACAAACCATAGGCATGACGATTGGGCACAGTTTATACCTCAGAAAAGGCGGCGAACCAAGGGATTGGTGAAGAATGGAACTTACAATCTGAAGATAAGGCAGTGCAGAACATAACATCTGACAGCGAAAGTTTCTATGAGGAAAAGCGGAGAAAATGTATAACGTATATGGATGCAACATTATCCGCGATGTAGCAAAAATAGTAAGGCAGATTATGAATTAAATTCAGAGAAAAACGATATTCAGCGAGACATTGGTGTCATCGTCGATCAGTCGCTAACAGTGGTCGCACAGATACATCAGGAAATAGAGAAGGCAAAGCTTAATATCAATGCGATTTGTGCATAGAAATAGGTATGTTCTTCTGCAATTGTGAGGTCACACCTGGATTATTTTATGTAGCTTTGGTGCCCTTATCTGAAGAATGATCTTCTTGCTGTGGATGGAGTTGATGGATGGAGTGTCGCGAATATGTACCAGGCTGCCATGTCGGGATTCTCCTATGAAGCAAGATTAAGTCAGTTATGATTATATTCACTGCCGTTTCGAAGAGTGAGCGGGAATCTCACAGAAACATAGAACAATCTAACAGGGGTGGACAGCGTCAATTCAAAAAGAATGTTCCTAATGGTGGGGGTTTTTGAGGACAAGGGGTAAACTCTTTGGGACTGAAGTGAGGAGAAACGTATTCGCCCAGAGAGTGGTAAATCTGTGTAATCCACTACCACAGAAAGTACTTGGGCCCAAACGTTTCACGGCATTTTATGGTGGAGTTCGATATAGGTCTTGGGCTAAAGGGATCAAGTGATACGTGGACAAGGCTGGATAAGGTACTGAACTTGATGATCAACCATGGTCATAATGCTGGTGGAGCAGGCTAGCAAGGACGACTGTTCTTCTGCTGCTTCTAGTTTCGATGGCTGTTTCTGTGGGTCTAAATTTACAGTTGTCTCGAGGGAGTATATCAGCATATTTAACTGTTATCGAAGCAGTGTGTTCTTCGATATTATTCCTTTAATGTTAGTATTGTAGTTTCACATTTATTAATAAATTAATAATGCCGTTTTAATGCAAGGAAAATATTATGTCTCGCAACTGACATCGGCGGGCACTTGGTCAACGGAGAACTGCCCAAACGCTCTGTTTGCAATGTCTAAATTCGTGAAATGCAGAGCTTTGACAATCAGAAAAAATATATATTTCTCAGTAACCACATGTAAAAATGTTACTTTGCGAAAATAAAAACCGTCTTCCTTCACTAAATGTCACGAAACTTCATTTTCAGCAGTAATCTTGGAATCGCCCTCTCGCTTCTATGAATGATATAGGACCGTGTAAGTACCGCCCACGATTCTTAACATCCATAATTTATGATACGCAACAATGACCATTGAAGAGACAAACATTGCCTGGCATTTTGATAAGATTGGTTTTGCAATTTTGTGAAGTTTGGCAAGACTGTTTCGGTTGGGTTCAACCTTGCGTCGCTGGCAACGATGAGAATCCATTTGTGTGCGGTTGAACGTTCATTGACATTGGGGAACAATGCAAGTTTGTTGATGCGAAAATAATTTTCAAGAGTTGAATGTGTCATATTTTGGACTTCAAAGGAGAGTGCTAATGTCAACAAACTTAAATGATTAAGGAAAACAGTTGAAGAGATACCACGAGTGTAATATATCAGATAAAATGAAACGCAGGATGGGATGTTTCGAAATCAGCATTTTACTGTGTATTATAGGAGGTAAGGGAAGTGGGATGTTATCGAAAATGATAACGAATGCAAAAATACACAGATACATTGAAGAAAGGAACAGAAGGAGGCCTTTTAGCCCTATGAGCCTGCTCCCCATTGTCCCCCATCATCCAAATCAATAAACTAATCCTACTTTCTCCCCATTGTCTTTGAGCCATTCTCGGCAGGTGTTATATCTAGCCGCCTTTTGAATGTATTAAAGGTTTTTGCATGAACTACGTCCTGTGGTAATCAATTCCACAGTCTCACAACTCTTTGTGTGAAGACATGTATCCTTATCTCTGTCCGTAATGGCTTATCTTGAATCCTCAGACTGTGACCCCTGGTTATGGGGACACCCATCATTGGTAACATATTTCCTGCATCTACCCTGTCTAGTCCCTTTAAAAAATGATTAGTTTCTATGAGATCCCTCTCATTCTTCTGAGCTCCAGCGTGAAAAATCCCAACCAAGTCAATCTCTCCTCATATGAAAGTTCCGCAATCCCTTGTATTCATCTGGTAAACCTTCGCTGCACTCCGTCACTAACAAGAACATACTCCTCAGAGAAGGAGACCACAACTGCACACAAAACTGATCAAGGCACTGTATAATTGCAGCAGCACATCCCTGCTTCTATAGATGTGCGGGTTAGGTGGATTGGTGCTAGGTGGATTGGTGCGGGTTAGGTGCTCCAAAGGTGTGCGGGTTAGGTGGATTGGCCAGGCTAAATTGCCTGTAGTGTCCTAAAAAGTAAGGTTGGGGGGGGGGGGGTGGGAGTTGTTGGGTTACGGGTATAGGGTGGATACGTGGGTTTGAGTAGGGTGATCATTGCTCGGCACAACATCGAGGGCCAAAGGGCCTGTTCTGTGCTGTACTGTACTATGTTCTATTACCCTTCTTTACCATCTGCTGCACATGCATGCATCCCTTCAGCGAATGGTGCACAAGGACACCCAACTCTCGCTACACACTCTCCTGTCCCAATTTACAAGCATTCTGGTAACAAACTGCCTTCCTATTTTTGCTTCCAAAGAGATTCACCCCACACTTATCCAAATTATACTGAATCTGGAATTGATTTGCCCCCTCGCCCAACGTGTCTCAATCATGCTGTTGGATCCCTGCAACGATGTGACAATTCAACCTCCCGCCAAACCTGGTATCACCTGCAAACGTTGAGTTGTTACATTTTGTTCCCTCATTCAAAATCATTAATATATATTGTGAATAGCTGGGGCCACAGAACCGATCCTGGTGGTGCCCGCACTATTTACTGGCAGTGAATATGAAAATGATCCATTCATCCCCACTCGTTGATTCCTCTGTGCCAACCAGTTTTCTATCCACCTCAATACATTTTCCAAAAAACAATCCGCTTTAATTTTGTACAATAATCTCCCATGCAGGCCATTGTCAAACGCCTTCTGAAAGTCCAAATACAGCACATCGACTGACACCCCCTTGTATTTAATTATTTTTTAAAGTTAGAGCACCCAACTCATTTTTTTATTTCAATGAAGGCGCAATTTTTGCGTGGCCAATCCACCTAGCTTGCCCGTTATTTGGGTTGCGGGCGCGAAACCCACGCAATCATGGGCAGAATGTGCAAACTCCACACGAACAGTAATGCGGGGTCGGGATCGAACCCTGGACCACGGCAGCGTGAGGCAGCAGTGCTAACCCCCTGCGCCAACATGCCGCCCTGGCTCCCCCTTTTGAACTGTAGTGGTTGCATCTTCAAATAATTCCAACAGATTTTTCAAGCACGATTTTCCGTTCATAAATCCATGCTGACTCTGACTGATCCTGCCACGGTTTTCTAAATTGTTCCGCTGTAAAGTCATTGATAATGCATTCAAGCATTTCCCCACTACTGATGCTATGCCTACTGATGTATGAATCCCTGCTTTCGCTCTACCTCCCTTTGTGTATATCGGGGTGAGGGGAGCTACCTCCGATTTGCAGGCACAGTTTCAGAGTAGCTAGAATTTCGGAAGATGACCACCAAGGCATCCAGTTTTTTCAGAGCCACTTCCTAAAGCACTCTGGGGTGCATATTCTCAGGCCCTGGGGATTGATCCGCCTTCAATTCGATCAATATACCCAGTACCATTTCTCTACAACTGTTGACGTCCCTCAGTTCTTCCCTCTCACTGAACATTTCATTCTCCAAAATTTCTGGTAGGTGATGTGTGCGCTTTTATGAAGACAGAACCAAATTATGTATTCAATTGCTCAGCCATAATTTGGTCCCAAATTATGAATTTCCCTGTTTCTGTAGGGGCCCACCATTTCTCTTTACACAGCTCTTTCTCGTCACCTATTTATAGAAACACGAAGTGTCAGTCTTTGTCTTCCCTGCAAGATTCCTTTCGTACTGTACTTTCCCCTTCTTAATCAATCCATTCGTTGCTGAGTTCTAAACTGCATCTAACCTTCAGACGTATTATTTTTCTTGGCCTGTCTGTGCGCTTCTTCCTTGGATGGGGTAATATTTCTATTTTCCTTTGTAATCCATCGGTGGGCCCTCTTACCCCCTTTGCTTTAGTGTCAGACAGGAATAAACGGTTGCTGTGGATCCCCCATGCGTTCCTTTAATGTTTGCTATTGTCTATCCACTGCCATCCCTTTACGTAACTCTCCCCATTCCACCAAGTCCAACGGACGCATCGTATCTTCACAGTTACCTTTGTTAAGATTCAGCACCCTAGTCTCCATATCAACTACTTCACATCTTGATAAAACAATTCTATCATGTTAAGGTCGGTCATCCTCACGGGGTATCGTGCAGCCAGATTGGAAATAATTGCCCTCTCATTGCACAGTGCCCAGTCTAAGATGGCCTTTTCTCTAATTGGTTCCTCCACATATTCGGCAAATAAACCATCCCGCATGCACTCCAAGAATCCCTCCTCCACGGCATTGTGGCTAATTTGATTTGCCCAATATATTTGAAGATTACAATCACGCATGATCACCAATATTTACTTCTTACATGCATCTCTAATTTCGTGTTTAATTCCATTCCAGCCTCACCACTGCAGCTTGGGGGTCTATATATGACACCAACTGATTTGTTTTGCCCCTTGGTATTTGTCAACTCTATCAATGCAGATTCCACATTGACGGAGCAAATATCCTTTCTCACAACTGTGTTAATTTCCTCTTTAACCAACAGTTCCGTGCCATTATTTTCTTTTATGCCTGTCCTTCCTAACCACTGAAATCCTGGCACATTCAGTTCCCATTCCTGGTCACTCTGCAGCCATGTCTCCATAATCCCAATTATATCATACCCATTTATATCTATCTGCACGACTATGTCATCCACTTTATTGCAAATGCTCGGTACATTAAGGCACAGAGCGTTTAAATTTGCCTTTTTCACAAAGATTTTCAAAATAAAATTAGAGCACCTAAATCATTTTTCGAATTACGGGGCAATTTAACGTGGCCATTCCACCTACCTTGCACATCTTTGTGCTGTGGGGGCGAAAACTATGCAAACAAGGGGAGAATGTTCCAACTCCACACAGGCAGTGACTTCGGGCCGGGATCGAAAATTGGAACTCCGCAAAGTGAGCCGACAGGGCTAACAACTGTGCAACCCTGCTGGCCTCTCACTATCAGAATGTTTGTCTTGCTCGCAATATTTTTCTCTTTTACCCTGTCTGAATTTTGGTTTTGGATTCTCCACCTATCACTTTTTCTTATTCACTTTTCTACCTTTTCTTTTTGTCCTTGTTTCCTCTTTTTCATATTCTTTGCATGGGTTCCCATAACCCTGGCATGTTAGTTTAAACCTTCCCCAATTGCGCTCGCAAACAACACCGTCAGACCTCAGTTCCAGTCGTACCCGTGTGTAACCCGTACAGTTTGTACAGGTTCCACCTCCCTAGAACCGGTCCTATTGCCACACGAATCTGATACTATACCCCTGACACCATCTTTTCAGCCACGTATTCCTCCAAAATATCCTGTCATTTCTACTCTGACTAGCACGTGGCACCGGAAGTAATCCTGAGAACACTACCTTTGAGGTCCGATTACTTAACTTCCTTCCTAACTCCATGTATTCTGCTTTTCAGACCTAATCCTTTTTTTACCTATGTAGTTTGTACCGATATGTACCACGGCCCCTGGTTGATCACCGCCCCCCCCCCACCCTCCAGAATGCAGAATGTGCTGTACCCGCTCCGAGACATTCTTGACCCTAGTACCAGGGAGACAAACATGCCATCCCGGGGCCTGGTTTGCGACCACCGAAACGTCTGTCTATTCCCCTTCCAATTATATACCCTATAATTACTGCACTTGCATACATATTACACCTCCGCTCTGCAGCACAACGAACCATAGTCCCACGAGTTTGCCTGTAGCTGTTTTCCCCTGAGAGGCCATTCCCCTTAACAGCATCCAAAATAGTATATATTTTTTTGCAGGGGAATGGTCATGGGATATTCCTGCACTACCTGCCTAGCTCTCTTGCTCTGTATGGTGGTGACACATTCACTTCCTGCCTGCGGAGTCTGAGCTTGAGGAGTGACCATCTCTCTGTACGTGATATACACGATGCTCTCCGACTCGCGGTTCCGACACAGTGATTACAGCCGCAGCTCCAGCTCAGAAACTGAAGCTTCCAAAGATGTATCTAAATACACTTCCTTCACAAATGTTGAACCTGGGGACTGAAATAGTCCCCAGTCTGCCACATGGAGCAAATGGAGCAAATCACCCCTTGGAGCTCTCCCATGAGTTATTGCTTTCAAATTAACTTTTTACATTACACTTTTGAAAGATGGTTTTGTGTCAGATTATATTCAATTTCTCCTATACTGATTAATTAGCTTTTAAAAAAAACTTTATTGATCCCTTTGATCTGAAATCAAATTACAAATAGTATTTAAAACCAAATTAAGACAGTTATTATATCAACTTGAAAGTAGTAATATAAATTAGGACAGCACGGTAGCATTGTGGATAGCACAGTCGCTTCACAGCTCCAGGGTCCCAGGTTCGATTCTGGCTTGTGTCAATGTCTGTGCGGAGTCTGCACATCCTCCCCGCGTGTGCGTGGATTTCCTCTGGGTGCTGCGGTCTCCTCCCACAGTCACAAAGATGTGCAGGTTAGATGGATTGGGCATGATAAATTGCCCTTAGTGTCCAAAATTGCCCTTACTGTTGGGTGGAGTTACTAGGTTATGGGGATAGGGTGAAGATGTGGACCTTGGGTAGGGTGCTCTTTCCCAGACTCGATGGGCCGAATGGCCTCCTTCTGCACTGTAAATTCTATGAATCAAGTTACAAATAGTTATTTAAGTCAAATTGAAACTAGTATTTAAATCACTAACTTCATAGATATTAATGTCACTCTACATTGTTTTTTTGAGTTCAGAAACAAACAAACAACTGTATTACCAGTTCGGTGTGTTGCTTGCTGGCTTGCTGTCCCAGTAGAGGTGTCGGTCGCAGGTCCGGCTGTCTTCGCACTCGGAATGTGAGTGAAGGTCTCGGATTTGGTGCTGACGTTATCTCCGAGCGCAGAGTGTCCCTCCAGAATCCATGATTGGAACTTAAGTAAGTATTTGCTCGGCCACTTTTATGGACAATTCAAAATGAACCATTTTCCTATGGGACTGGATTCACATGTGGCCTGACCAGGTAAGGACAACAGATGTTTACGGTTCATACAGTATGGTATTTACATAAAAAATGAAAAGTTATTTTTCAATGCAGCATTCTCCGTTGCGAAGTCTCCAACCAACACAGACAACAGGCCAGTAAATCAGCATTATTTTCTCATGGAAAATTGTTTGTTTCCCCCTGCGATAGTTGGCAGTTTCTGGACGAAGTTTTGCTCAGTGCAATGAAAAAAAACTTCACTACTTCTCACTGAGGCCAGCTGAAGTGAAGTATGAATCGAGTGTTTCGTGAGCATTGCCTTCAATTCTGCATGATTATATCTCACTTGAATTAATCCATCGAGGCATTTTAGCCATGTCCTGCAGAAGAATGTACGCTCTGCTTTGTGCCTTTATAATGTAATTGCAACATTTGTCTTGCCTTCTTTATTGTATTCTGAAACGTCGCCTGACACCATAAATTATCCCAGTATTAGTCTCCGTGCTGCTTTCCATTAACGCCATGCATCGCCTTTGCATTTGCATCAAATCGCATCATAGAATCCCTAGATTTCAGCAGGGAGTCATTCGGCCTAATGAGTATGCATCAACCCTTCGAATCAGTAGGCTAGCCATGCTACTCGCCCCTATTCTCGCAACCCCATAATCCAACCTGCACATCCCTGTACACGAACGGACAATTTACATTGGACGACTGACCTAACCAGCACGTGTTTGGACAGTGACGTGGAAAGTGTCGCACCCGGAGGAATACCAGGCAGGCTCAAGGATTACGTAGTAACTCCACAAACAGTGACTGAAAGCCAGAATTAAACACGGGTCATTGGCACTCTGAAGCAGTAGTGCGAACCATTTTGCCACTGTGATGTTTCATTTTTCCTTTATTTCATCTATCCATGACACCTTATTGCAATTCATCGTTTTGAATTCATTTGACACAGAAGAGATACGGAACATTATCCAAGGATGATATTCCAGTGCTGCAAAAAAGAAGTATTGCATCATGGAACATGCATTTTTCGAGCAGACAGTAGAACCATCCTTCCGCTCCAATAGCAGTAAAGTATCTCTGATGGAGTCTTTTCAAGACACGCGAAGAAAGTTTTCCCGGTGATTGGTGCCAAACGTATCACATAAAAACACACATTTTCAGCTGGTTGTCAGACAGTTCAGATCTCTCTAAATATTGCCTCATTTTTGGGACATTGGAACCGGTTCTGGGGGTGTTAGAACCATTACAAATCGGATGGTTCACACCTGGACAGGACTGGAACCAATATCCTGGGGGCTGCTGTTGCTAACACTGTTGGGGAGATTTTAAACTGATGTGGCAGGCGGATGGGGACCAGATTAGGAAGTTAGAGGTCAGTAAAGAGGTAGCAACTAAAGCCAGTAAGGTACTAGATAATAAACTCAACGTGACTGAAGGCTAGCGTAGACAGGAATGAGATGGTGATCGGAAAGGGACAGGTGGACTGAGATGCATTTGTTCTAATTCGAGAAGTGTAGCAGGTAGGCAGATGAATTTAGGGATTGGATTAGCACCTGGGAATGTTGTTATTGGTATTACTGAGACTTGATTGAGGAATGGTGAAGACTGGCAACTAAATATCCCAGGGTATAGATGCTTCAGGATGGATAGCGAGGGAGGAAAAAGTGTTGGAGGAGTTGCATTACTGGTCAGAAATGATATGAGTAAATATGGATAGAGCTAAGAAATAGGAAGGGTGGAGTAACATTGTTGGGACTTTACTACAGGCTACCCAAAAGCGAGCGTGAAGTAGAGGTACTAATATGTAGACAGATTATAGAACAATGTAGGAGCAATAGGGTGGTTGTGATGGGAGATTTTAACTTCCCCAACATTGAATGGGACTCATGTAGGGTTTGCGGCGTAGATGGAGCAGAATTTGTAAGGAGCATCCAATATAGTTTTTTTAGAGCAGTATGTAAATAGTCCAACTCGGGATTGGGCCATACTGGACCTGGTATTGGGGAATGATCCCGGCCAGGTGGTTGAAGTTTCAGTCGGGTATTACTTTGGGAATAGCGATCACAATTCCGTAAGTTTGTGGATACTCATGGACAAAGACGAGATTGGTCTTAAAGGAAGAGTGCTAAATCGGGGAACGGCCAAGTATAACAAAATTCTGCTGGAGCTCGGGAAACTGGATTGGAACAGCAGATTAAGGGTAAATCCACATTTGAAATGTGGGAGTCTTTGAAGGAAATGTTGATTAGAGAGCAGGACAAATATGACCCTTTGAAAATCAGAGATAGCAATGGCAAGATTAGCGAACAGTGGATGACGGGTGGAATTGTGAGACTAGCGAAAATGAAAAAGGAAGCATAAATAAGATCGAGGCGATTCAAAACTGATTAAGCTTTTGAGGAATATCGGGAAAGTAGGCCAAATCTAATCTCAAACGCGCAATAAAGAGGGCTGAAAGGAGTCATGAAATATATTTGGCTAACAGGGTTAAAGAAAATCCGAAAACTTTTTATTCGTATATAAGGAGCAAGAGGGTAACTAGAGAAAGGATTGACCCACTCAAAGACAAAAGAGGGAATTTATGCGTGGAGTCAGAGGAAATGAGAGAGATTCTTAATGAGAACTTTGCATCGCTATTCACCAAGGAGAGGGACATGACGGATGTTGAGGGTAGGGATCGATGTTTCAATACTCTAGGTCATGTAGGCATCAGGAAGGGGGAAGTTGTGGGTATTCTAAAAGCATTAAGGTGGAAAGTCGATAGGACCGGATGGGATCTATTCCAGTTTTCTGAGGGAACGAGGGACGAAATAGCTGGGGTCTTAACAAATATCTTTGCAGCATCCTTGAGCACGGGTGAGGTCCCGGAGGACTGGAACATTTCTAATGTTGTCGCTTTTTTTCAGAAGGGTAGCAGGGATAATCCAGGCAATTTTAGACCTGTGAGCTTGACGTCAGTGGTGGACAAACTTTGGAGACGATACTGAGGGATAGGATCTATTCACATTTGGAAGAAAATTGACTTATCAGTGATGAGCAGCATGGTTTTTTGCAGGGAAGGTCATGTCTTACAAATCTAATAGAATTATTTGATGAAGTGACAAAGTTAATTGATGAGGGAAGGGCTGTTGATGTCATATGCATGGACTTCAGTATAGCATTTCATAAAATTTCCCATGGATGTTTGGTGGAAAAAGTGAAGTCGTATGGGGTTCAGGGTGCACTAGCTAGATGGATTACGAAGTGGCCGTGTAACAGGCGGTAGAAAGTAGTGGTGGAAGGGAGTGTCTCAAAATAGAGAAAGGTGACTTGTGGTGTTCCACAGGGATCCGTGCTCGGAACACTGTTGATTGTGATATACATAAATGATCTGGGCGAAGGTACAAGTGGTCTGATGAGCAGGTTTTCAGATATTAAGATTGGTGGAGTTGCAGATAGTGAGGTGGACTGTCAGAGAACACGGCAAAATAAAGACAGATTGGAGAGTTCGGCAGGGAAATGGCAGATGAAGTTCAATCCAGACAAATGGGAGGTGATGCATTTTGGAAGATCTAACTCAAGAGCAGACTATATGGTCAATGGAAGTTTCCTGTGGAAAATATATGAACAGACAGATCTGGGAGTCTAGGTCCATTGTACCCTGAAGGTGGCAACGCAGGTCGATAGAGTGGTGAAGAAGGCATACAGCATGCTTGCCTTCATCGGACGGGGTATTGAGTACAAGAGGCGGCAGGTTATGTTACAGTTGTATAGGACTTTGGTTAGGACACATTTGGAATACTACGTGCATTTCTGGTCGCCACATTACCAGAAGGATGTGGATGCTTTAGAGGAGGGGCAGAGGAGGTTCACCAGGATGTTGCCTGGTATGGAGGGTGCTAGCTATGAAGAAAGATTGGGAAGATTAGGACTGTTTTCGTTGGGAAGTCGTAAGTTGAGGGGGGACCTGAGGAAGGTGTACAAAATTATGAGAGTTATGGACTGGGTGGATAGCAACAAGTTTTTTTCCAAGATTGGTGATGTCAATTACAAGGTGTCACGATGTCAACGTGCGAGGGGGAAAGTTTAATGGAGATGTGCGTGGAAAGCGTTTTATGAAGAGGGTGGTGGGATCCTGGAAAGCTTTGCCTGGGGAAGTGGTAGAGGCGGGCACGATAGGATCATTTCAGATGCATCTGGACAGATATATGAACGGGCGGGGAACAGAGAGAGTTAGATCCTTGGAAAATAGGCAACAGGTTTAGATAAAGGATTTGGATTGGCGCAGGCTGGGAGGGCGAAGGACCTGTTCATGTGCTGTAATTTACTTTGTTCTTTAGATCCTGGGTTCCATGATTTAATGAACAATATTAACTGTTTTAAAGATGATTAAGGCCGAAATTATGCTCACTCTTGTCGTTCAATTATTAATGTGAAAATGTGTCTTCTCCAAAATATCTCATTAAAATATCTACTGTTCGAGAATCTTGAGGCGACACATTCCTCGTTACTCTCCCATGAATTAGTTTAGCAACCAAACGTGTGTTCAAAATAAATAATTTCTTACCTAAAGCTTCTAATTTCGTTTGAAGTGTTTCTTTTTCTTTACAAATGCAAGCATATCAGCGTGTTAGAAATAAGACAGTGTACGTAGGCACAAGATGGGGCATTATGGTAATTCAATCTTGTTTTGACACTGCATAGGATCGCGAGTGAGGTACACAAATCAACGCCACTTTCTAGCATTCTACAGATCTCTCGCTTCATATTTGTCCCCCAAATCGTTCCCTTTAAATCACAAAAACTATTGGGCATCCATAATATTATGCGGCAGGAAATGCAAATTCATAGTCACCTTTTGGAATATCTGTCTATAATTTCAAGCCCACACCACTGAATTCTGCGGAAATCGTCCGATCCCTAGTTCCACGGCTTGAAAGCAGGGGAAACTATTGTTCTGCATCCAGCTCGTCAAAATACCTAAGATTCAACCTGTTCAGAAGTCTAGATATACAGAGCGTTCACAGCAAACTGGACTAGCAGTTGTTCTGCTGTGCCTATTTCTCGTTCCTCCAAAAATAACAAATCTATATCGTCAGGTCCAACCGTTGTACGGCACATTGTTGCGCTCAGGTGCCTGTTAAATATGCTTTTGTATGTGACAATTTAATTCGTCTCGCTGACACTAGCAGGTGGGACGTTGTACCTCTCTTTCGCCATCGTTCTGTCAGGAGACCTTGGTTACAAAAGGTCTTGTCTACTTTAAGTCAGAGGAAATCTGAGGACATGGCAGAAAGTAATGTACAGGCCGTTGCCTGTTTATCCTTTGAAGAATGTTGAGCTGTGAACTATGAATTATGCTTAAAATTATGAGTGATGTTGCAGAGTGGCTGTGGACACAGTGATTCCTTTTGCGGACATTTAAACATTAGCGGCTTATAAGCTATTTGACTGGCTGAACAGTATGTGTGTGTATGTGTGTTGAGGGAGTGACGGTAAGGATATAGATGCAAAACTATAGATTTGTGGCCCTTCTGGTATTGATCGGAGCTAATTCCGACATATTGCATTCGGTTATCCGAAAATTTCTGATCAATAGTACACTGCTAATGTTAGTGTGACTGAGATAGAAACATGTTTTTTGTGTAGAGCATTGAAGATGATTTGGGTGTGTAATGTACTTGCCGGATGATGTATTTATCAAGAACAATTGCATCTTAGACATAAACGATGTATAAACAAAAACTGTGGGTCAAAAATTACAAATAAAGGTGAATAATAGTATAAAAATGCACAAGCAACCTCTCTCCCAACTCCCGAGTCCGTCTGAGGTCTCCTGACTCGACCATTAGCTTATGTACTAATGAGACTTCTAGCGGTAAAGCAGGTGAAATACAACACAAATTTGATATCAAAACATCCCCTATCATTTGATCGAATAAATTAATACATTATCATTCGGAAATTTACAAGCGATATCATTTGTCTGTGAGTCTAACAGCATTAATATTTCCTGATTTAAAGAAAAAAGTGATTTAAAAGCTATATGTTATATATATGTATATATGTGTGTTTGCGTATTTTACATATAGATAGAGAAATACAGCACAGGACATGCCCTTCGGCCCACGATGTTGCGCCAAACTTTTGTCGTAGGTTAATCATAGAATTTTGGATAATTTTTCATGGCCAATCCACCCAACCTGCACATATTTGGACTGTGGGAGGAAACCGGAGTACCCGGAAGAAACCCACGCAGTCACGGGGAGGATGTGGAGATTCCACACATACAGTGACCCAAGTCGAAATCGAACTTGGGACCCTGGAGCTGTGAAGCAATTGTGCTATCCACAATGCTACCGTGCTGCCCTTAAGAGGTTAACCTACACTCCATTATTCTACCCTAATCCATATACCTATCCAATACCCGCATGAAGTTCCCTAACGTTTCCGACTCAACTATTTCCACAGGCAGTGCATTCCATGTCCCACTACTCTCTGGGTAAAGAAACTACCTCTGACATCCCCTCTAGATCTTCTACCATTTATCTTAAATTTATGTCCCCTTGTAATGGTGTGTCCACCGGGGAAAAATCGCTGACTGTCTACTCTATCTATTCCCCTAATCATCTTATAAACCTCTATCAAGTCGCCCCTCATCCTTCTCCGTTCTAATGAGAAAAGGCCTCGCAGCCTCAACCTTTCCTCGTATGACCTACTCTCCATTCCAGGCAACATCCTGGTAAATCTCTTTTGCACCTTTTCTAAAGCTTTGACATTCTTCCTAAAATGAGGCGACCAGAACTGCACACAGTACTCCAAATGTGGCCTGACCAAGGTTTTGTACAGCTGCATCATCACCTCTCGGCTCTTAAATTCAATCCCTCTGCTAATGAACGCTAGCACACCATAGGCCTTCTTCACAGCTCTATCCACTTGAGTGGCAACTTTCAAAGATCTATGAACATAGACGCCAAGATCTGTCTGTTCCTCCACATTGCCTAGAACCCTACCGTTAACCCTGTATTCCGCATTCATGTGTGTCCTTCCAAAATGGACAACCTCACACTTGTCAGGGTTAAACTCCATCTGCCACTTCTCAGCCCAGCTCTGCATTCTATCTATGTGTCTTTGAAGCCGACAACAGCCCTCCTCACTATCCACAACTCCACCAATCTTCGTATCATCTGCAAATTTACTGACCCACACTTCAACTCCCTCATCCAAGTCGTTAATGAAAATCACAAACAGCAGAGGAGCCAGAAGTGATCCCTGCCTCTACCGAGAGGGGCCTCACGGTAGCATGGTGGTTAGCATCAATGCTTCACAGCTCCAGGGTCCCAGGTTCGATTGCCGGCTGGGTCACTGTCTGTGTGGAGTCTGCACGTCCTCCCTGTGTGTGCGTGGGTTCCCTCCGGGTGCTCCGGTTTCCTCCCACAGTCCAAAGATGTGCGGGTTAGGTGGATTGGCCATGCTAAATTGCCCGTAGTGTAAGGTTAATGGGGTATACGGGTTACGTGGGTTTAAGTAGGGTGATCATTGCTCGGCACAACATCGAGGGCCGAAGGGCCTGTTCTGTGCTGTACTGTTCTATCTATCTATGCGGTACGCCACTGATAACTGGGCTCCAGGCTGAATATTTGCCATCCACCACCAATCTCTGTCTTCTATCCGTTAGCCAGTTTGTTATCCAACTGGCCAAATTTCCCACTATCCCATGCCTCCTTACTTTCTGCACAAGCCTACAATGGGGAACCTTATCAAATGCCTTACTAAAATCCATGTACACTACATCCACTGCTTTACCTTCATCCACATGCTTGGTCACCTCCTCAAATAAGTCAATAAGACTTGTAAGGCAAGACCTATCCCTCATAAATCCGTGCTGACTATCCCTAATAAAGCAGTGCCTTTCCAGATGCTCAGAAATCCTATCCCTCAGTACCCTTTCCCTTACTTTGCCAACCACCGAAGTAAGACTAACTGGCCTGTTATTCCCAGGGTTATCCCTATTCCCTTTTTTGAACAGGGGCACGGCATTCGCCACTCTCAAATCCTCTGGTACCACCCCTGTTGACAGCGAGGACGAAAAGATCATTGCCAACGGCTCTGCAAATTCATTTCTTGCTTCCCATAGAATCCTTGGATATATCCCGTCAGGCGCGGGGGACTTGTCTATCCTCAAGTTTTTCAAAACGCGCAACACATCTTCCTTCCTGACAAGTATCTCCTCGAGCTTATCAGTCTGTTCACACTGTCCTCTCCAACAATATGGCCCCTCTCGTTTGTAAATACTGAAGGAAAGTACTTGTTCAAGACCACTCCTATCTCTTCATACTCAATACACAATCTCCCGCTACTGTCCTTGATCGGATCTACCCTCGCTCTAGTCATTCTCATATTTCTCACATATGTGTAAAAGGCCTTGGGGTTTCCTTGATCCTACCTGCCAAAGATTTTTCATGTCCTCTCTTAGCTCTCCTAATCCCTTTCTTCAGTTCCCTCCTGGCTATCTTGCATCCCTCAGCGCCCTGTCTGAATCTTGTTTCTTCAGCCCTACAATGTATGTTTATGCATATGTATATGACCTGCTGCTCAATATTTGTAGTTTCAAGATTCTCCTCCACATTCTCATGCCCAGGACCTGCAGGACCATTTGGCACTGCAGCTGGCATTGAGTTTGACGTAGAATCGCCATCCATGACGTTAATAGGTAAATCTTCTCTGGTTTTAAGAGTGCATGGCGATTTATTCTTAAAATCAACTCTGCTCTGTCTCTGCATTGTCGAATCGAGGGCTACGTCTTCAAGTACAATGACTTTTCTCAACCAATTGCGTGAATCTTCTATTCTCACAATGTAATCACTGCACAGACCTGGGATAGTTATCTACACTCTATCATAGAGCTTCTTGCGTTTTGCTTTAATGTTTTGCATTGCCTGCAGTCCCCCTGCATTATTCTCTTTCTTTGTTTATGTGCTGTAAAAATATTTGATGTGTCCAAAAAAGAATGTGTCATCCACAGTGCTGTTAGATCTGCTGTTGAGCTTTCAGTAACATTTCTGAGGAAAGTGATATTTTTTTCCTTTGCATTTGGAGCAAAACTTGCCAAACGCTGGGCACTGCATTAATTTGAGCTTTTGACCACATGCCTTACACAGAAAGACTTTCTCCTGAATGTTAACCTGTTTATTGGTGCGCGAGGAGCTGGAAAAATTTTTCCACTTTCTTTTTAAGTTTCCTGCCTTGATGAAAAAAGGGCGGTAACCTGAGTGCTTTCGTCCAAGAAGATGCCGCCATTACTGAGGAAAATTTTTGAATGATGTGCTGCAAGCTTGTGAGCCTAAAATTCTTTCGGCTCACGAGTTGGACAAATTATTTTAAATAGTAGAGTTTGTTCAAAGCACAGCTCCGATTCTCGCAGAAACCGTTACCTCTTTCATTCAATCCAAACACAATTTCGTCCCGAATCATGGAAATCTCCACCACAGAAAAAATACAGCTTTTAGCTTTTAACTTTAAATTAGTGATTAAATTCTCCCCGCGTTCGCTTGTGTTTCGCACTCACAACACAATGATGTGCTGGCTTGGTGGATTGACAACGCTAAATTGTCCCTTAATTGTACAAAATGAATTGGGTACTCTTAATTTATAAAAAAACCAAAAAAAAAAAAAAAAGTTAGTGATGAAATAATCTATGGACACTTCTGTCTTCGGTACTCATAACCTGAACACATGCCTTTCGTAAATGACATTCTCTCTGGGAGTTCAATGTTCATTAAATCTTCTCAGTACTTAGTTAATGTGTTTACTATCTTCCTCGTTTGGACATTTCAACGTATTAAGCACAGAAATTCAGAGGGGCTCTGCCACTGTCAGGAATATCGCTACCTTACATGAATCATATTGATCTCCTAAATTTAGTGTAGTAAAAAAAAGATTAAACTTTTCTTTAAACATACGCCAATTGCTGTCCATTTCACCATGCAATCTGAGACTCATTGGCGACTTCAGAGACTCCAAGTAGTTTATTTTTGCTGTCAGCAAAATGTTCAAATATCTGTGGACCTCGTTACTATTAACCAATTTTGCTGGTAGGGATAGCTGGTTTTCAAACATTCGTGCCAGATTGGCTTCAGCAGTCACAGGTTGTGGAATTTTCTGCTCGTTGAAGAGACGGGAGTGGTCACTCTCAGTCTTGCTTTTTGACTTGCAGAGTTTTTCATTGAAGAGCCTTCACTCGATGATGTGATAGATTTCTCTCAGTGCTTAATAACATCCATTCCTGTTACCATGTCATGCTCTTGTCGGATCGCCTGATTTATATCAGGAACACATTTGTCACAAAAGCTACAAACGATTAATTAACATCAACTGTAGGTACAATATATGTGAAGATCAGATGGATAACAGTTTGAACATTCACAAGCAACAGGTTGGGTGGATTGGCCATGACAAATTGTCCAAAATTCTATGATTAACCTAGGACAAAAGTTCGGCGCAACATCGTGGGCCGAAGGGCCTGTTCTGTGCTGTATTTCTCTATTCTCTATAAACATCTGTCCTAGCTCTCTAGTCTGCTGGAGTCACCTGAGCCAAACATTCACTTACGTACCAATGAGACTCCAAGTGGTCAGTAAGTGAAATACGAGACAACAATGAGATCACTGCAGGGTCTCTATTCGAAATAATCGATGTAATGAGTTAACGCCCTTTTTGGACTCATACACGAATATGTTAAGGTAGTAATACACACAATCGTTCTCATTTATACATAAGTCCTTGTGTCTTCACAGCACTGAATGTAAAAGGCGAAATTCTTACCCCGTTCTAGTTTCTCCAACTGTTCATCTGTGATGAAACGCGGGCAAAAGTTTTGATTTACGAGCTGCAGATTTTGGAACCATGCAAAGCTATATTTAAAGATACATAAATGATCTTTATTTTTTCTCATAACTGGAAGAGGGTAAAGGTACAACGCGGGAGATCAAAGGAGTCAGTAAGCCAAGGATATGCGATGTTGGCATGGGTTCAAATTCTAGAATTCCAGCTGGAGGGTGTTGAATTTAAAAAATGCGAATTTTGAATGGAACTGTAGTCAGAATAAAGGTGAGCATAATGAGTTAATGGTTTCTTACAAAACAAAACCTCATCGTTCAGCCAATATCCTTTGAGAAAGGAAGATTGCTATCCGGACAGAGTATGGTACACATGGAACTCCATTAAACGACAATATGGTTGAATCATAACTGCTCCCCGAAAAGACTTAACAGCTATTCAGTGTCAAGGCAATGAATAGCTTTCTGGTGATAGTTTATATCACCTTTGTTATTTGAAATTAAAACCTGCAGTTGGTGTCCCAGTGGTTGAACGTATGTTTCCAGGCTTCAAATCCAGAGCTCCTAATTAACAGAACCACTCTTATATATCGTATTTTAGTTACACGCAACAAAATATGTTGCTGTATGTTTTTCGTCATCTAATCCTGCAATCATATTTCATGTTCTTTCCACTTCCCCTGTACTTCACCAACTTAAATTTCAATGCCTTTGTGACATTCTCTGCAGTAATATTTTTCATGAAATTTCAAGCTTTTTGCGTATTCTGTGAAAAAAATGTTTCCTTTATTCCCGTGTGGTATTGGTCTAACGTTTCACTGACTCAGTCGTTTCTTGCGAAAACGAACATTCGAAATAAAAGCGAAAATGTCACTCATTTTCTATCCATCAACTTATATTTCCCTCATTGATCTGTCCCCCCCCCCCACCACTCCACCAATCTATGCTCCTCGAATCGGTTCGCCACATTTTGGCCATCTGTTTCCTGTTGCTGGTTGTCCTTGAACACACTGTTCACTTTGGTTCTGCCATTCACGCATTCTAATCTCTTCATGTGCCACGGTTAACACCCTTCTTAGCCTGATTAACCTCAATTTACATTCCTTTTGTCTTTCTCCCCACATCTTTGTCTATCCCCACCTACCGCTGACCCCATATACTGCCCCATCTGTGCGCGCCAGCCATACCCACCCCGCAACATGAGGATAAATATGACCTTTTTTTCCACTTCCTCGTTGCTTTTACAAAGTGTCATCGATACTCGAAACGTTATCACCCTTCAGTCTCCACAAGTGCTGTCAGACATGTTGTGATTGTGCAGTATTTTGTTTGGTTTCTGACTCCAGCATCCGAAGTAACTTACTTTTATTCTAAATAGACGTGTGATTGAAGTATTCCGCGCTGTTCTTGATCACTCAATACTAAAACGATTCAATTATTCCTTTTTTCCAAGTGTGCACCGATGGGTCGCCCGAATGGTTGTATACTGCGGATCTGTTCAGGCAACGTCTCCAGAGAACATGTAACGAATTCACAGGCATACCTTGTTTTTCTTCTAACACCATTTCAATCGGTATCTTTCCAATTGGAGACCACTAATATTCCCATGATCTTGTTCTTACAGTTTTATGTAATTTCCAGCAGACCTGTTCCTCTGCATGAAGCACTCATTGTCGGAAGTGGGTTGAATAAGGTCAGTGGCGTTGCCGTTTTCTCGTTGACTTAGAAGCAAATACTCTGCGTACTTGTTCTACAAATAAAGACTTTCCTCTAACACGAGATAATTTTTGCGTCCTTCTCCAGTTCGGAATAGCATTTTTATCAAGGTATGTCTCCACAATACGCTATTTTGTTTTTACCACTCCACTAATATTCTTCTACTCTCACCAGCATCACTCCCACCTACCAAAAGGGATTTACATACCTAATCTGCCAAGACTCCTGAAAAAGATGATCTAAATATCACAGTCCCTGTATTTTTTTCTCAGGCATTATTGACATCCCTCATACAATCTTCAGTGTGACTGATAACTTGGATTCTTAACAATAATTTTTCTGAAGCGCACGCGCCAACAATAACATTTTATCTTCAATTCTAATGCGCACTGACCAGTGTTAGTCTCCCCACAGCTGTTCCGGCTGTAAGGAGAATTTGTTAGCCCAATTTTTGAGGAATTGAACAAACGAAAGTGATATCAAATGGGACAATTAGTTAGAATAATGCAGGGTATAGAGCTCGATGCAAAATGGGCTAATTAGTTAGAATAATGTAGAGGATAGAGCCGGTCTGATGGCAGTCAGTTACCAGGCAATGAAGAAAGGAATTGAGCGAAGCTTGGCCAAGGAGGGGGGAGGGGTGCCTCGTGCAGAGGATGGTGAAAAGAATGTTGCATAACAAGAGGCCCCAGGGTTGAGGAATGAGAAGTGAGCCAATCAGGATATATGGCCAGGTCAGGAGGTGTATAGGATGACCTATGGGAATCGTGTATGTGAAACTTGATGCCACTTGAATGATATGTACACAAGATCTCTTTGTCCTCGTTCTCACTCGGCTCTGGAAGTTTCAGGAGACTGTATGTGTCCTGCGTCTCTGTAGAGCGGGTCAGCCTTGCAAGTTGTTTAAAAACAAATAATATCATACCTACAGGTCGCTCTCGAGTTTTATTGAGACCAGATTAAAGGGTAAAGAACTTAATTTGTCATTTAGTGCCGAAACACGGGACGTCTCCAGACAATTACTGGCCAGCTGCGAAATCAGAATTAGACTGATGTTGGACAAGGAAAGAGGAATGGGCCCACAATGTGAGTAGCTGGAAAGTGAACATGTTGATTTTCCACTTTGTCATGGTCTGATGAGTCTGATCACTCGCGGTTGGTCCGGAAAGATTGTCTCGACGAAACCAAAGGTCAGTCTGGGGACTAGAAAATTAAAAAATTCAGTCGATGTAGGAACGATTGAGGGTTGAGGAAAACTGATAGGATAGCATAGTCATAGTTCAGTTAAGGGTTGATTAAGGAAACAAGGTAATATCGGAAAGATAGTTCAGTTCCACGTGTGTTTTGAAACTATAATTAATTAAGCTAAAATTGTATCCTTGGACTGTAGTGGGGAACAACGCAGTCTTGAGGACTAGTCCTAGATTATAGAGAATTGCTTGGATAACACGAGTGATCCAAACAATTCATTGCAAATATTATGTGATACTTATCCAGATAAAGCCAGAGATCGTAGAAAAATGTAAGCTACCTTAAGGAAGAAATTGGATGATAAATGGCCACTAGGGGGCACAAAAGATATGGAGGTCATTAAGAAAATTCACGCTGAAATATGGAAAAACAACCGAAGTACGAAAGACAAAGAGTTAATTGGATTATGACGACAATATTGGCAAGAGGAGAGGGATAAGTTCATGTTATCAAATTGGCAAGAAAATGCCCTTAAAATAGGGATTCCAATTAGTGAAGGGGGGAACCAGAAAACTCTGGAGATACTAAAAAAGGAGTGTGCATTCAAAGAGCGTGTAAGTAAAGAGAGGGAGATACCTAACAGAGCGGGCTCGAGTAAAAGAAACATGGACTATGTAGTTCACTGGCTGGCCTTGCATATACAGAGGTAGACGATGACCGAGAGAATTGGACCATGTCTGGTAGAGTCCCGACGGCACGAACTGCATTGCCTGCACTAATTCCAGAACAACCAGGGTATCATAATTTATATCGAGTCGTTGCTTCCCAGATTTAAATCATGCCAGCCTCTGGAGCCCCTTTAGATTCAGTCTCACAGGGTGCGGCAGTTATACTGCCCCCTATGGCCGTTCACATGTTAGCTGTTAGAGAAGGGGAGCTCCGTTTTCAAGCCCCGTTTGCTCCAGGACCCGATCTCGAACAATGGGAAAGGGGCCTGATCCTATCCAGAAACAATTACGCGTACTACCTAGATCCCTTAAGGCTAATATGATAGGACAGAAAATCCTGAGAAGACGGGGTGAGGACGGGAACGGTTCTGAGGAGCCGGAGCCCCCTCCCCCCCCCCCCCCCACTTATCGGAAGAGAAGGACTTCGAAGTCTTTGAATAGCCAGAGAAATCCGCTAAAGCGCCCCCTAGTGAGACTCTCAGACAGTTGCCGATTAGGAATATACCCAACCCTGATGCTGCTACAGCAGCAGCCCAGCTCACGATAGACGTTTATTTCCCATGGAGACCCAGTGAGATGATGGCTATTCTGGCTGCAATCCCAGACAGGAAGAAATCTCCTGCTGCTTTCGTGGACAATCTGCGAACCACCATCTCAGTTTATCAAGCTGATTCTAGGGACCTCTGGGCACTAGTCCAGCAGGTTTTAACCCCAGCAGAGTACCGCAGTCACCTCAACCACTTTAATTATGCTAGCCGCAGCCTCTCTTGACCTTCATCCACATGCTTGGTCACCTCCTCAAATAAGTCAATATGACTTGTAAGGCAAGACCTATCCCTCACAAATCCGTGCTGACTATCCCTAATAAAGCAGTGCCTTTCCAGATGCTCAGAAATCCTATCCCTCAGTACCCTTTCCCTTACTTTGCTAACCACCGAAGTAAGACTAACTGGCCTGTTATTCCCAGGGTTATCCCTATTCCCTTTTTTGAACAGGGGCACGGCATTCGCCACTCTCAAATCCTCTGGTACCACCCCTGTTGACAGCGAGGACGAAAAGATCATTGCCAACGGCTCTGCAATTTCATTTCTTGCTTCCTATAGAATCCTTGGACATATCCCGTCAGGCGCGGGGGACTTGTCTATCCTCAAGTTTTTCAAAACGCGCAACACATCTTCCTTCCTGACAAGTATCTCCTCGAGCTTATCAGTCTGTTCACACTGTCCTCTCCAACAATATGGCCCCTCTCGTTTGTAAATACTGAAGGAAAGTACTTGTTCAAGACCTCTCCTATCTCTTCATACTCAATACACAATCTCCCGCTACTGTCCTTGATCGGATCTACCCTCGCTCTAGTCATTCTCATATTTCTCACATATGTGTAAAAGGCCTTGGGGTTTTCCTTGATCCTACCTGCCAAAGATTTTTCATGTCCTCTCTTAGCTCTCTTTATCCCTTTCTTCAGTTCCCAACTGGCTATCTTGCATCCCTCAGCGCCCTGTCTGAACCTTGTTTCTTCAGCCTTACAATGTATGTTTATGCATATGTATATGACCTGCTGCTCAATATTTGTAGTTTCAAGATTCTCCTCCACATTCTCATGCCCAGGAACTGCAGGACCTTTTGGCACTGCAGCTGGCATTGAGTTTGACGTAGAATCGCCATCCATGACGTTAATAGGCAAATCGTCTCTGGTTTTAAGAGTGCATGGCGATTTATTCTTAAAATCAACTCTGCTCCTGTCTCTGCATTGTCGAATCGAGGGCTACGTCTTCAAGTACGATGACTTTTCTCAACCAATTGCGTGAATCTTCTATTCTCGCAATGTAATCACTGCGCCGACCTGGGATAGTTATCTACACTCTATCATAGAGCTTCTTGCGTTTTGCTTTAATGTTTTGCATTGCCTGCAGTCCCCCTGCATTATTCTCTTTCTTTGTTTATGTGCTGTAAAAATATTTGATGTGTCCAAAAACGAATGTGTCATCCACAGTGCTGTTAGATCTGCTGTTGAGCTTTCAGTAACATTTCTGAGGAAAGTGATATTTTTTTCCTTTGCATTTGGAGCAAAACTTGCCAAACGCTGGGCACTGCATTAATTTGAGCTTTTGACCACATGCCTTACACAGAAAGACTTTCTCCTGAATGTTAACTTGTTTATTGGTGCGCGAGGAGCTGGATAAATTTTTCCACTTTCTTTTTAAGTTTCCTGCCTTGATGAAAAAAGGGCGGTAACCTGAGTGCTTTCGTCCAAGAAGATGCCGCCATTACTGAGGAAAATTTTTGAATGATGTGCTGCAAGCTTGTGAGCCTAAAATTCTTTAGGCTCACGAGTTGGACAAATTATTTTAAATAGTAGAGTTTGTTCAAAGCACAGCTCCGATTCTCGCAGAAAAAGTTACCTCTTTCATTCAATCCAAACACAATTTCGTCCCGAATCATGGAAATCTCCACCACAGAATAATTACAGCTTTTAGCTTTTAACTTTAAATTAGTGATTAAATTCTCCCCGCGTTCGCTTGTGTTTCGCACCCACAACACAATGATGTGCTGGCTTGGTGGATTGACAACGCTAAATTGTCCCTTAATTGTACAAAATGAATTGGGTACTCTTAATTTATAAAAAAACAAAAAAAAACACAAAAAAGAATTAGTGATGAAATAATCTATGGACACTTCTGTCTTCGGTACTCATAACCTGAACACATGCCTTTCGTAAATGACATTCTCTCTGGGAGTTCAATGTTCATTAAATCTTCTCAGTACTTAGTTAATGTGTTTACTATCTTCCTCGTTTGGACATTTCAACGTATTAAGCACAGAAATTCAGAGGGGCTCTGCCACTGTCAGGAATATCGCTACCTTACATGAATCATATTGATCTCCTAAATTTAGTGTAGTAAAAAAAAGATTAAACTTTTCTTTAAACATACGCCAATTGCTGTCCATTTCACCATGCAATCTGAGACTCATTGGCGACTTCAGAGACTCCAAGTAGTTTATTTTTGCTGTCAGCAAAATGTTCAAATATCTGTGGACCTCGTTACTATTAACCAATTTTGCTGGTAGGGATAGCTGGTTTTCAAACATTCGTTCCAGATTGGCTTCAGCAGTCACAGGTTGTGGAATTTTCTGCTCGTTGAAGAGACGGGAGTGGTCACTCTCAGTCTTGCTTTTTGACTTGCAGAGTTTTTCATTGAAGAGCCTTCACTCGATGATGTGATAGATTTCTCTCAGTGCTTAATAACATCCATTCCTGTTACCATGTAATGCTCTTGTCTGATCGCCTGATTTATATCAGAAATACATTTGTCACAAAAACTACAAACGATTAATTAACATCAACTGTAGGTACAATATATGTGAAGATCAGATGGATAACAGTTTGAACATTCACAAGCAACATCTGTCCTAGCTCTCTAGTCTGCTGGAGTCACCTGAGCCAAACATTCACTTACGTACCAATGAGACTCCTAGTGGTCAGTAAGTGAAATACGAGACAACAACGAGATCACTGCAGGGTCTCTGTTCTAAATAATCGATGTAATGAGTTAACGCCCTGTTTGGACTCATACACGAATATGTTAATGTAGTAATACACACAATCGTTCTCATTTATACATAAGTCCTTGTGTCTTCACAGCACTGAATGTAAAAGGCGAAATTCTTACCCCGTTCTAGTTTCTCCAACTGTTCATCTGTGATGAAACGCGGGCAAAAGTTTTGATTTACGAGCTGCAGATTTTGGAACCATGCAAAGCTATATCTAAAGATACATAAATGATCTTTATTTTTCCTCATAACTGGAAGAGGGTAGAGGTACAACGAGGGAGATCAAAGGAGTCAGTAAGCCAAGGATATGCGATGTTGGCATGGGTTAAAATTCTAGAATTCCAGCTGGAGGGTGTTGAATTTAAAAAATGCGAATTTTGAATGGAACTGTAGTCAGAATAAAGGTGAGCATAATGAGTTAATGGTTTCTTACAAAACAAAACCTCATCTTTCAGCCAATATCCTTTGAGAAAGGAAGGTTGCTATCCGGACAGAGTATGGTACACATGGAACTCCATTAAACGACAATATGGTTGAATCATAACTGCTCCCCGAAAAGACTTAACAGCTATTCAGTGTCAAGGCAATGAATAGCTTTCTGGTGATAGTTTACATCACCTTTGTTATTTGAAATTAAAACCCGCAGTTGGTGTCCCAGTGGTTGAACGTATGTTTCCAGGCTTCAAATCCAGAGCTCCTAATTAACAGAACCACTCTTATATATCGTATTTTAGTTACACGCAACAAAATATGTTGCTGTATGTTTTCGTCATCTAATCCTGCAATCATATTTCATGTTCTTTCCACTTCCCCTGTACTTCACCAACTTAAATTTCAATGCCTTTGTGACATACTCTGCAGTAATATTTTTCATGAAATTTCAAGCTTTTTGCGTATTCTGTGAAAAAAATGTTTCCTTTATTCCCGTGTGGTATTGGTCTAACGTTTCACTGACTCAGTCGTTTCTTGCGAAAACGAACATTCGAAATAAAAGCGAAAATGTCACTCATTTTCTATCCATCAACTTATATTTCCCTCATTGATCTGTCCCCCCCCCCCCCCCCCACCCCGCCAATCTATGCTCCTCGAATCGGTTCGCCACATTTTGGCCATCTGTTTCCTGTTGCTGGTTGTCCTTGAACACACTGTTCACTTTGGTTCTGCCATTCACGCATTCTAATCTCTTCATGTGCCACGGTCAACACCCTTCTTAGCCTGATTAACCTCAATTTACATTCCTTTTGTCTTTCTCCCCACATCTTTGACTATCCCCACCTACCGCTGACCCCATATACTGCCTCATCTGTGCGCGCCAGCCATACCCACCCCGCAACATGAGGATAAATATGACCTTTTTTCCACTTCCTCGTTGCTTTTACAAAGTGTCATCGATACTCGAAACGTTATCACCCTTCAGTCTCCACAAGTGCTGTCAGACATGTTGTGATTGTGCAGTATTTTGTTTGGTTTCTGACTCCAGCATCCGAAGTAACTTACTTTTATTCTAAATAGACGTGTGATTGAAGTATTCCGCGCTGTTCTTGATCACTCAACACTAAAACGATTCAATTATTCCTTTTTTCCAAGTGTGCACCGATGGGTCGCCCGAATGGTTGTATACTGCGGATCTGTTCAGGCAACGTATCCAGAGAATATGTAACAAATTCACAGGCATACCTTGTTTTTCTTCTAACACCATTTCAATCGGTATCTTTCCAATTGGAGACCACTAATATTCCCATGATCTTGTTCTTACAGTTTTATGTAATTTCCAGCAGACCTGTTCCTCTGCATGAAGCACTCATTGTCGGAAGTGGGTTGAATAAGGTCAGTGGCGTTGCCGTTTTCTCGTTGACTTAGAAGCAAATACTCTGCGTACTTGTTCTACAAATAAAGACTTTCCTCTAACACGAGATAATTTTTGCGTCCTTCTCCAGTTCGGATTAGCATTTTTATCAAGGTATGTCTCCACAATACGCTATTTTGTTTTTGCCACTCCACTAATATTCTTCTACGCTCACCAGCATCACTCCCACCAACCAAAAGGGATTTGCATACCTAATCTGCCAAGACTCCTGAAAAAGATGATTTAAATATCACAGTCCCTGTATTTTTTTCTCAGGCATTATTGACATCCCTCATACAATCTTCAGTGTGACTGATAACTTGGATTCTTAACAATAATTTTTCTGAAGCGCACGCGCCAACAATAACATTTTAACTTCAATTCTAATGCGCACTGACCAGTGTCAGTCTCCCCACAGCTGTTCCGGCTGTAAGGAGAATTTGTTAGCCCAATTTTTGAGGAATTGAACAAACGAAAGTGATATCAAATGGGATAATTAGTTAGAATAATGCAGGGTATAGAGCTCGATGCAAAATGGGCTAATTAGTTAGAATAATGTAGAGGATAGAGCCGGTCTGATGGCAGTCAGTTACCAGGCAATGAAGAAAGGAATTGAGCGAAGCTTGGCCAAGGAGGGGGGAGGGGTGCCTCGTGCAGAGGATGGTGAAGAGAATGTTGCGTAACAAGAGGCCCCAGGGTTGAGGAATGAGAAGTGAGCCAATCAGGATATATGGCCAGGTCAGGAGGTGTATAGGATGACCAATGGAAATCGTGTATGTGAAACTTGATGCCACTTGAATGATATGTACAGAAGATCTCTTTGTCCTCGTTCTCACTCGGCTCTGGAAGTTTCAGGAGACTGTATGGGTCCTGCGTCTCTGTAGAGCGGTTCAGCCTTGCAAGTTGTTTAAAAATAAATAATATCATACCTACAGGTCGCTCTCGAGTTTTATTGAGACCAGATTAAAGGGTAAAGAACTTAATTTGTCATTTAGTGCCGAAACACGGGACGTCTCCAGACAATTACTGGCCAGCTGCGAAATCAGAATTAGACTGATGTTCGACAAGGAAAGAGGAATGGGCCCACAATGTGAGTAGCTGGAAAGTGAACATGTTGATTTTCCACTTTGTCATGGTCTGATGAGTCTGATCACTCGCGGTTGGTCCGGAAAGATTGTCTCGACGAAACCAAAGGTCAGTCTGGGGACTATAAAATTAAAAAATTCAGTCGATGTAGGAACGATTGAGGGTTGAGGAAAACTGATGGGATATAATAGTCATAGTTCAGTTAAGGGTTCATTAAGGAAACGAGGTACTATCGGAAAGATAGTTCAGTTCCACGTGTGTTTTGGAAACTATAATTAATTAAGCTAAAATTGTATCCTTGGGCTGTAGTGGGGAACAACGCAGTCATGAGGACTAGTCCTAGATTATAGAGAATTGCTTGGATAACACGAGTGATCCAAACAATTCATTGCAAATATTATGTGATACTTATCCAGATAAAGCCAGAGATCGTAGAAAAATGTAAGCTACCTTAAGGAAGAAATTGGATGATGAATGGCCACTAGGGGGCACAAAAGATCTGGAGGTCATTAAGAAAATTCACGCTGAAATATGGAAAAACAACCGAAGTACGAAAGACAAAGAGTTAATTGGATTATGACGACAATATTGGCAAGAGGAGAGGGATAAGTTCATGTTATCAAGTTGGCAAGAAAATGCCCTTAAAATAGGGATTGCAATTAGTGAAGGGGGGGAACCAGAAAACTCTGGAGATACTAAAAAAGGAGTGTGCATTCAAAGAGCGTGTAAGTAAAGAGAGGGAGATACCTAACAGAGCGGGCTCGAGTAAAAGAAACATGGACTATGTAGTTCACTGGCTGGCCTTGCATATACAGAGGTAGACGATGACCGAGAGAATTGGACCATGTCTGGTAGAGTCCCGACGGCACGAACTGCATTGCCTGCACTAATTCCAGAACAACCAGGGTATCATAATTTATATCGAGTCGTTGCTTCCCAGATTTAAATCATGCCAGCCTCTGGAGCCCCTTTAGATTCAGTCTCACAGGTTGCGGCAGTTATACTGCCCCCTATGGCCGGTCACATGTTAGCTGTTAGAGAAGGGGAGCTCCGTTTTCAAGCCCCGTTTGCTCCAGGACCCGATCTCGAACAATGGGAAAGGGGCCTGATCCTATCCAGAAACAATTACGCGTACTACCTAGATCCCTTAAGGCTAATATGATAGGACAGAAAAACCTGAGAAGACGGGGTGAGGACGGGAACGGTTCTGAGGAGCCGGAGCCCCCTCCCCCCCCCCCCACTTATCGGAAGAGAAGGACTTCGAAGTCTTTGAATAGCCAGAGAAATCCGCTAAAGCACCCCCTAGTGAGACTCTCAGACAGTTGCCGATTAGGAATATACCCAACCCTGATGCTGCTACAGCAGCAGCCCAGCTCACGATAGACGTTTATTTCCCATGGAGACCCAGTGAGATGATGGCTATTCTGGCTGCAATCCCAGACAGGAAGAAATCTCCTGCTGCTTTCGTGGACAATCTGCGAACCACCATCTCAGTTTATCAAGCTGATTCTAGGGACCTCTGGGCACTAGTCCAGCAGGTTTTAACCCCAGCAGAGTACCGCAGTCACCTCAACCACTTTAATTATGCTAGCCGCAGCCTCTCTTTATGGCCCGCCGTGTGTACCAACATTAAATTGGAGAAGTTGATATTTGCCCTGAGGGGATCAGTGCAAGCGTTCTTTAGGCGGTGGCAGCCTTTCCTGGACTTCCTGGCGGAATGGTAGGGAAATAGGCCGGCAGCAGCATCAACCCGGAGGGGTGGGGAGGGAGGGGGGTGGGGGGGGGGGTTTGGATCGGGGGGAGGGAGAACTGTGTACATGGGTTTGAGGGATGTGCGGCCATTGGTCTACTGGGAAAAGAGCATGGGGCAGATATAGAGGGAGCAATGCATGTTTTAATTGTTGTCGGACGGCTCACTGGCATCAGAAATGCCGATTTAGAAGACAGGAAGCAGGAGGAGACTACCCGACCCAAATGAGGGAGTACCACCGAGGGGAGGACAGTCGAGGTACACAGACTTTTCCCAGACAAACCCTTTCCCAACACGAGATTGACTAGCTAATTTAGCCATAAGGACTCTCCAATGGTTCAGGGAACCTATTATCTCTCTGTAGATAGGAGGTCAACATCGCCCATTTGTTTTTTTTAATAATTTTTATTGAAATATTTACAAAATATAAACAAATCAACTCTATTAAGAAAACAACCGCGGTAACACGCCAAGAAGAATTCCCACCCAACTTCAAAAGCAACTACAAACAAAATAAAAAAAAACAAAAGAACACCCAACAACAAAAGGGAAAGAGATAACACCCGCCACATCCCTCAAACCCATGTACACAGTTATCCCTCCCCCCGATCCAAACCCCCCCCACCCCCCTCCCTCCCCACCCCTCCGGGTTGATGCTGATGCCGGCCTATTTCCCTACCATTCCGCCAGGAAGTCCAGGAAAGGCTGCCACCGCCTAAAGAACCTTGTCCTGATCCCCTCAGGGCAAATATCAACTTCTCCAATTTAATGAACCCCGCCATATCATTGATCCAGGCCTCCACACTTGGGGGCCTCGCATCCTTCCATTGGAGCAAGATCCTCCGCCGGGCTACTAGGGACGCAAAGGCCATAACACCTCTTCCGCCTCTTCCGCCTCCTGCACTCCCGGCTCCAGAGCAACCCCAGAAATTGCGAGTCCCCAGCCTGGCTTGACCCTGGATCCCACCACTCTCGACACCATCCGTGCTACCCCCTTCCAAAACTCCCCCAACGCTGGGCACGCCCAAAACATATGGGCGTGTTTCGCTGGGCTCCCCGAGAACCTAGCACACCAGTCCTCGCCCCCGAAAAAACTACTCATCCTCGTCCCAGTCCTGTGGGCCCTATGCAGCACCTTGAACTGTATGAGGCTCAGACTCGCACAGGAAGAGGAGGAATTCACTCTCTCCAGTGCATTCGCCTACGTCCCCTCCTCAATCTCCTCACCCAGCTCCTCTTCCCATTTACCCGTGAGTTCCTCCACCAAGGCCTCATCTACCTCCTGCATCACCCGGTATATGTCCGAAATCCTCCCTCACCCAACCCACACCCCCGAGAGCAAACAATCCCGCACCCCTCGTGGGGGCAGCAAGGGGAACCCCTCCACCTGCTGCCTTGCAAACGCCCTCCCCTGCATGTACCTAAACATGTTCCCTGGGGGAGCCCAAACTTCCCCTCTAACTCCCCCAAGATTGTGAACCTCCCCTCCACAAACAGGTCCCTCAACCTCCTAACCCCTGCCCTGTGCCAGCCCAGGAATGCGCCATCAATGCTCCCTGTGACAAACCGATGGTTCCTCCATATCGGGGCCTCCATCGAGCCCCCAAATTCTCCCCTATGCCGTCTCCATTGCCCCCAGATATTTAGGGTAGCCACCACCACCGGGCTCGTGGTATACCTCATTGGAGGGAACGGCAACGGCGCCGTTACCAGCGCCTCGAGGCTCGTGCCCACGCATGACGCCGCCTCCATCCTCTTCCATGCTGCCTCTTCCTCGTCCATTATCCACTTACGCAACATCAGAGTCAAATGCGCCCACACAAATCCCGTGATACTCCTGTTGACCCACCTAAAAAAGCCCTTCGGGATAAGGATGGGGAGGCACTGGAACAGGAACAAATACCTCGGGAGCACCGTCATCTTAACGGACTGCACCCTCTCCGCCAGTGACAGCAGTAACATATCCCACCTCTGAAACTCCTCCTCCATCTGCTCCACCAACCTTGTCAGGTTGAGCTTGTGCAGGCCCCCCCAGCTCCCAGCCACCTGGACCCCTCGGTATCTGAAGTTCTTCCCTGCCTGCTTCAATGGGAGCCTACCAATCACCTCCTCATGATCCCGCGGATGCACCACAAACAACTCACTCTTGCCCAGTTTCAACTTATACCCCGAGAAAACCCCGAATTCACTAAGAATCCTCATCACGACCGGCATCCCCCCCCCCCCCCCCCCCCCCCCGGGTCCACCACATACAGCAACAGGTCGTCCGCTTACAGCGACACTTGATGCTCCACCCCACCCCGCACCAGGCCCCTCCAGTTCCCTGTCTCCCTCAATGCCGTGGTCAGGGGCTCAATCGCCAACGCGAAGAGCAAGGGGGACAGGGGCACCCCTGTCTCGTCCCCCGGTACAGCCGAGAGTACACCGACCTCCTGCTATTTGTGGCTACACTCGCCATCGGGGCCTCGTAGAGCAGCCTCACCCACCGGATAAACCCCTACCCAAACCCAAACCTCTCCAACACCTCCCACAATACTCCCACTCAACCCTATCAAAGGCCTTCTCCGCATCCAATGCCACCACTATCTCTGCCACCCCTTCCATGGCCGGCATCATAACGACATTGAGGAGCCTTCGCACGTTCGTATTCAACTGCCTTCCCTTCACAAACCCCGCCTGGTCCTCATGAATGACCCCGGGCACGCAATCCTCTATTCTAGTGGCCAGGATCTTTGCCAGCAGCTTAGCTTCGGCGTTCAGCAGCGAAATCGGCCGATATGACCCGCACTGCAGAGGGTCCTTGTCCCGCTTCAGGATCAAGGAAATGAGCGCCCGTGACATAGTTGGGGGCAAAGCCTCGTTAAAGGTCCGGACCAACAGGGGGCCCAACCGCTCCAAATACCTTTTACAAAATTCCACCGGAAACCCGTCCGGCCCCGGCGCATTCCCCGGCTGCATGCTCCCTATCTCTTTGACCACCTCCTCCAGCTCGATCGGCGCCCCCAGTCCCTCCACCTGCTCCCCCTCCACCCTCGGCACTCGCAGCTTGTCCAAGAAGCACCCCATTCCACCCCCCTCCACCGGGGGATCCGAACGGTACGGTTCCCCATAAAAGTCTCTGAAGACCCCATTAACATCTACTCCACTCCGCAACACCTTCCCAGCCTTATCCGTCACTCCCCCAATCTCGCTGGCCGTGTCCCGCTTTTGGAGCTGGTTTGCCAGCATCCTGCTCGCCTTCTCCCCGTATTCATACACCGCCCCCGTGCTTTCCTCCGCTGAGCTTCTGCCTTTCTGGTCGTCAATAGGTCGAATCTGGCATGAAGGCTACGCCTCTCCCCCAGCAATCCCTCCTCTGGAGACCCCGCATATATTCTATCCACCCGCACCATCTCCCCTATCAGTCTCTAACTCTCCATCTGCTCCCCCATCTCCCTATGGGTTCGGATGGAAATCAATTCCCCCTCATCACCAACTTCAATGCCTCGCAGACCATCACCACTCGGACCTCCCCGTTGTCATTTCCCTCAAGGTACCTCTCGATACACCCCCAAACCCTCTCGGCCACCTCCTCATCTGCCAGCAGCCACACCTCCAAGCGCCAGAGTGGACGTTGGTCCCTCTCTTACCCCAGACCGAGGTCCACCCAGTGTGGGTCATGATCTGAAATGGCAATGGCAGAGTATTCCGCATCCTCCACCCTCGAAACCAACCCCCTACTCAGGACAAAAAAAATCAATCCTCGTGTAGGCCTTATGTACGTGGGAGAAAAACGAGTAATCCCTGGCCCTTGGCCTCGCAAACCTCCAGTGATCCACCCCCCCCCCCCCCCCCCACATCTGGTCCATAATTCCCCTCACCAGCTTAGCCGCCGCCGGCCTCCTGGATCGATCCAATGGGGATCCAGTACCGTGTTGAAGTCCCCCCCCCATGATCAGGCCCCCCACCTCCAGGTCCAGAATGCAGCCCAACGTACGCCGCATAAACACCGAATCATCCCAATTTGGGGAGTAAACATTCACCAACACCACCCGCTCCCCCTGCAGCTTGCCACTCACCATCACATATCTCCCGCCACTGTCAGCCACCACATTTAACGCCTCAAACGTCACCTTCTTCCCCACCAGGATCGCCACCCCCCTACTCTTCTCATCCAGCCCTGAGTGAAATACTTGGCCCACCCATCCGTTCCTCAGCCGAACCTGATCCATCACTCTCAGTTGTGTCTCCTGGAGCATGGCGACATCTGCCTTCAGCCCCTTCAGGTGCGCAAATACCCGGCCCATGCAGCCCCCTCACATTCCAGGTTATCAGCCGGATCAGATTGCTCCCTACCCCCCTCCACTGCCGATTAGCCATACCCCATCCTTTGCCGACCCCCGGCCAGCGTCCCCCGCTCTGCCAGTTTCCCACAGCGGCAACTCCCCCCCTCCAGCACCCCCTGCATCCTCCAGCTCATTCCTGACCGTTTGAGCAGCAACCCGGTACCCCCCCCCCCCCCCCAAGGCTAGGACCCCTCCTAGCCGCGCCCCTCCCTCCATAGCACTCCCGTGAGCCAGCTAACTTCTTCTGACCCCGGCGACTCCCGCCCTACCTCCGACTCCTCCCCACGTGGGACTACTCCTCCTCCATCGTGCCCGTCAACGGGTCCTCCTCCCCGCTCTTGTACGGGAAAAGAAAACAGCCAGAAACGACCCGCGCTTCTCAGCCCCGACCCCGCCCCCACCATCTCCCAGTGTAGGAAACCCGCAGAAAGCCCACGCTTTCTCCCTTCCCGGCCCCGCCTCCTCCAGGGCTACTCCCATTTGCAGTCCCCCCCCCAACAGCTCCCCGATCTCTCCATGTACCCCTCTGCCCGAACCCATGCACACGACCCCTGCAGAAAAACCCATATAGAAAAGACAAATCGACATCTCCCCACCCACCCTAATGCCAACCCACATCTTACATTAAACCAAGCAAATACAAATTCAGTATTATACAGCATCCCCTATCTTAGACCCTCAGTTTGAGTCCAATTTCTCGGCCTGTACAAAGGCCCACGCCTCCTCCGGGGACTCATAATAATGGTGCCGATCCTTATAGGTGACCCACAGACGCGCCGGCTACAACATACCGAACTTCACACTCCGTCTATGGAGCACCGCCTTCATCCGGTTAAACCCGGCCGTCCGACTCGCCACCTCCACACTCCAGTCCTGGGAGATCCGCACCTCCGTGATCTCCCACTTTCTGCTCCGCACCTTCTTGGCCCACCGGAGCACATACTCACGATCCATGAACCAATGAAAGCACGCCAACACCGCCTGTTGCACTCGTTCGGCTTGGGCCTCCTAGCCAGAATTCTGTGGGCCCCCTCTAACTCCAGGGGCCCCTGAAAGGACCCAGCTCCCATCAGCGAGTTTAACATAGTTACCACATAGGCCGCTAGGTCCGACCCCTCCAGCCCCTCCGTGAAGCCCAGGATCCGCAAATTCCTCCTCCTCGACCGGTTGTCCAGGTCCTCGAACCGCTCTTGCCATCTTTTTTAGAGCGCCTCGTGCATCTACACCTTCCCCGCCACGGCCACAACCTCATCCTCCCTTTCGGAGGGCTGCTGCTGCAACTCCCTGATCGCAGACCCCTGGGCTCTCTGGGTCTCCATCAGCTCCCAGTTGGTTACCTTCAGCGACTCCAGCAGCTCCAACTTAAGCTCCTGGAAGCAGCGCAGCGGGGTCGCCTGCTGCTCGTGAGCCCACTGCCTCAGCTCCTCAAGGCCTCCGCCGGCCGCAATTTTGTCTTTCTTCCCCCGCTTTTTCAGGGGTGCTTTCTCCGGTTTTCTCCTTACCCAACTCCTGGTCCGAACCATAGGACCGTTGGGGTCGACTCCTGACCTCTTCCCCTTTCGGGATTTGCCGCCACAGCTCCGTTGGTGGCCCTGAAAGTAGCCCCAAAGTCCGTTCTCAGCAGGAGCTGCCGAATGTGCGGCTTTGCTCCTCATTGCCGCCACCGGCAGTCAACATCGCCCATTTGTAATCGACACTGGAGCAGCCATGTCGTCGCTGCAAACAGAATTTCAACTACCACTATCCGACCACACCCAGCATTTGTCGGGGTTCCAAGGCCAGGTGTGTGAGTACCCTAATTCTGAACCGGTGATAGTCACTTATGAGAATAAGTGTAGAGATCATCAGTTTGTGGTGACTACTGGTTTGGACTGTAACTTGCTGGCCCGAGATTTACTGTGCATCTTCCAGCTACAGATAGAGTGCGGAGACGAAGATGTAACGGTTCAATCATGGAGGATGAAACAACAGTCCTATATTTCTATCACCCCCAGTGGTGGACGTTGGACATTGAACATTCACTGCAACATGTTCACCTGGCCTCTGACAGAAACTGACAGAACAGAGAGTTGAAGGACAAATACCGGCCCTTAATTGGGACCGAATGGCCAGTGAAGCCGATTTTGATACAACACCACCACATTTATAGCAACAGTCAGCTTCTGTGGGCCCTCATATTACACGTCAAGTCCACGACCAATATCATGCCAAGGATCTGGGGCCTATGGTAAGGAGTGCAGTGGACCATTCAGATCCAACAGAGTGCGCACTTCAAGTCTTGCCAGACGACACTTCCATAAAATATTTTCAGACCCCTGAAACGATTAACACTCAACTCGAGCATAACGTGGGACGTGACGTTTTGGAATATGTCAACACAGAGGTCAGGGCAGAATACCCATCATAAGTGGGACAGGCAAATATTACACCCATTAAGGTACGATTAAGGACCATGAAGCACTTCCATGCCTTCCATTCGGCAATACCCCCGTGAAACCCGAAGCTGCCCCGTCTATAGACAAATTAATCCGGGAACTATTACAACGGGGTATGCTGGTCCCTTGCCAATCAGAATGTAACACCCCCATACTCGCTGTGCTGAAACCAGGCAAACCGCACCAGTACCGGTTAGTACAGGATTTACATTCAATCAATGCCATCGCTCAGCCGTTACATGGTCTCGTTCCTAAACCTGGCTCAAATTCCAGCTCGATCCCGTGTCTTCGCCATAGTTGGTCTCCAGCACGCTTTCTTCGCTCTCCCAATCGCACCTGAAAGCCACATTATGTTTGCCTTCACTTACAATGGACAGCAGTATACCTGGACCCGACAGCCTCCTGGGTTCGTCAACTCACCTGCGCTTTTCTCCAGCTGTCTGCAAAAACAACTCCAAGACTTGACATTGGAGCATGGCTCAACTCTCGTGCAGTACGTACATGACCTATTGGTAGCGAATCCCGACGAGACCAGTAATAGGGATGATGTGATCCAGTTATTAAACCACCTATCCTCGTTGGGCTACGTTGTTTCACAATCAAAGGTCCTGGTGGCTCAGAGAAAGGTCAAGTTCTTAGGAGTTTTACTTACAGCCACAGAAATAAGTCTCGAACCCAGTCGTAATGAACCCATATGCCAGTTCCCCGCTCCTACCACAGCCAAGGAGGTCCGCCATTGGCTGGGTGTGGTGAATTATTGGAAGCAGTGGATACCAAACATAGCTGTCTATACAAAGCTGCTGACGTCTTACACTAGCGAAGGGGGGAATTTTACTCTCACCACCGAGGCGCTCGAAGCCTTCCATTGCCTGAAGCAGGCCTTGTTAGAAGCACCGGCCCTCGGCAGGTCCGTGTACGACCGACCGTTCCAGGTACACTGTACTATTGTGGAACGGTGTTCAACAGCGGTACTCACACGGCAACATGGGGATGAGTACCGGCCCGTGGCATATTACTCTTCCAAACTTGATCCAGTGGCGTTGGGCCACCCTGTTTGCACCCACATGCCGACAGCAATGTACAATAGTCTACAGGCTGCTGCCACTATAATTCTCCAACAGGACATTGCGGTGTATAGCTCCCACTCGTTCATCGCACAACTGGGGTAACTGCAGTTTCAGCATCCGACTGCAGCTCATCAGAATAGGTATGAAATATAGCTTTCAAACAATCCATGTTTGACATTTAAATATTGTACCACTATCAATCCAGTCCGTTTTCTTAGCGGTCCCCCTGCCCATGAAGGCGCGCCTGGCCACGACTGTCTAGCCTTGATTCAGGAAGCTACTACAATGAGGGCAGATTTGAGCGATGTTCCGTTAGATCAACCTGACATGATTATGTATGTTGATGGCAGTGCTTTAATAAGCCCCACTGGCCAGAGACTGTCCGGTTACGCAATCGTGGATCAGGATGGCCTGACGCTGGAAGCGGCCGCTTTTCAGACCCCTTATTCAGCCCAACAACCTGAACTTTTTGACCTTACCCGTGCATGTATACTTGGGGCAGATCGCCGGGTAAATATGTATTCTGGCTCACGATACGCCTTCGGGGTAGTTTATGACTTTGGACAACTCTGGAAGAATAGGCGATTCCTTACCTCGGCATGCACGAAGATATCCCACCGGGGTTTAGTTAATGAGCTACTGCAGACCCTCCTGGTGCCCGCGCAGATTTCCGTCATTAAATGCGCTGCCCATACAAACGGTAAGACCCCGGTTGACTTTGGTAATGGACGTGCAGGTTGTGCAGCGTGGACAGCCCACAAACTCAGCAAGTGGTGGTGCCTAAAATGTGAAGTCATACTAAACGTTCTGCAATAAATAGGTCTGCCTCTGACAAGCCAATGCCAACCATGCAAGACGTCATAAGGTTACAGGAGTACGCACCTGAGAGTGATAAACAAATGTGGAAACGTTTAGGTTGTACATCTGATTCTGTTTCTTCCTTTTGGACCACGCCAGCACAGCAGACTTGCATGTCTGATGTGCTAGCATTATGGTTCATCGAATGTGTACGCTTTGCTTCTGATTGTGGGGCTCAGGCGACTAGTGACTTGTTACAGGACACTTGGTTGCATCCTAAAATGCAGGGGCTGTCCCAGAGTATCAGTAATTAATGTTTGCTTTGACAGCAAAATAACACCGGCAAAGATATCCCTTGTGGTATGGGGAAAACTCCGTTGCCCAATGGTCCCTTTAAGGCATTCCAGATGGATTACATTGAGTTGGTAAGGTGTCAATGTTATAAATATGTTTTGGTCATTGTGGATATGTTTAGCAGATGGATTGAGGAGTATCCGATTGCTGATAATAAGGCTGCTACTGAGGTTAAAGTTATGATGCGATAAATCATTCCCCGGTATGGCACACCAGCTCAGTTAAGATCACAGATCATAGAGATCTTAGAGAAATACAGCACAGAACAGGCCCTTCGGCCCACGATGTTGTGCCGAAAATTTGTCCTAGGTTAATCATAGATCTAAGAATTTTGGACACTAAGGGCAATTTATTATGGCTAATCCACCCAACCTGCATATCTTTGGTCTGTGGGAGGAAACCAGAGCACCCGGCGGAAACCCACGCACACACGCGGAGGATGTGCAGACTCCGCTTCTTTCCCCTTTTAATGGTTTGTTCCACCCGCGGAAAAAACCTCTGACTGTCTACTCTATCTATTCCCCTGATCATCTTATAAACCTCGATTAAGTCGGCCCTCATTCTTCTCCGTTCTAATGAGAAAAGACCGAACACCCTCAACCTTTCCTCGTAAGACCTACTCTCCATTCCAGGCAATATCGTGGTAAATCTCCTTTGCACCTTTTCCAAAGCTATCACATGCTTCCTAAAATGAGGTGACAGAAAGTGCACACAGTACTCCAAATGTGGCCTTACCAAGGTTCTATACAACTGCATCATCACCTCACGGCTCTTAAATTCAATCCCTCTGCTAATGAACGCCAGCACACCATAGGCCTTCTTCACAGCTCTATCCACTTGAGTGGAAACTTTCAAAGATCTATGAACATAGACCCCAAGATCTCTCTGCTCCTCTACATTGCCAAGAACCCTACCGTTAACCCTGTATTCCGCATTCATATTTGTCCTTCCAAAATGGACAAAATGGACAACCTCACACTTGTTAGGGTTAAACTCCATCTGCCATTTCTCAGCCCAGCTCTGCATCCATCTATGTCTCTCCACTGTCTGACTTCTATCGGTTAGACATTTCGTTATCCAACCGGTCAAATTTCACACTATCCCATGTCTCCTTACTTTCTGCTTAAGCCTATCATGGAGAACCTTATCAAATGCCTTACTAAAATCCTTGTACACTACATCCACTCCTTTACCTTCATCCACATGCCTGGTCACCTCCTCACAAAGGTCAATAAGACTTGTAAGGCAAGACCTACCTCTCATAAATCCGTGCTGACTATCCCTAATCAAGCAGTGTCTTTCCAGATGCACAGAACTCCTATCCGTCAGTACCCTTTCCATTACTTTGCCTACCACCGAAGTAAGACTAACTGGCCTGTAATTCCCAGGGTTATCCCTATACCATTTTTTGAACAGCGGCACAACATTCGCCACTCTCCAGTCCCCTGGAACCACCCCTGTTGACAGTGAGGTCGAAAAGATCATTGCGAACGGCTCTGCATGTTCATTTCTTGCTTACTATAGAATCCTTGGATTTATCCCGTCAGGCCCGGGGGGAGTTGTCTATCCTCAGGTTTTTCAAAACGCCCAACACATCTTCCTTCCTAACAAGTATCTCCTCAAGCTTACCAATCTGTTTCACACTGTCTTCTCCAACAATATGGCCCCTCTCGATTGTAAATACTGAAGGAAAGTACTCGTTCAAGACCTCTCCTATTTCTTCAGACTCAATACACAATCTCCCGCTACTGTCCTTGATCGGACCCACCCTCGCTGAAGTCATTCTCATATTTCTCACATATGTGTAAAAGGCCTTCGGGTTTTCCTTAATCCTACCCGCCAAATATTTTCCATGCCCTCTCTGAGCTCTCCTAATCCCTTTCTTCAGTTCCCTCCTGGCTGTCTTTACCCATCCAGCGCACTGTCTGAACCTTCTTTCATCAGCCTGACATAAGTCTCCTTCTTCCTGATAACAAGACAATCAACCTCTCTTGTCAACCATGGTTCCCTCACTCGACTATCTCTTTCCTGTCTGACAGGGACATACATATCAAAGGTGCGCAGTACGTGTTCTTTGAACAAGTTCCACTTGTGACCTTCCCTGACAGCCTATGTTCCCACCTTATGCACTTCAATTCTTGTCTGACAGCATTGTATTCAACCTTCCCCTAATTGTAAACCTAGCCCTGTTCCCCGCACCTATCCCTCTCCATTACTAAAGTGAAAGTCACATAATTGTGGTCACTACCTCCAAAATGCTCCCCCACTACCAAATCTATCACTTGCCCTGGTTCGTTACCAAATACCGAATCCAATATGGCCTCCCCTCTGGTCGGAAAATCTACATACTGTGTTAGAAAAGCTTCCTGGGCACACTCCACAAACATCACCCCATCCAAACTATTTGATCTAAAGAGTTTCCACTCAATGTTTTGGAAGTTGACGTCACCCTGTGACTTCTGCATTTTTCCAAAATGTGATTCCTAATCTGTTTCTTCACATCTCTGCCGCTATTGGAGGGGGGGGGGGGGTTGCTGTAGGAAATTCCCAACAAGGTGACTGCTACTTTCCTATTTCTGACTTCCACCAATACTACCTCAGTAGGCAGATCCTCCTGGAACTGCCTTTCTGAAGCTGTTATACTATTGCTAATTAACAATGCCTCCCCGACCTCTTTTACCATCCTCCCTAATCTTGTTGAAACATCTATGGCAAGGAACTTCCAACAACCATTTCTGCCCCTCTTCTATCCAAGTTTCCGCGATGGCCACCACATTGTTGTCCTGAGTACCGATCCATGCTTTAAGTTCACCCACCTTATTCCTGATGCTTCTGCTGTATACACACTTCAATCCATCTAATTGCCTGCAAGTACACTCCTTTGTCAGTGTTACCTTCCCCACTGCGTCACTACACGCATTGGCTTCCTGAATATCGGCTTCCTTAGTTGCTGGGCTACAAATCTGGTTCCCATTCCTCTGCCAAAATAGTTTAAACACTCTCGACCTCTAATAGAAAACCTGCCTCCCAGGATATTCGTGTCCCTCCGGTTCAGGTGCAACCCGTCCTGCTTGTACAGGTCCCACCTTCCCCAGAATGCGCTCCAATTATCCAAATACCTGAAGCCCTCCCCCCTACACCATTCCTGCAGACACGTGTTCAACTGCACTCTCTCCCTGTTCCTTGCCTCGCTATCACGTGGCACCGGCAACAAACCAGAGATGACAACTTTGTCTGTCCTGGCCTTTAACTTCCAGCGTAACTCCCCAAACATGTTTATTACCTCCGCACCTCTTTTCCTACCTACGTCGGTGGTACCAATGTGTACCACGCCTTCTGGCTGCTCCCCCTCCCCCTTCAGGATCCTGAAGACACGATCCGAGACATCTGTGGCCTTGGCACCCGGGAGGCAACATACCTTCCGGGAGTGTCGCTTGCGACCACAGACTCTCATATCTTGTCCCCTAAACATTGAATCTCCTATTACTATTGCTTTTCTATTCTCCCCCTTCCCTTCTGAGCCCCAGTACCAGACTCAGTGCGAGAGACCTAGCCGCTAGGGCCTTCCCTCGGTCGGTGATCCCCCCAACATCATCCAAAACGGTATACTTGTTTTGAAGGGGAACAGCCACGAGGGATCCCTGCACTGTCTGCCTGTTACTTTTCCCTACCTTGACTGTAACCCAACCAGTCTTGTCCAGTACCTTTGGTGTGGCTACCTCGCTGTAACTCTGCTCGATAACCCCCTCTGCTCCCGGATGATCGGAATTTCATCCAACTCCAGTTCCCTAACACGGTCTCCGAGGAGCAGGAGTTGGGTGCACTTCCCGCAGGTATAGTCAGCGGGGACACTGGTTGTATCCCTCACCTCCCACATCCTACAGGAGGAGCATACAACTGCCCTAGCCTCCATCCCCTCTGACATTACAGAATATAGCTGTCCTGTAGACCAACTGGACCCCTGCCCTCCGACTCTGCTACAAGTCAGATGCACGCTGTAACTTCTGGCTCCCTTCTCACTTTTCGGAAATGAAATGAAAGGAGTAACTTGATCCTTCCTCACATAACTCCCTCAGTCACCAGACTCTCACTGTAGCACTCAAATGCACCAAGTCGAGTACTCCAGTGCAAACAATGTCTGCACTGTAGCTGGATCATTTTATTACTGTGAATGTAGCCTCTTAAAACTGGCCTAATCCAATGAACTAATTAACACGCCCCAACTTCAAGTACCTACAAATAGAACCTCGTTTAAATCTGATTCAAAATTCACCTTCTTCTAAACCAAACAGCAACTTTTAAGTTAATTAACTAATTAAAAGAAATACTAGACTTTAGATAAAAATGAACCCTTACACTCCTTCAGTCACCAAACTCTCACTGTAGCACTCAAATGCACCAAGTTCAGCACTCCAGTGCAAACAAAGTGTGCACTGTAGCTGGATCCTTTTTATACTGTGAATCTAGTCTCTCAAATCTGACCTAATCCAATTAACAAATTAACAAGCTCCAGCTGCAAGTACCTACACGTAGAACCTTGTTTAAAGCTGATTCAAAATTCACCTTCTTCTAAACCAAACAGCAACTTTTAAGTTAATTAACTAAACAAAATAAATACTAGACTTTAGATAAAAATGAACCCTTATACTCCCTCAGTCACAAAACTCTCACTTTAGCACACAAATGCACCAAGTACAGCACTCTAGTGCAAACAAATGTTAAGTTCTGATAACGGCCCTTATTTTATTGGACAGATTAACAAGGAGTTCTGCTCCCAGTTGGGCATACGCCAGGAGTTACACGGTGCTTACAGACCACAGGCGGCCGGTTTGGTTGAGAGACACAATCAGACCCTCAAAAATAATTGGCTAAATTAAGAGCAGACACGGGATTGACATAAGAACATAAGAACTAGGAGCAGGAGTAGGCCATCTGGCCCCTCGAGCCTGCTCCGCCATTCAATTAGATCATGGCTGTTCTTTTGTGGACTCAGCTCCACTTTCCGGCCCGAACACCATAACCCTTAATCCCTTTATTCTTCAAAAAACTATCTATCTTTACCTTAAAAACATGTAATGAAGGAGCCTCAACTGCTTCACTGTTTTTTTTTTTGTTTTGTTTTTTTTTTTTTTTTTTTTTCTTTACCCCCCCCCCCCCCCCCCCCCCCCCCCCCGGGTTGCTGCTGTTATTGACCAAGTTACCTATCTTTGAGCCAGGAAAATGCAGAGAATTATTAAGTTGTGTTTTGAGAAGAGGCAATATAAACAAGTGGTACATTTTTGAAGGTGGGGCAGGAAAAAGATCTCGAGTTCAGATGCACAAACCTTTGAAGGTTGATAAAGCAATTTTTAAAAAAATTTTAAAAGATTGTTGTCTTCATAAATAGACATGTGCAATACATAAGCAATGGCATTTAGCTAAACCTTTTTAAGTGAATTATACCACACTGGGCATCACATTTCAGGCAGCATGTCAAAACGAAACCAGGGTTGAGGGATTTCCATTATGTTGGGAAGCTAGAAAATACAGATTGTTCCTCTTAGAAGTGACGTCCAAGGCAAAGGCGAACTGTTGATGCTGGAAATCTCGGTTTTCACTGCTTGGGCAATCGTCGATGCTAGGGTGAGAAAAGAGTCATGAATGTTAGTGCCATCTTTGGCAGACGTCTCGATGTATCTCAGCCCCAAATCTGCTGCAATCTGTTCAGCCTCCTCTTGTGAGATTTGCCGTTCAGCTGACAGATCACTCTTGTGGCCAACAAGAATAAAGATACACTCGTCTTGGTCAAGAACAGGACCAGTTTCATCCAGCCAGTTTCTGAGGTAGTCAAGAGTCTGGCGATTTGTTAAATCAAATACCAGCAGTCCACCAAGTATAGTTTGGAGATGCGACTGTGTGATGGTTAAGCTAATATATGGATGCAGCAGATAAGAATGAAGTACATGTACATATACTCCTCTCTTCCACCAACCCTACCCCCAGACAATCCAATACATGCAGAAGCAGGAAAATCTATTCCATTCTTCCTATGTTCTTTTCCCCCGGCTGTATCCCACACTTGAAGTTTCACTCTTACTGTTGATGTGGTTTCCAGAATATGAATGTAATAATCCACACCAATTGTTTTTTGGAGGTTTTCTCGGAACGTTCCTTCAGTTAAACGGAGCACAATGGATGTTTTGCCCACATGACTTAAGTTCCTCCCCGTTACCCTCTTCCAGCTGCGGGTTACACCTGCACGACCGGCCTGGCACTCTCCTGGCGAGTTCCTTTATGGCAGGCACCTTAGAACTCCCTGGAACCTGCATGTTCCCAGACTGGTCTAGTTTCACCATATGACTGAAGAAATTAATAACTATGTTCTAGCCCTCACTAAGGCCCTCAAGGAGCTCCATGGCCAGGTCCGAGCAGCTCACCCGTAAGCGTCCCCATTTCATAGCTTGCTTTCAGTGCAGACTGTTAGTCATGTCATGGTCAAAAACTGGACTCCGAAAGTTTTTCTAGCCACGATGGGAAGGGCCCTTCCATGTTCTCCTTACCACACCCACTGCAGTTAAAGTGGAGGGGCGGAGTGTTTGGGTCCGCCTCCACCACTGTAAAAAGGTCGGTCACTAACCTGCCTCCTTTCCCGAGCGCTGCTTTACAGGTGTGGAGCATGATGTGTTGGAGACCGGCTGCCTCAGCAAACCTCAGTCTCGGCTGCGGAAATGGAAAAGGGAAATACCATCTCTATCTGTACCCCAACCAAACTACAAGGACATTTAAGTTATGCAGAGGTCACGTTCTCCGCTGCCCCCATATATGAGGACCTGGCATCGACTCATGGAAGGTCACCAGGTTAACGGTCAATGAAGGGCTCATGAAGCAAATGCACCGGCCCATGCGATGGAAAGGGAACATTGCATGAACTTTGCCTTGTTTTTGGAGAAAAATGAAAATTTGATTTTAGATGAGTAAATATTGGTGCCATAAAGGTAAAGTCGACCGTGCAGAGAGGGTAGGAAAAGATTGCGGGAGAGAGAGGAGGAATGGCGAGAGGACGGAGCGTGTGAGGTGGGGGGGGGGGGTTACAACGAGAACGTAGGTTATCAGGAGATATACTAACTTCATTTAGGACCCAGAATGAGGGAACCCTGGGCAGCATTTATCTCTTCTACCAGATCTACCACTGCATGTATGGCCAAGGACGGGTTGTCTGCTACCCGAACCCGCATCGGTGTCTAGATTATTTTCTATTTCACCGCTTTGGGGCACTCCCCAAACGGTGGTTCATTGTCAGCTTCCCGAGCCACCGCCCGAGCAAGTCACTCTTCCTCACGATTCGGGTTCAGCACCAGCGGCTATTTGCCTTCCCCCTCCTCGGGCTAATTCCCAGTCACAGTATGATAAGCTTCAACGGTGGAGGGCATACATACCCAGCCACTTCACTCCCAATAGAGACGCTCTGTCGTACGAGAATTATTTCAGAAGGGAAGGGTACGGCTGTTTGCTCGTTGAGGTGGAAACGAATATAACATGTCTGTTCCCCACTTGTACGGACAGGAGGTGTCACGTCACTCCAACGTCAGGCCAATGCATCAGTTACAACATTAGCTGCGTTATATTGAACGCCAGCCTTCTGCTCCTTTGTGACTGGGCTAATGTCTCTCATATCACTGTTGGGACCAGGGCTTCCCGCATTACTATGAGGCCCGAAAGGGCGTTCCAAAGCTGGATAACCTGGGCTCCTGGGGATCCCTGCTCAACCGAAATACTGATTGTGATGCTAGCCTGTACACGTAGCAAGGATACTACTTTCTTTTTAATGGCACAGCGACCAATCTTTTGTCACCCCTCTTTTCGCCGCCGAATTGCTATCGGGACTCCAGTCCCCACCATAGTCCCCTGGCATTCTGCTTGGATACTGCACAATACGTTGGCACGCCGGGCATCTCAGCCGCATGCTGCAAGAACTGCAAAAATCTCAAGTTCTAGCACCTAACCAGGGCCACTCAGCCAGATGGGGAATTTTGAGCGTCTTGACACTGGGAGGTGTGGGGGGTTCCTTGGCGGTCAGCGATAGGAATTATTTTATTTGTGGCCTTACCATCCTGGGAAAAGAAAAGAAAGAGCCCTCGGGGCAATAACCAAGTTATTGTTTAAATTGCGGTTGTTTGCCATGCAGAACCGGTATGCTCTTGACTATCTTTTGGCCCGTGAAGGTGGGGTATGCGCCATAGTGCAGGTCAAGTGTAACATGGGGGTTCAAGACCTAAACGCTAACATCACTAAATTTATGGATCGCATACGGACCACCTGGACGGTATGCAGGAGTCTGGCTCTTGGGGTAACTGGGGATTCGGAGGTTGGAAGGACTGGTTGATAAATATGGCCATGTATTTAGCAGTGGCACACGGCTGCATCTTTGTGGGCTTGGCCATCCTTAAATGCGTGATGGGTAAAATGCAGGGTGCACTGGAACAGATAGACGCCACTCGAATCTTGGCTGTTAGGATCCACGAGGTTGCAGCAGATGACGGAGTGCTACAACGTATTTTCTTATATGAGGGGCCAGACTGTCGTCAGTGCGTAGGTCCGGATTGGAGCGATAGTTTATAATGAAATGATAAAAGGAGGGAATGTGGAATTGAACAAGCGAAAACGATATATAATTGCATACTTAGTTAGAATAATGGAGGGAATAGAGCTGGATGCAAAAAATGATAATTAGTTAGAATAATGAAATTAGTTAGAATAATAATAGCCGTTCTGATGGTAGTGAGTTGGCAGGCAATGAACAAAGGAATTGAGCAAAGCATGGTCAGGAAGGGCGGAGGATGGTGAATAGAATGCTGGGTAACAACAGGCCCCAGGGTTGAGGAATGCGAAGTCAGCCAATCAGGATATATGGCCAGGTCAGGAGTTGTATAGGATGACCGAGGGCAATCTTGTATGTGAAACTTGATGCCATTTGAAGGATATGTATGGAAGATCTCTTTGTTCTCGGTCTCACTCGGCTCTGGAAGTTTCAGGGGACTGTATGTGTGCTGTGTCTCTATAGAGCAGGTCAGCCTTGCAAGTTGTTTAAATATAAATAATGCCACACCAACAGATCCCTCTCGAGTTTTGTTGAGACCAGACTGACTGGCAAAGAACTTAATTTGTAATTTTCTCCGCTGTAATCCTTTTTTTCGTTTGTGAGCCTCTCGTTATAACTACTAAAATACGCATTTAAAACTCCTTCCAACCTGCGCTTTCTCCGTCATGCGATCATTCACGACATGGTTCAAGTGAGATTCTGATCCATGTGGATAATCAAGCAAGTGAGATGCAATCAACTTGACTAGCAATGCTATGGTACCGGATCAATATGCAATATGTCTCAACGCCTTCACGTTAAGAACTAGTTATCTCAGTTTATGACTGAATATATTAAAAACACTCCGTTATATCCTGAAACTCAATACGATTGATCTCAGTAAAATTTCATGAGATTCATAACCAAACAGGCCATTCACCTGAAGATGTGTGCGCCAATGTTAATGCTGCACATGCAACATTCCTCAACTAATCAATGTTGCAATCTCTTCCTTTAATTTATTTATTTTCATCTATTCTTGTCAAGCCTCTTTAGGTGCCACTGAAAGAATATATTAGAACCAACAACTTCCGACAATTTGTCAGCGTTCTGATGTTAAAAATCTGCCCATTTCTGAACGTGCCATGCTTGTCAGGCGTAAATGTACTTCAAGTGGTAAGATGAAGGATTCAGCTTTATAATACACAGTAAAGTACCGACGCTACCATGGATGCCAAAAAAACGCCTAATGATGCTTCGCCTCCCCAGATAAAATCGCGAGGCGAATCCGGAGTCCAGTAATTAATTCGCTCGGGCGGTCTCAGTGGAATGAGATGGCATACATCTCAGATTTGGAGTAATTAATATCGACAGAGAGAACTGAAAACGAACTGATACAACCATTATAGTTCAGATGAAGCAGAAAACCATTTGTATCCAAGGCTCAATTATGAATGTCAAAGTTTCTTCAATGTGGAATGAAATGGGGAAGAAGGAATTTAAAAATTGATGCAATTGGAGAAGATTTCCGCTTGACAATATAATTAACGATTCGAATGATTAAAAAAAGTTCATTTGGGAAGAGAAGCAGAACAATATTGGACCGTTGGGAGGGGTGGGGGATGGTAAAATAGATTGCAACCAAAATATCGAGGGTATCCAAGAGTATAATATTCGATACAAAAGACAGCATAAAGGAAAGAATGCCCAATAGTGATAAAATAACGTGATTTCACATGAAGAGACTGGACACGGATACCCGGATAAATTGTTACTTTGCTGTTGTATTTCCAATTGTGAAATATTTTGCCAAACTCACAGTGAAATAAAAGTGACTCGAATCATCGAAAGATCGATGAAGTAATCGGATAATCTCTCATTGAAACCGAGAAGTCAGCAGGAATTGACCAGATGAAAGAATAGTAGCGGGGGCCCTGCAGAGGAAAATTGTTGAATAGGTGTCATCTTCATCTAGTCGTTCTAAGGTAGAGCGCTGGTGCTGGGGGAAGTGATATTTCCAAAAATTACATCCCTGCCATCGCACTAAAAGATTTCCTAGTAAGTTCATATCTGTGTGCCAGTGAGCCTAATTTTGACAGTAACAACGATTTCACCGACCACAGTTCCCGGCAACATTAACACTCGATTCTATAAACTTACATTTTTAAAGTGGAAACGGTATGCATTTATAAAAAAATAAACTTGAATCCAAACAAATATTTCAACTTTTCTCTGAGGAACAAAAGGTGAGTTGACGAAGCTAATGACCTCCGGAACCGATTTGGCGATTGTGTTGAACTCAGATAGAGACACATTACCTTGATATATTCTGTTGGCACACGCTTTTGTGCCGTAAGTAAGTTTCGAAAATTTACAAAGAATTCAACAGTTCGAAATATATGAACTGCAAAGAGTTTATTAATAGAAGTACGTGGACACAGTGATGCGTGCGCTGTGCAAGTCGAAGATGGAACTTCGTGTCCAAAGGATTAGTTGATGTTACGGAGAGAGGGCGAGAGGAAGGGTGGGGGCGTGGAACGATGCCGTTGCATTTTCGGAGGTTTGGGGCCGAAGAATTTGATTAGTGGCCACCTTTGCACAGTGGATATGTTATCATTCTAATTTTGAGCAGAATGGTACTGGGGGCAAGATACATCATTTACGTGTATGGCCTGTTCAGGCTGATGTAGCTTGATTTAGAAGAGTGATCGTTGAGCGACAATTTTGGAGTTTTCTGCATAAACATTTTATGCGACTGGGAAAACAATTATCAAGCGTTGAATCAAACCACGATATAGTCACAGAATTCAAAGTCTGAGAAAATGTTGCACTGTTTTCGAAATTGCATTTATAATAATAATACTCTTTATTGTCACAAGTGGGCTTACATTAACACTGCAATGAAGTTACTGAGGAATTCCCCTAGTCTCCACATTCCGGCGTCTGTTCGGGTCCACAGAGGGTGAATTCAGAATGTCCAAATAAGGTTTGAATCTGAAATTTCTCCGGGCGATGGCTGCTGGGAAGATTAGGCTGATAGCTACAAGGGAACATAGAACATAGAACATTACAGCGTTGTACAGGCCCTTCGGCCCTCAATATTGCGCCGACCCGTGAAACCACTCTAAAGCACATCTACACTACTTGCTTATCATCTATATGTCTATTCAATGAACATTTGAATGCCCTTTGTGCTGCCGAGTCCACTACTGTTGCAGGCAGGGCATTCCACGCCCTTACCACTCTCTGAGTAAAGAACCTACCACTGACATCTGTCCTATATCCACCTCCCATCAATTTAAAGCTATATCCCCTCGTGCTAGACATCACCAGCCGAGGAAAAAGGCTCTAATTGTCTACCCTCTCTAATCCTCTGATCATCTTGTATGCCTCAATTAAGTCACCTCTTAAACTTCTTCTCTCCAACGAAAACAGCATCAAGTCCCTCAGCCTTCACTCACAAAGTCTTCCCTCCACACCAGGTAAGATTCTGGTAAATCTCCTCTGCACCATTTCCAATGCTTCCACATCCTTCCCATGAAACGAAATGAAAATCGCTTATTGTCACGAGTAGGCTTCACATAGTCGCCACATTCCGGCGCCTGTTCGGGGAGGCTGGTACGGGAACAAAAGGCTGGTACGGGAACAAAAGCTAATACACCGTACGCCTTCTTAACAACCCTCTAAACCTGGATGGCAACTTTCAAGGATCTACGTACATGGACACCGATATCTATCTGCTCATCCACACTATTAAGAATCTTACCATTAGCCCAGTATTCTGTCTTCCTCTTATTCATTCCAAAATGAATCACCTCATGCTTTTCTGCATTAAACTCCATTTGCCACCTCTCAGCCCAGCTCTGCAGCTTATCTGTTCTGCAGCCCAGCTCTGCAGCTTACCGAGGGCAGCACGGTACCATGGTGGATAGCATAATAACTTCACAGCTCCAGGGTCCCAGGTTCGATTCCAGTTTGGGTCACTGTCTGTGCGGAGTCTGCACATCCTCCCCGTGTGTGCGTGAGTTTCTTCCGGGTGCTCCGGTTTCCTCCCACAGTCCAAAGTTGCGCAGGTTAGGTGGATTGGCCATGATAAATTTCCCTTAGTGTCCAAAATTGCCCTTAGTGTTTGGTGGGGTTATGGGGATAGGGTGGAGGTGTTGATTTTGGGTATGGTGCTCTTTCCAAGAGCCGGAGCAGACTCGATGGGCCGAATTGCCTCCTTCTGCACTGTAAATTCTATGATTAAGCTATGATTATCTGTGTCCCTCTTTAACTTGTAGCATCCTTCTGCGCTGTTCAGAACTCCATCGTCTTTAGTGTCATGTGCAACTTTACTCACCCATCCTACTACATTTATCCTCGATCCTCCAGGTCATTTATAAAAATGACAAACAACAGTGGCCCAAAAACAGATCCTTGTGTTACACCACTAGTAACTGGACTCCAGTCTGAACATTTGCCATCAACCGCCACCCTTTGTCTTTTTCCAGCTAGCCAATTTCTGATCCAAACTGCTCAATCACCCTGAATCCCATGCCTCCGTATTTTCTGCAAAAGCCTACCGTAGGGAACCTTAACAAGCGCTTTACTGAAATCTACATACACCACATCAACTGCGTTACCCTAATCCACCTGTTTGGTCACCTTCTCAAAGAACTCAATAAGGCTTGTGAGGCACGACCTACCCTTCACAAAACCGTGTTGACTATCTCAAATCAAATTATTCCTTTTCAGATGATTATACATCTTATCTCTTATAAACCACCGCAAGACTTTGCCCACAACATATGTAAGACTCACTGGTCTATAGTTGCCGGGGTTGTCTCTACCACACTTAGAACATAGAACATAGAACATAGAACGATACAGCGCAGTACAGGCCCTTCGGCCCTCGATGTTGCACCGACATGGAAAAAAACTAAAGGCCATCTAACCTACACTATGCCCTTATCATCCATATGCTTATCCAATAAACTTTTAAATGCCCTCAATGTTGGCGAGTTCACTACTGTTGCAGGTAGGGCATTCCACGGCCTCACCACTCTTTGCGTAAAAAACCCACCTCTGACCTCTGTCCTATATCTATTACCCCTCAATTTAAGGCTATGTCCCCTCGTGCTAGCCACCTCCATCCGCGGGACAAGGCTCTCGCTGTCCACCCTATCTAACCCTCTTATCATTTTTTATGCCTCTATTAAGTCACCTCTTAACCTTCTTCTCTCTAACGAAAACAACCTCAAGTCCATCAGCCTTTCCTCATAAGATTTTCCCTCCATACCAGGCAACATCCTGGTAAATCTCCTCTGCACCCGTTCCAAGGCTTCCACGTCCTTCCTATAATGAGGCGACCAGAACTGTACGCAATACTCCAAATGCGGCCGTACTAGAGTTTTGTAGAACTGCAACATGACCTCATGGCTCCGGAACTCAATCCCTCTACCAATAAAGGCCAACACACCATAGGCCTTCTTCACAACCCTATCAACCTGGGTGGCAACTTTCAGGGATCTATGTACATGGACACCGAGATCCCTCTGCTCATCCACACTACCAAGAATTTTACCATTAGCCAAATATTCCGCATTCCTGTTATTCTTTCCAAAGTGAATCACCTCACACTTCTCCACATTAAACTCCATTTCCCACCTCTCAGCCCAGCTCTGCAGCTTATCTATGTCACTCGGTAACCTGCAACATCCTTCCGCACTGTCTACAACTCCACCGACTTTAGTGTCGTCTGCAAATTTACTCACCCATCCTTCTGCGCCCTCCTCTAGGTCATTTATAAAAATGACAAACGGCAACGGCCCCAGAACAGATCCTTGTGGTACGCCTTGAACAAGGGCACAACATTTACTATCCTCCAGTCTTCTGGCGCTATTCATGTAGATAAAGATCACTTAAAGATCAAAGCCAAAGGCTCAGCAATATCCTTCCTAGATTCCCATAGAATCCTAGAATAAATCCAATCTGGCCCTGGGGATTTATCTATTTTCACTCTTTACATAATTGCTAACACCTCCTCCTTATGAACCTCAAGCCGTTCTAGTCTAGTAGCCTGTGTCTGAGTATTCCCCTCGACAACTTTGTGTTTTTCCTGTTTGAATACTGCCGAAAAATGTTAATTTAGCACCTCTCCTATCTCCTCGGACTCCACGCACAACTTCCCACTACTGTCTTTGACTGGCCCTACTCTTGCCTAGTCATTATTTTATTCCTAACATATTTATAGAACGCTTTTGCGTTATCCTTGATCCTACCTGCCAAAGAATTCTCAGGTCCTCGCCTGGCTCTTCTTACCTCTCTCTTTAAGTCCTTCCGAGCTAACTTGTACTTCTGGAGCGTACTAACAGAACCTCACGTTCTATCTTTACATAAGCATTCTTCCTCCTCTTGACAGGTGATTCAACTACTTTATTAAACCAGGGTTCCCTCGCTCGACCACTTCCTTCCTGCCTGATGGTACGTAATTGTCAAGGACACGCAGTAGCCGTCATTGAAAAAGTTCCACATTTTAATTGTGCCCATCCACTGCAATTTCCCTCGCCATCACATGCATCCTAAGTCTTCCCTCATCGCATCATAATTGCCTTTCCCCCAGCTATAACTCTCGCCTTGCGGTATATACCTATCCCTTTCTATCACGAAAGTAAACGTTATCGAATTGTGGTCACTATCACCAACGTGCTGACCTACTTCCAAATCTAACACCTGCTCTGGTTCGTTTCCCAGTACCAAATCCAATATGGCCTCGCCTCTCGTTGGCCTATCTGCATACTGTGTCAGGAAACCCTCCTTCACACATTGGATAAAAACGGAACTATTTAAAGTACTCGAACTACAGCGTTTTCAGTCAATATTTGGAAAGTTAAATTCCCCTAAAATAAATACCCTGTTATTTTCGGTCACATCCGGAATCATCTTTGAAATCCTTTCCTCTACATCTCTGGAACTTTTCGGAGGCCTATAGAACATCCCTATACCTCTCATTTCCTGTTTCTAACCTCAGACCATACTACCTGAGTAGACGAGTCCTCATCAAACGTCCTTTCTGCCACCAAAATACTGTCCTTGATTAACACTGCCACGTCTCTCCCTCTTTTACCACCTTCCTTGAGCTTACTTAAATATCTAAACCTCGGCACCTGCAACAACCATTCCTGTCCCTGCTCTATCCATGTCTCCTAAATGGCCACAACATCGAAGTCCCAGGCACCAACCCATGCAGCAAGTTCATCCACCTCATTCCGGATGCTCCTGACATTGAAGTAGACACACTTTAAACCATCTTCCTGTCTGACGGTACATTCCTGCAACTTTGAAACCTTACTCATGAAATCACTACTCTCAAACTCCTGTATACTGGAGCTACAATTCAGGTTCCCAATCCCCTGCTGAACTAGTTTAAACCCTCCGGAAGAGCATTAGCAACCCCTCCCCCCACCCCCCAGGATATTGGTGCCCCTCTGGTCCAGTTGTAGATCATCCCGTTTTAAGAGGTCCCACCTATCCCAGAATGAGCCCCAATTATCCAGGAATCTGCAACCCTCCCTCCTGCACCATCCCTGTAGCCACGTGTTCAACTGCTCTCTCTGCATGCTGAGGTAGGAAGCACGAATAGAACAAGCAGAACATCTGGCTTATACTTATGACATGATCTGAATGTGAGACGAGAAATGGAACTGGATGTGTATCTGTTCTCATAGAATAAATAGAAAAAAATGAAAAGGAATACACCATTTGGTTTATATATCCCACTCTGATAACCATTGTAATCATAGCTGATCAACCAACTAACTAACATGTACCCGTCCCATCCCCACTCCACCGTTGACTCATTTAAACCCCAAACTACTCGCCAACGGAAGAAATGCCTTCTGCCATTTTGATACACAAATTCTAACTGAACCTCATTTCTTCAAAAGTTACTAACATAATAATAAATAGTGACATCACCGAAATTCTTACAAAGCATTACAGGGTGGATATGGAACCACTGTTTCACCTGGCTAGTGAGACTAACATAAGGCAGGTAATCCCGGGACAAACTAAAATGAGGTGACATTTATTGTGTCACCGGATGGTGACACTTTAGAATTCGCTATCCTAGTGATATGTGGATTCTGAATCATTGAGGATGTACAACGCATTAATCTATGCATTTCTGGATGAGAAATGCATCAGAAGGTTTGGTGAAATTGCATCAAAATACAGTTGTCGTTGTTCACCATCTGATATCGTACTGAATTGCTGAGCAGGGTCGATGTACTGACCGTCCTTCACCTGTGGCGAAATGGGATAATTCAAATGGAACGCAGTTTTAAGTACATGATAATTATGTTACTTCCAACGCACGTTTCACGAGCCTTCCGAAACTCCACATGGGCTACAGAGATGTATTCATGATTTGTGAGTGCATACATAAACAAATGCAACATAAAGTTAGAGGGCAGCATTATCTAAGAATCTGATGTTTGTCACACGTTGCACTTTAATTACGATGATGACATGGGGGTTTTCCTTCTGGCCGACATCGAAATAGTTCAGTGGGGTACTTTATATACACCTGAAACAACAATTGAGTCCTGTGTTATTCCAAGTAGACAGCTGATATAAACTTGGAAGTGCAAGAACATATATCTGTAAACACGTTCTAGAGTGTTGCCCGATTGGATGATATTGAGTCTCAAAACAAGAATGCTATCAACGAGTTTGATTGAATATTCTAATCGTTTTATGCTTCTTTGTCGGATTTGTTTTGAAAATTCTGCGAACTATGCACATTCTTACCTTTGATTCCATCCTTGATCTTTAGATCTATATTCCATATTAATCGTAAATGTGACATGATATAATGATGCTGAGATCGAACAATGTTTCTGCGACTCTTTTCCAGATTAGCGAGCCTCTGTAATGCCTCTCCAACAGATTATATGAATTATAATACTCTACCTGTCCTGAAGTCGGTGCTGAATCTGTTCAGGTCTGGGCTGGTAATCGATGGCTTTTGAAGAATAAATTCAGGTTATTTAATTTACTGATCTTATATTCAGCAATGTACCGATTGTACCTTGGTACCATCGTACAATTTTCACTGAAATATATTATGATCATCCAACTGAATTCAAGCTAAATCTCAAAGCAACACAGTCTAAAACATGAATTTTGAAAAGAGATGGGGAACGTCCTTTGGCAAGGGCAGGGAGTTGACAGGGAAATTAAACGTTAAATGTCTGGCGATACCTTTAATGTGATAAACGTTTTAAAATATAAATAAAAATCATAAAGAAAACTGATTGAAATTTTAAAAAAAAACAGTGGTTGCTTCTAAAATAAACCTTGGTTTACTCAGAAGTTAAGTAATTCGATGTACATCCGTCGGGTTCGGGCGATACAAGCACCGGCTTAGCAGAGTCCCATCGTTTCTTAGTATATTAGAATTAGAACAGTACAGCACAGAACAGGCCCTTCGGCCCTCAATGTTGTGCCGAGCAATGATCACCCAACTCAAGCCCACGTATCCACCCTATACCAGTAACCCAACAACCCCCATTAACATTATTTTTTTTAGGACACTAAGGGCAATTTAGCCTGGCCAATCTACCTAACCCGCACATCTTTGGACTGTGGGAGGAAACCAGAGCACCCGGAGGAAACCCACGCACACACGGGGAGGACGTGCAGACTCCGCACAGACAGTGACCCAGCCGGGGATCGAACCTGGGACCCTGGAGCTGTGAAGCATTGATGCTAACCACCATGCTACCGTGCTCCCCATATGAAGCTTCATCTATCCCGTTTGCACGGTACCACCTTATCCAACTCGAAGTGAAAACACCATAATTTTGTCAAAAACTGATTTATGCCTGAACATTGCAGAATTAGCCTCAGGCAGCAGAGACAACCGGACCTGGGAGGGACGACGTTTATGCTCTTCAATCATCGCGATGGGTTAAAGTAAAAAATCAACAGTGACGTCACAGGAAAGCGTTTAGCGGATTGGTTGGTAAGCAACTGATATTAGGATTGTGCCTACATTGCTGAAAATGAAATAACTGGAACTGACAACAGTAAGGGAAGGAAACGTGGAGAATAAAGGAGAAGTGATTGTGGAATCATGAAATCAGAAGAGCTGATTGTGTGATCAAATTTATATATTCGATAATTAAACGGAGCAGAGAGGAAGGGGCTGAGTTAATAATGTTGAATATTATTGAATGCTAAAAGAATAAATGTAATTTATAGCGTAAGACGTGCCAGCAGACATCGAATTTATAGTTTGCTCTTTTGCTCAATGTGGTAGACAGGAAACGTTTCAATTTCCCAGGACCAGCGTGTGTGCAGGATGTGTCTGTATTCGGCACCCTTTCACAGAACATTTTTGAAACAAACCACCCAGCAGTATTTCTCAATCATGCGATGACGCGATCAGTGCCTCAGAATCTGAGACTAAAGACAAAGTTGTTGCGCGCAAAGGTTGAGGCCAGTGAGAACACATTATTTGATCTAATCTTTAGCCACGTAAACGAGAATAAGATAGAGACAGATAGGAGGGTATCAGATACTATCTTTATCAGGTGGAATAGAATAAGCCATAAATGAAGAACGGTTCAAAACTGTGCATTTTATGTCAAATGTGTCGTCTTTGTCGACAGGAATAGTGCCGGAAGACTGGAGGATAGCAAATGTTGTCCCCTTGTTCAAGAAGGGGAGTAGAGACAACCCTGGTAATTATAGACCTGTGAGCCTTACTTCGGTTGTGGGTAAAATGTTGGAAAAGGTTATAAGAGATAGGGTTTATAATCATCTTGAAAAGAACAAGTTGATTAGCGATAGTCAACACGGTTTTGTGAAGGGTAGGTCATGTCTCACAAACCTTATTGAGTTTTTTGAGAAGGTGACCAAACAGGTGCATGAGGGTAAAGCGGTTGATGTGGTGTATATGGTTTTCAGTAAGGCGTTTAATAAGGTTCCCCACGGTAGGCTATTGCAGAAAATAAGGAAGTTTGGGATTGAAGGTGATTTAGCGGTTTGGATCAGTAATTGGCTAGCTGAAAGAAGACAGAGGGTGGTGGTTGATGGCAAATGTTCATCCTGGAGTTCAGTTACTAGTGGTGTACCGCAAGGATCTGTTTTGGGGCCACTGCTGTTTGTCATTTTTATAAATGACCTGGAAGAGGGTGTAGAAGGATGGGTTAGTAAATTTGCAGATGACACGAAGGTCGGTCGAGTTGTGGATAGTGCTGAAGGATGTTATGGGATACAGAGCGACATAGATAAGCTGCAGAGCTGGGCTGAGAGGTGGCAGGTGGAGTTTAATGCGGAAAAGTGTGAGGTGGTTCACTTTGGAAGGAGTAACAGAAATGCAGAGCACTGGGCTAATGGCAAGATTCTTGGTAGTGTAGATGAAAAGAGAGATCTCGCTATCCAGGTACATAAATCCCTGAAAGTTGCCACCCAGGTTAATAAGGCTGTTAAGAAGGCATATGGTGTGCTAGCCTTTATCAGCAGGGGGATTGAGTTTCGGAGCCACAAGGTCATGCTGCAGCTGTATATAACTCTGGTGCGGCCGCACCTGGAGTACTGCGTGCAGTTCTGGTCACCACATTATAGGAAGGGCGTGGAAGCTTTGGAAAAGGTTCAGAGGAGATTTAATAGGATGTTGCCTGGTACGGAGGGAATGTCTTACCAGGAAAGGCTCAGCGACTTGAAGTTGTTTTCGTTAGAGAGGAGAAGGCTGAGAGTTGGCTTAATAGAGACATAAAAGATAGTCAGAGGGTTAGATAGGGTGGACAGTGAGAGTCTTTTTCCTCGAATGGTGATGACCAACACGAGGGGGCATAGCTTTAAATTGAGGGGTGGTAGATATAGGACAGATGTCAGAGGCAGTATCTTTACTCAGAGAGTAGTAGGGCAGTGGAACGCCCTGCCTGCAACAGTAGTAGACTCGCCATCTTTAAGGGCATTTAAGTGGTCACTGGATAGACATATGGATGAAAATGGAATAGTGTAGGTCAGATAGGCTTCAGATGGTTTCACAGGTCGGCGCAACATCGAGGGCCGAAGGGCCCGTACTGCGCTGTAATGTTCTATATTCTCTGTTCTATTATCGTGCATGTTTGGATTTCAGCTGAGTGACTCAAAACTAAAAAAAATGTAATGAAGGCTCAGGATTGCATTAAAACAAGGGGTAACACGAAGGTCCAGATTCAGAGTTTTACAACTGGCATGAATATGTTCTTGCTGTGTCAGTTGGAGTACATAAAGCTATATTCAGACGACTGCACAACATTGAATGGAAGTTGAGTGAGTTGACCTAGCTCGAATTCAGCACAGATATACACAAATCACACCATGTGTCACGGAGTCATGTTAACTATATATCGAGTCTGATGAGACGAGAACACCCATGACGTATTGTTCGCAAAAGCAAAGCCGTAATATGATGTGCTGAAGTCTGACCGTACATTGCCTCTAATTCACATTTATTCAATGGGTGAGTAATGAAACATGCAAAACAGCCACTGAGACATCCCTCACATCAAAACCGGAGCGCGCTGAAAGAGGTACCGCCGGGTTTCAAAAGTATTTGCGATAAAAAATTATGTTAAACGTCGTTGCGACTCATGACGTTCAAGTGGGTCACACCGTCCCTCTCAAACAGCACCCATATAACAAGGCACTCAGAGGTACAGAAGTAAATTCATTTGATGCTGAAGAATTACATTTTTGAATTGAGCTCCAGTTAATTTAGCACACCAATATCCATGGTGTGCAGACCGGGCGGAAGCCAGAAAACGTGTGTGAACTACATACGGGTGAATTCCTTAACCTATATGAATTGCATTCTTACTCAAATTTGGATGAATGCACCAAAACGTAGGCCGATTGAAATAGATCATCAAAGTAGACTTGTTGAAGAGCTTTTTGGCAATTGTGTTTGACTGGGCGAGCAAAGGACATTTCCGCGTTTGTGCTGAATCAAGGAGTTCTTCAGTTCGACATGGAGAACACCCCTGCAACTTTTCACAGACTCGCACACCGAATGATTCAGTGATTTAGTTGTTGTGCCGTATTCATTGAAGATTCGGTGCTTTGCAGGCAGAGTAGGGAGGAGCATTTATGCCGCCTAATGACCTCTTAATAACATAAGCGAATCACGTGATGAAACAAGAAAAGTCAGCATTTGATGCGGCTCCCTTATGTTTTTTGGGGCAGCTATTGGGCAATGGCACACTTGCAGCACGGGATGCAAACACACTGCCCATTTGGAACGTTCGGGAAATTAGCACACGAAAAGCGATGTTAATACTTGAGGACATAAGCCCATTCTCCGGTGCATTTACATAGAACAGTACAGCACAGAACAGGCCCTTCGGCCCTCGATGTTGTGCCGAGCAATGATCACCCTACTCAAACACACGTATCCACCCTATACCCGTAACCCAACAACCCCCCCCCCCTTAACCTTACTTTTTAGGACACTACGGGCAATTTAGCATGGCCAATCCACCTAACCCGCACATCCTTGGACTGTGGGAGGAAACCGGAGCACCCGGAGGAAACCCACGCACACACGGGGAGGACGTGCACACTCCACACAGACAGTGATCCAGCCAGGAATCGAACCTGGGACCCTGGAGCTGTGAAGCACTTATGCTAACCACCATGCTACCGTGCTGCCCAAATTTGTGCGAAACCTGCGAAGTGTGATAGCACGACTCACAATGATCCGAAAGAAGAACACGCACATTAACTGTTTGGCATTCAAACTGCATTTACTCATTTGAAAACCATGTTAACTACAAACCCAGTGCTAACAGCACTCAATTAAAGCGAGCAGTTGAAACTGGCGCTGGATGCTCATAACATTGGTACTGAAGCCGCCGCATTGCAAGAGGATAAACTTCGCCGAGAGATGTCGGTGAGATATTTTTCAAGGAAAGTAAATCTGTACAAGCGGAAGTATTCGATTCTCGGTAGAGAAGCGTTAAATCTGGTAATCGTGTTGGCACATTCCGAGATGAATTTGACCTGACGGCCAGCAGGAGTAGTCATAGCTGTCGTCATCAAACTATTCTATCTGTTGAGAAATTTCTAAATTGGAACAGCACGTTATTGCTGTGGTGTTTACAATTTCAGCAATTGAACTCTTCAATTTTTCATGTATCCCGGAGAGAATACGTGAGTTTGGACTCTTTATCCAGAGAACAAGGTATAATTTTGAACAGAATGGGAAATTCACTGCTGTTACTTCCCTGTTCATGCATCATCCTGAACTTTGCAACATTTACTAAGATTGGTCTGATGTGAAACGGTTGATTAATGAAACGTGTTTCAATTGATGACGTTCCATTTTAAAGGGTGGCGTACCATGGATATGCCTATTAACAGTAGTATCACACATCTAACAACCATGGGATATACGTAGCAAGATATATAAATCTTATTAGGTTTAACAGTTACCAGCCTACATGTGACAAAATAATTTGTCTTACCCAGTGGCAAGATTAGCCAAATTAATGAAGTGTTGATTAAAAGAAACAGCAGATATTCACGATGGCAACATCCTGGAGGCAAGTATATTAATTTCTAGAGTCAAGTATTGTTTTTTTCTGGATGGGGCGTGGGTTGGAGGCGGCGAAGTACACATAACGGAATATTCAGATCGAACAATGGTATAATTGCCAGGTCTCTGACGCAAGGAACGCCAGTTAGCATCTTGCAATTCTGAAGCAGCAGATCCAGTTCCCACCTCGGAGCGCAGGGCCTTCGGTCAATCAGTGTCTAAGTCTTAGATCTCGGCAGTGTGGAAAACGACTTATGTGAATTTAAATATCTTCGCCAGAACAAGAAAATTCGTTTCCTAGACGTGGTAATCAGCCTTGTATTGTTTGGTAATTACCAGCTGGAGGTAACTTATAGATCTATTATATAGCTGTTGGTTTCGAAATAGTTCAGAGATGGGTTACGATTTTTGGCATGAGGTGTACATTCTACATCAAGTGTGTATGCGTTTAATATTTCATGCACAAAAAAGTATATTCATTTCTGTGTGTACGTTTAATTTATTTAATAAAGCAGTGCCACTTCATAATTATGTCACGGCGATTGGCCCGCTTATTAACGCTCTTGATTCAATTGACTCCCCACACCATTCCAAAAATAAATCACTAAATGGCCCCGAACCGGCGTTCCAGGTTAGGTAACACTGCGGGTAACAAAAGGGTGATCTGCTAGATTAAGGGGAATATGAAATTTCCGTCAAATAATTTGTGAGCTAGCCGCCACGTTTCCATATAATTGATCGGAAATCTGGGCATGGTAAGTTGGAACGTGCACATTGTACCTGTCGTTTCGTCCTAAGGATAAGCAACGGCCCCGCCCTGTAAATGTTTGTAAATCTAATTATTGGCATAACAAATAATATTGGAAGCGATGGTGCGTGTTGGGCTATGGTACCATGAGGGGACGACGATGGGTTTCTTGCAAGATGTCCTGGCGGGAAGGCAGCGAAAGAATAGACTTTTCAGTCAAGTGAGAAAATGACTTCCAGGCCGTTGCTAAAACTGTTGCTTCACAGCGCCAGGAAACCAGGTTCGATTCCCGGCATGGGCCACTGTTTGTGAGGGGTCTTTACGCTCTATCTGTGTCTGCGTGGGTTTCCACCGTGTGCTCCAGGTTCCTCCCACAAGTCGCAAAAGACGTGCTTGTCTAGTGAAATGGGTATTCTTCATTGCATTGTGAATGTAAGCCAACTTGTCACACTAGTAAAGATTATTGTGATGCTTCCTGTCTCTTTTTACTTTGCTATTTATCATGTTGGAAAGGAAATGTTACAATTCAGAACGATATTGAATCTTTGATCCACAGGATTCTCAGGGATGTATATTTTGCTTGAATGCAGATACCCTTCAAGGTATTACATCTAGCTACGTAGCACACTGTGTAGCTGGCATGGTTTATGGGCAGTCAGATTGATATCTGTTTTTTCTTCTGATTTGTACGTGAATGATGGTAATCTAGGTTAGTTGGTATCATTGCATTAATTATGATGACGATGAATAGTGCAAATAGTTGGAGGTGGGTGAATAGTGTTGATGTTCATGCATGGGGTCAAAATGCGTGATGGACATTCAGCTCCTATTCTCATTCTTGTTTAGTTTGCCCTCTTTTATGCGTAGACTGCCTCTTGAATGTAACGAAAGAATGTGCGTTCGGATAGCCCCATGGCTCCTCACATGTCTTGTTGAATGCCCCATGAGAACTTATATCCTCTCTATTTCATTGCATTCCTTTCGTGTTGGCTTTGAAGAATTTTGAACTGTGTCCAAAACGGACAGCCTGCTCGTTTGTGCGATTAAAAATGCTTTGGCATTTTGTCACTGGTGTTTTGGTACAACGGCAGTTTGCATGGTTTGGTGCACTCACGAACGTGGCACAAAATGTTATATCCTACATTCATTGTCTATTTGAACAGTGGCTGGAGTAACACTGAACATATTCTCCTGGGATGTGCCGAAAGTACCTCCTCCTATTAAAATAAAATTTTAAAAATGTCCAAATTGCCACGTTGCAAAGAAGTCATTTCGATCTCAAATTAAACTAAAGTGAGTGTGGCACAACTGTTTTTGTCATCTTCCTCGACGAGCAGTCGGTGTGTGGCAGTACTCGTCAAGACACTTTATATTTCAAGATGGAAAACTGTCTGAAGGGCAAGGGGGTAGCTATATGATTGTCAGTTCACTTTTATATGTAGAATCTGTCTCTAAATCAAATGTGCATGGTCCACTAAAATACATCATTGCTTTGTTATTAAAGGCTTCGTGAACATCGCTGAGTTGCAACTGGTTAACTCCATGTTGGTGTGTACTTTAATTTTCAGCTTTATCGCTTGGAGGACAAATTCCCAGTAACCGAAACTCTCCCCAAGCAAAAGCAAATGTTAGAAGGATCGGTTTCTGAGAAGGTGGTGTATTACGATGCATCAATAACATTGCACAGATCGCGAAACATAAATATACTTTTTTTCAGCTACACATAAATAATTATCCTGGAACAGATTCTTTGTTCATGCCAGGAACAACCCCAAAAGTGGTCTCCTTCTGCTAGAGGGGCCGGATTGTTACTAACCCTGACCGTGCACTTTTTTTTCAGAAGTTTTTACACGAGCGGTCATGTGTAATTTGACACGTACTTGACCATGGAGAACACGTTTACCACGTGTTCAAAACAGGATTTTGATAGTTTTTCCTCACTAAGTCCCTTCCCTGGTGTTAGCCCCTATATCCAGAGTGAATACAGAAATGTTTCTTCGACCGGAATAGCAATGCTTTATATTGCCAAATAAAGGCGTAAAATGATGAATGGCAGCGCAGGTTGGACGTGAAATCGGCCGGTTAGGAGGGAGTATGGAAGCAATCCTTCTCGCTAGTTGTTTAGATAAATGTATACAATTCGTGTAGCTTCACACTCCTTCCTGATTCTGCGGACTGAAGTGAATCTAAGGATTGCGAAAAGGAATTCATATGCGTTTGGAGACAAACTGAATAGATACCTCGCCGTTTCGCCACAAAGTATGTTGACTCCATGGATAGGGATAAGAATGCTTCAAACAGAGGGTATAAACAATGCACTGACGGGTTTTATTTCTGCAGAGCTGCAGAAGATGGGACAATGCGGGGAATCAATTACTTGGCGTTTTGAAGCATTTTGGGCTCTTTGCTTTGCTTAAGCTCCCAAGTAGCTCCGAGGAACGATGGTTGGTCTGTGTGTTTCTACTTCTAAAATGTATGTTGTTTTGGTCACTTCAACCTGTTTAGGCACCCAAGTCTGATGTCTTTGGATGTGAATTTTACGTGGAATTAAAGGGCTTGATAGTGGATACACTGATTGGTATGAATGGTACCGTATCGGAAGTTGGCCTGCTCCCACAACGCCACGATAAGCTAATATATTCATGAATTTTAAGACAGACAAGCATAGTGAAGGATGTGCAACGTATCACGATATCACAATATTTTGATTTTGTTGCCTAAAATGGTGGCGTTCGGACTAGACGTAGTTCTATCGTTGTTTCTCCACGTTGGAGTATGAAATATTTAGTGAGATAGAAGAACTCAGGGAGATCAATATTAGTAGAGGAATGGTGCTGAGAAAATTGATGCGATTGAACGCGGATAAATTACCAGGGCCTGAAAATCAGCATCCCAGAGTGCTAAAAGAGATGGCTTTGGAAAATCGTAGATATATTTGTCGCCATATTCCGTGATTCAAGGGCAGCACGGCGGCGCAGTGTGTTAGGCCTGCTGCCGCACGGCGCTGCAGTCCCAATTTCCAACCCGTCTCTGGGTCAACGTCCGTGTGGAGTTTGCAGTCTCACTGTGTCTGCGTGGGTTTCGGCCCCACAACCCAAAGATGTGCAGCCTAGGTGGACTGGTCGCGGTAAATTGCCACTTAATGGCAAAACAATGGACTGGGTTCTCTAAATCATTAAACAAAATATTCCGGTGTTCTAACGACTCTGGAACAGTTCCTGCAGATTGGAGGTTAGCTGATGTCACTTCAATATTCAAAAAAGGGTGTTAGAGAGAAACAGGTATTGTAGACCAGTAAACCTTATATCGATACAGAAGAGGGCAGCAGAGCGGAGCTACTGATTGGCTGTTCCGGGGAGATTTGCGGTCGTTCAGTGCGGTCAGCATAATTTGAAGGTGTACTTGTGGAAGAGACCCGAGGTTTTCGAATGAAGTCAAGCATGCAGCAGAGGGCAGCAGAGCGGAGCTACTGATTAGCTGTTCCGGGGAGATTTGCATACGTACATTGCGGTCAGCGTAATTTGAAGGTGTACTTGTGGAAGAGACCCGAGGTGTTCGAGAGAAGTGGAACACCCAGTAGAGGGCAGCAGAGCGGAGCTGTTGATTGGCTGTTCCAGGGAGATGTGCATACGTGCAGTGCAGTCAGCGTAATTTGAAGGTGGTTTGTGAAGGGGCTGTTGTCAAGTGACAGTTAAACCTGAAACATTTTCTTAGTGTTTCCCTTCCTACCTTCTTCGCTAACTGAAAAAAAAACAACCGTGGTTGTTGGGAACGTAAGTTTATCTCTTTAAAAACTTACCTTGAAGGGTGACATCACAACAAAGCAGATATCTGACTGGCTGGCAAGGAAAGTGCTCTAGTTAGCTTTTGCTGGGAGATATTTTAATCTTCGTGTCTTGGTGAGTATTGTGATTGGTAAGTAAAATCTTTATTCCATTCACTTATTAATTATTTGATACAATATTTTAATCAGTTAAGGTAAAGGGTAAAAATGGCAGGAGATCCCAGACCCGTTTTATGCTCCTCGTGCACAATGTGGGAGTTCAGGGATACGGCCGATGCCCCTGACTCCTTCATGTGCGGGAAGTGTGTTCAGCTGCAGCTCCTGTTGGACAGAATGACGGCTCTGAAGCTGCAGATGGACTCACTTCGGAGCATCCGCGATGCTGAGGAGGTCGTGGACAGAACGTTTATTGAGTTGGTCACACCACAGAATAGAATTGGTGATGGAGGCAGGGAATGGGTGACCAAAAGGCAGAGGAATAGAAGGAAGGCAGTGCAGTTGTCCCCTGCTGTCATCTCCCTCCAAAACAGGTATACCGTGTTGGAAACTGTTGGGGGAGATGACTCAACGGGGGGGGGGGGGGGGGCAGTAGTAGCCAGGCTCATGGCACAATGGCTGGCTCTGCTGCACAGAATGGCGGGAAAACGACTGGGAGGGCTATAGTCACAGGGGATTCAATTGTAATGGGAGTAGACAGGCGTATCTGTGGTCGAAGACGAGAGTCCAGAATGGTATGTTGCCTCCCGGGTGCTCGGATCAGGGATGTGTCCGATCGGCTGCAGGACATACTGAAGGGGAATGGTGCACAGCCAGTTGTCGTGGTGCATATAGGCACCAACGATATAGATACAAAAAAGGGATGAGGTCCTACAATCAGAATTTAGGGAGTTAGGAGATAAGTTAACAAATAGGACCTCACAGGTAGTAATCTCAGGATTGTTACCAGTGCCACGGGACAGTCAGAGTAGAACTTCAAGAATAGTCAGAATGAATACGTGGCTTGAGCGATAGTGCAGGAGGAAGGGGTTCAGATTTTTGGGACATTGGAACCGGTTCTGGAGGCGGTGGGACCATTACAAACCGGATGGTCTACACCTGGGCAGGACTGGAACCAATGTCCCAGGGGGTGCTTTTGCTGACACTGTTGGGGAAGTTTTAAACTAATGTGGCAGGGGGATGGCAACTAGTTTAGGAATTTGGAGGTCAAAAAGAAGCAACAACTAAAGCCAGTAAGGTACGAGAGAATAAACTCAATGTGACTTAGGGGAAGAGTAGACAGAATGATGAACGCAAAGGGACAGGTGGTCTGAGGTGCATATGTTTTAATGCGAGAAGTGTAGCAGATAAGGCAGATGAATTTATGACTTGGATCAGTACCTGGGAATATGATGATATTGGTATTACTGAGACTTGGTTGACGGAACGGGAAGACTGGCATCTAAATATCCCAGGGTATAGATGCTTCAGGAGGAATTGAGAGGGCGGTAGAAGGGGTGGAGGAGTTGCATTACTCGTCAGAGATGATATCACAGTTGTGATTAAGGAGGGCACGATGGAGGATTCGAGCACTTTGGCAATATGGGTGGAGCTGAGATATAGGAAGGGTGCAGTAATATTTTTCGGACTTTACAACAGACCTCCCAAAAGCGAGCATGAAGTAGAGGTACAAATATGCAGACAGATTATAGAAAAATGTCGGAGCAATAGGGTGGTTGTGATGGGAGATTTTAATTTCCCCAACATTGAATGGGGTTCGTGTAGTGTTGGAGGCGTAGATGGAGCAGAGTTTGTAAGGAGCATCCAGGAGAGTTTTTTCAGAACAGTATGTAAATAGTCCAACTCGGGATAGGGGCCATACTGGACCTGGTATTGGGGAATGATCCGGGCCAGGTGGTTGATGTTTCAGTCGGTGATTACTTTGGGAATAGCGATCACGATTCCGTAAGTTTTAGAATACTCATGGACAGGGACAAGAGTGGTCCGAAAGGAAGAGTACTACATTGGGGAAAGGCAGAGTACAACATAATTCGGCAGGAGCTAGGCAATGTGGATTGGGAGCAGCTGTTTAAGGGTAAATCCACATTTGAAATGTGGGAGTCTTTTAAGGAACGGTTGATTAGAGTGCAGGACAGACATGTTTCTGTGAAAATTAGAGATATAAATGGCAAAATTAGGGAACCATGGATGACGGGAGGAATAGTGAGACTAGCTCAGATGAAAAATGAAGCATACATAAGATCGAGGCGACTCAAAACTGATGAAGCTCGGGAGGAATATCGGGAAAGTAGGACAAATCTCAAACATGCAATAAAGAGGGTAAAAAGAGGTTATGCAATATCTTTGGCTAACAGGGTTAAAGAAAATCTCAAAGCCTTTTATTCGTCTATATGGAGCAAGAGGGTAACTAGAGAAAGGATTGGCCCACTCAATGACAAAAGAGGGAATTTTTGCGTGGAGTCAGAGGAAATGGGTGAGTTTCGTAATGAGTATGTTGCATCGGTATTCACCATGGAGAGTTACATGACGGATGTTGAGGTTGGGGATGGATGTTTAAACATTGTAGGTCAAGTCGGCATAACAAAGGGGAGGTTTTGGGTATTATAAAACGCATTAAGGTGGACAAGTCCCCCGGACCGGATTGGATCTATCCCAGGTTGCTGAGGGAAGCGAGGGACGAAATAGCTGGGGCCTTAACAGATATATTTGCAGCATCCTTGACGAAGGGTGAGGTCCCGGAGGACTGGATAATTGTTAATGTTGTCCCTTTGTTTCAAAAGGGTAGCAGGGATATTCCAGGAAATTATAGACCTGTGAGCTCTACGTCAGTGGTCGGCAATCTGTTGGAGAAGATCCTGACGGATAGGATCTATTCACATTTGGAAGAAAATAGACTTATCAGTGATAAGCAGCATGATTTTATGCATGGAAGGTCACATCTTACAACCCTAATAGAATTTTTTGATGAAGTGACAAAGTCAGTTGATGAGGGAAGGGCTGTAGATGTCATATACATGGACTTCAGTAACGCATTTTATAAAGTTTCCCATGGCAGTTTGATGGAAAAAGTGAAGTCGTATGGAGTTCATGGTGTACTAGCCATATCGATAATGAACTGGCTGGGCAACAGGAGACAGAGAGTAGGGTGAACGGGAGTGTCTGAAAATGGAGAAAGGTGACTAGTGGTGTTCCACAGCGATCCGTGCTCGGACCACTGTTGTTTGTGATATTCATACATCAAAATATAGATAGATTGGAGAGATCGGCAGAGAAATAGTAGCTGGAGTTCAATCCACGCAAATGCGAGGTGATGCATTTTGGAAAATCTAACTCAAGAGCAGACTAAATGTCAATTGAAGAGTCCTAGGGAATATTGATGTGCAGAGATATCTTGGAGTTCAGATCAATTGTACCCTAAAGGTGGCAACGCAGGCCGATAGAGTGGTGAAGAAGGCATACAGCATGCTTACCTTCGTCGGACGGGGTATTGAGTACGAGAGTCGGCAGGTAATGCTACCGTTGTGTTGGACTTTGTTTAGGCCACATTTGGAATACTGCGTGCACTTCTGGTCGTCACATTACCAGAAGTATGTGGATGCTCTAGAGAGGGTGCTGATGAGGTTCACCAGGATGTTGCCTGATATGGAGGGTGCCAGCTATGTAGAAAGGTTGTGTAGATTAGGATTCTTTTCATTGGAAAGACGGAGTTTGTGGGGGACCTGATTGAGTTCTACAAAATTATGAGAGGTATGAACATGGTGGATAGCAACAAGCGTTTTCCAAGAGTGTGGGTGTCAATTACAAGGGGTCACACTTTCAAGGTGAGAAGAGGAAAGTTTAAGGGAGATGTGCGTGGAAAGTTTTTTTACGCTGAGGGTGATAGGTTGTGCCTGGAACCCTTTCCAGCGGAGGTGGTAGAGGCGGGAACGATCGCATCATTTAAGATGCATCTGGACAGATAGAGGAACGGGTGGGGAACACAGAGCAGTCGACCTTGGAAAATAGGCGACAGGTTTAGATAAAGGATCTGGATCGGCGCAAGCTGGGAGGGACGAAGGGCCTGTACCTGTGCTGCAATTTCATTTGTTCTGTAATGAGAACATTAATAAATGAGTGCTTTGCATCTGTGTTCACCAAGGAAAAGGACTTCGTGGAAAATGGTTCTTGGATAGGGTCTGCAGACAGCCTGGGTCATGCCGACATCGAAAAGGTGGAGGTATTGGGTGTTTTAAAAGAAATTAAGGTAGATAGATCTCCTGGGCCGTATGGGACTTACGCCAGAATACAAGGGAAGCAAGCAAGTGAATTGCAGGGGCCTAAACTGAAATCCTGTGTCCTCATTGGTTTCACGTGAGATCTCAGTGGACGGGGGAATATCTAATTATTTAGTGCTGTTTCTGAAATGTACCAGGGATAATCCAGGAAACTAAAGGCCGGTAAGGCTCTTAACGGTCCGAGTAAATTATTGGAGATAATTCTCAGAGAGAGGATTTATGCAGATTTGAAAACATTAACGATAGGCAGCAACGTTTTGAGAAGGAGACGTAATGCTTCACTAACTTGATCGAGTTTTTTTGAGGCGGTGGCAAAGATTATTCATGAGAGGAGGACGGTGGACGGTGTTTACACGGGCTTCAGTAAAGCCTTTGACAAGATGCCTCATGACAGACTGGTAAAAAAAAAAGATGAAGTCACAAGGGATCAGAGGTGAGTTGGCAAGTTGGATACAGAACTGGCTCCGTCACAGAAGAGAAAGCGTAGCCCTAGAAGGGAGATTTTCTGAAAATAAGTTAGTGCTCTTGCTCTCCCAAATGGATCGTTGTACATAAACAATTTGGAGGAAATATATCTGGTCTGATTAGGAAATTCGCGGATGACACCAAGGTGGCTGGAATGGCAGAATGTGCTGCGGAGTGTCAGAGGATACAGACGCACATCGGTAGGTTGGATGCTTGGGATTAGAAATGGAAAATGGAGTTTAATTCGTCAAATGTAAGGTAATGCACTTTGGTGGGTCGAACATGGAGAAGAGATATACCGTAAATGACAAAGCTCTTGGGAATATAGAACGTCAGAGAGACCTGAGCATGCAGGTTTAAGAACTTTGAAAGTGGCAACTCAAGTGGACAAAGCAGTCACGAACGCGAATGGAATACTTCCTTTCATTGGGCTTGGCATCGAGTATAAACACTGGCTAGCCTTGCCCCAGTTTTCAGAGCCTTGGTTAGGCCGCAGTTGACGTATTACGGTCAATGTTGTTCTCCACAGTACCAGAACGCTTTGGAGGCTTTGGAGAGTTTGTCGAGTACGTTTACCAGCATGTACGTTTACCAACATGCTGGTAAACGTACTGTGGAGTGTGTTAGCTCTGCGGGGAGGGTGAATATACTCGGATTGTTTTCATGAGAACAACGGAGGTTGAGGGGTGACCTGGTAGCTGTCGACAAGATTATGAAGGGCATAGATAAAGGGATGGACAGGCTCTCTTTTCCAGAATTAAGGCGTCATTCACCAGGGTTCATAGGTCTCAGGAGTCTTGGGCAGACTTTAGAGGAGATGTGAAAGGCAGTTTTTTTTAAAGGATAACCAAGATGGTAGATGAGGGCAGAGCAGTCAACGTTGTTTACATGGACTTTAGCAATACCTTTGACAAGGTACCGCAAAGTAGGTTGTTTCAAAAAGTTAAATCTCACGGCATACAGGGTGAGGTAGCCAATTGAATACAAAATTGGCTTGACAACTGAAGCCAAAGGTGATTGGGGAGAGATGTTTTACAAATTGGAGGGATATGAACAGCGGTTTTCTGAGGGATCAGTGTTGGTTCCTCTGTTATTTATTATATATATATTAATGACCTGTATAAGAATTTAGGAGGCACGCTTAGTACGTTTGCAGATGACAACAAAATTGATGGCATTGTGGATATTGAAAATAATTATGTGGGATTGCAACAGGATCTTGACCAATTGGGCTTCTAGGCTGATGAATGTCATATGGAGTTTAATTTGATAAATATGAGGTGATGCACTTTGGTAGATCAAATCAGGACAGGCCCTAGTCAGTTAATGGTCTGGACTTTGTAGAGTTGCAGAACAAAAATATGTAGGGATACGGGTTCATAGCTCCTTGAAGGTGGAGTCGCAGGTGGTCAGGGTGGTATAGAAGGCATACAGCATGCTTGGTTTCATTGATCAGAATATCTAATAAAGTAGTTGGGACGTATTTTTGAAGTGTACAAGATATTGTTAAGATCTCACATTGAAGAATGTGTTCAGTTCAGATGAAACTATTATAGGAAGGATATTGTTAAACTAGAAATACTGCAGTAGAGACTTACGAGGAGGCTACCCTGACTTGATGGTCTGAGTTATAAGGAGATGCTGGATAGTCTGTGACCTTTTCCCCTGGAGCATAGAAAGCATATGGATGGTCTTATAGAGGTCAATAAAATAAAGAGGACCACAGATCAGGTAGGTAGTTTACATATTTTCCCAAAGGTGGAGGAGTCTTGAACTAGAGGGATAGGTTTAAGCTGAGAGGGGAGAGATGCAAAAGAGGCCAGTCAAGACATTTTTTCATACAGAGGTCGGTGCGCCTCTGGAACGAGCTTCCAGAGGCATTAGTGCTTTTTTTTTCATTTAAAATCAGTTCGAGAGTTACATGGGCACGGTTGGTGGCGAGGGATATCGGCCAAATGCGGGCACGTGGATCGCGCTTAATGCCAGAAACTGGGCGGCAGGGAAATCTGGGCCGAAGGGCCTGATTGCATGCTGTGTGACTATATGACTCTACACAAATGGTGCTGAGTGCCTGGAACGCTTTGCGGCTTTCACGGCTTTGAAAAGGTAGTTCGACAAATACATGGATAGGATGGCCGGTGCAGGCGTCGGGAACCGTAGTGCCTGTTCGTCAGCTTATTGTTCTTTGATCCTTCTAAAGATATGTCCCCCAGTCCAGAATGTTGTCCCATCTGATTCCAAATTGTTAAATTTGCCATGTGCACCGAGCTCATCGCGAGTTTTTCCTGGGAGAGCAGAAGGGAGGGGGGGGGGACGTAACCAATGCACATAGACACATGACCCTACGCAAGAGATTCCATTCCATCCGACCTTATCCCACACTAGGCTCCTCAACGAATCTTTGAGCTTTCCAAATGTTCGACGCCAAATAATGGAGCATTACATTTGGCAGCACCAAACCACCTAATTGTCCCTCTCTCTGCAGGGAAGCACTTCTATTCCTCGGTGTCTTTCCTGTCCAAGCAGACTCAGAGGGTAATCTCTCAACCAGAGCGAAAAAAAGATTTAGGGAGGAAGATTAGAAGACTCTGTAACAGGAATAATAACCTCGGTAAAACTTTCATTTTGACCGTGTGCAACTACAAGTCAAGATTAGTGGGAGAGCATCGCACGTTCTCAGGTCTCCCTTCAGCTCTTCCACCAGACTGGTCAAGTTCAACTTCTGGAATAAAGCCCAATTCAACGCCACTTAAATTGCTAAATACCTCAAATTCGTCATGGCCATCTTAAACGTAACCTCCCCAGATCTGTCCTCTTCCCCAGGGAATTTACCGGACACGTCGCGCTCTTGCTCAGATTCAATGTATACCCAGAATAGTTTCCAACTTTTTTCAGCAGCTCCATAATTTCACCATACCTGTGGGAGAATGAGAAACATACAACAATTCTATCACATCAATGCACTCATTGCGATTCTCAAACCCGCCCCGCAACCTCCCCCGCCCCTACGACACTCAATACCGTTCCATTCTCCTGACGATCTAAGCACAAGTGTCAATGGTTTATTCGCTAGCGTGGGCAGCACGGTAGCATTGTGGATAGCACAATCGCTTCATAGCTCCAGGATCCGTGATTCGATTCCGGCTTGGGTCAATGTCTGTGTGGAGTCTGCACATCCTCCCTCTGTGTGCGTGGGTTTCCTCTGGGTGCACCGGTTTCCTCCCACAGTCCAAATATATGCAGGTTAGGTGGATTGGCCATGATAAATTGCCCTCAGTGTCCAAAATTGCCCTTAGTGTTGGGTGGGGTTACTGGGTTATGGGGATAGGGTGGAGGTGTTGACCTTGGGTAGGGTGCTCTTTCCAAGCGCCGGTGCAGACTCGATGGGCTGAATGGCCTCCTTCTGCACTGTAAATTCTATGTAAAATCTATGTGACCAATCGTGGATAGAGACATTTTCCTACTATCGTACCGCTGTGGATTGTGGATATGGAACATAGAACGATACAGCGCAGTACAGGCCCTTCGGCCCTCGATGTTGCACCGACATGGAAAAAAAAACTAAAGGCCATCTAACCTACACTATGCCCTTATCATCCATATGCTTATCCAATAAATTTTTAAATGCCCTCAATGTTGGCGAGTTCACTACTGTTGCAGGTAGGGCATTCCACGGCCTCACCACTCTTTGCATAAAAAACCCACCTCTGACCTCTGTCCTATATCTATTACCCCTCAATTTAAGGCTATGTCCCCACGTGCTTGCCACCTCCATCCGCGGGAGAAGGCTCTCGCTGTCCACCCTATCTAACCCTCTGATCATGTTGTATGCCTCTATTAAGTCACCTCTTAACCTTCTTCTCTCTAACGAAAACAACCTCAAGTCCATCAGCCTTTCCTCATAAGATTTTCCCTCCATACCAGGCAACATCCTGGTAAATCTCCTCTGCACCCGTTCCAAAGCTTCCACGTCCTTCCTATAATGAGGCGACCAGAACTGTACGCAATACTCCAAATGCGGCCGTACTAGAGTTTTGTACAACTGCAACATGACCTCATGGCTCCGGAACTCAATCCCTCTACCAATAAAGGCCAACACACCATAGGCCTTCTTCACAACCCTATCAACCTGGGTGGCAACTTTCAGGGATCTATCCTGAGCTCAAAGCCCAATGACTATCCATGGGCGCATTATATAGCACTTCCACCCATGATAAAAAGTTAGTACCAAACACAAATCGCCGAAGACCTCGAAGAGGTAGGTACACTGCACAAGGTCAAAGGCCTTCTCTGCAGAAATGGAAATTATAACTTCTTGCGTGTGCGCCACAGAGGGCGACATGACCAAGTTCAAAAGCCTCCTGATGCTGAACAACAACTGTCGGCCCCTGAAAAATCCTGTCCGGTCCTCAGATGACAATTCCGATAAGCCCACCGCCAACTGTTTCTCCAGAAACTGAGCCACTCTTTTCTCTTCAGTGTTTAATCATGGAGGACGCCGAAAAAACACACACTCAAGGGAATTTTTGACTTGTTTTCGGAATTATAGAAATTGAGGGCTTCTTCAACGTAGCAGGCAGCACCCCTCTCAACAGACTGTCATTCGACATTCCCAGTAAGTGGGGTGGCAACAAGGCCACGGACTATACTTGGAATTCGGCTGGAGCAACATCCGGCACCGATGCTTTCCCCAGTTGCATGGAGCCAGTACAGTGTAACTACAGCAATGTTGCCCAACCTTCCTACCCGTGGAATGTCCAATCTGCCCAAAATAGCTCCATCTCCACGCCATCCTCTGTCAGTTGAAACTTGCATAGCCCTCGGTAAAAAAAAACCTCGAAAGCTCAGTTAATCTTTTTCTGTGAAGTAACTATGCCTTCCACTCAACTTTACCCTGAGCTACGTCCCGTATTGATGCCTGATGGCGCAATTGGGCAGCAAATAAGCTAACTGATTTCATACATGTACTTATAAAATGTGCCTCGGAGACGGCGAAGCTGCTCACCGCATTCCCCGTCGGTTCAAGCTCAAAATACCTTTGTAGCCCTATCCTCTCTGACAACAACTCTGGTGCAGTGGCCGTGGAGTACTGGTGATCCAACCCCAAAATTAAATCTGACAACCTCTAACTTTAAGCCCTGCCAGCCTTAACAATGTGGACCCTGCAACATACTATTTGTCCTCTGATCACCAGCTTCAACGCTTCGCATAACGTGCCGGGAAAAACCTCCCCTTTCTCGTTGGAATCTACCTATTTCCCTCTGGTCACATTTACCCTTTCACAAAACCCATTATCTGCCTAATTCCACGGTGGGTGCTGGGCTCGGACTGCTTTTACTGATAAATTCACATGGCCGAATACCATCCACCCAACACCGTGGCGTAACGCGTTTCACACTGTGAACAAATCAACAATCCTGGACTAGATGCGATGCACGTGACAGACGAAGGGAAACTATCATTTGTTAGACGGAATCTCCAAGTATCCATCCCCCCTCTTCTGTTCCATGAACACAACCTTGCCATCCCACAGGTAATTAAAGACCAGGGACCTGCCCTGTCCATCCTCTGGTATAATGCACAGTTAAAATGTCTTCCATAATCAACTGGTGTGAGTCCAGATCAGGGATGACTGCCAACTTCTTTTTCACAAAATTTCCGTCGACCCAACGTGGTGCATAAATGTTCACTTATCGCACTGATGCACCCTGCAACACCCTACTCACCGAAGCATTTCGTCATCCAGGGACTTTCAATATTTAAGTCGCCGTAAATGCTACGCGCTTATTGATCAAGATCGCTAATCCTCTCAAACTGGAATCAAAATTTGGCTGGAACATCTGTCCCACCTACTCTCTACTCATGTCGTCTCATCGCGAATTCGTAAATTTGTCTCCTCCAAGAAGGCTCCCTCTGCGTTCAAAGTCTTCAAATGAGTAAGTGCACGAGAACTTTTAACCAGACCACTAAATCTCACATATAGTGTTATAATAATCAGCAAATTATCTTATGTCGATATCTTATTGGCGCAGAGAGGACCCCTCCACGAATTGGCTGGACGTTGAAGTGGGAATGTCCTTGAACTCCTTACATGCCTTGTTACTCAATGAGGCATTAAAGGATGGGTCTGTCGCTTGCCAGAATTCTATGATTATAGACATTCCTGGAGCGCAGAACATGTTCCGTCAGTTGGAAAAGTGATTAAATTGAACTTCTGCCCCTTCGCCCATTCAAACCAATCCGATGCTTTCACCAGTCTTCTCGACCACGGATTCTGTATCTGGAAAGATCGATGCATTTGAAGGCTTGGCGACATGTGCCGTCTTGCTCGTTTGGTATTTGCTGAAAGGTGTACCAACAACGATATATCCAAAAGCCCTATTTTTGAAATAGCTGTAATATTTTAATGGTATAATTTATACGACTATCATATAACTTGACCGTTCCGTCTCCCTGCTGGAATAATTCTGGCATCCACTGAACCAAAAGAATGAGTTACTTTTATTACGCTTTGTGTTCTGGATCCTGTGTGAGTATATTCTAAACACCGTGAACTCAGTAAACGAGTATTTTGCAGTCAATATGAATGAGGAGACCTGTAATTATATATGGAAACACGGCAACAATATTTCACACTGAAAGAGAACGAGGAGGACTCAATTCAAAACAATTCGACATTTCATATCACGCCCAACTAAATAACACAGGTCTGATACTTCGACACATTCAATGTTCCTATTAAGACAGTGAGTCGATGTTGACAATATACGCAGTGTATGCTCCAGTGTCACATTCCACTCCTATTAGTCTGCTATATTTAAAGAGTTTGAAAGAATATTGGACACCGCCATTTAATATTTTGTTCGTAATTCTGGAGCTCGTTGTTTGGAGAAGCATCAACGTTAATGGAAAGAAACACCAAGATATCCCAATTTTTGCGCCAGCGATGTGTATCCATTGCTCTCTCATTTAAATTGGCATTAAATTAGTGTGGAATTAATCGTTATGGAGTTTCTCACTTCTCCACTCTGGTCTAAGTTGCATGTTTTCCAAACGATTTCGGACCCACATTTGAAAATTATAAGTTTCGCTATGCCTGACTTGCTGTGAAAAGACTCTACATCGTTTTGTTGTATGGGAACATTTTGAATTTGCTATCCGTGAAGTCGTGTATGCGAGTACTTTTCTCAATAGTAACATAAAGCTTTTTGAAATCAGCCGACAGCTAAAACAAATCGATGAAAAAAGGTGATAAAAAGACTGAACAAGCTTTGAAATGCGAAAAGAACGGGACGGCATCTAAACTGATGGCCTTTGTGTCAGCGAGAGGATTACTTTGTATCGCGCTGGAAGAAATTACAGGGATATTGAACAGAAACCAAAAACAATCTTGATTGACGGTCATAATTTACTGCAAATCAGCATGCAAACGTGTAATATAAACTAACACAATTTGGATACTATATTATTTATCGTTAACGGCACACTGGGATGTATGAACATACGAGCAGTGAAATATAGAAAGCTATTGGTACCCTGGAGGCTACTTTATTTCGATAATATCAATTAACTATACTTTCTGGCGCTGCGTCCTCCTCGCTTGACATGAAAAGCCTTTCGACGTCTATTGACTTTTATAGTGAACACGAATGATGATTGGCATTCTGCTGCCATTTGATATCGATTTTTCAAAATATAGCAGACTCAGAGTGAATATATCCACCTCCCACCCATCTCTGATTTTACTGCCGTTCGTTTAATTCTGTGTCACTGACCCTTGGTTTAAGATTCAATTCACCGATACACCATCAGACTTGTCCCAACCCGTAAGAGATATATAGGTTTTAACTGGATTAATTCTCATTTTCCAAATCACTGGAGGATTCAGGCGCATCCCATCAATAATTGCTCATTGGACCATCCATCTTCCCATACGTTGGTCTCATAAAACTTGGTTGCATTTCGCTAAAGCAAGTATTCGCCGCCACACGCACGGATACAAAATCAGTGGAAGAATATAACATATACTATGCCAAAAGAGACTGTATCCAATGAAACAAGAAAAACGTGACAACGAGATGGCTTTGAAGGAGGATTTAAAACATCAGCATGAACTAAAGATGTTTGGATGTACTGAATAGATTTTGAACAATGTATCTGAGGACATTGTTACGAATGTATAATTGGTTTGAAGTGTTGAACAGAAGAGTCCATCACTCAAGACAGATCTCGGAAGTCTACAGCATTCCACATAAATAGCAGCTACTGGATGATTCTTTCACTATTCATGTGCTAAGCATTTTCCTATGGGTAACATATGGGTAACATGACGGCAGCACGGTAGCATAGTGGTTAGAACAAATGCTTCTCAGCTCCATGGTCCCAGGTCGAATCCCGACTTGGGTCACTGTCTGTGTGGAGTCTGCACGCTCTCACCGTGTGTGCGTGGGTTTCCTCCGGGTGCTCCGGTTTCCTCCCACAGTCCAATGATGTGCAGGTTAGGTGAATTGGCCAGGTTAAATTGCCCGCAGGGTCAAAATTGCCCTTAGTGTCAGGTGGGGTTATTGGGTTATGGGGATAGGATGGAGGTATGAGCTTGGGTTGGGTGCTCTTTCCAAGAGTCGGTCCAGACACGATGGGCCGAATGGCCTCCTTCTGCACTGTAAATTCTATGAAATCTATGAAACATTGTTGGGAATTTTCTGTAGGCCTCCCAAAAGCGTGCGTGAAATAAAGGTGCAAATATGTAGACAGATTATAGAACAATGTAGGAGCATTAGTGTGGTTGTGATGGGAGATTTTAACTTCCCCAACATTGATTGGGACTCATGTAGTGTTGGAAGCGTAGATGGAGAAGAATGTGTAAGAAGCATCAAAGAGAGTTTTTTTTAGAGCAGTATGTAAATAGCCCATCTCGGGAAGGGGCCATTGGGGAATTGGTATTGGGAATGATCCCGGCCAGGTGGTTCAAGTTTCAGTGGGTGATTACTTTGGGAATAGCGATCACAATTCCGTAAGTTTTGAAAACTCATGGACAAAGACGAGAATGGTCCTAAAGGAAGAGTGCTACATTGGGGAAAGGCCAACTATAACAAAATTCGGCAGAAGATCGGGAATGAGGACTGGGAGCAGCTGTTTAAGGGCAAATCCACATTTTAAATGTGTGAGTCTTTTAAGGAAAGGTTGATCAGAGTGCAGGACAGACATGTCCCTGTGAAAATGAGAGATCGAAATGGCAAGATTAGGGAACCATGGATGGCGGGTGGAATTGTGAGACTAGCTGAGATGATAAGGAAGAATACATAAGATCGAGGCGACTCAAAACTGATGAAGCTTTGGAGGAATATCGGGAGAGTAGGACAAATCTCAATCTCGCAATAAAGAGGGCTAAAAGGGGTCATGAAATACTTTTGGCTGACAAGGTTAAGGAAAATGCCAAAGCATTTTATTCGTATCTAAGGACCAAGAGGGTAATTGGCGAAAGTATTGGCCCACTCAAAGACAAAGGAGGGAAGTTATGCGTGGAGTCAGAGGAAATGAGTGAGATTCTTAATGTGTACTTTTCATCGGTATTCTCCAAGGAGAGGGACATGACGGAGGTTGAGGCTAGGGATGGATGTCTAAATACTCTTGGTCATGTCGGGATAAGGAAGGGGGTGGTTTGGGGTATTCTAAAAGGTATTAAGGTGGACAAGTCCCCAGGACAGGATGGGATCTATTGCAGGTTACTGAGGGAAGTGATGGACTAAATAGCTAAGGCCTTAACAGATACATTTGCAGCATCCTTGAGCACTGTTGAGGTCCCTGAGGTCTGGATACTTGCTAATGTTGTCCCTTTGTTTAAAAAGGATAGCAGGGATAATCCAGGGAATTATAGACCTGTGATCTTGACGTCAGTGGTAGACAAACTGTTGGAGATGATACTGAGGGATAGGATCTATTTACATTTGGAAGAAAATAGACTTATCAGTGATAAGCAGCATGGTTTTGTGCAGGAAAGGTCACGTCTTACAAACCAAATAGAATTCTTTGAGGAAATTACAAAGTTAATTGATGAGGGAAGAGCTGTAGATGTGATATACATGGACGTAAGTAAGGCGTTTGTTAAAAAATTCCATGGCAGGTTAATAGAAAAAGTGAAGTCGCATGGGGTTCAGGGTGTACTAGCTAGATGATAAAGACCTGGCTGGGCAACAGGAGACAGAGAATAGTGGTGGAAGGGAGCGTGTCAAAATGGAGAAAGGTGACTAGTGATGTTCCACGAGGATCCGTGCTCGGACCACCTTTGCTTGTTATCTACATAAATGACCTGGACGAATGTGTAAGAGGTCTGATGAGCAAGTTTGCAGATGATGCTAAGATTTGGAGGAGTTGCAGATCGCGAGGAGGACTGTCAGAGAATACAGCAAAATATAGATAGATTTGAGAGTTAGGGAGGGAAATGGCAGATGGAGTTCAATCCAAGCAAATGCGAGGTGATGCATTTTGGAAGATCTAACTCAAGAGAAGACGATATGGTCAATGGAAGAGTCCTGGGAAAATTTGATGGACAGAGATATCTGGAAGTTCAGGTCCATTGCACCCTTAACGTAGAATCTCAGGTTGATAGAGTGGTCAAAATGGCAAACAGCATGGTTGCCTTCATCGAACGTAGTATTGGGTACAAGAGTCGGCAAGTCATGTTACAGTTGTGTAGGACTTCGGTTAGGCCACATTTGGAATATTGCGTGCAGTTCTGGTCACCACATTACGAGAAGGATGTGGATGCTTCAGAGTGGGTGCAGAGGAGGTTCACCTGGATGATGCCTGTTATGGAGGGTGCTAGCTATGAAGAACGGTTGAGTAGATTAGGATCGTTTTCGTTGGAAAGACGGAGGTTGAGGGGGGGACTTGATTGAGGTCTGCAAAATTATGAGTGGTATGGACAGGGTGGAAAGCAACAAGCTTTTTCCAAGAGTGGAGGTGTCAATTATAAGGGGTCACGATTTCAAGGTGAGAAGGGGAAAGTTTAAGGGAGATGTGCGTGGAAAGTTTTTTACGCAGAGGGTGGTGGGTGCCTGGAATGCTTTTCCAGCGGAGGTGGTAAAGGCGGGCACAATAGCATCATTTAAGATGCATCTGGACAGATATATGAACTGGCGGTGAACAGAGAGAAGTAGCTCCTTGGAAAATAGGCAACAGGTTTAGATAAAGGATCTGGATCGGCGCAGGCTGTGAGGGCCGGATGGCCTTTTCCTGTGCTGTAATTTTATTTGTTCTTTGTTCTAATTGTAACATTGGATCATGCTATCTGAAAATCCTTTGTTTTCAATTTTCATCATTTCTGCCATAAACAATTTGATCTCTGATTAACGAGTTATGAAGTGCTGCAAAGTTGCAAGATTGAGCTAGGAGTTTCAAATCTGTGACAAAGCTTGTAAGTGATTCCCCTGTTCTGTGAAATCTATAGTTGAATATGAGAAGTACAAATATTTCATTGGTTTTTATTTTACAGCAGTCATCAAAATTATTTAGTATTACTTCGAATATTTTTTTTGTCCTGACCTTCAGAGGTTTGAGGAGTGAATTATATTCTTCAATAACAGATGCCCTGCCATTGATGGAAACAATGCAAATTCCTAACTTCGGTTGCGGTAGTTAAACCAGTAACTTCAAAGCAGATTTTAAATTGTTGCTTCAACAGTTTACAATTAGTGTTTAGATTATCAGTTGTCTTGAGGTGACGTGGAGCTTCTGCGTGGTCCATCGAGATGGTTTTCTGCAAAGGATCCGTTTGCTCCGACGGTTCCCCAGTTGTATCGCTGCTACTAATTTCTTCTTTTCTTTATGTTCCTTAATCTAGCTAGCTAGATTTTTCGAAGCGAAATTCTGAAAACATGTTCTATTACGTGATAGTAATATCTCTTTACTTTTTTGCTTACTTCCAGAATGGTCTGATGGCTGTCGATCAGTAAAGTCTTCGTATTCAGCAAAGAACATTTATTGAATAACGAATTTAAACATATATGAATTAGTTCACTCTTCTACACTTATAACTGAAGGTTACGTGAATAAGGCTAAGTATGTAATATGTTCAATTACACTGGACAACTAAGCGAGATCTCTGACACTCTGCTCATTCGTCACTCCTGATGCGAAGAGGCGGGAATCTACTCTGAGTGGAGCTTTGATCTGGTGTTGCCATCTAGTGGTTGTCTAGCGCTATGCTACAGATGTTAACCCTTTACACACCAGCAGATATACAGATCACTACACAATACAGTTCTTGATCAGGATGTAATATCGTTCACCGAGCGAAGAGTGACGTGGAAAAGGGATACGTTGCATCGAAGAGGGAAGCACAGTGTTATTATAGGATCAATTGTATGAATCATGGACGTTGGAATGCGGAAAAAGGTGATTTGGAGGAGCAGTGTCTTGAGGGCGTAATGGCAACCGTGTGGACATGGGCAGAAGCTGAGCCGAGGCATTAGCCGCCAAAGTGGATCGAAATTGAAGCGCAGTGGATGACTAACAAAGTTGTTTAGCAGTCCCTGAAATATAGGAAAATGTTGTTAAAAAAGTGAATATTCTTGTACATCTTTAAAGATGGACACATATCATTAGGTTTTGGTATTTTTGAGCATCTGAAATCGCGCCTAAGGAGCACACCAACCTAATTTTAGTACATCGGCATGCCATTAGCGACCATATTGTCCAGATTTTGTCCGTCTGACAGAATAATCAGCTGGCACACTACATTCGCAACAGGTAAGAATCAGAGAAATCCGACAGTGTTGATGGAGGATATTCGGTGCATCGTGTCAGCACCAAACTTCCGAAAGAGCACCGCTGATAGGCCCAGTCTCCCGGCCTATCCACATAACTGCAAAACCCCATCTAAACTTTGAACAATAAGGAGACGTTTCGCAAGCTTGTCCACATAAAATGCGCACTTTTTACCGTGGGAGGAAACCCAGCAGCCAGTGGAACACACACAGACACGAGGAGCATGCGCAAACTCGACAATTCGTTACCCGAGGTCCGAATAGGACCCCGAACGCAGGCATTGTGAGGCAGCAGTGCTAACAACTGTGCCACCGTGCTGCCAGATGAGGGACAGTGGAGGGGATTATTCAGGGAGCCAGATTACAAAATAGCACAGGGTAGCACTGCAACGTTGAAAATGCCACCCTGGCACATCTGGACGTGCCAAATTATGCAGGGTTCATTGCTGGGGCAGAAGGCGATTCGGAACATGAAGACGGGGAAAAGAGTTTGTGCGTATATGCGTTTTTGCTCGGATGAAGGTGGGTGCGGGGGCTGAGAGATATTGCGGAGATTCGGGGAGTGCATTTCGGGCATCGGAACGGGACCCGAAACCTTCATAATGTCGGCTGGCAGACGTTAGCCTGCAGAACTGTTCAGGTTCACCTTTATTGTTGACTCCCAGTTCAATTTTCAGCCGCTTCGAGGCTGCAAGAGGTCGCGCCGACTCAGAGTACTTGCAGAGACTTGCCATTGGGTGTTTTTTCTCAAGTAAGCAATTTCTCAAGTGGGCGGATTGGTTTCACAGTGTTCAGCAGTGCCCACTCACGGTTGCAGGATGAGGGTACAATTACGGCCTCGGTGGCATGACTGTGTGAAGTTTTCACTTTCTCCCCGTTTCTGCGTCGGCTTTCCCTGGCTGCTCCGTATTCTTCCCACAGCCTAAAGATGTGCAGTTGAGGTGGATTGGCGATGCGAAATTGCCCCTTCTATTTCAAACGGATAGAGAGGGTTACTGGTCAACGGTTAGCTTAAGGCATGGGTTTATTTTGGGTGCACTTTCCAGTGATCGATAAAGTCACAATGGGATGAATGGCCTCTTTCTGCCCTGTGGGTATTTCATTCTGTGATGTAACGCCTGAAATCCCTGTTTCCGGACATTCGCGTTTACTTTTGCTTTTGGCAGTTTTCAAGGCCATGTAGGGTGTCTTCAATGTGAAATCCCATTTACCAGCATTGAGAGGAATCGTGTAATCATGAAATCACCGAATTCCTCTGGTGCTCACGAAGCCCATTCGCACGATGGAGTTTGCACTGCACCTATGAAAAAGAACGTCACGTAACCACACGGCACCAGCATATCCCACAAAGCACTTCCCAACCTGCACATCCCTGGACGAAGACGGAGTTGTATTGACAATCCACATAATATGCATATCTTTTGTCTCTAGGATGATACGGGAGCAGGTGAAAGAGACCTACGCAGGTACAAGAGGCAAACCCCAATCTCGCAAGACTGAAATTGAGCTCGGGCCATTGGTGTAGTGAGGCGGCGGTGCTGAAATACCATTGAGACTTCCGCCGTCAGCGAACGGCGCGCCGCAAATGAAATGAAAGATTGGGCAAGAGGAGAATTCAAGCATAGATCTAAACATGTATTGGCGAACGTCAAATGAGTAACGTTCATAAACGTTGCGGTCTTGAACGATATAATTCCATATCGTGGTGGTCGACGTTGGGATCTCAAAGTATATTCGATTCACAGGTTAGCCGGGGCATTATTAGCCATCTAGCACTGTCAATTGGAAATTCGGCGCGGGCTAAAATCCAGAAAGAGTAGTGAAACATGATTCTCCATGGCGTGATTGGCATTTCGAATCTACATCTTCCCTCCTCTCTCTGTCAGTGTAATTGCGAAAATCGTTTGCCACTTGACTGGGAATCTAGTTCTAGTCTTTCAGCATGTTATTTGTGGGCGCTCTCTCTGGACTGTCACCCCGTACAGAATATTTAAGGGCCGCTGACGAGATGGCACGCCGGCCTGATTTACAAAATGTACAGAATTGCGTGAAATGGGGATTTCACCTGCCTGCCTGGTATTTGAACTGAGAGTGTAGGCAACTTTAATGCCACATGTTCTTCACTTCAAATCGCTGCACCGAATAATTCACGGGATTCACTGATGGTTTGGACTGAGGAACTGAGCTGGGAAGTTATTTATTCCCGGGGGAGTCTCCAGTAGCCTAAACGTCCATTGATTTCGAGGTTCCCCATGTTGTAAAGCGCTGTGGGGGCTGCTATGCATGCATCAATTCCTGTGTACAGATTGCTGAATTGTTGGCTAAATGAGCGCTGAAGAAAAGCCAATTATAACTGGGAGCTAGAAAGTAGGTGGCAATAGTGAATACAAAGAGACAACACTGGACGCGACTGTCGGGCAATTGGGTGAGGTCCCAATACATCCCAATGTAAAAGGGCAGTCTGGGCTTTCTGTAAATAGGTGCATCAGTGCTGCATGATAAATGAAGACCTTCCCACTTGGGGAGAATAATTGACTCTGGACAGATCCCCACAAACATACATCACTCTGAGGACCAATGGAGTAGACTCTATCGAATAATTTTCTCTGTGTGCAATAAGTGTTTTATGCTTTAAAATTGCAGATAGATTAATCCTCGGGATTTGTGGTTTCCATGTTTATTGTATGCTTCACTGCCACCAGATATGCGTCGTGTGTCAAAAATGGCGTTTGCTTGATTTGTGTGAAATTGTACTCTTCTTTGACGGCTCAAAATCTTAATGAGATGTCGCAAATCTATCGGGATCCGCTACATATTTGTGTCTTAGTCTTTAAACAGCATTGGTAAAACGATTTTTGACATCACACAGAATACTTTATGTGACAGATAAAGCACGCTTCATGGTAAAGTTTATGATCACTCGCCCCATCTGATGTCATGGGGTGTTGCTTCTTTATGGTACCTCATGACGATGCATCCGTTACGTCCAAGCGTTCACTAAATATTCTGGCTGAGACCGGAAATCAGCCCGCTATAATGGCCTTATCATGGGGTTTATGGACGCTTTCACCAGCAACAGCCTCTTTCGAGGTCAAGGTTCTTCCAACTCAACTCCCGGGTGTCCGATCGTCTCGAATCTTTGCCAGCCGATGGTACCCTTATGAGTGGCTAAGTTGGCTGCAAAGAATACATTGATCGTTGACACTAATGTCTGGTGTGTAGGGTCGGAGAGGGAGAGCGGTGGGGTCGTTACCTGCAAAAGTTCGTCTTAAGTGAGTCATGGGAGTGGCAATTGCCGGAGACAGAGTTGTTACGGTGACATTGCACATGAAGTTTTGCAGCATGGCGCCATGGAATGGAATGGTGGAGTACCTGTTGGTGAACAAATTAGCTTTAATTATTAGGTGTCTTTTTACAGTGACAAAATGTTTTAACTGATGCTTATGTTCATCCAGCAGGTGCCCGCGTTTCATAAGTACATAAGAACTAGGAGCAGGACTATGCCGTCTTGCCCCTTGAGACTGCTACGCCTGTCAATGAGAGCATGGCTGATCTTTTATGGACTCAGCTCCACTTTCCGGCCAGTGCACCATAACCCTTAATCCCTTTATTCTTCAAAAAACTATCTATCTCTGTTTCACAGAATGCTTCACTGGGCAAGGAATTCCATAGATTCACAACCCTTCGGGTGAATAAGTTCCTCCTGAACACAGTGCTAAATCTATTTCCCCTTATTTTGAGGCTGTGCTCCCAAGTTCTGCTTTCACGCGCCAGTGGAAACTACCTGTCCACATCTATCCTATCTATTCCCTTCATAGTTTTATATGTTTCCATAAGATTCACCACATCCTTCTAAATTCTAACGAGTACAGTGCCAGTCTACTCAACCTCTCCTCGTAATTCAACCTCTTCAGCTCTTGAGTTTAACGTAGTAAACCTCCTGTGCAGACACTCCAGCGCCAGTACGTCATTTCTCAGGTAAGGAGACCAAAACTGAACACAATACTCCAGGTGTGGCCTCACTAACACCTGATAAAATTGCAGCATAACCTCCCTAGTATTAGACTCCATCCAACAAGCAGTGAAGGACAACATTCCATTTGCCTTCTTAAATCACCTTTTGCACCTGGAAACCAACTGTTTGCTACTCATGTACTAGCACCCCCATGTCTCTCTACACAGCAGTATGTTTTAATATTTTATCATTTGAATAATAATCCCTTTTGCTGTTATTCCTACCAAAACGGATAACCGCACATTTCCCAACATTGTATTCCATCTGCCAGAACCTAGCCCATTCACGTAACCGATCCAAATCCCTCTGCCAGTTTCTGGTATCCTCGGCACATTTTGCTTTCCCATTCATCTTAGTGTCGTCTGCAAATTTGGACACATTGCACTTGGCCCCAACTCCAAATCATCTATGTCAATTGTGAACAATTGTGGGCGCAACACTGATCCCTGCTTGACACCACTCGCTACTGAATTGCAGCGAGAGGAACACCCATTAATCGCCTGCTTTCTATTAATTAACCAGTCCTCTATCCATGCTATTACTTTACCCTTAATGCCATGCATCTTTATCTGATGCAGTAACCTTTTCTGTGGCACCTTGTCAAAGGCTTAATGGAAATTTAGATATACCATATCCATTGGCTCCGCATTATCTGCTGCACTGGAATGTCCTCAAACCATTCCATGAAATTAGTTGGGCACGTCCTGCCCTTTATGAACCCATGCTGCGTCTGCCCAATGGCACAATTCCTGACCAGGTGGCTGGCTATTGCTTCCTTTATGATAGATTCCAGCATCTACTCTACTACCGAAGTTAACTTCACTGGCCTATAATTAACCACTTTCAGCCTACCTCCTTTTTTAACAGTGCCGTCACTTTTGCCAATTTGCAATCCGCCGTCACCACCCCAGAATCTCGGGAATCTTGATAAATAATCACTAGTGCATGTGCAATTTCCGTAGCCATCTGTTTTAGCCCTCCAGGATACATTCCATCAGGGCCAGGAGACTCGTCTTCCTTTAGCCCCATTAGCTTTCCCATCACTTCCTCCTTAGTGACAGCAATCATCTCAAGATCCTCACCTGCCGTAGGCTCATTTCTGTCAGTCACTGGCATGTTACTTATGTACTCCACTGCGATGACTGACCCAAAGAACCTGTTCAGTTCCTCAGCCATTCCCTCAAATCCCGTTATTAATTCTCTCTTCTCATCCTCTAAAGGACCAATATTTACCTCAGCCACTCTTTTTTGTTTTCTATATTTTTAGAAAATTTTACTATCTGTTGTTATATTCTGAGCCAATTTACTCTTATAATCTCTCTTACAGTACTTTATAGCTCTTTTATAGCTTTCTGTTGCCCCCGAAATATTTCCCAGTCCTCTAGTCTCTCACTAATCTTGGCCACTTCGTATGCCTTTCACTTCAATTTGATACTCTACCCATTCCCTTGGATATCCACGGTAGATTTTCCAACCTTTTATCGTCCTTCCTTTTTTCTGCTATAAACCTTTGCTGAGCACTGTGAAAAATCGCTTGGAAGTTCTCCACTGTTCCTCAACTATTTCACCACAAAGTCTTTGACCCCAGTCTACCTTAGTGAGCTCGTCTTTCATTCCATTGTAATCTCATTTGTTTAAGCTCAAAACACTAGTGTTTGATTTTACCTTCTCATCCTTCATCTGTATTTTAAATTCCACCATATTGTGATCGCTCTTTCCGATATGATCCCGAACTATGAGGTCATCAATCAATTCTGTCACATTGCACAGGACCAGATCTAGGACCGCGCGTTCCCTCGTAGTTTTCATTGCATAGTGTTCTGGGAAACTATCGTGGATACTTTCTATAAACTCATCCTCAAGGCTCCCTTGACAGATTTGGTTCAACCAATCGACACGGAGATTAAAACCCCCCTTGATAAATACTGTACCATTTCTACATGCATCAGTTATTTCTTTGTTTCTTGCCTGCCCAACCATGATGTTACTATTTGGTGGCCTATATACTACTCCTATCAGTGACTTTTTGGCCTTACTATTCCTGATTTCCATCCAAACGGATTCAGCTTTATCCTCCATATCACCGATGTCATCCCTTACATTTGCCCGGATGTCATCCTTAAATAACAGGGCTACAACACCTCCCTTACTATCCACTCCGTCCTTCCGAATAGTTTGATACCCTCGGATATTTAACTCCCAGTCTTGACCATCCTTTAACCATGTTTCATGAATGGCCACTAAATCACAGTCATTCACGATGATTTGCGCCATAAACTCATTTATCTTATTCAGAATACTACGAGAATTCAGATAAAGTACATTTATGTTAGATTTTATACTTGTTTTGAATCATAACACCTCGATCAGTAACCTCTGCTAAGTTATATTTCCTCTTAACTTTTCTCCTAATTTACCTTGTCGTTGAACCCATATCTTCATGTAACAACCTGCCGCATTGCTTACCATTTACGTTTTTACTTCCCGTTTCATTCAGTTTAGTATTATTGGACAATTTCACTGAGCTCCCCTCAGTAACTGTACCTTGTGCTGCAGCCCTTTTGTGTTTTTGACTGTGGATTCTCTGCCTTACACTTTCGTCTTTATTGCATTTTGTTTCTGTCCCTGCTTTGCTGCCTGCCGACTTCCTGCATTGGTTCCCCCCCCCCCCCCCGCCCCCCGCCAAATTAGTTTAAACCCTCCCCAATTGCTTGAGCAAAAAACTCCCCTAAGACATCAGTTCCAGTCATGCGCCGATGCAGGACTGTTCCTAACTCCCCCAGAACCGGTTGCAATGCCCCAGGAATTTGTATCACTCCCTCTTGCACCATCTCTCGAGCCACGAATTCATCCTATCTATCCTGACATTCCTACTGTGACTAGCTCGTGGCCAGGTAGCAATCTTGAGATTTATACCTTTGAGGTCCTACTTTTTAGTTTAACCCCGAACTCCCTGGATTTAGCTTGTTGGACTTCGTCCCGTTTTTTACCTGTATATTTGGTGCCTATGTGCACCACGACAGCTGGCTGTTCACCCTCCCCCTGCAGAATGTCTTGCAGCCGCTCCGAGACATCTTGACACTTGCACCAGGGAGGCACCATACTTTCCTGGAGTCTTGATTGCGTCCGCAGAACCGTCTGTCTATTCCTCTTACGATTGAGTCCCCTATCACTGTAACTCTACTATTCTCCTTCCTGCCCTGCTACGCAGCAGAGCCAGCCACGGTGCCATTAACTTGGCTGCTGCTGCCTTCCCCTGGTGAGCCATCTCACCCAACAGTATCCAGAGCGGTATATCTGTTTTGCAGGGAGATGACCGGAGGGGACACCTGCACTGCCTTTCTACTCTTGCTCTGTCCTTTGGGCACGCATTTTACTTCTCCCTTAGTAACTTTAACCTGCGGTGTGACCAACGCGTCAATCGTGCTATCGACGACATCCTCAGCATCGCAGGATGTCCCAAAGTAACTCCATCCGCAGCTGCAGAGCTGTCAGCAGGTCTAACAGGACCTGTAACTGGACACACTTCTTGCAAGTGTAGGAGCCAGGGACAGTGGACGTGTCCCTGAGCTTCCACATTGCACATGAGGAGCATGACACGGGTCTGGCATCTCCTGCCATGTCTTAAACCTTAGGTTAGCTTATACAAATATAATTCCAAAAAAAGAAGAGAAAAATAAATATACCAACGAAAAGAAAAAGGAAAAAGAAAAACTACTTGCCAGCCACTAACCAGGGTTAAAAAGCACCTCGTCCCCACACAGCTACGAATTCCCACAATGCTTCAAATTCCCAAACTCACTCTTTGCTGTGGCTCACTCTCGCTGTTTCTTGTCTGGCTCACTGGGAGAACTCACTGGGAGTGAGTTACAAGTTGCTCTTTTAAATTGACCAGAGTCTCCCCCCTCCCCCACCTGCTTTTAGATCAAAGTAGATTAAGGTGACTGACACTTAACTGCCAATCAGTTATCTGAATGGGTAGGGCAGCCCTTTTTAACCTTCACTGCACAATTCTACATTAATTTAAATTGCTGAATTTGAAAAGGAACAGTCTTTCCGATTGAATTTAATTCAATTCCCAGCTAGCTTCAAATTCCCAAACTCACTCTTTGCTGTGTCACACTCTGGCTGTGTCTTCTCTGGCTCACTGGGAGATCTTCTTTTCCTGCTAATAGTAACCCATACACCACATCGAAGTGTCTGGTGAAGAGCACAGCTGTGTTTCAGGCAGAGGTCTTCCTGCCACGCTCTGTTGCCTGAGATGCCTTTAGCGTGTGTCCGCTACTGGGCCTCGAATATGAGCCTCCGGGCGTACATTCCCGCAGCACGGGCGTGGCAGAGCTGCCATTCTCTGTCTGTGAGGTTGGAGATGTCACTCTCAAAGTGGGTATGGGATTTTCATGTGAGAAAGACACCATTCTGATACATTGGGTGGATCGTCATGGGCTGTGGCAATGACAATCCTGTTCCGAGAGCCATGCTGTTAGAGGGGCACCTGTGGGATAGATAACCGTGAATTTTGATCAGCGCCTGAACGATGCAGGTGAAACACTCAGCCATGGAGGTCATGCTCTTCGTCATGGTGCACAAATTCGCACCATGGAATGAAAGTCGTCCTGCGCCACGATATGATCAGTGGCCACGACTCTTTGAGCGTTTGCCTCGTTTTCGTCGAAGGGAGACCATCATTTTCTCAGGCAGAAGGCAATTTCATTCCTTCAGTCGGTCTTGCAGTCTGATGGTATATGTTGTCAGCCCTTCCTGATTCTTATAACTCCATCTTGACAATTCCGTTACCTACGAACGGACAGATGGGGCGCCATTGATAAGCAGTTAGCAGAGTCCACGGCCGCTGCATTGCTCCGGTGTCACATACCACGGAACACCTAACCTCCACTTGCGATGGATCATCAACTGTGTGGTGTTCAGCAATGAATGACGAAAGAGGCTGCCTACTAGGTAATTCCATCGAGATTTAATTATCTGCGCTGGTAAAGAATGTGGGTAACTACGTGAAGCCTCTTCAATTGTTCCATCCGAGAAATCACCCTGATAGATGTTTAGATCTACTAAAACCAGATGGAGCGAGTTCGGTTCTGTCTGCTCTACTGACTGCCTTGCAAGGGAAGTGAAATGGCATTTGTACATCGTAAGTTTCAGTTGATGTGACCTGTTTAATCACGTGTGGCGGGCTGTTAGTCTTGCTGGTGGGCGGCCTGCTGGATTGCAGGTACAGGAATTCAGGCCCCTGCTGCACACCTTTGAATAAACCCTCTGTGAAATGTTGCACTCCTTCGTGCTGCCACCATTCCCTTAAATCGTATTAATATGTGCTCGGCAGTGCTGGAGATTGCTTCCTGTGGTTGCAGCGATTACATTTCCCCGAGGAGAGCGAATCAGTGGCAGAGTGCCAAGGCATTGGGGTGATTCTCGTGGAAAGAAAACGTTTTGCTAAAGAGACATAATTCTCACTCATTTTTTGTCACTGCGACTGACGCTGGGTTTGTTTAGATTCAGCCTCCTAATTCCGAGCTTTCAAAATTCCCGATATTTTATGGTAATCCGTCACTCTTTGAACATGAAAAAAGCACCTCAATTCAAGAAAGGAGCGTGTGAAAGGTATATAAAGCATTCAGATTAGGTTTTTTGACAACATTCGTTGGGAATGTTGATTGCAGCTTTACGCAACAAAACCTCTGACACATATCTGTGGATTTCAAAGACTCAAATGTAATAGGCTTTGATGCACATGTAGTGTAGACTAGTTGAGTGTGGCAGATTTCGTTCACTAAGAGGGTTGTAAAACAAAGGACCATAGTTTTGTGAATATCATTAGAATTTTAATTCCTGAATTTTGCTTGATTTCTATTGCACCGACTACTTAGCATGACTGCGGGATTCTGTCTATTAGTGTAGTGACATGACCACTGTGCCATTGCCTCCCCTATGCTAATGCAATATCTGATTGTTACAACCCAACTGGATGACCAGCGACCTGGAACATCAGGGTCCTGTGGCCTCACCTGAATGTGGTGTATCCAGATGCGGGGCGGGGCTGCCCCCTTCTTCCGAGGACTAGTTAGGTATAAATATTCTGGCCCAGGTATGTGGCAGGCACGCGGAATCATTTGAAGGGTCGGAGGAGGGTATCGCAAAGATAATGAAATTGATATTTTTCTACAGTCAGCGGTTCCCTGTGGACAATTGCATTGATTGGAAATGCATATTCGATGTGGAGAACGCGAACTAAAAACAACAACAATAATAATAATCATTATTATTGTCACACGCAGGCTTCTTTTTAAATTTGGACTACCCAGGCAGCACGATCCCTGTTGCCTCATGGCGCCGAGGTCCCAGGTTCGATCCCGGCTCTGTATCACTATCTGTGTGGAGTAGGGGCATTTTATCGTGGCCAATCCACCTACCCTGCACATCTTGTGGTTGCGGGGGAAAAACCCACATGAACATGGGGATCAAGTACAAACTCCACACGGATAGCGACCAATAGCCGGGATAGAACCTGGGACCTCAGTGCTGTGAGGCTGCAAGGCTAACACAGTGCGCCACCGTGCTGCTCTTCAAGCAAGCTTGGATGAAAATTGCAGCTAATTGAGTGTGCAAATCCCCTCGTACCCAGGCTCCGGTGCCTGTAAGGGTATACTGAGGGAGAATTGAGAATGTCCAACTCATCTAACAACACATCTTTCGGGACCTGTGGGAGGAAACAGGAGCGCTGTAGGCAACACACGCGGAAAAGTGGAGAATGTACAGCCTCGGCGCTGACAGTGAGCCACGATGGGAATCAAACTGGGTTCCTGGGTCTGTGAAGCAGTCGTGGTAACCACTGTACTATCATGCAGACGAATTCAGAGAAAACGAAACATTGTCAAATTCCATTCATTCGTTAGTTCACCTTGTTCTTCTGTGCTAAATTTTAATTCTAAGATAGATATGGAAGATAAACTGGGTTCCTGGTTCTGTGAAGCAGTAGTGGTAACCACTGTACTACCATGCCGCCCTCAACAGACGAACTCAGAGACACCGAAACATTGTCAAATTTCATTCATTCGTTAGTTCATCTTGTTCTTCTGTGCTCAATTTTAATTCTAAGATAGATATGGAAGATACGTTATGCCACAACATCAAAACGCCAACGTAACAACATAAAAATAATCCACAGCCTGGGAAAAAAAACACAACTCGAAGCAGAACTTCACAATCTGGCAGACCACCACCCTCCATCCAGAAACTTGGTTGAATATGTATACCGTACGTGAAGGCCTTTGAGGATGAATGACAGTTCCTCAGTCAGTACGTTTCCAGATTGAATATCCGCGATAAAGTCGTTGGTACTGCGCCCATTTTCAAAATAGGCCAGCAATATCTGAACGTTTGAATAGATGCAATTTCGATGGAGGCTCAGGTTAGAGTGTTGTATGTTTGAATTGTATCCTGGCGACAGGATAACATGATGATTGTGAGGCGTAGGTGCCCATTTAGAACTCAACTTTGCATGCTGCATCTGATGCCTGTGACTATGTATTTACATTGTGTGGTTATTTTACCGAATGTTGTTTTCCGCTTAGGAATGATCTGTCTGGACTGTACACAGAAAATACTTTTCTGACATTAAACACATTCAGGAAAATACAATCCACTTTGTACCATTCTGGGAGAAATATTTGCCATCGAGTCTATGAGGAGAATAAGTGGAACTCGGTGCAATTTAGTACACGGACAGCGCAGTTCTTCAAAACCTGAGCAAAGATGTGGGAGACAAGAATGCAGGAAGAATAGTGAATTTTGATCTTTGCAAAAGGATAGACCTGCAGAAAATGTGGTCGCGCAGTGATGTTAGCAGGTTATTTCACTGCACTTGAACAACGGAAATCCTCGCAGCAGCAACAACACTCAGTTATTCAGAAAATATCATGTCTCATCTACCTTTATAGATACATCCTTGTAGGGGGGAGCGGAAAGACTTTGACTTTGATCAGACGAGGTTTGAATTTATCTAGACCCCACTGCGATTGAAAGCGGTGCTTGTTGACCGGATGAGACTGGCACGAGTGATTAAATGAAGGAATGCATCCGGAGGTTACCTTTAAGGGGTCTACATGTAAATTATCATTGTGCATTACTTCTGTAAACCCCAGTTTAATCACAGAAATCAGACCTTTTGCACTGAACAAAAAGTAAACTAAGATATTTCTAATTTGTCCGCATGGTTTCACTCCACACTCAGATTTATACTGTAGTCGTACCTAAGTATGAAGTTGTGTTTAACTCTCTGGCGCGAAATAACATTTAGCACGTAACATGAGTTGTTTTAAAGACCAGGCAACGTTCAGTGGATAGTCGTAATTCTCATATTAGCTTTTCCACAATAGGGACATTGCCAGCGACCAAATTTGCACACTATGTTTAGGGAGCATAAGAAGTTCATACATGAGTCTCATAAATTAACGCAAAAATCTTCTTATTATGTAAGGAAAAAACATGTCGATTTTGTTTCCGTGCTTACTGCATTCTTGAAGCTTGTTCTTCATCTTCTCCAATTCTTGGATGTGTGTTGGGGAAGGTGGTGTTGCCGTGGATGGTGGAAAACACAAGACAAATATTAATATTAACAAGTGGTCCATGGAAAGCATTTTCTCAAGTGGATCTTTGGACAGAGATACCGTCCGTAGCACAACGGGCCGGTCAAAGTAACTCATCGGTTGAATAAACTGCGCCTTTCATTCCAATCATATTATGTGGTTCTAGTAACACGCCAGATTTTCTAACACGGATATGAAAACTGGGCCGACGCTCTGAAAAATGTGTGGAAATAATATCTTTTAATTTTCCCAACGTTTCCCTCGACATATCTGTCAATTGTATTTTGTGATTTACTGTTGCAAATGCTGTCACCTTCTTGTTGACAGTGCACCTCCGCTTAAAAAGAGCAACTAAACGATTAAATATGTTATCGACCATTTGGTCACTGTATGAGATCTCTGTCATGTGTTTGGAGATTCGTGCCGGTGTGAATAGTTTTCCTTGTGCTTCATTTCAACATCCCCGTGGATTTTGATGAAATGGGAGAAGCGTCTCTACAAAACAAAACAAAATTCATTACCCATGGAATATGAGCTCAATTGCTTTGAAGGATACACGTAACTGAAACCCGAGTTGCTTGCTACTAAATCGCGTCCGATAGCCAGCACAGCCGATTACAAATCAACTGATCACGAGACGCTTAGATACCCAGAGATGTTCAATTTACTGCACAGATGTTCGCCCATTATGTTTTATAAAAAACTTAATTGGTGATTTTTTTTGTTCCATTTTAACATTTGTAATTGTCGTACAGGGTTCAAATTGCACCAACGGCAATGCTAAAGATCTGGAATGGCGCATGCCGGAATATTAAGGTTCACTGAGAAATGCAAGGCTGAAATATTAAACAGGTAATCTTTAAGAGGTAAACATTATCCCTGGATCACATCCGGTTACAGAAATCTGACTGAGAGCAAAAGATATTAGTGAAAAAAGCTGCCTCATAAAAAATGCAGTATAATTACCTCTGTCCTTTTTGCCAAGTTGTTGTTCTATAACGGACATTAGTGAATCAATGCGCCACCATAATCATTGTATGTGCAGCAGGAAGACATTCTCCTTCCTTAAAAAACGTTATGTTGCATTGTCACATGAAAATATATTGAATATATACATATAGGAAGGTCCGAATTAGAACAGAAGAAAGCAGTTTCTTCAACATTCAATTTGATCACCTCTGATTGTGGATTGAACTCGACAATCCCGCTTTCAGCCATGACCTTTGACCCTCGCCGTGTTGCTTAAGTATCCACCTATCTCTGCATCAATATTCTTGGTTTACTTCAAAATTTACACAGATATCTGAAGAATTGAATCCCAAAAACGCACAAACGCACTGATTTCAATTTAAAATATGACGCTAAATTGCCCCTCACTGGGAAAAAATAAGATAAAAAATACATTGCAATTAACTGAGAAGGGCTCAGGCTTTCTGTGGAGCGTAGTGTTGGCCCCTTTATTTCATAGGATCGCTAGTTTCTGAGTGGTATTGGTATAATTTTATATAGTCAAATTTCGCCTCAACAACAGTAACTGGTCCGATATGTTTATGCTGCAGTAAAAGATCACCAAGAGCTGCATGGCAAAGTGGCATAATTTGATTCGCAAATGATTGCCATATAATTCCACATGTGCCTTTCGTCAAGTGAAAGCGAATCAGTAGCAGTTACTTTCCTTCGTCATTAACGTATATGTCTCAAAGTCTGTTCGATTCACTTCTTCCTGATGGATCTTGCGCATAGGGCGAGCTAATCACCTCCAGGGAATTTCTGTTATTTTGGATAACACTTTGCCACGTCCCAATTATTTCATGATCGAACACTATTTGCATTGTAGGCTTACAGAATGAATGAAAATGAAACAGCGATCACATTCGTCCTGCTGTGCCATCATGCCTGACTCATTGAACATGCCGGCTGGGGAAAAGAGAGTAAAGTGCGTCTGGTCAGCAATATTGAAATAAGCGATGAAATCTTATATGTTTACCTTGATCGAAGAGGTCATCCTTCAGTTTTTGAAGCTCTACAGAGTAGGGATAATGCAAGTGTAGGCGACGTTGACATCCATCAGAACCGGGACCAGCAAACATGAAAAAACATGAGAACAAAATTGTTGTCTGATAATTTTACCCGAGTAATGTGACAGCATTCATTGTTCTGAGGTTAGATGTAAGTAGTTCTGCAGCAGGCCACAATATTCAGTTCAGTAACTCGTAATAGGCTGAATGTATCAAACGACCTCCACGAGTCCTGGCCGAATACTGATTTCTATTAATTCAGTGGGCGAACAATTTGGTGACACGAATAGGAATATCAAACTAGTTGCTTCGGAAGCTATCTATTGAAGGAATTAAGCTAATGTTTGTCTTGACTGAAAGGAATAAATTATTTGACGACTACTTTACATATAATCATCCAGACTGGAAACGTTAGATCCGTCCTCTCGCCAAAGATGCTGGCAGAACTGTTGAGATTGTCCAGTATTTTATGTTTATATTTCATATTCCTGCATCCGCAGTAATATACTTTCAAATTTGGAGGAAATGGGTGGCTTGCATACGCATTTGCCTTGGTTTCAGTTCATAGTCTTTCGGGTTGATCAGTAAAGCATCACTTGGGGACAGAACGGTGTCGTAGTGGTTAACACTACTTCCTCATGGCGCCATGATCCCAGGTTCGATCGCGGCACGGCACAACTGTCTTTGGGGAGTTTGCACATTCTCCCCGTATTTGCGTGGGTTTCGCAGCCACAACTCAAAACGATGTGCAGGGTAAGAGGTTTGGCCATGCTTAATTGCCCATTAATTGCAAACAGTACTTGGGTACTCAAAAATTTGAAAAAGTGAACGCAAACACCAATTGGGGAATTCAACCATTAGTTTCCCTGCAGACAAATGCTGCCTCGCCAGTGGTCAGTAATTAAGGGGAACAATGCAGCTGCGGCTATATCTTTGGGCCGTTACATGAATGTTCCAGTTCCCACTCTCACTGGAAAGAACACATAAACACTGTCAAAAAATCAGAAGTCATCATTATAATTTCCCCTGGTCATTGCCCAATAGCCTAAGGGTACTATTACACTGCAATCGTTACCCATATATCAGTCTCTTGTGACGCTGTCAAACCTGCTGTGATCTGCCAGCAATATATGTGTCTCTATCTGAATTGCTTCAAATTTAACATTCAACGTTTATGGTATGAATACATTTAGGCTGTTTCGTCTTATCTTCACAAGTCAAGAGGGAGACTGTGGCATATTGTTATTGCTAATGAACTGGAAACCTACAGGCCCAGACGCCTTTGCCATGCAGAAGCTTTATCAAGTAAAGCTATTAATCCTAAAAACGAAAACAATACATGAAAGATGGAATTAGCAACGGTATCACCAATTCCTAATTGAACCACATAAACCAATTTGTTTCAAAAATGTTTTCATAGACTGAACTTGCTGTCCTTTGTTTATCTGACAGACATGCTACTTTAGACAGATACTTCTGGGTATTTTCAGAGACGCTACGTGGTAGCTTACTGTTACGAAAACGTTAACTCTCAACACAACCGGAGGAGGGAGCAACTAGCATCGCTCTACGCATCGTAAACTAATATTCCACCATAAATCCTGTGGATGCTGCAAAGTTCTCTTTAATAAAGCATGTGCGATTGTGCTAAACTTTGGAAAGAAGCCCACATATTTACAAAACAGTAGCTTGGCTAATAATTTTGATCCTGATCTGCAACTAATCATGCCACTGCAGAAATATCCCAGGAACCAACAAGAGCACGATCCCAGCAATGTTGGCGGAAGAATGGTACACGGTCTGTAGGAATTTGGCTGAGAAGCGACAGGCTCTACGCAATGGACGTGGATCATGGTCAAAATTATCTCCCATTGATTATCACCTGTTCATCTCCCTTAGCTGGTTGAATCAAAATTCATCAATTCAGGATCCCCCTTTCAGGAAGCAATGAGTGTGACAGTGTTACATAATTACTCTTGGTGAGGGGTTTCAATGTACACCGTAAATTGATGCTACGTAACTGACTGATCGAGACAGACCTGTGGGTAGACAGCATCATGGCAGGAGTAAAGGGAACCAACAAGAGGGAAAATTAAACTATTAGGCCTTTTCATTAGCAAGCTGCGGAATTGCATCTGTGAATTGAGAATATAGGTCGCAGAGAACACTGGACGGTCATCGAAACACAGAATGTTAACAACTCAGAAGGAATAAACTCGGCTCAACATGCAAGTGAGAATGACGGGAGAGATTATCTAACTTGCACAAATTTAGCTTACTCATAGTGCCCGTGCTAATTATTGTATTCAAAGCATGAAACGATTCCCTCTGAAATGGATAAACTCAACCGCTTTCCGGTACAGTCTGCCCAAGACAGAAATAATCTCTCAGAACACTGTAGTTTTGTAATGGCAAGCGATTACATGACGCATTGTACATCCGCGATATTCTATCAAATGGTTCACTTCATACTTACCCACGTTACAGTTAATCTAGAAATATCTGTATAGTCCACTGAAACATCTATATCATCTTCTAGTTAAAAAATATCCTCATCGCTATTCAGAAAGCTCCCATGTTACGTAACGTAGTTGCATTCTGAAATTGGTTCTAGTGCACTCAGGGCTGTCACTTAACATACGTGAAGAACAGCAATGTTTCTCGCACAGAGACAAGACTTTCACCATTACAATTTTCCTGCAGTCCAGTTAAAATTAATCTGTTTTTCCTGTCTACCGTTAATTTTGTATCAACGTTGCTGTCCTTGTTTTCCATTCCTTGCAATCAAATTTGAAAACAAGTATGCTTGCACATTAATCCAATGCCAATTTGATGCCTTCAAACGCCAGATAAAAAAGCATCCTCAATGATAAAACTTTATATTTCTTCATTCAGTAATTCAGAAATGCAGGTGAACATAATGTGTCCTCCAGACAGTGATATTTCCGGTTCAAGCAGTAACCCTACCTTTTTTTTTCAACTAACAGTTCTGACAGTTAATTGCAGGCCGATAATGACAGCGTTCTCAAAAAAGTAACATAACAGACTTTCCGATATTAACATTGAAAAGCACTGTGCACCATGGGGAAGGCAGAGGTGGGAGCGAGAAACAGGACGGTGTAAATCACAGACATGTTGTGAGACAGCAGCAGTAGCCTCATTATGTGCAAATGCAATCTGGAATTCTGATGATCGGCCATATATTTCACTGCCGCATTATCACTAAAACAAGGGATCCAAATCGGTTTAAACTGAGTGCAGGTTGCAGTGCTAGCAGCAGTTAAAGGCAGTACCGAAAAGAAGATTTTACCCTCGTGAAGCTAAACAAATTACACTTTTCCTAACACTTGGTGGCAGCAGAATGAGACAGAGGTAGCAAAGATATTGCAGCATTAGACGTTCAAATCCACCCACAATCTATCCTCCATGACAGTGGATAACAATTGATTAAACAAATGAAAATCTTCCTTGCCCATATTGTCTTTTAGAAAGCAGGACAGACAATACCACATTAATGTTGGCAAATAAATTGCAAGGTGATGAACAGTTTAAAGTGATATTTCCACAGGTGGAGCTAGTGTTTGAAACGAACCTGTTGGACCTTAACCTGGCGTTGTAAGACTTCTTACTGTGCTCCTCTCGGTCCAACGCCGTAATCTCCACATCATGAAACAGTTTGATCAGTGTTCGGTTGTTTTTTGTCCGATGATTTAACCAGAAAAATTAATGTATGCAGACGGATGCTTAGTCTTCCTCTTTTGGTTATTCAATTCATTCATTTTTTGCAAGGCGATTCTGATGGGAATCGATTACAATAAGGCAGATCTTCACAGAGACAAGGAGGCAGAATGGAATGATACACGTGAATGCAATGGGTAACTATTTTTGCAGAAACTGTTAAAATAAATTATGACCAAATGGAACATGATGTGATGACATAATGCCTCCGGATCGCATATTTCAGTATTTGATCCACAGATACAGGGATTTGGATTATCCACTGTCGGGATTCTCTATTAAACTGGAAACGCACCCAGACTCGGTGATTTCCCGACAGCGTGGGGCTCCCCACAATGGGAAACTGCATTGATCGACTGACAGGTCGGTGCATCCCGCCCAGGGAATTTTGTGAGTTGGAATCCGTCCACCACTAATCGCTGAGAAATCGTTCTTTAAGTGGTTGGTCGAGACAGTATAGCGAAATAATCGCAGCAACAAAATAGGGCGAGAACCAGTCAGGAATGAACATGCTTGGCAACAGGGATAACTTGCGAGCAATCGACCGACTTGATTTCTCTCATAATGCACAATGCACCACGCGATTACTTATATTCTGTAATGGCTGTTACTGTACATGAGTCACTTACAAGACCGATTCGTAAAATAAATTAAGATTTTAGTACAAAGTGAAACTCCGTGAAGTGCCAGGAAACACATGCACGGACTTACCTTTGTGCTTTCCTCTCAAGGTTCCTTCTGAAATAAATGCATATATATGTTATATTCTATTGAAGGTTGGAAAACTATCCCTGATTCTTTTAAGATATGATTTACAACAGGTGACTAAAATATGAGGCCTAACAGTTTGATTATGATACCAATGCAACACAATAATCTTCTGTCCACCGAATGATCTCATCCTAGGCGTTAAAATAAATATTTTCCTCTTTGTCAGTCATCTGTAGAACATCCTCTTTAACGCATCTATAACCCAAAGATCATGTTGTATTATATATTCTTTCTGACAATACCGTTGTTCTTATAGCGATGATAATGATAGTTGTTCTTTGTGATGAACGGATACTTTGGACGTGAAACTTCATCTGCATTGGCACGGGGATGGTAATGCAGTCTGAGTCTGAAGGCACAGACTTGAAAACAGTTGGAGAATTGACACTTCGGTGTTGGGAAGTGAACCGAAGCTGGGCTCTAACCTTGTCAACAGGCAGCAAAACTACGTCGGCGTGGACCATTTTCAATCCTGACTGTTTCACTATGCAATTGCCCAGCAGTGATTTCCTTCTCGCCCTGATTCTTCATTTTGCATGGACATTGTGTCGCACCACTTCAGATATAATTCAAGTATCTCCTTCCCGTGCATGCACGGTTGATCTTTAATCATTGGATCAGTTTCTAGAACTCCGTATGGCAGCTTTCCACGATTAGCATGGTTCTCCAATTTAATTTCAAGGCTTACACTCTGCGATTGTGCTTCCAGCATCGTTAGGCGAAAAATAGTTTCTGATCTCCGTCTATTACAGCAACATATTAGAAACATAGATTATATCAAAATATTCAATTAGGTCAGGGAAGTTTGGACTTATTTTACAAAAGCTTTCTGGATGAAATGAGTTAATTCATTACAGACGCACTGTTTGAGTACATATATTAAAATACATGTGCAGTCCATAAAAACATCTCAAATTTGATAATGTAATCTTGTATTTGCAGCCTTGACGCTTAGCTGGCGGGATTAACATTGTCAACAGAATATGGATTTATTCAGATATACTAAATGAGCTACTGTGTTAATAATGAGTGTATTGTATACGTCGCCCGACGTTTTAGTCACGACAAGGCATAGAGACAGCTCTACCTACCTTTTCTCTCAGGTTAATTCATGATTGTAAAGAGCTCCATGAGCTATTTTGCCAGAAAATGTGATCCCATCAAGGTTCTCACCTTGAAATGTGAACGTGATTGACCAACGCGAAGCCGGCTGAGACGGGTAATGTATGAACGAAACGATTCATTCCCATTATCTTGCCGCATTTCTCAATGTGCATTTTTTATATTAATTAATGTTTGGAATGTGCGAACTGCTTCGTCTTGCATCACATGGCCCTAACTAACAATGCTCGTAACGTTCCACGCTGGTCTCTCTCTCTGTATTATTACTGGGACATATTTCTCAGAAAATCGAATGGTTTGGGACATGTTTATTGAATTAAGATTGTCTGTGAAATGATTGAATGTGATTTTTAATAATTCATAAACGAAGGTGTTTAATTGAAGTACGGAATTTAGCTGTTTTTGCAATGGAGTTTTCAAGAATCGCTTTGATTTACTTTAAAGATTTCTCCGAAAAGGACCGGAAAGTTAAACTTATCCCTCAGTGTTAGCTTGGGTTCTGCTTTTTATTTCGGAACAGATGAGATTGACGGACTCCGACACATTTCTGAACAGCCCAGTTTGAATCAAAACAGTGGGACATTGTATCTTATTTTTGCCGTCTGCGAATGGGAACACACATTAACGATCGGCCGTCTACCTTTCCTCGTGCTTTTTTGTAAAATTATTTAAAGCAGACGACGCTGGGGAACGGGAAATCATTTTCGGGAAGAATGACGGTGGTAGAGACTTTCCAAAACATTTTATGAAGTTTCTTGCATGTTCACCTGAAGTTTTGGAACCGACGAGACTTAATTCAAAGAGCAGGAATATTCAGTCAGGATGGTTCACTTCTTTGCATGCGGAGGGACCCTAATGAGCCAGATGTCCATCTCTGTTGCATGTATGTCTAATTGTCCATTGACATTTAACGGCGAAATGTTAAACTCGAAGGATTATGTCGGATTACCTGTCCAACTATGGTGAAACTCAACGGTTTGCTGGCGGAATATCCGTCGTGAACTCGATTTCAGCAATGCCCACAAGACATCCTTTATATTCATGAACGCCTGACTTTACTAAAGCTTTGTGGCTACTGGTCTGACACCACCTGTTTTGTTGTATTCAGCTTCAACAGTGCACGAAAGCAGGATACTTTGCATATGCTTTCAGGTTACATTCTTACGATTTAGCAGTCTATGAACGTTATACTTTGGTGACCAAAAAATCATCATGGCGGCATGACTTTGTATCTGTGCTGTGGAAAGTCTTCCATAGCATTGAGCTCCAACCCTTGCTTGTTCAAGATGTTTAATGGAAATCATCCATTCACAAATGTTTTGTTCGTCTTTTCGAATTGCTGTATCTGCAATATTTTCGGACATATGTTTGATGCTGCGAGTCATTCATCTTGAGTTTGATTTGGTGATTAACTCCACATTAACCCAAGTTATTTCTTATGTATATCAGCAGAGAAAAGCGAGACGTCTTCTGTAATATGAACTGCCTTTGCACGCATTTGGCTTGAACTTGGCCAGATGTCTTACTGTTCATCAATCAAATTACAAAATGTTGTTCCTAGAATTTACAGTGCAGATAGAGGCCATTCGGCCCATCGAGTCTGCACTGGTTCCTGGAAAGAGCACCCTACACAAGGCCCCACCCAACACTAAGGGCAATTTTGGACACTAAGGGCAATTTAGCATGGCCAGTCCACCTAACCTGCACATTTTTCGACCGTGGGAGGAAACCGGAGCACACGGAGGAAACCCACGCACACGAGGGGAGGATGTGCAGACACCGCACAGACAGTGACCCTAGCTGGAATCGAGCCTGGGACCTGGAGCTGTGAATCAATTGTGCTTTTCACAATGCTACCATGCTGCCCTTATCAGCTCAATAGGAACATGTGCCTAATTGCGATCAGATCCATTGCAATTATTCATTCGGGCGTGGAGTATGTATTCCGTTAAAACTTGCCAGTTCCTAACACATTCAAATTAATGGAATAACATGTGGGTGAACGATAGGCACAAGTTCTTCTTGCAGAGCAGCAGCAGCAACTTATTTTCAGGCGGAAGAGGCCCATGCCACATTTTCCAACTGAATGCACTCCTCGCTGGTTCACTGAAGAACGAACATGTCTTGCATCGATTTGCACTCACCACATTCCATATTATTGGCTCGTTGTTTCTCCAATTCTGTTGGGTCAATGAGAGTCATGAATTTGGACCTTAATTTGGAAATGCGTGGGAACCGCACTGACATCGGCAATAAGTTGCAGGAATTAAATTGGATACGTTCAACAATGGATCAAGTCGTTTCGCAATTAGTGACTCTGAGAGAAATGGGAATCGCAACATTAATGAGGAGCAGAGCTCAAACAATATTTTGGGGAAGACAGACACTAAAAATCATGGCGTAACAAATAGCATGGATCATGGCGTCACAAATAGTATGAATCGAGCTACAAGAGCGAGTGATCTTCCATAGAGAATAGTCGGCCATCGTAGGTGAATGATTAAATGAAAAAATTGAGTACGTGATACAGCAACCAATTACTCTGTGGGGCAGTGACTGACCCGGATGTTATTTTGTTTCTCCTGTTAATGGATGGGACTATCACTGTCTATGCCAGCATTTATTGACCATCCAAATTAACATCGAGAATCTGATGGTGGATTGTCTTCTTGAAAGAGATGCAGTATGAATAACATACTTCTCGAAAGGTGTTCCAGGACTTTTATTAAGCAACAGTACACAGACTGGACCTTGATTAAGCGACAGTAGAGGAGCGGCACGGTGGTCAGCACTGTTGCTTTGCAGCATGAACGATCCGGGTTTGTTTCCGACCTTTGTTTACTGAGTGGTTTTGCGTTTTTACCTCGGTTAATTATGGGAGTTACGGTGACCTTCCACCGTCCAAAGAGGTTCAGGTTATTTGGGATCGCCACGCTGAATTTCCCCTTTGGAGCTGAAGGTTAGGCGAGGTTGGGGAATCGGGCATGGATGAGAGTGTTCTTTTTGATTGTCGGTGCAGACCAGGTGTACTTAAAGACCTTATTATGCACGATATAATTATTTTCTTTTTTATTCTATACTAAAGGAAGCTAAGTTGCAGTGCAGAGTAGGCCGGCGTGAGGGATTCAAAGTTCTGGTGTTTTCATATATCTGTTGCGAAACGGCAGAGGGCACAGGTTTGAAAGATGCGGCCGAACCATCCGAAGGCGGAAGATCAGGTGAATACGGTCATTACAATGTTATGCAGGATGTTTGCCTTCATCAGTCGTGCCAGGCCTTATAAAAGCACGGCGGTTATGTTTGAGTTCAGATATAATTTCTGATACATAGATGACACTTATAGATAGGATGGGTGTAACTTTAAACTGAAAAATAGGAGGTTTGAACGAGATTTGAGCCAACATGTTTTCATCCAGACGCTGATGCGATTCTGAAATGCTCTGTGAGGAGGGTATTTGAGTAGGACAAAAACAGAGTGTTTAGAAAGAGTCTTGCTATGGTACTTGAAATGTCCGACCATTCAAGGCAATGGACCAATTGGTGGGAAGTGCATTCAACGTCGAATCAGAGTACTTATTTAGGCGGCGCAGGGTTCATCAACTGAAAGGCCTCATCCACACGCTCCGATTCTGTGAGCTTCGATTAGTTATGTCAGTGCATCACAACATGAACTTTATATTTGTTGTAAAATGTTTATCGGAAAACAGGGTTAACTTCCAGATCATTTATACAGATACATGTTTGTGTTTCTGCATTTAGACTACGCAATTAATTTTTTTTAATTAACTGGCAATTTAGCGCGGCCAATCCAGCTACCCTGCAAATCTTGTGTTGTGAGTTTCAAAACCACGGAAACACGGGGAGAATGTGCAAACTCCACAGACAGTGACCGAGAGCGGAATTGAACCTGGCACTTCGGCGGCGTCAGTCAGCAGTGCTAACTACTGTGCAACCATGATGTCATCCGGATACATTATAACGAATTTCTGCTGCACTCCTTACAGTCCGAACATAGCCTTCGGGGTGCCAGTTGCCCGGGTGAAACCTCGAGTACAAACTGAGTGAAACAATAGATATACAGAAATTTGAAACGGCGTGTAGTCCTTTCCTACTGTAGCACACTTTGAAACATAAGGCTCATCTTTCCTCTTTACATTTCCTCTTATCCAAGCGATTTGAAGTAACGGGGTTCTTCCATTGCAACAAAAATAATCAAAAAGAACATTTCCCAAAAATACTCAAGTCACGACTGTTTGATGATTATCTAACAAACATGTTTAAACTTTAACCTGGTGTTGTAAGACTTATTGCTGGCTCACCACAGTCCAACGCCGGCATGTCCACATCATGTTTATCTCTGGGAGCATTGCTTGCAGAAACAGAATAACAACAATGGACTGATTGTCAAAGAAATGTTGAAAACCAGAACGCTGCAGGATCCCCGTTCTGTAATGAAGGAAAAGTGACAAATGTGTCGCAAATTCGTGACGTGTGAGTTAAGCAGGAATTTCAGATAGATTAGTAATGATACCTAGTATGGATTGAATGCCTATTGTAGCATTTTTGAAAACCTTTAATTGTATGAATGCTTCCTGAACCTCATGGTTGACATGATAGTGCTGCCCATGGAATCGAATGCTTTAAAACTATTTGCATCATTGATATACATTCATAGAGGTAATCTATTTGGTCGAGCAGAAATGTGAATCCAGACGCAAGGCAATATGAATGCTTGTCATTTCAATCGTATTTAGAAATGGGAACCAAATGCTACCTTGTGGCGATGGCCAGAAACCATGAAATAAAAATAAATCAAAGGTGAATTGCTTTTGCAATTTGGTGGGAAACCAAACCTTACCTTTTTCTTTCTTTGCTAATGTTTGTTCTAACCAGAATAACGGGTATTTTAATGTCAAACGTTTGTGAGTTCCGCTTTGTGTTGTAAATTCCGTTTTGCATGATCAGGCTGCAAGTTCAATTAAACAAACGGAAAACATTTTTTACTGTACATTTTGAGTACCTAATTCATTTTTTTCCAATTAAGGAGCAATTTAGCGTTGCCAATCCACCTAGCCTTCACATCTTTGGGCTGTGACGGCGAAACCCACGCAAACACGGGGAGAATGTGAAAACTGCACACAGACAGTGACCCAGAGCCGTGATCGAACCTCAGCGCTGTGAGACTGCAGGGCTAACCCACTTCGCCACCGTGCTGTCCTAGCAAATGGAAAACATGAGATCGCTACGCGAAGAACGACTCTGTTCGGCATCAACTAGATGCTACTTTCAATTATCGTCATTGCACATTCGAGGAGACCTTACAGACGAAAGGGCTCTTCAGAAAATAAGCACTAGGATGGTACAAGCAACGAGGTGTTAATTATTAAAATGTATTGAACAAACTGATATTTGTGCGTCTTCTGCCTTCAGACGACTGTAATTGGATTGTTAAACTATTACATGGTACGTTCCTAAATGCGGAGGAATTGTTTCAATTTTCAGAAATGCCGATAACAAAATGCTGCAGATAAAATTAATTGGATTATTTTAAATTATTTAAATTAACGGCATCTCATCAATCATAAATAATCGGAATATTATGCCCAAAATGGTGTTAGAAGCAGTTCAAAGTGATCTTTCTGCAGTAAAGAGGCTCATTCCACACAGTCTGTGCCGGCATGTGGACATTTCGTGGTGAAGATTGTATCAATCAAATATGTTTACATTAAGCGCTCCAGAATGGATTGCGAGAAACACAAACAAAACTTCAAATTCGACACAGCTTTAACATATTGATATTGACATTGCAAATACAATGCCTCGTAAACAGATTCCCCTCACACTCATTGACAAATAAACCAGAGTATCTTACCGCTGCCTAGTCTGCCTTTCCCTATACCCCTTTTCCATTTTTTCTCTCAAAAACCCTAGCAGAAACACAAATAAAACAAACCCCGCCACCCCTCAATGACGACTCAATCCTCCTTAAATAAATCAATAAACTACTTCTACAACAAGATAAGATGCTCCTCCGCACTTCCAGATGGCGAACATCATTTGTTACAAATGCAAAAAATCTGCAAAAATCGCTCACCCATAGCGCTGCCCTCCGTGGCTCCGGGTCCAGCCAGAAAAAAACAGAAACCATTTCCAAGCTGCCAGGGGGGCGACGGCCAACCTGACGTCCTGTCACCGTACCTGCACTACTGGATCCTGCGAAACCTATTGTGTCCACACCTCTGGACTCGACCGTACCTCTACTGCCAGAACCTTTGACATTCCATCGGCAAATACCGCTCGATGCCGCCTCAAATTCGGACATGCCCAAACCACATGACCATGATTCGCCACCAAACCTTAACCGCCTCCACCCGCACCCCCATCCCCCAACGCACACCACCCGCGCCTATCTAACACACCAAAATGTAATGTGCCGACTTCTCTTGGACACCGTCATTTCGTTCCTGTGCACCACCTGAAACTTAATGAGGCTTTGTCCGGCACACGACAGGAATGCTTCAGTTCACGTATCAGCACCCCAAGCTCCTCTTCCCAATTACAACGAATTCCTGCACCTGTGCACTCAGTCTGTTTAGCAGCTCCCAATGAATATCCGCAACCCAACTCGACGCTATTTCCTCCGTGGGCAACAGTTCATTCTGCAGCACCGGAGTCGTAGAATGGCAAGTGACATCACCAAATTCATCATGAAGTCACAAACATTCATGTATCTGCACTCATTCACTTTCGCCAACTCGTACATACTTTCCAGCTCCCATATGTCTGCAAACTACCCTGGAACAAAAAAATCCTAAAGATATTCTATCCTCCACTTGCATCCGAGCCCGCCAGCGTAAATCTATGACTATTGACATTCTGCGCCCACAGCTCAAATCTTTCTTACCGCAGTGCTGGCGAAACTGGTTCCACACAATCGGTGCTGATACCATCACCATCTCGCGGAGTACCTCAAAGAAGAGAACAGAAAGTATGCAAAGAAGAATGCCCTGAGACAGGTTCCCTTTCACGAGACTGCATCCATCCGGCCCCATGCAGGCCGATTGTCAACCACCCATTCCTAGCCATTGCACTGGGTGCTGCCCAATTGTAGTTTAGCAAACGTGGCAATGTTAAAACTCACCCCGCCAACTCTCTCGCCCACTCACTAACCCCCTTCCAAGAACACCCTCCTAACTCTTAGGATTTTCCTACCGAACTGACGTGAAAGCCACCCCATTAACCTTTCTAAAAAAGGACTTGGACACAGAAAACGGAAGCGCCTGGGATTTAAACAAGCCATCGGCTACATCGTCACATTTGCCGTCTGGATCCGATCAGCCACGAGAATGGAAACACATCCGAACTCTTAAAGGCTGCATTCATTCCCTCCGCCAGCCGCACCAAGTTCACCTTATGAAGCTTGCCCATTTCCGCACCACATGTATTACACGATCACGATAATTCACCCCTACCAACTGGAGCAGCAGTTCCACCAACTTCATCTCCAGCCCCCGAACATCAATTTGGAATATCTCACTTTTTCCCCAATTTAAGTGTGTACTCAAAAACACGCTCAAACTCGACCAAAGTCCTTATGTTCCGGCAAAGCTCCGAACTGATTCCGAAATGTACAGCAGGAATAAATAAAATGCCCGCTTTTAAACAGTTTAAATGGGTGAAAATTTAGAATGTTTAACCGGACCATTCAAATCCCGAAACTTCCATGTATTTAACCTCGTTCACGAATTCCCCCACCCCCTCACTGATCAGTCATACTCCTCTTCAAACAGCTCCCACAGTCCTCGCCCCGCTCAACTTCGGGTTCTCCCCAAGGTATCTGCCGCCATGTCGGCGGAACCAAATACGCCACACCAAAGCCACACCCGTCAGCATCATCCGAACGTATTCTAATTGTCTATGAGCATAGAAAAAATAACCAGACCTCCCCCACTCAGTCGAAATTTCGGTATCCAAATCACTTCCGTTAATTATCCGTCCAGTTTGCATTGTGGCCTCCACTCGAAGCTACCGCCTACCCCATTGTGCACTGCCCAGTTACCCATGAGCTGCAATTCGACAAAAGTGTAAAAGACACTGAACCATTCCACTGAACCAAAGTACACTACTGCAATCTTCTGCCCGGCATCCATACTCACATTCTCCCCGTGCACCTCCAAAATTGAATGTCTTCACATGCGCCCCTTTCCAAGGACGCCCATCCATTCATTCACCAACTGCAGCATAATCGATGTATAATTCACTATTCACTTGCATAATGCATATACTAGCAGGATACAACACCCGAAACTTCACTCCTTACTTGAAGAGTCCCACCTTGATTCGATTAAACCCAGCCAGCCTCTCAGCCAACTCCACTACCAACTGGCAGAAGCGAAGCATGCTACCTTTCCTTTTGACACTTCCCCGCTCCTTTGGCCACATCAGAATCGCCCATAATCGATAAAGCTATGCAAATACACCACCATCGCCCTTGGCTTCTCCCCTGTCTTGAGCCTCGCTCTTAATGCCGTGTGCTGATCCAGCACGGAGTGACGGTCAATTTCTCGAACATATTTGAGGTCTTTGAGGTCTGTGTTCTTTGAGGTCTGTGTTCCCTCAACATTTCAGGCAGCCCCTCAATCTGGAGACTCTGTCTACGGGAGTGATTCTCCTTCAATCGCTTCTGGCCCTCCACCACGAGCACCATGTCTGCCTCCAACGAGACAGCATGTCCTTATGTTGCACAATCGATGTGTCCATCGTCGAGAGCGCCGAACTCTCAACCTTCAGCCTCTGCTCCACTCCCTCAATAGCCTCCCGGAGCACCACCAGCAGCTTACCCAGTTCCTCTGAGTGCTCTTGCCTCTGCTACTGGAACGTAGCATTCAAGAAGTTGCCCAGTTGTTTGATAGACTTTAGGCTGGCAGCAAGGCGCCAGGGCCCTCCATGATATTTCCTTGTCTTGCAATTGGAACATACTCCCAGCTACACTGCTGCCATTTGCTCGGAACACCCCTGTCAGATAAGACATAAACGAGGCAAACCGTGGGAGCATTTCTATCATTTAATTTTGATACATATCCCAGCAGCATGCACCCCCTAAATCGAGTATAAAAGAATAGAAAAGTATGTCTTGCGCAGGATGCACCAAATGCGCTAACACTCATTCATTGGCCTGCATCGTAATTCTGGCCGGCTTCACCCTTTCAATTGTAAGGTACCTTTGGTCACAATGTACACTTTTCTGTGATATTTTGGATAGAAGGCTAAATATTGTCCAATTGTTGTCCGGCCTATTTGTGTGCAGAACCTAAGAGTATGTGCGTAGCTGATGTGCTGCCTTTACATCGTTAAATAGGTTTCAACCTTGAAATCTATCCATAACATACCTACCGACGATATTGAGTACATTTTCTGTTTTTTGCTGTAGTTCACGTGTTGCAGGTTTAGTAAAATGGCGGTTGTGAACGATGGTTGAACATTTGGTTATTGTGGGAGTGAGAGAACAGTGATATAATCACGATTTATCATAGCGTGGAACCTGAATGAAACCATCATGGTGTTGAAGTTAACCTCAGGTGGCTCATTTGCTTTCACGATCATGGGTGGTTCTCATTTGCAAGTACCTATTGAAAAGGCTTCAGCAAAACTCAGTGGTGTATGTTGTAAAAGCTGCTGATTGCTACTAAAATGCGACTCTGTTGGAATAAACAAATACCTAATTGTTGTGTGGAGTAACAATCAAGAGCGGCGCATTATCCTGGAAGTTAATCCAAACTATACTACGAATGCTCGAAATCTGAAATGAAAGGAATATTCAAAAGAAGAGTCATATTCGAGACGGGTAGTTAAAACTTTTTATTGTCATATGGGCAAATACCTGCCAAATTTCCCAGAGTTTTGTGTGATTATTCAGCATGGTGACAATTTCCTTGCTTTTTCTTGGACCTGCAATAATCTTGGCGAGTACTGAATCACAGTCCATTCTAGTACCGTGTCGATATCGATAGTATAACCGACAATGTAAGAAACGATGAATCTAAAGCACTTCATTCTGCACTATAAACGCCTCGAGTTTCTGAGTCAAGGCATGATTCAGCACAGAAAATAGTCTGCGGCCCATCGTGTCTGCTCTGGTCAAAAGCAACCACTTCACCATTCTCAGCCCATTTCCAGCACCTGGTCCATAGTCGTGTATGCTCTGGGATTGCAAGTGAACATCTACAACGTCCTTAAATGTGATGAGCGTTCCTGCCTCCACCCACCCTTTCCAGCAGCGAAGCCCACACTCCCAGAACCCTCTGGGTAAAAACGATTTTTCTCACATTCTCTCTAAACCTCCTGCCGCTTACCATAAATGTATGCACCCTTGTCATTGACCACCTCCACGAAGGCGAAAAGATGGTTCCTGTCTATTCGATCTATGCCCTTCATAAATATCAACAACTCCATCATGCCAACCCCCCTCAGTTTTCTCAATTACAAGGAAAACAATTGAATCTATTGAATCCATTTTAATACTCAGACTTCCCAGGGCAGACAATATCCTAATCAAAATCTTCTGCACCCTTTCCAGTGCAAGCACATCCCTCCTGAAATGTTGATTCTAGAACAGCAGGCAATACTCTAACTGTGGCCGAACGAACATTTTATATAGTTCCAGCATAACTTCACTGTTCTTAAACTCTATGCCTCTGATAAGAAAGTCGGTATACCATATGCCGTCTTAGCCAATGTATCCAACTTCTCTGCAAAATTACGGGATCACTGTGCGTGCTCACCAAGATCCCTCTGATCGTCGGTGCTTCTCAGGGTCCTGTCGATATTTTGTATTCCTTTGCCTTCTTTGCCCTGCCCAAGTCCATGACCTCACAGTTATCCGGATTAAATTTTCTTCACTAGTGATTAGCCGATCTGATCATCCCGTGTATGTTATCCCATAATATATCTACCAATCTTCTCTATTTACCACCTCATCAATTTTCGTCTCATTCGCAAACATACTGAGCACCCCATCCACATCCATATGTAACGCATATATAAAAAGCGCAAACAGCAAGGATGCCAACACCAATCCCGATAGCACGGCGCTGGAGAGTGTCAGAGTGTCGACCATCACCCACTGGTTGGTGCCAGCCAACCAATTTCGGATTCCGTTTGCCAAATTAATTTGGATGCCACGACTTCTTAATTTCGGTATCAGTCTCCCATGTGAGGGCTTGTCAAAATTTGAAACCATCTTCATGCAAATATGCGGCAATCAAAACCATAGTATTGCACTACATTTGCGGCAGAGAAGGATACTTTTTCGAAAGCAAGTGGTTGCCATATTCTTGCCAATAGTCGGGAAGCAGATTTGAAGTTACTAAGAGACCAGCAGTGATAATAGGAATAACCGAGATAGTTCGATTGGCGGAATGGCTTCATCCGTCTTTGCATGTTCATATATTACTGTGAGACTGCAAGGCGAGACTTCGCCAAGGCAAAATAACCTGTTTCTCTAATTGTCACGCAACAAAGGCATCTATATTGTTTTGCAGTTAATGTGCTTATTCGTGAGGTTGTTAAAATTGGACATATCATTGAATCTCAGGGTGTCATGCATAATTTATATTATCTGAGAGATAGTCGTATTCTGTCATTTCTGTCTGGAGAACGTTATATAAAAATAATTGGCAAATGCCTGAAACAGCAGAGCTTCTTTACTGTGATAATATTCTATTCTCTGTGGGAGTAAATAATCCGTGACCATTTGGCATGCTCACCGAAAACCTGCATTTCTTCTCTTATGTTGGAGTTTGTTATGCTCCAAAGCTGAAGTAAACTGGGGCTAACAGATAACCTTGTGAACGATTCCATCGTATTCCTGTTCCTAACATGATAGTCCCCAAAAATGCATAACAGACCTGCGTGCACATTGTCTGACTACAGCGAGTGGAAGCGTAGTGCATCACACTGCTACACCCATCTCGACCCCCTGGTTAGCATTGAATTTATTCATTATATCTCCGAGAAGATTTAATTCATTAATCCGCCTGTTATTTTAATAACTAAACCAAATGTATACATCAGTTTTTCTTGGATTTCTGCCGAATTTCCGAATTGTAAAATGTGAAAATTTGCATCCCAATGATATTAAACGCTACACATGTAAAAGACAGTCGTATACCTTTAGCTTCAAGGCTTTCCTTTAATTCGTGATATTCTGGGGATTAAAGCGATGATTGGTGATCTGTTTGAGTTGTGAGTTGATAGGCCATGTAATGCCAATATTAGAAATCAGGAGGTCAATACATAATCGTTAAATTATGCAGCACATTTCAATGTGAAAGACAATCTGGATGGATTTGAACATTTGATAGTTTTGCAGTTGCCACTCCTCTTTGGAATGGACCACTGCCATAATAATTATCATTGCGCTACTGGATATATAAGATACTTTGTGCGTAATGGGACACGGCCCTATCTTTATGCTTACATGTCCGAACAAATTTGGACATATAGTCTTTAATTGATACGTCACTAGGCATGCGCTTTACATAGAATTTACAGTGCAGAAGGAGGCCATTCGGCCCATCGAGTCTGCACCGGCTCCTGGAAAGAGCACCCTACCCAAGGTTAACACCTCCACCCTATCCCCATAACCCAGTAACCCCACCCAACACTAAGGCCAATTTTGGACACTAAGCGCAAATTATCATGGCCAATCCACCTAACCTTCACATCTTTGGACTGTGGGAGGAAACCGGAGCACCCGGAGGAAACCCACACACACACGGGGAGGATGTTCAGACTCCGCACAGACAGTGACCCAAGCCGGAATCGAACATGGGACCCTGGAGCTGTGAAGCGATTGTGCTATCCACAATGCTACCGTGCTGCCCTTTACCCCGCTTTAGTTGCAAGGACCATTGAAATCACAATATGAATCCGAGATTATCTGCCGTTCCTTCCGAAAATTCTGCATGTTCATTCAATGTGTCTTTATGTGGCCAAATTTAGCAGCATTCTTGTATTACCGACACAAATGGAATATAGCGTAACATTGAAACATATAAAATACGAAAATGATGAGTATTTTGTAACCATTCAATTCAGCATCCCCAGACTGTGTCCCCTGGTTCTGGAAACCTCCACCATCGGGTAGTAATTTTTTTGCATCTACCGTTTCAAGTCCTGTTTATTTTATTTATACATTTCCATGGACACAATGCCCCCGCCCCCATTTATTCTTCCAAACATCAGCGAACACAATCTAACGAACTCCTTCTGTAAACTATCTAACGGACTCCCTCTTTCTGCGTACATCGGCCCTGGCTTCCATAGAATCAGTGGAATCAGCCTCGTAACAGTTTGCTGCACTTCCCCTAGAGCAAGGAGGTCCTTCCTCGGATAAGCAGTCTTAGATTGCGCACATTATTTCAGGAAAGGCGTCACCAAGTCCCTGCAGCAAGTGTTCCGTTGTACTGTTCTCCAATCCTCGTTGACGAATCCTCCAAACCCGAATGAACAACACGATATGCCATGTGCCTTCTTTACCGCCTGCATGCCTACCTTCAGCCACTGAAGTACTAAAACACCCTGGTCCGGATGAATATTCCCTTCTCTTAATTCTTGGCCATTCAGGGTACCGTCCAACTTCCTATTTTTTGCGATCAAATACAAGAAAGGCATAGGTATAGTCGTATTGTCGCTGGAATTGTAATCCAGTGAACAAAGGTAATAATATGAGGACCCTGGTTATAATCTACCACCGCAGTTGAAGGAGTTTCATCTCAAAAATTATCTGGAATTGAAAGTCTAATGATCACCATGAAACAATTGTCGGTTTTCGTAAAAACTCATTACTAATGTCCTTTCCGGTACGACAAAGAACAAAGAACAGTACAGCACAGAACAGGCCCTTTGGCTATCGATGTTGCGCCGAGCATTTTACGAAACCATGATCAAGCTATCCCACTCACTGTCATTCTGGTGTGCTCCATGTGCCGATCGAATAACCGCTTGAAAGTTCCTAATGTGTCCGACTCCACTATCACAGCAGACATTCCATTCCACACCCTAACAACTCTCTGAGTAAAGAACCTACCTCGGACACCCCTCCTACATCTCCCATCGTGAATCGTATAATTATGCCCCCTTGTAACAGCTACATCCAGCCGAGGAAATATTCTCTGAACGTCCACTCTATTTATTCCCCTCAGAATCTTATAATCCTATACATCTGTGATCCTTACCTGGCCTGTCCCACATGTGACTCTAGACCCACCGCATTGTGGTGCCCTCTGAAATGACCTAACAAACACCTCAGTTGTGCTCAAAAACTACGAAAATATAAGGAAAGCAAAGAAAATGGACGGACCACACGAAATCGAAACAGACATTGAAAAAATTAACGGCAAACCCATTCATCCTTCCTAACATCTGGGCGATTGTGCCAAAGTTGGGAGAGCTGATGAAATGCCCAGTTAAACAACAGCCTGACACATTCATACTCAGAAACTCATACCATGTAGTCAGTGACCGAAAACCCACGATCACAATTCCTGGGTTTGTCCTGTCTCATTGACACGACAGACCCAGCGAATGTGGCGGCACAGTGATATAGTGTCAGGAGGGAATTGCCCAGCGTGCCCTCAACATTGACCATTCACCCTATGAAGGCTGATGCCTGCCGGTTAAACATATGCACGGAAACCTCCTGTTGATTATCACCTACTGGCCGCCATCAGTTGATGTAACAGTACTCCTGCATGTTGAACACAACTTGGAGGAAACACTGCGGGTGGAAAGGGCGCAGTGTGTGTGCTCTGAGTGAGGGACTTAAATGTCCATCACCAAGACTGGGATGAATAGTAACTCAACAGTCCAAGCTGGCCGGGTCCCAAAGAACATATCTGTTAATCTGGGACTGCAGAACATGGTGAGGGAATCAACACGAGGAAAAAACAGTTTTTATTTAATCCTCACCAATTTTCCTGCGGCAGATGCATCTGTCCATGTGAACATCGGTAGAAGCCAATCTGAACAGGCCTTGTGGAGACAAAGTCCCTTCTTCAAATTGAGCATACTCTCCATCGTGTTGCACTCCACTGTGCGAAGGAAAGATTTCAATCATATCCAGCAATTCAAGATTTGGAATCCACGAGGCGTTGTTTGCCATCAGCAGCAGCAGTTTTCAAACACAATCTGCAACCTCCTTGCCTGTCATATCCTGCACTCTACCATTATCAGCAAGAGTGCAGGGGAGGATGCCAGGAACAACATCAGGCATACCGAGAAATTAGGTGTCAAATTAGTGAGTCTAGAACACAAGACTACTTGTGTGCCTCACAGCATAACTCACAAATAATATAGTGCTAAGCCAGGGGTGGGCAAACTTTTCCGTGCAAGGGCCACATTCAGAAATTCACAATTTTAAAGGGCCGCATAGTACATTAAGTAAAATAATTAATATTTAAAATAGCAAAATAAAAGGTCATTAAAGAAAAAAAAGCACATTTATTTGAAAAACAAAGTAACTCAGTAAGTAACAGAAAAATGTCAATGAAAATGTTGCATCTGACTGCAGTCATTTACCAGTTTGTTGAAATCAGGTGTCAAGTTGCTTGTGCTGATCCTTAACACTGACAGAAGCACAGCCTGGCCGAGTCAACGATAAAAACGTGCGTAGTGGGGTGGATGAGTGGGGCTGCCTTATTGGTCGGTTTAGTTGGGTGTGCGACCAATAGGAGTCCAGGTTACAAACAATAATAAGGCTTATTGTTTGTAACCTGCACTCCTATTGGTCGCACAACCAACTAAACCGACCAATGAGACAGCCCCACTCATCTACCCCACTACGCGCGTTTTTATGCGGCCCGCCAATGAGGTGCCCGGAATCATAACCGGCATTTTTGAAAAGCTGCCGGGGAAAAGCCGGTAGATTATTCAATTATTCAATATTATTCAATAAGCGCATTTACTTCAGCGGCTTTTCCCTAGCGGCTTTTCAAAAATGCCGGTTATGAATCCGGGCAACTCATTGGCGGGCCGCATAAAAACCTTTGTTTTTATGCGGGCCGTAGTTTACCCACCCCTGTGCTAAGCGCTTCCACAAAAAACTCATCATATCTAAGCTCTGCAATTTTGACACATGCAGCAGTGAAGGGTGGTGGACAATTAAACAAATTACAGGAGGAGGCTCCACAAATATTGCCTTCCTCTATGATGGAGGAGCCCAGCACTTACGTGCAAAAGAGAAGGCTGAGGCACTCGCAACAATCTTCAGCTAGAAATGCTCCGTCTTTCTCTCCTCTGGACATCTCCAATTCACAAATATCAGTCTTCAGCATATATTATTTAATCCATCTGATATCAGGGAACGCCTAAATTGACTGGACACTGCCATGGCCACAGTCCCTGAAAATATCCCGGAAATTGTACTGCGACATATGCTCTGGAACTTGTTGCAGCCTTAGCCAATCTGTTCTTGGACTGCTACAACACTGACGTATACCAGGCAATGTTGAAAATTGCCCATATAATCAAGAATCTTACCCAGCCAATTAAGCTCCATCAGTCCATTCTCCATCATTAGCAAAATGATTGAAGAAGGCATCAACTGTGTACTCAAGCGACACTTACTCAGCAGAATTTGACCGAGTATGGCATCAATGAGCCCTGTTTAAACTGGAGTCAACGGGAATCAGGAGGAGAACTGTCCGCTGGTTGGAGTCATACCTGGCACAAAGGAAGATGGCAGTGATGGTTGGAGGTCAACCATCCCAACTCCGGGATATCACTGCAATAATTCATCAGGGTAACGTTCCATGCCCAATAATCTTCAGCGGCGTCATCAATGACCTCCTTTCCATAATAAAGTCAGAAGTTGCGATGTTTGCGGATTGTGTTCAGCAACTCCTCAGAAAATTAAGCAGTCCATGTCCAAATGCAGTAAGAGCTGGACAATAGCCAGGCTTGGGGTGACAAATGCCATGTTACTTTCGCGCCACACAAGTGCCGGGCAATGACAATCTCCCACGAGAGAGGATCTAACCAGCGCCCCTTGACATGCAATGGCATGACCATTGGTGAATACTCAATAGTAAACACCTTGGGGATTTCGAATGATCAAAAACTGAACTGCACTAGCCACATTAATACCTTGGCTACGAGGGGAGGTCAAAAGCTCGGAATCCAACGACGCAATACTTGTCCAAAGGACAAGTCAGGAGTGTAATGGAATATCCTCCATTCGTCTGGTTGAATGCAGCTCCAACAAATCCCAAAAAGCTCGACACCATCCAGGACAAACAAGGCCGCTTGATTGATCCCTCTTCTGCAAACAATGAAACCCTCCAGTAGCTACGATCAAGCGCCTGACCACCTACAAATAGTTACAGCCGTGTGCACCACCTCCTGGATGCACTGCAGAAACTCACCAAAGTTCCAGATAGAAAACCTTCCAATCCGACAAACATAATCATCCAGATGGACAGGAGCAGCAGATACCTGGGAAGTCCACCACCTTGAGGGTCACCTTCAAATGTATTCACCACCCTGACTTGGAACTGCATTGCTGCTCCCTCACTGTCGCTCGGGCAACATCCAGGAACACTGAGTCTCTGAATGCACAGTAGGTGTACATGCACATTGCGGGCTGCAGAGTCAAGAACGCCACTCAACGCAAGCTTCTGAAGGGCAACTTGACTTGGAAAATAAATGCTCGCCCAATTAGCGACGCCATCCTCACATAAATGACTAATGGAAAAGCCTAAATTATAATGGATCTACCATTCTTTTGCCCATTTCTCACTGAAGGATTCCTGCATCCTCCTAAAAGTAGACCCTTCGACCCCATCTTGTATAATCTGCAAAATTGAGAACTTACATTTAGTTCACTCATCTAAATCATTATTATGTATCGTGAGTTCCTGATGTCTTAGCACCAATCGCTCCATGACCCCACAAGTCATGCATGACATTTGGAAAAAGTAATCACCCATTAATTCCTCCTCTTCGTTTCCCGTCTGTCAACTAATTTTCTGTCAATCTCAATCCACTACGCATAACCACATGCATTTTAATTTGACACGTGAGGTTCTTGTGTCGGATTTGTTTGAAAATCATCTGCAAGGCCAGATAAACAACATTTACTGAATCTCGGCATCAACTGCATTCGTTATATTCTAATATAAATCCACAAGATATGTTAAGCATTATTTCCACATCATGGACCCATCACTGACTCATTTCGCTACTGAGCTGATTTCTAACTGCTGTGCTATGAAAAATTTGAGAACAGATTGTGGAATTACCTCAATCCGCCGTTAGGCTTACTGGTCTACAATTCCATGTTTTTTCTCCAAATCTCTTTTTTTACATAGTAGGCCTATATTAGCAAGACTTCAGTCTGTTGAAATCGCGCAGACTCTGTCGAATATTGTAAGAAAACTACCAATACGTCCATTATTTCTGCAGCCACTTCGTTAATTATCCTGGCATGTTTTTATCAGGCATTGAGGTTTGTCAATCTTCTATCGCATGGATTTCCATACCAAGGGCAAATCTCCTAATATTGATTTAATCAGTTTCTCCCCCTCACTGAACTCTATGTTCTGTAACATTTCTGTCATCTAATTGGTGTCTTAATTTCTGCAGAAGAACCGAAGCATGTATTTAGTTCCTCAGCCTTTCTGTTGTCCCCCGTTATCAATACCCCTCTTTCTGGCTCTTAACTTACATTTCTTTTCCCCATTATTTTTCTCTTCATGTATCTATCAAAATTCAGTTTTAAGTTGAATCCATGCTTTGTGTTCCCCCAGGCCTATTCTCAAATTGCATTTCCCCCTTGTTCGTCAAACTCCTGGTCCTAATTCTTGACGTCAAGAATGCTGTCAGCGCCTCTGACATGTTGGGATGGATTCCCCGCTGTCAGGATTATCTGTTGCGTTGGCATCCCGGGGACTTCCCGACGGCGTGGGGACGGCCAATTTGGAGGGTGGTCGAGCCGAAGAATCTTTCCCATTTGCTTTGCTACTTCGTTGTATTTTCCCTGGATCGAATACTTCTCTAATTTTCCGTGTAAGCCGTGGCTTCACACAATTTACCGTTTTATTTATTTTCAAGTCTGTAAATCTCAGTTGTCCCAGTTCCCTCGTGCATTTCTTCAATGTTTGCCATTGAGTATCCACATTCAAACATTTATGATTCCAAAACGTTCATAGCCAACTCGCACTTCATATCATCATCGTACAATTTATTATGTTTGAGAACACTAGGCTGACAATCAACTACATCACACTCAATCTTGATGGAAAACTAAGTCATATTATGGCATTTCACCCCCCCCCCCCCGCCCCGAAGGGTGTCGCACAACTTGATTGCCAATGTTGCCTTTCTCATTTCACCGTGTTTAATCCAGGATGGTCTGCCAGCTATTTGCCTACTCGCATTCTTTGTCAGGAAATCTATCCCCTATGCTCTCCAGGAATTCCTCCTGCTTCGTATTGGTAACTTATAAAATGTATACAATTTAAATGCACATTTTATCACTCATAATTACACATTTTCACTGTAAACAAAATCTATGTTTCATTGATGTTCTTCAGGGAAGAACATCTGGCGTGCTCACCTGCTCTAGTCCACGTATGATTTCAGATATATAGCAATGTGGTTGTCTCTTAAATGTCCACAGGGATAGATAGCAAATGATGGCCTGGCCAATGTCGCCCACAATCAATGGACAAATAAAAAAGAGAGAATATCTTTCTTCGCTCCTTTGTTCGTAAATGGTGGAAGGATTGTACAGTTGCTAGCATGGCCGCCTCACCATGTCAGGAACCACGTTTCCATTCTGCCGCGAGTGACAATGTAGCGCCTGTATCTTCTCCATGTTACTGTGTGGACTTCCTCTGGGGGCGTTCGATTATCTCCCACAGCCCAGTGATGTGCACACTAGGTCGGATATTAATGCTAAATTGCCATTTAATGTTCTATGATAGGCAGACCTGGTGGGGTTCCTGGTTATCAGGGCAATGTGACAGTTGGATTGGGCATTGATCGGGTGCTCTTGTGGAGTCCTGGTATAGCCTCGATGGGCTGGATGGCCCGCTTCAGCGATGTGTGGATTCATTGTGTCCAAAAGCTACGTAAGTATGATAATTAGTGAGCAGTACGAAGTAAAACACCAAATGGATTATCAGGAATCTTGTATGGAAATTCGAAAGGATACAGCATGATCTTGGACAGAGGCAGACACGTGTTCGATGTGCGGGGAAGGAGGTTTTTTTCTGTGTGTTGGAATTTGAAAAACTGTTTTCAAGCATTATTCTCCTGCAGAATGCAGTGCGGTTCTCACGGCAAAGATTGCTCAGGGTGCTTGTCATGAAGTCATGTTTTTATGGTTTGTCTAAGCGATGCCAGTTTTATCTATAAAAGCAAAAAAAGCACAAGTATCGCTGAACGGAAACTCACACAATGTGAGACTTTCCATATGAGTATATCAAAAAGGAGCTTCGAGTTTGAGGACAGTGAGTCAGTGGGATTGATAGGTTCTGAATCACCGTACCACTATCAATATGGTCCACTGGAAATGTGTACTTTTCTCCAATTTTACAGGTCCGTGTGTTGAAGATGTGAGTGATTGTGCGAGTGTGCATGGACATATGGGACTAATTGCAAGTGGTTCTAGACCATAAGACCATAAGACATAGGAGTGGAAGTAAGGCCATTCGGCCCATCGAGTCCACTCCGCCATTCAATCATGGCTGATGGGCATTTCAACTCCACCTCCCAGCATTCTCCCCATAGCTCTTAATTCCTCGCGACATCAAGAATTGATCTATCTCTGCCTTGAAGCCATTTAGCGTCCCGGCGTCCACTGCACTCTGCGGCAATGAATTCCACAGGCCCACCACTCTCTGGCTGAAGAAATGTCTCCGCATTTCTGTTTTGAATTTACCTCCTCTAATTCTAAGGCTGTGCCCACGGGTCCTCGACTCCTCGCCTAACGGAAACAGTTTCTTTGCGTCCATCCTTTCTAAGCCATGTATTATCTTGTAAGTTTCTATTAGATCTCCCCTTAACCTTCTGAACTCCAATGAATACAATCCCAGGAACGCCAGCCGTTCCTCATATGCTAGACCCGCCATTCCAGGGATCATCCGTGTGAATCTCCGCTGGACACGCTCCAGTGCCAGTATGTCCTTCCTGAGATGTGGGGCCCAAAACTGGACACAGTACTCCAAATGGGGCCTAACCAGAGCCTTATAAAGGCTCAGTAGCACATCGCTGCTTTTATATTCCAACCCTCTTGAGATAAATGACAACATAGCATTCGCTTTCTTAATCACGGATTCAACCTGCATGTTTACCTTTAGGGAATCCTCGACTAGCACTCCCAGATCCCTTTGTACTTTGGCATTATGAATTTTCTCACCGTTTAGAAAGTGGTCTATGCTTGGATTCTTTTTTCCAAAGTGCAAGACCTCACATTTTCTCACGTTGAAATGCATCAGCCATTTCCTGCACCACTCTCCCAACTGTCTAGATCCTTCTGCAGCCTCCCCACTTCCTCAGCACTACCTGCCTGACCACCTAACTTCGTATCATCAGCAAACTTCGCTAGAATGCCCCCAGTCCCTTCATCCAGATCATTAATATATATGGTGAACAACTGCGGCCCCAACACTGAACCCTGTGGGACACCGCTGGTCACCGGCTGCCATTCCGAAAAAGAACCTTTTATCCCAACTCTCTGCCTTCTGTCAGACAGCCAATCCTCAACCCATGCCAGTAGCTCACCTCGAACACCATGGACCCTCACCTTACTCAGCAGCCTCCTGTGTGGCACCTTATCAAAGGCCTTTTGGAAATCCAGATAGACCACATCCACTGGGTTTCCCTGGTCTAACCTACTTGTCACCTCCTCAAAGAATTCTAACAGGTTCGTCAGGCACGACCTCCCCTTACTAAATCCATGTTGACTTGTTCTAATCCGACCCTGCTCTTCCAAGAAATTAGAAATCTCATCCTTAACGATCGATTCTAGAATTTTACCAACAACCGAGGTTAGGCTAATTGGCCTAAAATTTTCCATCTTTTGTCTTGATCCTTTCTTGAACAAGGGGGTTACAACAGCGATCTTCCAATCGTCCGGGACTTTCCCTGACTCCAGTGATTTTTGAAAGATCTCAACCAACGCTTCCGCTATTTCTTCAGCCACCTCCCTCAGAACTCTAGGATGTAGCCCATCGGGGCCAGGAGATTTGTCAATTTTAAGACCTTTTAGCTTTTTCAGCACCATCTCTTTTGTAATGGCAACCATACTCAACTCAGCCCCCTGACCCTTTATAATTTTTGGGATATTACTAACGTCTTCCACTGTGAAGACAGACGCAAAGTACTTATTAAGTTCTCCAGCCATTTCCTCATCTCCCATCACTAGCCTTCCAGAATCAGTTTGAATTGGCCCAATGTCTACTTTGGCCTGACGTTTGTTTCTTATGTATTGAAAGAAACTTTTACTATCATTTCTTATATTACTGGCTAGCCTGCCTTCATATTTGATCCTCTCCTTCCTTATTTGTCTCTTTGTTAACCTCTGTTTGTTTTTGTAGCCTTCCCAATCTTCTGATTTCCCGGTGCTTTTGGCCACTTTATAGGATCTCTCTTTTTCTTTGATACATTTCCTGACCTCCTTTGTCAGCCATGGCTGTCTAATCCCTCCCTGGATAATCTTTCTTTTCTTGGGGATGAACCTCTGTACAGTGTCCTCAATTATGCATACAAACTCCTGCCATTTTTGCTCTACTGTCTTCCCTGCTAGGGTCTGCTTCCAGTTGATTTTCACCAGTTCCTCTCTCATGCCCTCGTAATTACCTTTATTTAACTGTAACACCATTACATCCGATTTTGCCTTCTCTCTTTCAAACTGCAGACTGAACTCAACCATATTATGATCGCTGCTTCCTAAGTGTTCCCTTACTTTAAGATCTTCAATAAAGTCTGGTTCATTACATAGCACTAGGTCCAGAATAGCCTGCTCCCTTGTGGGCTCCATGACAAGCTGTTCCAAAAAGCCATCTTGTAAGCATTCCATGAATTCCTTTTCTTTGGATCCACTGGCTACATTATTTACCCAATCCACCTGCATATTGAAGTCCCCCATGATCACTGTGACCTTGCCTTTCTGACATGCCTTTTCTATTTCCCGGTACATGTTGCGCCCCTGGTCCTGACCACTGTTAGGCGGTCTGTACATAACTCCCATTATGGTTTTTTTGCCTTTGTGGTTCCTCAATTCTACCCACACAGACTCCACATCATCCGACCCTATGTCGTTTAGTGCCATAGATTTAATTTTGTTCTTAACTAACAAGGCAACCCCACCCCCTCGGCCCACCTCCCTGTCTTTTCGATAGGTTGTATATCCTTGGATGTTTAACTGCCAGTCCTGAACCCCCTGCAGCCATGTCTCTGTGATGCCTACCAATCATTCACGATGATCTGTGCCATTAGTTCATCTACTTTGTTACAAATGCTACGAGCATTCAGGTAAAGTGCCTTAATGTTAACTTTCTTATCAGTACAGATATTGGAAGTCCTAAGATGTCCAAAGTTATCCTTCCTTTTTGTTGCATTCCTAGTCTGCCTCAAGCTTAAATCCACCTGCCTACATGTTATCCTCCTGCGTATCTTGCCATTTAACTCCCTGCTCCCTGTCGCTTTCACTTTCCCTTCCCCCCAACTCAGAAGTTTAAAGTCCTACTGACCACCCTATTTATCCTCTTCGCTAGAACACTGGTTCCAGATCGGTTCAGGTGGAGACTGTCCCAACGGTACAGATCCCCCCGGTTCCAAAACTGATGCCAATGTCCCATGAAGTGAAATCCCTCTTTCCCACACCAATCCCTTAGCCACGTGTTTACTTCCCTAATTTTCCTATCCCTATGCCAATTGGCACGTGGCTCGGGCAGTAATCCAGAGATTATGACCCTTGAGGACCTGTACTTCAATTTTCTTCCTAGTGCTTGATAGTCCCCGAACAGGTCCTCCACCCTAGCTTTACCTATGTTGTTAGTCCCAACGTGGACCACAACAACTGGATCCTCCCCCTCCCGCTCCAGTATCCTTTCAAGCCGGTCAGAGATGTCCCGCACCCTGGCACCGGGCAGGCAACACACCATGCGAGACTCCCGATCCGGCTTGCATAGGATACTATCTGTCCCCCTAATTATAAAATCCCCTATAACAACTACTTGTCTTTTTACTCCCCCCTCTTGAATGGCCTTCTGCACCATGGTACCGTGGTCAGTTGGCTCATCCTGTCCAGAGCCCCTTTCCTCATCCATACAGGGAGCAAGAGTCTCATACCTGTTGGACAAGGTCAAGGGCTGAGGCTCCTGCACTCCTGAACTCAGGTTCCCTCTGCCTGCCTCACTTACAGTCACACTCTGATGTCCCTGATCAGTTACTGAATGTGAATTACTTAATCTCCCAGGTGTGACTGCCTCCTGAAACAAAGTGTCCAGGAAACTCTCCCCCTCCCGGATGTGCCGCAGTGTTTGAAGCTCAGACTCCAGATCATCAATTCTGAGCCGGAGATCTTCCAGCAACCAACACTTGCTGCAGATGTGGTCATTGCCATTCACAAGGGGAACAGCCAGCTCCCACATCATACAGCTACAGCACATCACCTGCCCAGCCATCTCTGATTAGTTAATTAATTTATTACTTTGTATAAATTTCAGTTAAAAAAACTTGGAGACCTCTGCTATAGTCTTTTCCAACCTAGTTCTGGTTAACAAATAAGAAAAAGAGAAATAATAATGTAATAAGGCACTCACCTGCTCACCCCAATGGGTCTTATTATTAGGTTAGAGGAGGAGGGCGGGTGGGAGACACTACACGTGTAGTGTCTCGGGTTTCCTCTCCACCAGAATTTATTAACTAGGGAGGGGTAAACCTTCCCAGAAGTCCACGGGACAAACTTCCTGTTCCCTGCAAAGGTAAGTAATTTAAACTTACCACTCACCTCCCGATAGGCTCAGCCCCTGCCGGTATCCAATGGCTGGCTGCTGCAATTGAAATTGACAAATCTACTCACCAGCTGAAGTATCCCAGCTCCCGCCGAAATCCAACTGACTGCAACCCCTGCAAAGGTAAGTAATTTAAACTTACCACTCACCCCCCGATAGGCTCAGCCCCTGCCGGTATCCAATGGCTGGCTGCTGCAATTGAAATTGACAAATCTACTCACCAGCTGAAGTATCCCAGCTCCCGCCGAAATCCAACTGACTGCAACCCCTGCAAAGGTAAGTAATTTAAACTTACCACTCACCTCCCGATAGGCTCAGCCCCTGCCGGTATCCAATGGCTGGCTGCTGCAATTGAAATTGACAAATCTACTCACCAGCTGAAGTATCCCAGCTCCCGCCGAAATCAAACTGACTGCAACCCCTGCAAAGGTAAGTAATTTAAACTTACCACTCACCTCCCGATAGGCTCAGCCCCTGCCGGTATCCAATGGCTGGCTGGTGCAATTGAAATTGACAAATCTACTCACCAGCTGAAGTATCCCAGCTCCCACCGAAATCCAACTGACTGCAACCCCTGCAAAGGTAAGTAATTTAAACTTACCACTCACCTCCCGATAGGCTCAGCCCCTGCCGGTATCCAATGGCTGGCTGCTGCAATTGAAATTGACAAATCTACTCACCAGCTGAAGTATCCCAGCTCCCGCCGAAATCCAACTCTCTACCACTCTGTGTCTGCATGCACGTGCGAATGAATGTTTGTGCCTTCTTGAGTGCATGTGTGAAACTGTATGTGCATGTTAGTGAGCTTGCATTCGTGTGCTTTTCTTTGTTAGTTCATGGGACATGAGCCATAATTCATTGCATACAAGCCCTTGAGGGGACAGTTAAGAGCGAGAGGGGCATATAATCATAGAATTTACTTTTCCGCAGGACGCCATTCGACACATTGAGTCTGCACTGGCCCTTGGAAAGAGCACCTCACCTCAGCCCACAGCACCGCCCTATCCCCATAGTCCAGTAACCACAACTAACATTTTGGACGCAAAACGCAATTTAGCATGGTCAGTCCACCTAATCTGCACATTTGTGTACAATGGCAATGAACAGGATCACACGTAGGAAACCCAGGTAGAAACGGGTGGAACGTGCAGACTCTGCACAGGCAGTGACACAAAACAGGAAATGGAGCCGTGAAGCTGCTGTGCTAACCAATGTGCTAAAGTGCGGCCCAGTGTACTACCGTGTCGCCCAGAGTCTACCACATTGCTGTGGATAGGCATTCACATGTAGGCCACACAATGTATGGCCGACAGATTTCCTTCCACATTGAATATTCGTGAAGCAGAAAAGTTTTTCCTGAAATCGAGTATGGTTCAGTGATCATTATTTAACTGCTAGTTTCATATTTTGATTGAATTATAATGTCATCATCGGCTTTGGGGGGATTTGAACCTTTGTCCTCAGAGCAGTACTTTGGATTCCTCGATTACTAGTCCCATTAAAATATCACTAAGCCACCGCCTCGCCGTTTCAATGCAATTCTTTCCGTAACCGTGTGTGTATGCATACATGTGTTGGTGAATATTTGTGTGAGTTCATATGTACCCTTATCTATGCCTGTACCTGTGTGTACCTTTACATGCGGACATCTCTGTGCATTTGTTTGTGCGGTGTATGCGTGGTGTCTGCACCTCAGTGTTTGCGTCTCTCGACTTGTGCTTGATATTGCCCTCTTTCCGCATGATGTGAGATTGCGTTTGGCTTCATGTGTGTTTGTGTGTGCCTCTTTATGGCTGCTTGCACATCTGAAACTGTAGTCATATCCGAGTTGGTCTATCCCCTTGCCCCTGTGTGCATATCTGTGTCATTTTGTGTGTCCCTTTGTGTTAATGTGTTTGTGTATGAGTATTTGTATTTCACTGCATGCAGTTTTGTATGGGCGTGAATGCGTCAAGAACTCTGTGCATGTGTGGCCTTTTGCAGAGGAAACGTCTGTAAAAATCTCATAATCTTTATAGTTGTACTTAACAGTTAACTGGAGGTATCTTTTTAAGCGTTTAAGTATCTATCAGTGGCCACAGTAGGCGATCGCAGCTATAAACTGGCTGAGGCTGAACGAGAAAATGAATAAAACTCGCTTATTATGGCCTGCGTTTACCAGGTCTCAGCTATCTATATTCTTCAAGGCATATTGAGTCAGCCGCATTGCTGTACCACGAAGGAGTTGCTGGCAATTATCCTGTGTACATTAGCTAAATAGCCTAGTTTTATTTTCCAGGCCTTTAAAATATTATCACTGTCTGTGATAGAAGTAATAAATATCTAAAATAAATAACTGAATTAACCAATTGAGTACTTACTCAAAATATCATCAGGAGTGTAAAATAGTTGATGTGTAAAGGATGTAGCATCCGGAAAGTTGTTGAGAGTGATGTTATCCAGGCCGAATATTTATCCAGGACTGTTGTCAGAGTGTGGAGTGTCGGCTCAGGGTAATTGAGCTCCACGTTGAACTGCAGACACTAGGACACAGCAAGAACCGTGTGAGTTTCCTGGCATCTAACTTTCAAAAACTGATGACACCTATAAGGATTATTTCTACAACGTGAGAAGTGACGAGGATAGCACGGTGTATACGCAGCAGAGGAAGTTAAGAGAGCCCTCTTGGCAAGAATTCTGGTGTGTTCGGTTCATAATTTGTCCAACAGTTTTGTAGACATTTCAGCTTTTTTGGATGGTAGCTGGGGCGTTATTTAGACAGGCTAATGCACTGTGGACCAGGATGCAATTCTAGCTAGTGGGTGATGTGGGGAGGGTGTGTGTACAGGGGAGTGAATGAAGTACAGGTGGCTCCAATGCCTCCCTGCTCCCAGGTTATGGGGATCTGTTCTGGATTGGAGAGGAACTTGTATTGGCAGAGGAAGGATCCCTTTATCCTTTGCCGGCGGGTACTAACGACATTGGTAGAAGCGAGGCGTGGATCTTCGTAGAGAATTTGATGAGCGAGACGCAGCATTAAACAAAATGGTCTCCAAAGTTGTAATATTTTTGATGATTACCATAGTTACACAAAATTGGTCGAGGGTACATAAAATTGTTCAGATCAAAAAAGGGACACAAATGTTGGCGTGGCGGGGTTGTGCATTCTGTTGTGGCGAACACACATCACGTCTGTGAAAACAGGGCGCTGTAACGTTCGGGTCGCTAAATTCTGAAATTTGATCAGACCAGTATTTTTAGCAAACCAATAAGGCAGTGAAGTAGAAAATGCTTTTGCTAAATATGGAAAGGATGGTGTTTGTGGGGAGGTAATATGTAGACTGACAAAATAAAAGAATATGGCAGCATTGTAAGGGAGCAATTAGTTAATGCTGTATGCTGGTTTAGTGATATATTTCGTTACCTGTTGCTGTTTTTCGAAAAGGGTCTGATGGTGTGATCCTCAATAAACCACAAGTCTTCAACGTAAAGCAAACTAATACATTAAGTAAGGATTAATTATAATTGAGTTCGACACTCTAAATACATATTACTAATAATCAAGTAATTAAATATTAATGTATATACTGATACAACTAAAACTACACATGCTAACTATGTTGTGATCGATCTCTCATACACTATTGCTGTCTAGTCACTCCTGTATGTAAAGAGACGAAAATCCTCTGGGAGCTGATGCTAATAGTGGGAGAGAGTGGTGCGCTCCAGTGGTAGTGTTACAGTTAACCCTTTAGCTATCTACATATTTACATATCATAATCGTTATTATTACCCATAATGAGATCGGATGAGACAGAATTTATAAAGATAATAAACCGATTAAAAAGGACAAAAGACAAAAATTGTATGAAAACAAAATTAATGGCTCTGTGCTTGAATGCACGTAACATTCCTCATAGCATTACCGGAAAGTATTCAGGTCAATGTGTCATATGAAAAATGAAAATCGCTTATTGTCACAAGTAGGCTTCAAATGAAGTTACTGTAAAAATCCCCGAGTTGCCACATTCCGGCGCCTGTTCGGAGAGGCTGGTATGGGAAATGAACCATGCTACTGGCCTGCCTTGGTCATAGTATTGCTTTTAGAGATGTTTTCTAATCAGAAACCCACATAACTGCACTAAATATTCAGGAATCTCGGACTTTTCGTCCGGAACTTCTGAACGGAAAGGCTGGTGGGTGTATTGCTAGCAGGAGATGTGATATGTACAATAACAAGAAACGAGTTTTGATCGGATGATGTAGAAACCATGTGGGTTGTACGAAGATACAACGAAGGGAATGTGTGAGCTTTGTTTAAAACACCCTTAATACTCTCGGTACTTTAAATGGAAAGCATATTAAGAGGTTATCGATGTAATTCAAATTAATAGCTCACTTCAATCATCACGTGGCTTCCGAAAATCAAATTGGCAGAGGATTCCATGAGCATGAATTCATAGAACACAGAACATAGAACGATACAGCGCAGTACAGGCCCTTCGGCCCTCGATGTTGCACCGACATGGAAAATATCTAAAGGCCATCTAACCTACACTATGCCCTTATCATCCATATGCTTATCCAATAAATTTTTAAATGCCCTCAATGTTGGCGTGTTCACTACTGTTGCAGGTAGGGCATTCCACGGCCTCACCACTCTGCGTAAAAAAACCCACCTCTGACCTCTGTCCTATATCTATTACTCCTCAATTTAAGACTATGTCCCCTCGTGCTAGCCACCTCCATCCGCGGGAGAAGGCTCTCGCTGTCCACCCTATCTAACCCTCTGATCATTTTGTATGCCTCTATTAAGTCACCTCTTAACCTTCTTCTCTCTAACGAAAACAACCTCAAGTCCATCAGCCTTTCCTCATAAGATTTTCCCTCCATACCAGGCAACATCCTGGTAAATCTCCTCTGCACCCGTTCTAAAGCTACCACGTCCTTCCTATAATGAGGCGACCAGAACTGTACGCAATACTCCAAATGCGGCCGTACTAGAGTTTTGTACAACTGCAACATGACCTCATGGCTCCGGAACTCAATCCCTCTACCAATAAAGGCCAACACACCATAGGCCTTCTTCACAACCCTATCAACCTGGGTGGCAACTTTCAGGGATCTATGTACATGGACACCGAGATCCCTCTGCTCATCCACACTACCAAGAATTTTACCATTAGCCAAATATTCCGCATTTCTGTTATTCATTCCAAAGTGAATCACCTCACACTTATCCACATTAAACTCCATTTGCCACCTCTCAGCCCAGCTCTGCAGCTTATCTATGTCCCTCTGTAACCTGCAACATCCTTCCGCACTGTCTACAACTCCACCGACTTTAGTGTCGTCTGCAAATTTACTCACCCATCCTTCTGCGCCCTCCTCTAGGTCATTTATAAAAATGACAAACAGCAACGGCCCCAGAACAGATCCATGTGGTACGCCACTCGTAACTGAACTCCATTCTGAACATTTCCCATCAACTACCACTCTCTGTCTTCTTTCAACTAGCCAATTTCTGATCCACATCTCTAAATCACCCCCAATCCCCAGCCTCCGTATTTTCTGCAATAGCCGACCGTGGGGAACCTTATCAAACGCTTTACTGAAATCCATATACGCCACATCAACTGCTCTACCCTCGTCTACCTGTTCAGTCACCTTCTCAAAGAACTCGATAAGGTTTGTGAGGCATGACCTACCCTTCACAAAACCATGCTGACTGTCCCTAATCATATTATTCCTATCTAGATGATTATAAATCGTATCTTTTATTATCCTCTCCAAGACTTTACCCACCACAGACGTTAGGCTCACCGGCCTATAATTACCGGGGTTATCTCTACTCCCCTTCTTGAACAATGGGACCACATTTGCTATCCTCCAGTCCTCTGGCACTATTCCTGTAGCCAATGATGACCTAAAAATCAAAGCCAAAGGCTCAGCAATCTCTTCCCTGGCATCCCAGAGAATCCTAGGATAAATCCCATCCGGCCCCGGGGACTTATCTATTTTCACCTTGTCCAGAATTGCCAACACTTCTTCCCTACGCAACTCAATGCCATCTATTCTAATAGCCTGGGTCTCAGCATTCTCCTCCACAATATTATCTTTTTCTTGAGTGAATACTGACGAAAAGTATTCATTTAGTATCTCGCTTATCTCCTCAGCCTCCACACACAACTTCCCACCACTGTCCTTGACTGGCCCTACACTTACCCTAGTCATTCTTTTATTCCTGACATACCTATAGAAAGCTTTTGGGTTTTCCTTGATCCTACCTACCAAAGCCTTCTCATGTCCCCTCCTTGCTCGTCTCAGCTCTCTCTTTAGATCCTTCCTCGCTTCCTTGTAACTATCAAGCGCCCCAACTGAAACTTCACACCTCATCTTCACATAGGCCTGCTTCTTCCTCTTAACAAGAGATTCCACTTCTTTGGTAAACCACGGTTCCCTCGCTCGACCCCTTCCTCCCTGCCTGACTGGTACGTACTTAGCAAGAACATGCAATAGCTGTTCCTTGAACAAGCTCCACATATCCAGTGTGCCCAACCCTTGCAGCATACTTCTCCAACCAACACATCCTAAGTCATGTCTAATGGCATCATAATTGCCCTTCCCCCAGCTATAACTCTTGCCCTGCGGGGTATACTTATCCCTTTCCATCACTAACGTAAAGGTCACCGAATTGTGGTCACTGTTTCCAAAGTGCTCACCTACCTCCAGATCTAACACCTGGCCTGGTTCATTACCCAAAACCAAATCCAATGTGGCCTCGCCTCTTGTTGGCCTGTCAACATATTGTGTCAGGAAACCCTCCTGCACACATTGTACAAAGAATGACCCATCTAATGTACTCGAACTATATCTTTTCCAGTCAATATTTGGAAAGTTAAAGTCTCCCATAACAACTACCCTGTTACTTTCGCTCTTTTCCAGAATCATCTTCGCCATCCTTTCCTCTACATCCCTAGAACAATTAGGTGGCCTATAGAAAACTCCCAACAGGGTGACCTCTCCTTTCCTGTTTCTAACCTCAGCCCATACTACCTCAGAAGAAGAGTCCCCATCTAGCATCCTTTCCGCCACCGTAATACTGTCCTTGACTAGCAGCGCCACACCTCCCCCTCTTTTGCCCCCTTCTCTGAGCTTACTAAAACACCTAAACCCCGTAGTAGTGTATTCTGGACAGGTATCTAAAACGATAACGTTTGGATACAACCGTGGTTCACGTTGTTTCTAATGGTCTGCCATTGTCCAGTAGGTTGCTTTAATGACCAATCTCAGCGAAAATGACCTGCTGAGGAACAGTCGTTATAAAGTGACGGTGGCCCAGCAAGGTGGCGCAGTGGGTTAGCACTGCTGTTCCACGGCGCCGTGGTCTCAGGTTCCATTCATGCTCTGGATCACTGTCTGTCTGGAGTTTGCACATTCTACCTGTGTTTGCGTGGCTTTAGCCCCCACAACCCAAACATGTGGAAGCTGTGTGGACTGGCCACGCTAAATTGCCCCTTAATTGAAAAAAATGCATTGGGTACTCTAAACTTAAAAAATTAAGTAAATAAATAAATAAAATTATGGTGGAATTTGACATTCAGCTTGAGAGAAGGAAAGTCATCTTAAATAATGATAAGTTAATCGGAGTGGCGTCTTATAATGTCACAAACATAACTGCCCACAGCACTCCAAATGTTACCTCACCAAAGTTCCATAGAACTCAAAGATGACCTCTCTGCTTTTATATCCGATGACTTGATTGACAGACGCAATTATCTCAATGCCTTTTTCACCAACCTATTTAATTGCAGAGATCTATGGGCAAGCATGCAGATGTTTCTTTGTGCCTGGGAACTTCCCCCGTGTAATGATGCATCCATTGAATAATTCATTTTCAAAATATTCCTTCCGTAGTGCATCACCTCACACTTTTCAGTGTTAAATTCGATCTGCCCATTCGCTGCCAACTTCACCATCCTGTCTCTATATTCCGATAACCCAATGTACTCAAACTCATAGTTAGTTACCCCAAATAGTCATCAATGTAGTTTATAAACATGACAAATATTAGGAATCCAGCACAGATCGCTGACCAATGTCACGCCACAGAACCCAGGCGTCTAGTCACTAAAGGAGCCATCTGATATTCCGTTCTGCCTCCCACAACGAAGCGAATTTTGATTCCATCTTATCAAATTTTCCGAATCCCTTGTGAATTTTATTTCTTTATAAGCCAACCACGTGGGTCCTTATCAAAGGCTTTGTTAAAATCCATATAAACTACGTCAACTGCACTGTCCGTTTCAACACACCTGGTCACCTCATCAAAAATGCAATCAGTTGTTTTGTGCAAAACCATGTTGGCTATTCCTGATCAAACCTTGGTTCTCTTTGTGATCGAGACACTCCTTTAGAATCCTTTCCAATAGTGTCCCTGCCATTGACATGCGACCGACAGGGCTGTATTTCCACTGGTGGTCTCTGTATCTCCCTTAATAGAAAACATCGTATGTGTCTAAACCCTAAAATTAGTGTCCATTGTTTCAATCCGTTCTTTTAATTTCATCTAAGCGTTTTCCATTTCCAAACAGAGAAATATCTGCCTTTCACTTCCGTGGTATGTGAACCCATGTTTTCCTCGTTTAATCAATTTAAATATTCAGTGCACCTTAGGCAGTGTCTATAATTCTGTTTTTGATTGTACAATGAACAGAAATATGTACGTAACTCTGCTTGTCTAACCAAAGTTCAATGAGGTTGTTCGAATATGTTGCTGACAAAAATGTTTTTCGCCGAGACTGTTTAGATGAATGGACTGTCTAAACATCAGTAATTAAGGCCATTTTAATATGGGCCTGGGAAGGAACCTGATGTTGTGGTGGGTAAATTGACTTAACAGAACATAGGAAGTTAAAAAAATCTCGAGAAATGTTACTGAGCAGGAAGAGGCTACTTGCGCCATCTTCTCCGTGTGTGTCGGAAAACTAGCTAATCAGCCATGTTGCAATTTTGAGCATTGCATCCTTAATGTTTCAGCATACAAGAGGAAAGTTATGGTGCTTTTCAAATAATTGAAAGTTTAGTGCAGTATGTTTTCAGGCAGACATTTCCAGATGTCGATCTTCAACTGCGCAATTCATCCAAACTTGGCCCGACTATTTTACCATAATACGTCCAACAATATATTTAAAGCTAAAATGGAAGATCACTGACCACTCTGAAAAAACTAAAATGAACGTATATCTTTCCAGGCTCGTCATAACTTTGAACGTTTCAAACAAATACTCCTTGGCCTCCATGTTCCAGGGAGAACAGCTCTAGCATATTAAATCTCTCTTCATTGCTGTCATTTCCCAACTGGCAGAATCCTCGTAAATGGTCAGGCCCTCGCGAGTGTGCTTACATCCTTTTTGTAATGAGGTGATACAGGTACATACAAAAAGGACTGAACAAACTTAGCTTTTCATTGCTGTTGGTTACAGCACAGGAAGAGGCCGTCAGGCACATCATGTATGCGCGCCGGTTCCCAAAAGAGCAACCTAGCTCGTCCCATTCCCTGACTCTTGCTTCAGAGTTCATTAAAGCTATCACTTTTAAATGTATGTCCAGCACTCTTTTGAAAACACCTCTGGATTCCAAGCGCACTACTCTCCCAGATAGTGCATTTCAAATCCCAACAACTCTCTCCGTAAAGAAGTTTCTCCTTTTCTCACTGCAAGCTCGCATGCTGACGATATTGTAGTTCTGAACCCGAGTCACTGACATGACAAGTAGTGGAAACCGAATATCCGTCTTTACCTTGTCAAAATTGTTCAGACTTTTGAGGTTGAATAAGGTCGCCTTGTAATCTTCTCTGCTCCAAGTATAACAAACCCAATTTATCCAATATTTCCTTGCATCTAAAATGCCTCTTTCCTGGCGTCCTTAGAGTAAATCTCATCTGCAATCTCCCCAGGGCTTTAACATATTTCCTTAAATTAGGTGCCCAGAAGTGAATGTAATACTCTCATGTGGTCTGGGCAATGATTTGCAGAGGTTGAGCATCACTTTCTTGTTTTTAAACTCAATGTCTCTATTAATGAAACCAATAATGATATAATAATTTTTAACAACTGGTGTAAAGTGTGGGCCAAAACTTCAGAGAATTACGCAGTTGAACTCCAAGGTCGCTCCACTCCTGTGCTCTCCTCAAAGTTACAGAATTGAACCGATATTCTCTCCCCACGTTCCTTCTCACAAATTGTATTACCACATGTTTCGCAGCATTGAAGGTCATATGGCAGGTGTCTGCCTTTTGCAAAAACTTATCAAGGTCCCTATGACGTCACTCAGAATTATCCTGACAACTCACTATTCTCCAGACCTTAGTATCATTTGCAAACTAAGAGACTTTTCCCTCAACACAGACCTCTAAATCATGTATACCAATTAGAAAAAGCTCGGGTCGTAACACTACGCCGGGGGAACGCCACTTTAAACTCGGCTCCAGTCTGAGAAATGCCTACTAATACCTACCCTCTGTTTTCTCTCACTTCGCCTACTTTTAACCCATTCTGCCAAGGAGCCATCAATACCAAACATTTTCACTTTGATCAACAACCTGCCATATGGCACTGTATAAAATGTTTTCTGGAAGTCCAAGCATACCAGGTTCACGGCAGTACATTCATCCAGTTGCCGTGTAAACTGGGCAAAGGGCACAATTAAATTTGTCATACATGACTTGCCTTTGAAAATCTGTATTGACTGCCTAGTATTCACCTATTTTTCTCTGAGTGTATTCATTTCATCCTGTTTTATAGCCTCCATCAGTTTTCCCACTATTGACGTGAAACTGATATGTCTGTAGTATCCTTGGTTATGCTTTGAAACTTTCTTAAACAAATGCGTCATATTTGCAACCTCCAGTTCCAGAATTAGTTTCGCAATAAATTGCCTCCTCTGGTACTCTATGCCGTGGCTAAAATATACGTTCTGTTACACATGCCTTCCTAAGTACTGTATTGTTATATCATTCTACGTTCAGGAATCTGGAACATGTACTCCAAGTCTGCTAACATAAATTAAACTAAATGGTAACAAAACAAACGTCCCATTCGACATGACAATGTTGAGGGTCGAATGAGCACAGTATGTTGTTATTGGTTCTCCGTCAGCTTGAAAAATAACAACAATAATAATATAATTTTTTAATGTCAGAAGCAGGCTTCCATTAACACTGCAGAAAAGTTACCGTTAAAGTGCCCTCGTCGCCACACTACGGCGCCTTTTCAGGTGCACCAACGGGGAATGCAGCATGTCCAGTTCAGCTAATAATCACGTTTTGGGAAGAAACCAGAGCATCCGGAGAAAACCCACGCAGACACAGGGACAATGTGCGAACAGCACACATTCGGTGTTTCGAGCGTTGTGAAGCACAGTGCGAATAATTGTGCTATCGTGCTGCCCTAGAAAAACAGGAAAAAGCAATTTTACACTTGCAAAATATATAAAATGGATAGAATAATTACTCCCGCTTCATTTTGCCCCATATTTCTACATGGTTTATAGTGCACTAATATCAAGGCATCATTTTCTGCGGGGGTCGCGTAAAGAAAACAAATGAGTGCAATTATTTTGGATTCCGCCCATGGCATTCGTGCCTGGCTGACGTAATTGGTTTTAATTATAATTTATTTGGAATGTAAGTTGTTTAACATTTCTGATCTAATTTCGTATTTCGGACGATTCAAACAAGAAATCTACACTAATTATTTTCTTGTGCATAACATAAAAGTGCACGGCAACACAGCAATTCGGCGGGGGGCTGTGTGTCGGGGGAGTTAAACTTCTGGGCTCAGTTGAGGCAATTTGGTGGGAAGCATCAACATTTCGATGAAACACTGTCGACTGGATTCTCCATCGGTGGGATTCGTCGTTTCGCCGGTAGCCCACTCACACTCTCGTACTTCCAGACGGCATGGGCATGCCCATAGTGGAAAACCACATTGGCCGGCTACCCGTGACAGAGAATGCCGTTGACAGCAAAGGAACGGATAATTTAATTGATGAAAATTAATTTTATTACCGTACTTACCCGAATCCTTGCGGCTTGATTTTATATCTAGTGAACGATATATAAAAATGAAAAAGGGTAAAGCATTGTGCGTCTTCCGAATCAATGTGTTGGAATTTGCATGGATGGTGACTTGCATATAATGAGCTCATTGCATAGCAGCTAAGGAAAATCATTTTGCGAGTAGAGAAAGCAAAGGAAATAAGAGGGGTGGAAGGAGAACAAGTGACAAATGTAAATATGTGTTAAAGAGATAAAGTCAAGGTTGACATGCCTGATGTGCAATGGCCGATGCAATAACAACAGGTGAAAAAATATATATTTCTGATCAGTGCATTTGACCTTTCGACAGAGAGCGTTCTCAATATGAACTTATCAAGGAACTCTCAACTAAATGAACAAAGTGGCGCATTCATTACTTTCTGGATTTCCAGAATTTTGAGACATCGACTGAGCTGCCATCACCTGCGGAATAATAGCAAAGTCGTTGGAATACTTTCTGCACACATAATTGGGTAATTGCCCTCCGAATGACATAGAGGTGCGGCTGACAGTAGAGATGCGGCACTTTTTATGGTCCATTACCTCCGAAACTTGAGACAACTGAGCAGAAAAGGAGGAGTCGTCAGGCCACGCTAAAAAATGCCGAGCCTGAATCTCTGCAAGCGGCAATCAGATCCTGTGAGTTTTCATTGTGCAATGGTGAAATTCACGGACCTTTGGAAAGCTTTCATTAGAGAAGGGAGTTTATGACAAAAGTCTCCAATGAACGCGTCTGGATTAAATGCCTGGAACATGCCCATACGTTAAGCAATGTCGCTTGTTTTATATATTCAAGCGCCAGGCACGGTGCGGCTCCTCTGTTCCTGCCAGCGGTGCAGAGTGGCTTCAGTGGGCTATTGATAAGCGACGGCAGTAGATAATTCCGTCGGGCAGAACATGCACACATCGTAGGACACGCAAAAATAGATTCAAAAAATGCTTCTGCCCTACTTTTATCGGACTCCAAACGAACCTTCTTAGGATCTGAACTAATCATTTTGTTAAAATTGAAGGTACCCAATTTTGTTTTCCGATTAACAGGCACGTTTGCGTGCCCAATCCATCTAGCCTGCACATCTTTTGGGCCGTTGGGGCGAACCCCCGCAAATACGGGGGGAATGTGAGAACTCCACACGGACAGTGAACTGGAGCCGTGATCGAACCTGGGACCTCGACGCCGTGAGGCTGCAGGGCTAACGCACTGCTCCACAATGTTGCCCTTTAATCTAAATTAATCCTATGGACTGAACTGATCATAGAATTGCATTTGGAATTGCTTTTACTCAAGTGAACCGAGGTACTTTCTGCATGCAGCTCAAACAGATCATTCACTACGTGAAAACGATAGGAAATAAATAATCGGATTACACATGGTACACAATGTAAATACATAGACAGCGGCATCATGTGAAGCATACAGGAGTGTAGTATTAATCGGTTGGCCCGTAGGATGGTCGCTTAGGAGTCTGCCAATAGAGGTGAAGAAGTTGCATTTGAATCTGTTCGTGCGTGCTCTCAAACTTTTTTTATCTCCTGCCTGATGGAAGAAGGTCTTTTGACGCGACTTCTCTACAGTTCCACACGATATATGGTATACTTCACTCGCTGCATATGTTTACGTATTCTCATCTATTGACGCATGATTTAAGTTTTCATGTATGGAGAGATCTGCCTGGACTGGACGCCGAAAAATACTTTTCATTGAGCGTCGATACACGTGACAGTAAACCTAGCTCCAACTCTAATCTACTAACAATTCAATTTTGAAGTCATTTTGAGAGACATTTTGATTTCGCCTCGGACTTGAACGCCTTCAACCCTATTCTTTAATAAGTCGTGCTCACGCTACGTCATCTTGCTGAAATATGAGTCGATTTAGAAATGTAAGAGTGGGATTAGCACAACGGTGCCTCATTTTACTCTGTGAAACTTATTAGATCTACTTACATACACACAGTGGGATGGAGTACGATTTTGTCGTGGTTGATGTCGATCCCTGAGCACCACTCACATGACGTCTGCCGTTTGTTTGTGCAGAAAGTTGAACTGAATAAAAGGTGCTGGGGAAATAGAGAGACAATGACATTCTCGCTTCAGGCTATAAAAGCATTTAGCCAGCGGATACACAATGTGGATTGTGGAGAAGCTGCAAATACTTCCAAAATTCTGGAATGAGTCGGTGTCAAGGCATTTTGAAAGGCAAGAACGAACAGCACGATGTGAGTTTGTGATCACGATTATATTTTCAGAAGCAGATGTTAGATGAATGAGATGTTTGTTCATGTTACTTGTGGAAGGACGAGTGGCCAGATAATGGGACAGAGTTCCATTGCTTCCCTTGTAAATAGTGCTCTAAATTACCTCTTGCCAGTATGGGAACACAACTGATCTGCAAGGCAGCACCGCTGACTTCATGGATAATTTCTGCTTGGCAACGATACATGTTCAATTATCTGGATCGGTTGAAACCAGAGTTTTTTTTTAATCTCAGAGGAGGAATGCCAAAGACTGAGGCCCAAAGTAAAGAATGAAAATAGTCAGATACCTTTTCCAGTGAGATAAATGGTCCAAATATCTCAGTCTCAAGGCATCTTTAATTTGTTAGGTATCGGAACACTTTATTGCATTGTTCCAATTGCAGCATGTAAACTTGGTTACTTAAGGGTTAATGCTAACGGCGCTCCCGTTAATATAGTGATGAGGACATCAACAGAACAGCTTCCCAGGTTTCTGTGTACCATCAAGCCCATCAGCTATACGCACCGAGGTCATTGAAGTTCTCTTTCAGCTGTCAACACTGCAGACGAAGGAATGACCAGAGTTTAAAGCCATCTGCCTAATTGAATAGATTTAGAACTGTAAGAGTGGGATCAGCACAATGGTGCCATGTCTTTTACTCTTCGAAAATTATCAAATCTCCTTAAATACACACAGGTCGATGGAGTTCGAGCTACAGAGGTTGATATAGAGTCCCTGAGACCACTCACATACTGGCAGCAGAATACGTTAGTTATGCATAAGGTTAGTCGGAACAAAAGGTGTTGGGGAATAAAGTGAGATGACGACTTCTCGCTTCAGGATTTTTAAAATAAATTTAAAGCACCCAATTATTTACTTTTCCAATTAAGGGGCAATTTAGTTTGGCCAATCCACCTATTCTGTACGTCTTTTGGGTTGTGGGGGCGAAACCCACGCAGACACGGGGAAAATGTGCAAACTTCACATGGACAGAGACCCAGAGCCGGGATCGGACCTGGGACCTCGGCGCCGTGACGCAGCAGGGCTAACCCACTGCGCCACCGGGCTGCGCTAATCCGCTTCAGGATTTTAACGTGATGAATCGAGGATCGTACGATATTGGTAGATGGATGGGGTCATGCTACATATTTGATATTAACTCTGATTACTTTCAATGTGTTTCTTTGCTTATGTTATTGTTAGACCTTTGTTGAGCGTTTTGATTCAGTTAAACTAAACAAATTGTTTTTGTGCAGTTAAACTGATTGCTTCATAAAATGGCTTACATTTATTTGACGTCATTTGCTGGCAACTTGTTCAATAATAAAGTTCCGCAGAACCGTTTCGTCATTCTATCTACTCATGTGCTTAGACCAATTCATCTCTTGGGAAGTCCTGAAGCGTGTTGTGTAACGTACTATGAGCGAAATATACATAACCATTTATTGCCCTTCGAAATGATCCGTGCATTTTGCCTTTTTAACCAAATGCTGAAGTTGGCCCCGGTACATTTATGTCGTAAGATACCACCTAGTTATTTCAGGATCAAATGCATTTTCTTTATTTTTGGTACAAAGCAATTACACTGAATTAGTTACCATTTGTTAATTTCTGGCCACTCTGTATGCAACGAATTGTTTTTGTGGAGTTAAAGGGATTGCTTCATAAAATGGCTTACATTTATTTGACGTCATTTGCTGGCGTTATTCAGATGAAGGATAAATTGGAGCGACCATACTTCTTCAATCGCGCGCAACAAGAGAGCTTGGTTCTGTTCTGTACTCCTGTACTCTCTGTACTCCTGAAATCAACAGAGCAAACCTGTGTTCACATAAGTATCTGCTATATGTGACCTTCTTCATTCAAAATTCAGTTTAGCCACCATTAACCTACTCGCTGACCAGCATGAGTCGAGCTCAAGTGACACAGCACATTACAAGTTTCCAACCATATTTTCGGAAGTTCGGCATTATATCGCAGGTCTGGAGCTTTTCCCAGAGTCTTCACGATATCCTCCTTCCGTAATGCTTATGTATTATCTTCCTGGTGAACACTTTCGACTGTCACAGCTGGAGGACAGCCATTTGACAGGCTTTGGAGAGTGGGGGTTGCAGGTGTCTGTGTGAGCTCCCCCCTCCCCAATCCACCACGCAAACCGGACATGAATGCTATAATTGCGTATCCCGACGGGGTAAATAATTCACGGTCGGGAAAATAACGGTAGACTGTCAAAAGCGCCATGCCTGGACCCTCTGGCCATTGTTTATAAAAGGTTATTGTTCATACTGACAGCGGAAGGCAGCTTTAAAAATGCTGGGTATGTTCTGTTCCTCTTTTAGAGCAACAGGGTTTTTAAATATTGCGGTTAGGTTCAATAACGAGAATTCCAAATGCATTCAACTATGAAGAGAAAGATTAATAAATAAATCTCTTGCCTGCTGTGTGTACATCATTGTACAACAATAAAACGCTGGTTAAAGACGGAGGTCATTGACATGCGATACAAACAATGCACTTTGAAGTGCCTAAGAGAATTTATAAGCATGTAAATGTTTGTTGGACATGTCATGTCAAAAGGACTGGTCTGATTGAGCAGTCGTGGGAAAATATACATTACGTGAGGCGTCCTATCCCTGTAACACCAAATAACCTTTTTTGGGCACAAGAGCAATTTAGCGTGGCCAAACCACCTAAACTGCGCATCTTTGGACTGTGTGAGGAAACTGGGGCACCCGGAGGTAAACTACGCAGAGACGGGAGAACTGTTCTCACCAGTGTATAACCGTGCTTCCAACAGCAAATGCAGGCTGGTAGCGGAAGAAGAGCACAGGGGCACTAAACGTATCTCCTTGATCTCTCCACCATCAGCGTGTAAGGGTATATTATCAATGCTAATTATTTGGGGGCATTGCGCCATTGGCATTTTCAATGTGCTTTGTCGCGGGGCTGAGGGGGGATACTTGGGGAGGGAGACGGGATGTTGGTTGAGATTGGAACGGATGGGGGCAACACAGTTGCGCAGTGTTTAGCACTGCTGCCTGACGGCGCTGAGGTACGACGTTCTATACTGGCTCTGGGTCACTGCCCGTGTGAAGTTTGCGCATTCTCCCCGTGTTTGCGTGGGTTCGTCTCCACAACGCAAAGATGTGCAGGGCAGGTGGATTGACCACGCTAAATTTCCCAATAATTTGGAAAAAATGAATTGGGTACTCTAAATTAAGAAAAACAGGAGATTGGAAGGGGTTGCGGAGCTCGGAGGTTCACCCTCGTGACTAAGTGGTGCGTGTGTACGTGGGGCGAGTGTTAAACATTTAGATACGTGTTGGGGGAGGATAATACTCTTTCCTAAACATCACAGTAGTTAGCATAGATGTTTCACAGCTCCAGAGTCCCAGGTTCGAGTCCCGGCTGGGCCACTGTCTGTGCACGTCTGCAATTTCTCCACGTGATTGCCTGGGTTTCATCTGGGTGCACCGGTGTTCTTCCACAGTCAAATGATGTGCAGGTCAGGTGGACTGGTCATGCTAAATTGTCCTTACTGTTCAAAAAAACTGTTATGTGGGGTCACTGGATTACGGTTAAAGCGCAGATACTTGGGCTTCAGTAGGGTGCTCTTTGGAAGGGCGGGGTCTGACTCGAGAGGCCGAATGGCCACCTTCCGCACTATAAATTCTATGATTCCATGATAGCATGTTGTGGATCGCCCCCTTTTCACCGTGATAGGGGCACACTCTACAGTCTCTTCCAGGGAAAGTGATTCACAGCTATTTATGGGCGAGTGTATGGGCGTCTGTTAAAAGTGGCGTCCGGCATTCGGTAAGTGTTACAGTCGGACGGAATTGTACTCTCGGATAATGTAATATTCTAAAGGTGAGAGAATCCCACATCTGTGTTCCTCATAATGAGCAAAACTCAATTTTTTACACTGGTGAAAGCCCTTAATTTCGAAACGGGAGAATCGCTCCCACAGAGGTACATGTGGGCCATAAAGAAACACTGTCCACTCCCCATTACCTTTTTGTTTGTTCGCGAGCTTTGATTCTAACAAAATAATATTGAGTGATTTCATCAATAAAGATGTACTGATAACAGGGCATTTTACAAGATCGTCTTGAAAGTCAAAGAAGATAAATGTCGCACCTTGTTGCTTTAGGCTACCCAGCCCGATGTTTTTCATAATTACAATCAATATTGACGTAATTTATGCACACCGCATAATTGGGTGTACCTTGTGGTAAAGCCGTTTCATGTTCATTGGCGATACACCTGTGACGATATTAAAGGTCGTTCCTGTCTTCTTCTGAATAGTTTAAACGCTTGAAGGGGATACATTGTGGAGATCATGCCGATTACACAATATCAGTGCATCTTTCCCAAAGAAGAATTTCAGATTATGTATCCGTAATAACTCCTATTTAGCTTTAAACATCTGTGATTTATGACAGTTCAGTGGTGCTGAGGATAGCACTGCTCCCTCACGGCACAGAGGTTTCAGGTTCCATCCCGGATCTTCGTTACTGTCTGTGTGGAGTTTGCACATTTTCCCTCTGTTTGCACGGTTTTCACCCCACAACCCAAAGATGTGCAGCGTAAGTGGACTGGCCATGCTGTAATTGTCCCTTAACTGAAAAGAAGGAATTGGGTACACAAAAATTTTTTTTTAAATGGTCGGTGACTCACAGATATGGCGATCGGTTATTCATTAATGAATAGCAATGCTCACCATTATCGACTGGAGAAAATTGTCTCATCACATTAAACCATGCTACTTGATTAAACGTTTCGATATCTGTAAAGCCTTCGGCTAGCATTGCCTTTCATTATATTCATTATATTTAAAAAATCAGTTTCATTTATGCGTTCTTATACAGTCACCGGGAAGATCATTCTTCCAAATCGAATCAACAGATAAGTAAATAAATAAATCAAGGAGTCAATGAATACTAAATTGATCGTGCAAATGTGTTTCTTGATTTCAAATGGGGCTGGTACGTTTCGGCGTAGCCCATTTGGCGTAGCTGATTCGGCGTGGCCGATTTTGCATCAGGGAAATAATTGGACTATTCGGCGCAGCCGTTAGGAGCCAGGACATTTCAACGTCATCAGCATCTCTATATTTAAAATATTTAAACTGTCTTTAAAATTTTGCAAATACTGTATTATAAAAACAATTAATTAAAAAACCTAGTAAAGCTATTTAATCTTAGAAATTACGTCTTCATTTCGTAATTATGAGCAATACCCCTCAGGAATTCAATAGGATCTAATGATTCAACTTTCAATATGACATTTTTGATCCGTTCATCAGCATCTCTATTTTTTTTTATTAGCTTTTTGGGGGGCGGATATCCAGCTGTCAACTTTTCGGGAAATGCATCACATCCTTTCTGAACCTTCCGTAAGGCATCAGTAAATTTCCAGATTGAAGGATGATGCATTCCTAGCTCATATTGCAAACGTCGATTGGCAGCTTCGGCGTGATTGTTGGTGCGATCTTCATTATTTAGAGTTCGCTCATAAAGGTTCCATATCTCGGGAGCGAAAAGAGGGGTCATCCTTGCATTTCGACGCCTATTCAGTCGTCCAATATAAGTATCCTCAAACCAATGGAACAAGACTATTAGCTCATCAGGAAGAACTGCTGCTAATGTATCCATGTACTCATTCATCTTTTCTAATGGAACGAAGGCGGGTGCTATAATCATTTTAGCCCATAACGCAAAGTCAGAATCGGTTTTATAGCGATTAGATGAACCCCATGAAATAAGATGTCTGTGCATGTTTTGGTCTAGATGGAAAAAGCATCCCTTAATGCGAACGGTGGGAAATGCATCTTGCAGTGCATGAATGGCAGCTTGTTCAAAGTCACAAATTATAGAAGTCGGTCTCAAACTAGATTCGATGGTTTTAAGTAACTCAAATAAACGAAAATAAGTTACTCTTTGTTTTTTAGGAAGCAGAGCATAAACTGTAGGATTAACTCCATCACGCTTCTTAGCCGATATAACATACACCTGATGAAAAAGACTAGGCGCAATAGTGAAAGTCCCGTCAACAAACCAAATTTCTGAGTAGACTAAATGTTGCAGCCAGCTTATTCTTCCAAATACTAATATCCTATTATTGTTTTCTCCAGTGTCTCCCAATAAGAATTTCTCTTCCACATCCAGTTGGGGAACATATACTGTATAGGACTCAGGTATAACTAAATGCTCCAAATCAACTGGATTAGCTGGTGCCCTGTTTAATAATTTTCGATTCCTAGCTATACGTTTTCGCATTGCAGGCAAGTCTGGAACTAAGGCTAAACTAGCTTGAGAAGCGCCAGCCAAACATTCATTTACCACAACGGTTGGTGGCTCGAGAGTTTCAACACTTCTTTGTTTAACAGTTGTTTTTATCTTTTCAACCTCTATTTTTGCGGCAGATGCTTCATGGGTGTGTTCATTCAACTGGCGAATAACTTTTCCATCCTTCATATGCAATCTCACTTCACATCGATCTTTCTGTTCACATCGCCAAAACTTTAATTCAGGATCACCTTTGCTCGTTGCGTCAAATATAAAAAGGTATCCATCGTGTATCACTTTGTTTCTTCCACGTTTTGATAACATATTTGCTTCCATTTGGAATAAAGGGGTTTAGACGACTGAAAAATATTAAGCTGCACTGAAGCTTATAATTGGACTATTTGGACTCATATGAGAGCTAATTGGACTATTTGGCAATTAGTACAATTACGACTAGAATAGCTCATTTGAACGAGAGAGAGAGAAGCTGCACTGAAGGAAATCACTGAAGGAAGCTGCACTGAAGCTTATAATTGGACAATTTGGAAATTAGAATAACTGGACTATTTGGCAAAAAACGACTATCACGATTAATTTGACGCCGAAACGTCCCTCTGCATAAAAATTCCTCCGTCGAATCGGCTACGCCAAATGGGCCACGCCGAATCAGCCACGGCGAACTGGCCACGCCGAAACGTCCCATTCCCATTTCAAATAGGGTGAATATTTGCTATCGGAACAAATTTGATTCATGCAACTACGAAAGAAATAACAACGATTTCAGATTGAAATGACTTGATACTTTTATATAATGATGGGTATGTGCCTAGATTAGTTCTCGGTGGGTATAAGTCAGAAGTGCAATAGCTTCGATGAAAACATAAATGGACCAAGCCAGGTTCGCTAAATCTTGCTCAAATGAGTGGGGGAAATGAACTAGAACTGAATATTGCTGGGGGGGAAATATTATGTGTCTACTTACCACAATATTCGAAATCACTTTTCAGTTTATCATTCTCTGTCACAGAAAAAGGAAAGTATGTAACATATGGATGGATTCAAGTGCACCAGCAGGTTAGGTGGGCGGGGTTTATTTTGCAGAATCGATCACTGAACCAGACCGTCATGTAGCGAAAATATTGGCATCTTAAGTGGAGTTCCTAAATGGTAAATGGGTGAAAAATCGTGCAAAGACCAGTAATATAAGTTCATTGTTTGATTCTGGAAGTACACTTCCCTCCAAACATCTAGCGAGTGGTACAATTCCAAACAGAAAAAGCCGGTAGTGCTGTTGCCATTAGTCCAATTCGCTTGGTCATTCCAACTGGTGCACGTTGTGAGTTTTGAAGGTAATGCCGAAGGAGCATTCGTAAATACGATTGAATGTTAAACTGGTTTCTGAGATGAATAGAAGGAATGTTGCTTTGTTATTAATGTTTTGAAAGCTCTTGTGGTTTCTTGAAGAATAACGCTGCTTTATAAGTGGGGAGTATATCTAAAAATCTTTGTCCTGTAAGTGGTGATATTACCGCAAAGTGGAAGTTGAGGTTGTCGTCGTCCTTTAAGCACGGAAGCTGTATGTTGTTCGTTCGTGGAATTCAGCGGGATGCTGATATTTAGGGATGCATGTTTTAATGATTACCGCAGGAAGTTGCTTCGGTCTCTCTTGATGGCGATGGTCATTTTAAAATCTTCAGTGCCCGAAGTGATTCTGGCAACGTAGGAGCCTGAATGTTATCCGTTTCATTTTGCATTGGCTCTGAGCGTCCTATGTACGGGATGGGTTTACATGACTCCGAACCCCTATAATTACCAGAGACCTGTCTCAGTGACATTGTTTTTAAGGGAAAGTAATTAATTAAGTAAAAATAACTACGTTAGCCGATTAATCTGCCTCTAGCTGTTGCCAAAGATATATTCTATAGCTGAAATGATTGATTCCCACCATCCATAACTATATCATTTTGTGTTGACAAGGTTGCAACTACTGGACGGTACTAATTGTGGAGGAATGCAAATTAATCCGGATGGATTCCTAAGTAACTGTGTGGATGCTTATTTTTGTGTCATTGAATTGTTTTGAATAGATCTAACATAACAGTATTTAGAGTCATGTAATATTATGCCGCATATCCTGATTACGTTTTCTAATCGTATAGCCCCTGTAATTTTGAATAACTCTGTCACCATAGGATTCAAGTTATATTTACTGTTTGTTTCCTGCTAGAAGGAATAATGTGATCATGCTATACCTCTTACTTCTTTGAACGTCAGAATCCGATGGGTGTAATACCATTTCAGTGCATTGAATGCGATCTGGAAGCTAATGTCCTCATATTGCACTGCCGTAAGTTCAGCCTCTCTGATAAGTGATGTTGCCAGAGCACATAACTCAGGTGGATGTAACATAATAGTTTCTGGTAGGTTTAGAATATGCAGCAAAACAGGGCAAGAGGTAGATAAATACAATCAGTGGTCGTTATTTAAAATATAAATCTGATATAGGATGGGGTCATCAGTGACCGTGCCGTCACGTCTTTTCATCCTCTCATTGATTTTGAATTGCATGACTTGCACTGTAATTCCAGGAAGTAGTTAAGAATCAAATTGGGCGACAGGTGTAGTGTGAAGCGCAAGGTTACACCAAGTAGATATTTACGTCAATTGGCTGTGTCTTTATTATTATCATTTGACCTTTAATTCCACATTTTACTGAAATTTAAATTGCCGTGGGACGATATGAACTCCGGTCTACACAAATTGATTAATAGCCTCGTGATACGACTACCAATCCAGCGCTGAGAACCGCGATGAAATGTCTTCACCATTTGTGCAGTTGATTTCTGTTGCTATCTTTCTGTAGGAAAGTTGTAAATGGAAACTGAAGTAAAATTAAGCTCGAGGAACAGCCATGATATTTTGAAATGGTGGATCTGAACGCTGGACCATGTGTCCTACCATTGTCGCCTACGCTTCATGCTGTGTGAATCATTTATTTCCCTTCACTCAGTGTCAGGCACATCTGTCTATTGACCATATTTCTCTGAAGTGCTCAGACGATATCAGCTGAGATTAGAGGCATGATAGTATCCTGTACAGCTTTTTGTTCCATCTGTCGGGTATCTGTTCAATTTGCAAGAATTGATAGACCCTCCCCATGTTTCCACTGCATTTCCTACTTTTGTCGTGTTGGTTATGCTGCAATGTCCCAGTTCTACTGTCATGTTTATGATTCAGCTATTTTGTATCTATTTGATTATTTCGATGTGTTATAAGAATCCTAATAACACACCTACCTGACTGTTTGGCTTTGATCTTTACTTCTATTGGGACAAAGAATAATACTCTTCAGAAGATCAGAAATAACGGGAGCATCAGCGTATTCAGGAACAATTTCACAACATCGATATGCATGCAATGGAGAATCTGAAGCACAAATAAAACCAAAAACTCAATAGTCACGCTCGCGAACAGAATTTCAAATAAACATCAGACATGGAGTATAAATAAGGCCTGTGAAGATATTGGTTCTCGTACATTTTCATTCAGTGTTCAGTTTGAAATATTACTGCTTTGTTAATGTAAGTTAAATCCATCATTAGGTGTGTGATATGACATTAACTAAAATGGACCTAATTTTATTTATCTGAGTGCTTTCATCAGTGATTTTGTTTCATAAGAACAGAAGAACTAGGAGCAGGAGTAAGCCATCTGGACCTTCATAGAACATAGAACATTACAGGGCAGTACGGGCCCTTCGGCCCTCGATGTTGAGCCGACCTGTGAAACCATCTGAAGCCTATCTGACCTACACTATGCTATTTTCATCCATATGTCTATCCAGTGACCACTTAAAAGCCCTTAAAGTTGGCGAGTCTACTACAGTTGCAGGCAGGGCGTCCACACCCCTACTACTCTCTGAGTAAAGAAACTGCCTCTGACATCTGTCCTATATCTACCACCATTCAATTTAAAGCTATGTCCTCTCGTGTTGGTCATCACCATCCGAAGAAGGAGACTCTCACTGTCCACCCTATCTAACCCTCTGACTATCTTATATGTCTCTATTAAGTCACCTCTCAGCCTTTTCCTTTCTAACGAAAACAACCTCAAGTCCCTGAGCCTTTCTTCGAACCCGCCCGGCCATTCAATGAAATTATGTCTGATCTTTTGCTGACTCAGCACCTTTGTCCCCTCCGAACACCACAACCCTTTATTTCACAATTCTTCGAAAATCTGTATGTCTTTATTTCGAAAACCTTTAATGATGGAGCCTCAACTGCTTCACTGGGCATGGAATTCCATAGATTCACAACCTTTTAGGTGAAGAATTTCCTCCTAACCTCAGTCCTAAATTTACTTCCCGTTAATGTGAGGCTACGACTCTAGTTGTGTTTTCACCTGCCAGTGGAAACAACATCCCCGCATCTATCCTATCTGTACCCTCCATACTTTTATATCTTTCTATAAGTATACCTAACCTCTCCTTGAAATCCTACCCCTCAACTCTGGGATTAACCGAGTGAATATCCTCTGCACATCTCCCAGCGACAGTCCGTCCAGTTTCAGTTAAGCAGACCAAAACAGGACACAATACTCCAGTTGCGCCCTCAGTAAAACCTTATAGAGTTGCAGAATAACATCCCTCGTCTTACATTCCATCCCTCTAGCAATTAAGGACAAAACTCCATTCGCCTTCTTAATCACCTGCTGCACCTGTGAACCACCTTTTTGCGACTCATACACTCGGCCACGCCGATCCCTCTGCACAGCTGCATGTTTTCATATTTTGTCATTTTAATTATAATCCCTTTTGCTGTTATTCCGACCAAAATGGATAACCTCACATTTGTCAGCATTGTATTTCATCTGCCAAGCCCTAGCCCATTAACTTAAACTATCCCAATCCCTCTGCAGGCTTCCAGTATTCCCTGCATGTTTTGCTTTACCACTCATTTTAGTGTCGTCTGCACACTTGGACACATTGCACTTGGTCCCCAACTCCAAATCGTCTATGTTAATTAAGAACAATTGTGGGCCCAACATTGATGCCTAAAGGATATTACTAGCTACTTACTGCCAACAGCAGAAACACCTATTAATCCACAACCTTTGTTTTCTATTAATTAACCAACCCTCTATTCATGCTACTACTTTGCCCTTAATGCCATGCATCTGTATCTTTTTCAGTGACATTTTGTGTGGCACCTTGTCAAAAGCTTTCTGGAAATCCAGACATGCCAGATCCATTTGCTCCGCGCTGTCAACCGCACTGGTAAAGTCTTCAAAATATTCCACAAACTTACTTAGGCACGACCTGCCGTTTATGCATCCATGCTGCGCCTGTTCAATGGGACAATTTCCATTCAGATGCCTTGCTATTTCTACCTTGATGATAGATTCCAGCATCTTCCCGACAACCGATGTTGAGCTAACTGGTCCATATGTATCCGCTTTCTGTCAACCTCCTGTGTCAAACAGTGGTATCACCTTTGTAATTTGCAATCCGCAAATAACAACCCAGAGTATAGTGAATTTTGGTAAATAATCAATAGTGCATTTGCCATTTCCGTAGCCATCTCTATTAGCACTCTGGTATGCATTCTATCAGGGCCAGGAAACGTTTTCACCTGTAGCCCCAGTGGCTAGCCCATCACTAGCTGCGTTGTGATAACAATCGTCTTAAGTTACTCACCTGTCCTAGTCTAATTTCCATCAGCCACTGGCATACTATTTGTGTCTTCCACTGTGAAGACCGACCCAAAAGGGCAGCACGGTAGCATTGTGGATAGCACAATCGCTTCACAGCTCCAGGGTCCCAGGTTCGATTCCGGCTTGGGTCACTGCCTGTGCGGAGTCTGCATATCCTCCCCGTGTGTGCGTGGGTTTCCTCCGGGTACTCTGGCTTCCTCCCACAGTACAAAGATGTGCAGGTTAGGTGGATTGGTCATTAAATTGCCCTTAGTGTCCAAAATTGCCCTTAGTGTTGGGTGAGTAACTGGGTTATGGGAATAGGCTCGAGGTGTTGACCTTGGGTAGGATGCTCTTTCCAACAGCCGGTGCAGACTCGATGGGCCGAATGGCCTCCTTCTGCGCTGTAAATTCTATGTATGTAAAAGCCCGTTCAGTTGCTCAGATATTCCATCATCTCCCATTATACAATATCCCTTCTCATCCTCCAAAGGGCCAATATTTATCTTAACTACGGTTTTTTAAATATATTTGACGAGACGTTAGCAATCTGTTTCTTCATTCTGAGCATGTTTACTCTCAAAATGTATTTTACTCTTCTTTAGAGTTTCTTTCGTAGCCTTCTGTTGCCTTCTAAAAGTTTCACAATCCTCTTGTCTCCCACTAATATTTGCCACTTTCCAGCTCTTTCCTTCAATTTCATACTCTCCCTTCGTTCTTTAGATACCAACGGTCGATATAATATTTTGCTGAGCACTGAAAAATCGCTTGGAAGGTTCTCCACCAATGTTGCTCAACTGTTTCACCATAAATTAATTGCTTCCAGTCTATCTCACCCAACTCTTCTCACTTCCCCTTTTAAGCACAAAACACTGGTGTTTGATTTTACATTCTGACCGTCCATCCGGCCTTTAAGTACCTCCATATTGTGACCGCACCTTCCGAGGGCATCCCTAACTATGAGATAATTAATCAATCCTGACTCATTTCACAGGACCAGAAATAGGTCCCCTTATTCCCTTGCGGAATCTATTACATACTGTTGTTGGAAACTATTGCTGATGCATTCCATAAACTCAACCTCAGGCCTGTCTTGGCCGATATGGTGAAACTAATCAACATATAAATTAAAATCCCAAATGATAACTGATGTACCATTTCTAAATACATCTGTTGTTTCTTTGTTTCTTGCCCGCCCCAAAGTAATGTTACTATTTATTGACCTGTGGCCTCCTTTCCATCAGTCACGTGCATGTTATTTGTGTCTTCCATTGTGAAGACCGACCCAAAAATATTGTTCAGTTCCATCAGCAGTTTCCTCACCTCCCATTATTAAAACTCCCTTCTCATCCTCTAATGGATCAATATTTATCTTAGCCAATTATTTTTGTTTTATATATTTGTAGAAAGGTTTACTATCTGTTGTTATATTCTGAGCTAATTTTCTCTCATAATCTATCTTGCTCCTCTTCATAATTTTTTTAGTAGCTTTCTGTTGCCACCTAACGATTTCCCAATCATTTAGTCTCCCACGAATCTTTGTCACTTTGTATGTTTTTTCCTTCAATTTGACACTCTCCCTAATTTCCATAGATATCCACGGTCGATTATCACTCTTTCTCCCGTCCTACCCATTTGTTGGTATAAACTTTGCTGAGCACTGTGAAAAATCGCTTGGAAGGTTCTCCAACAATGTTGCTCAACTGTTTCACCATAAATTCTTTGCTTCCAGTCTACCTTCGCCAGCTCTTCTCTCATCCGATTGTAATCTTCTTTGTTTCAGCACAAAACACGTGTGGTTGCTTTCACCTTCTCACTTTCCATATGTGTTTTAAATTCCACCATATTGTGGTATTCCTTCCGTGAGGATTCCTGACAGGCCATTCATCAATGCTGTCTCATTACACAGGACCAGGTCTAGGACCTCTTGTTCCCTCGTCGGTTCCATTACACACTGTTCTCGGAAACTTTCGAGGATACTTTCTTTAAACTCCTCCTCAAGGCTACCTTGACCAACTTGGTTCAAATAATCAACATGCAGCTTAAAATCCCCCATGCTAACCGCTTTACCATTTCTACATGCATCAGTTATATCTTCATTTATTGCTTCACCGCAGTGTTACTATTTGGTGGTCTATAGACGACTCCTAACAGTGACTTTTTCGCCATACTCTTCGCGATTTCCACCCAAATGGATTTTAACTTATCCTCCCTGGCACCGAAGTCATCCCACATTTCAGCCCGGACGTCATCATTAAATAATAGAGCTCCCCAACACTCATCCTATCCACTCTGTCCTTCCGTATAGTTTGATTCTCGTTTTTTTGTAACTCCCAGTCGTGACCATCCTTTAAACATGTTTCAGTCATGGTCACTATATCACACGCATTGACGATGATTTGCGCCATCAACTGATTTATCTTATTGCGAACACGACGAGCATTCAGGTAAAGTGCCCTTCTGCTGGCTTGTAAACCACCGTTTTGAATCTTACCACCTCTTCTATCAGTAGCAGCTCCTAACTTATTTTTCCTACTTATCGTAGAACCCCTATCTTCATGAAATAACCTGTTGCGTGTCTTTCCATTTATGTTTTTAATTCCCGTTTCGGGAAGAAAGAACATAGAAAAAGACAGCACAGAACTGGCCTTTCTTCCCACGATGTTGTGCCGAACCATTGGCCATAATTAAGGCAAAAATAATCTACAGCCCATCATTCTACCGTAATCATTTAAATTTCCAACAGACGATTGAAGATCCCGAATGTTTCGGACTCAGCTACGTCCACGGGCAGTGCATTCCATGCGCCCACTACTCTTTGGGTAAAGTACCTACATGTGACATCCTCCCTATTTCTTCCACCATTCACCTTAAATTTATGTCCCTTGTAATGGTTTGTTCCAACCGGGGAAAAGGTATGTGACTGTCTACTCTATCTATTCCCCTGATCATCGTACAGATCTTTATCAAGTCGTCCCTCATCCTTTTCCTTTCTAATGACAAAAAGGCTCAGGATCCGCAACATTTTTTAGCAGAGGTTAAGGCGGGGGGGTTGTTGGGTTACGGGTATAGGGTGGATACGTGGGTTTGAGTAGGGTGATCATGGCTCGGCACAACATTGAGGGCCGAAGGGCCTGTTCTGTGCTGTACTGTTCTATGTTCTATGTTCTATATTTCCTCGTGCGACCTACTCTCCATTCCAGGCAACATTCTGGTAAATCTCCTTTGCACATTTTCTAAAGCTTCGACATTCTTCCTAAACTCCAGAACTCCACACATTACTCCAAAGTTGGCCTTTGCAAGGTTTTGTCCAGCTGCATCATCAACTCAAGGCTCTTGAATTCAATCACTCCGCTCATGAACGCTTCACAGCTCTATCCATTGAGTGTCGACTTTCAAAGATCTATGAATACAGACCCCAAGATCTCTCTACACCTCCATATTGCAAGTAACCCTACCGTTAACCCTATATTCCACATTCATATTTGTCCTTCCAAAAAAAACCTCACACTTTTCAAGGTTAATCTCCATCTGCCACTTGTCAGCCCAGCTCTGCATCCTATCTATATCTCTTTGCAGCCAACAACAGCCCTTCTCAACATCCAACACTCCACCAACCTTCGTATCGCCTGCAAATTTACTGTCCCACCCTTCAACTCCCTCATTAAAGTCATCAATGGAAATCACAAACAACAGAGGACCCAGAACTCATCCCTGCAGTACGCCACTGGTAACTGGGCTCCAGGTGGAATATTTGCCATCCACCACCACTCTCTGACTTCTATGGATTAGCCAGTTCGTTATCCAACTGGCCACGTTTCCCACTATCCCGCATCTACTTACTTTCTGCAAAAACCTACCACAAGGAACCTTATCAAATGCTTTACTTAAATCAATTTCTGACAAATTAAGTTCTTTACCCGTCTGTCTGGCCTCAAGAAAACTCGAGAGGGATTTGTAGGTACAGTATTCTTTATATTTAAACAAATTGCAAGGCTGAACCTCTCTATAGTGATTATTCTGAAGCCCCAAAAACGAGTGAAATCGGAGACAAAGAAATCACCGCACATGTCATTCTATTGGCATCAAGTTTCACACACAAGTTTTCCATAGGTCATCCTATATACGTCCTGACCTGCCCACATATCCTGGTTGGCTCACTTCGCATTCCTCAAACCTGGGCCTCATGTTACCCAGCATCCTTTTCACCACCCTGCCCGAGGCTCCCCTCCACCCTTCCTGGCCATGCTTTACTGAATCCCTTTGTCATTATCTGTGAGCTCACAACTATCAGACTGGCTCACATCTACATTATTATATCTAATAATCATATTTAATATCACATTCGTTTGTTCAATTCTTCATACCCTCCTTTTATCATTTCATGATAACCTATCGGTCCAATCCTCATCTAAGGAAATCGGTCGCTGCATTGCCAATTCTTCTTCCAGCACCCCGTAATCCGCTGTACCCTCCTAACAGCCAAGATTCTAGGGGCATCTATCTGTTCCAGTGCACCCTGCATTTTACCCATCACGCACTTAAGGATGGCCAAGCCCACAAAGATGCAGCCGAGTGCCACCGCTAAAGACATGACCATATTTATGAACCTGTCCTTCCAACCGCCGAATCCCCAGTTCCCCCAAGAGCCAGGGTCCTGCACACAGTTCAGGTGATCCCGTATGCAATCCATACATTTAGTGATGTTAGCGGTTAGTTCTTGAACTCCCATGATACACATGCCCACACGATAGCGCATATCCCACCCTCACGGGCCAGAAGATATTCAAGAGCATACCAGTTCTGCATGGCAAACAACCACAGTTGGTAAAATTCCTTGGTTATTGCCCCGAGCGCTCCCAATGTTCGTTTCCCAGGACGGTAAGGCCACAAATAAAATAATTACTATCGCTGACCGCCAAGGAACCCCCGACACATCCCAGTGTCAAGACGCATATAATTCTACATCTACCCGGTTGGGTGCCAGAACCTGAGGTTTTTTCCAGTTCTCTCAGAATTCGGCTGAGATTTACTGGCGTGCCAACTGATTGTGCAATATCCACGCAGAGGGGCAGGGGACTGTGGTAGGGACTAAAGTGCCGATAGCCATTTGGCGGGAAGATGCGTGTGTCAAAATATTGGTCGCTGTGCCATTAAAAAGAAAGTAGTATCCTTGCTCCGTGTACAGGCTAGCATCACAATCAATATATCGGGTGAGCAGGGATCACTCAGTAGTCCAGATTGTCCAGCTTTGGAATGCCCATTCCGACCTCCTAGCAATGCGGAATGCCCTAGTCCTAACAGTGATATGAGAGACATTCGCCCAGCCACAAAGGAGCTGAAGGGAGGCGTTCAATGGAACGTAGGTGGTGTTGTAACTGACCCATTGGCCGGACGCCTGAGTGATGTGACACCTCCTGTCCGTACAGATGGGGAACAGACACGTTATATTCGTTTCCACCTCTACCAGAAAACAGATGTACCCCTCACTGCTGAAACAATTCTCGTACGACCGGGAGTCTCTATTGGGAGTGAAGTGGCTAGGTATATACGCCTACACCATTGAAGCTTATCATATTGTGAGTGAGAATTATAGTGAGGAAGGGGAATCCGGCGTCTCGGAACGCTGACAGTGAATCATCGTTTGGGGAGTGCCCCAATGCGGTCAAACAGAAAATAACCTAGACGCCGATGCAGGTGTTCGGTAGCAAACAACCCGTCCATGGCCATACAAGCGTTGGCAGATCTGGTAGAAGAGATTCATACTGCCCAGGTTTCCCTCATTCTGGGTCCTAAATAAAGTAGGTATATCTCCTGATAATCTACGTTCTAGTTGTACCCCTCTTCTCACACGTTCCATTCTCTCTCTAGTCCTCCTCTCTCTCTCACAACCCCTTCCTACCCTCGCCGCACGGTCTGAGTTTACCCTTATGGCACCAATCTTAACACAGCTAACACAGGTTAGGTGGATTGGCCATGATAAATTTCCCTTAGTGTCCAAAATTGCCGTTTGTGTTGGGTGGGGTTACTGGGTTCTGGGGATAAGGTGGAGGTGTTGGCCTTGGGTAGGGTGCTCTTTCCAAGAGCCGGTGCATACTCGATGGGCCGAATGGCCTCCTTCTGCACTGTAAATTCTATGATATCCAAAATCAAATTTACATGTACACCAAAAACAAGACAGTGTGCATGCAATGTCCCCTTGCAATCGCCGGGACCAGTGCAATTGCTTCATGTGTCCTGCATTGTCCGTTCACCTGATGACCTTCCATGAGTCGATATGATGTCCTCGTATATGGTGGCAGCGGAGAACATCACCTCTGCATAACTGAAATGTCCTTGTCGTTTGTTTGGGGTTGCAGATGTAGATGATATTTCCCTTTTCAATTTCCGCTGCCGATGTCACTCCAAGTGAGGCGAGGCCGAAGGTCACACAGGCGGCGCGTAGCCAACCCATCATGCTCCACACCTGTAAAACAACGCTGGGGAAGGGATTCAGGGTAGGGACAGACCTTTTTACAGTGGTGGAGGTGGACCCAAGCACTCCGCACCTCCACTTTAAATCCAGTAGGGCTGATAAGAAGAACTTGGAAGGGCCCATCCCATCGTGGCTCCGACCCTTTCGAATCCAATTTCTGACCATGACACAACTACCAGGCTGCACTGAAAGCGATCTATGTAATGGGGACGGTGATGGGTGAGCTGCTGGGACCTGGCCATGGAGCACCTTGTGGACCTTAGTGAGGGCTAGTCATATCGTGAAACTGAACCAGTCTGGGAACATGCAGGATCCAGGGAATTGTAAGGGGCGTGCCATGAAGGATCTCAGCAGGAGAGAGCCGCAGGTGTAACCCGAAGCTGGAAGAGGGCAACGTAAGCCATGTCTGTCCCGTGTCTGCTCCTAATTTAGTCAATTTAGTTTTGAGGGTCCGATTTTGTCTCTTAACCAACCCGGCCGCCTGCCACCTGTACGCACAGTGTGACTGCTGGAGTATGCCCAACTGGGAGCAGAACTCCTTGTTAATCTGTCCAATAAAATGAGGCCCGTTATCAGACCTTAACTGAGCTGGTATGCCGTACCGGGGAATGACTTCCCGCATCAGAACTTTAACCACATTAGCACCTTTATTATCGGTAGTCGGATACGTCTCATTCCATCTGCTGAACACATACACAATAACCGGAAGATATTTATACCATTGACATGTTTCCACCTGAATGTAATCCAACTGGAGCGTCTCAAATAGACCACTGGGCAACGAAGTTTGCCCCATACCACAAGGGATACCTTTGCCGGTGTTATATTGCAACCAAATCAAACACCGATTGCTGATACTCTGGGCCATCCCTTGCATTTTTGGATGCCACCAAGTGTCCAGTAACAAATCACTACTCCCCCGAGCCCGACAATGAGTTGCAAAGTGTACACATTCGATGACCCATAATGCCAGCATATCAGACATACAAGTCTGATTTGCTGGAGTGGTCCATAAAGAAGAAACATAATCATATGTACAACCTAACCATTTCGACATTTGTTCATCACTCTCAGGAGCGTCCTCTGTAACCTTATGACGTCTGCTGGAAGTCAAGCATCCAGCAGAGGGCAGCAGAGCAGAGCTTCTGATTGGCTGTTCTGGGGACATTTGCATACGTGCAGTGCGGTCAGCGTAAGTTGAAGGTGGTTTGTGAAGGGGCTGTTCTCGAGTGACAGCTTTACCCGAAACACTACTTACGTAGTGTCTCCCACCCATCCTCCTCCTCTAACCAAAAAAAAAGTTCTGTCCGTTGGCCTAGTTTCAGCCGTTCAGAGGAGTAGGAGCAATCTCTGGGTGAGTATAAAAACTCACTTTAACCCGGGGATCGAGGCCTAGTTTCGGGAGCCGTTCAGAGGAGGAGGAGCAGTCTCTGGGTGAGTATAAAAACTCACTTTAACCCGGGGATCGAGGCCTAGTTTTGGGAGCCGTTCAGAGGAGGAGGAGCAATCTCTGGGTGAGTATAAAAACTCACTTTAACCCGGGGATCGAGGACTAGTTTCGGGAGCCATTCAGAGGAGGAGGAGCAGTCTCTGGGTGAGTATACAGACCTAACGGTAACTTCCTGTTTTCCACTTTTTTTTCAAAAGTGACGTCAGAGGGAAGCTGTGATCTGATTGGTTGATAACCAATCTGCCCCAAATTTAAAACTCGTAAACTTAAATTAAACAAAAATTAATTAATTAGAGATGGCTGGTCAGGTGATGTGCTTAAGCTGCTTGATGTGGGAGCTGGCAGATCCCATTGCGAGCTGCAGCGACCACATTTGCAGTAAGTGTTGGCTGCTCGAAGAACTCCGGCTCAGAGTTGATGAGCTGGAGTCTGAGCTTCACACACTGAGGCACATCCGGGAGGGGGAGGCTTACCTGGACACTTTGTTTCAGGAGGCAGTCACACCTGTCAGAGTAAATAGTTTAAATCCTGCCAGTGGCCAGGGACAGCAGGGTGTGACTGCAAGTCAGGCAGGTAAAGGGAACCAGCAGTCAGGAACTCAGGAGCCTCAGCCCTTGACCCTGTCCAACAGGTACGAGGCACTTGCTCCCTGTGTGGATGGCGAACAGGGCTGCAGGAAGGATGAGTCAGCTGACCAAGGCACCATGGTTCAGCAGGCCATTCAAGGGGAGGAAGTAAATAGGCAAGTTGTAGTTGTAGGGGATTCTATTATCAGAGGGATAGATAGTATCCTTTGTGAGCAGGATCGAGGGTCCCGCATGGTATGTTGCCTGCCCGGTGCTAGGGTGCGGGACATCTCTGACCGGCCTGAAAGGATATTGGAGAGGGAGGGGGAGGATCCAGTTGTTGTGGTCCATGTCGGTACCAACAACTTAGGCAAGTCTAGGAAAGAGGACCTGTTTAGAGATTATAAAGAGTTAGGATTCAAATTAAAAAACAGGTCCTCAAGGGTCATAATCTCCGGATTACTGCCCGAGCCACGTGCAAATTGGCATAGGGAGGCAAGAATAAGGGAAGTTAACACGTGGCTGAAAGAGTGGTGTGGGAAAGAGGGGTTCCTTTTCATGGGACACTGGCATCAGTTTTGGGACAGGGGGGACCTATACCGTTGGGATGGTCTCCACCTGAACCGAGCTGGGACCAGTGTTCTGGCGAAAAGAGTAAATAGGGTGGTCAATAGGACTTTAAACTAGAGATTGGGGGGGAAGGGAAAGTCAGGGAACCAAGAGGTGAAGGAATCAGTGGGAAGCGTAGCTGCTTAGGATTACAAAAAATCACGAAAAGACAGAGCTCAGGAGAGGTTACGATAGTCCCCATCTCACAAAATATGACACAGTGTATGGAAAGGCTCAGTAAACCAAGGTCCACCACACTAAGAAAACAAAAAGGGACAGTCAATAGGGAATTAAAGGTGCTATATTTAAATGCCCGCAGTGTACGGAACAAGGTAGATGAGCTTGTGGCCCAGATTGTGACTGGCAGGTATGATGTGGTAGGCATCACAGAGACGTGGTTGCAGGGGGTTCAGGACTGGCAGTTAAACATCCAGGGATTTACAACCTATCGAAAAGACAGAGAGGTGGGTAGAGGGGGCGGGGTTGCCTTGTTAATTAGAAATGAAATTAAATCAATAGCACTAAACGACATAGGGTCAGACGATGTGGAGTCTGTGTGGGTAGAGTTGAGGAACCACAAAGGCAAAAAAACCATAATGGGAGTTATGTACAGGCCTCCTGACAGTGGTCAGGACCAGGGGCAAAAAATGCACCACGAAATAGAAAGGGCATGTCAGAAAGGCAAGGTCACAGTGATCATGGGGGACTTCAATATGCAGGTGGACTGGGTAAATAATGTTGCCAGTGGACCCAAAGAAAGGGAATGTTTACAGGATGGCTTTTTGGAGCAGCTTGTGATGGAGCCCACGAGGGAACAGGCTATTCTGGACTTAGTGTTATGTAATGAGCCAGAATTGATAAAAGACCTTAAAGTAAGGGAACACTTAGGAAGCAGTGATCATAATATGGTAGAATTCAGTCTGCAATTTGAAAGAAAGAAGGTAGAATCAGATGTAAAGGTTTTACCGGTAAATAAAGGTAATTACAGGCGCATGAGGGAGGAACTGACAAAAATCGACTGGAAGCAGAGCCTAGTGGGAAAGACAGTAGAACAGCAATGGCAGGAGTTTCTGGGAGTAATTGAGGACACAGTGCAGAGGTTCATCCCAAAGAAAAGAAAGGTTATCAGAGGGAGGATTAGGCAGCCATGGCTGACAAAGGAAGTCAGGGAATGCATCAAGGCAAAAGAGAGAGCCTATAATGTGGCAAAGAGTAGTGGGAAGTCAGAAGATTGGGAAGGCTACAAAAACAAACAGAGGATAACAAAGAGAGAAATAAGGAAGGAGAGGATCAAATATGAAGGTAGGCTAGCCAGTAACATTAGGAATGATAGTAAAAGTTTCTTTAAATACATTAAAAACAAACGGGAGGCAAAAGTAGACATTGGGCCGCTCCAAAATGACGCTGGTAATCTAGTGATGGGAGACAAGGAAATAGCTGAGGAACTTAATAAGTACTTTGCGTCAGTCTTCACAGTAGAAGACATGAGTAATATCCCAACAATTCAGGAAAGTCAGGGGGCAGAGTTGAATATGGTTGCCATCACAAAGGAGAAGGTGCTAGAGAAACTAAAAGGTCTGAAAATTGATAAATCTCCGGGCCCAGATGGGCTACATCCTAGAGTTCTAAAGGAGATAGCTGAAGAAATAGTGGAGGCGTTAGTTATGATCTTTCAAAAGTCACTGGAATCAGGGAAAGTCCCAGAGGATTGGAAAATCGCTGTTGTAACCCCCCTGTTCAAGAAGGGAACAAGAAAAAAGATGGAAAATTATAGGCCAATTAGCCTAACCTCGGTTGTTGGCAAAATTCTAGAATCCATCGTTAAGGATGAGATTTCTAAATTCTTGGAAGTGCAGGGTCGGATTAGGACAAGTCAGCATGGATTTAGTAAGGGGAGGTCGTGCCTGACAAACCTGTTAGAGTTCTTTGAAGAGATAACAAATAGGTTAGACCAAGGAGAGCCAATGGATGTTATCTATCTTGACTTCCAAAAGGCCTTTGACAAGGTGCCTCACGGGAGACTGCTGAGTAAAATAAGGGCCCATGGTATTCGAGGCAAGGTACTAACATGGATTGACGATTGGCTGTCAGACAGAAGGCAGAGAGTTGGGATAAAAGGTTCTTTTTCGGAATGGCAACCGGTGACAAGTGGTGTCCCGCAGGGTTCAGTGTTGGGGCCACAGCTGTTCTCTTTATATATTAACGATCTAGATGACGGGACTGGGGGCATTCTGGCCAAGTTTGCCGATGATACAAAGATAGGTGGAGGGGCAGGTAGTATTGAGGAGGTGGGGAGGCTGCAGAAACATTTAGACAGTTTAGGAGAATGGTCCAAGAAGTGGCTGATGAAATTCAACGTGGGCAAGTGCGAGGTCTTGCACTTTGGAAAAAAGAATAGAGGCATGGACTATTTTCTAAACGGTGACAAAATTCATAATGCTAAAGTGCAAAGGGACTTGGGAGTCCTAGTCCAGGATTCTCTAAAGGTAAACTTGCAGGTTGAGTCCGTAATTAAAAAGCAAATGTAATGTTGTCATTTATCTCAAGAGGCTTGGAATATAAAAGCAGGGATGTACTTCTGAGGCTTTATAAAGCACTAGTTAGGCCCCATTTAGAATACTGTGAGCAATTTTGGGCCCCATACCTCAGGAAGGACATACTGGCACTGGAGCGGGTCCAGCGAAGATTCACACGGATGATCCCAGGAATGGTAGGCCTAACATACGATGAACGTCTGAGGATCGTGGGATTATATTCGTTGGAGTTTAGGAGGTTGAGGGGAGATCTAATAGAAACGTACAAGATAATGAATGGCTTGGATAGGATGGACGTAGGGAAGTTGTTTCCATTAGCAGGGGAGACTAGGACGCGGGGGCACAGCCTTAGAATAAAAGGGAGTCACTTTAGAACAGAGATGAGGAGAAATTTCTTCAGCCAGAGAGTGGTAGGTCTGTGGAATTCATTGCCACAGAGGGCGGTGGAGGCCGGGACATTGAGTGTCTTTAAGACAGAAATTGATAAATTCTTGATTTCTCGAGGAATTAAGGGCTATGGGGAGAGAGCGGGTAAATGGAGTTGAAATCAACCATGATTGAATGGTGGAGTGGACTCGATGGGCCGAATGGCCTTACTTCCACTCCTATGTCTTATGGTCTTATGGATGGTTGGCATTGGCTTGTCAGAGGCAGACCTATTTATTGCAGAACGTTTAGTCTGTATTATCGTTTTAGGCACCATCACTTGCAGAGTTTGCGCGGCTGTCCATGCTGCACAATCTGCTCGTCCATTACCAACGTCAACTGAGGTCTTATCGTTTGTATGGGCAGCGCATTTAATGATGGAAATCTGCGCGTGCATAAGGAGGGCCTGCAGTAGGTCATTAACTAAACACTGGTGGGATTTCCCCGTGTCTGCCGAGGTAAGTAATCCCCTATTCTTCCAGAGTTGTCCGAAATCATGAACTACCCCGATGGTCTATCGTGATTCAGTATAAATATTTACCCGGCGATCTGCCCCAAGTATGCATGCACGGGTAAGGGCAATATGTTCGGCTTGTTGGGCAGAATAAGGAGTCTGAAAAGCAGCCGCCTCTGGGGTCAGGCCATCCTGATCGACGATTGCGTAACCGGTCAGTCTCCGGCCAATGGGGCTTATTAATGCACTGCCATCAACAGGCATAATCATGTCAGGTTGATCGAACGGAATATCACTGAGATCTTCCCTTATCATAGTAGCTTCCTGAACCAACGCTAGACAGTCGTGGCCAGGTGCCTCTTTATGGTCAGGTGGACCGCTAAAAAAACAGGCTGGATTGATAGTGGTACAATATTTAAATTTCAGACGTGGATTGTTTAAAAGGTATATTTCATACCTATTCTGACGAGCTGCGGTAAGATGCTGAGTCTGCAGCTGCCCCAGTAGTGCCATGACCGAGTGAGAGCTATACACTGTAACGTCTTGTTGGAGAGTTAAATTGGAAGTAGCCTGCAAACTATTGTATATCTCTGCCAGGATCTGGGTGCAAACAGGGTGTCCCAACGCCACGGGATCAAGTATGTAAGAGAAATATGCCACGGGCCGGTGCTTATCCCCATGTTTCTGGGTGAGTACCGCTGTTGAACACCCTTCCAGAAACGTACAGTGTATTTGGAACGGTCGGTTGTTCAGGGGCCTATCTAGGGCCGGTGCTTGTAACAAGGCCTGCTTCAGGCAACGGAAGGCTTCTAGTGCCTCGGTGGTGAGAGTAAAATTCCCCCCTTCGCTAGTGTAAGGCATCAGCAGCTTTGTATAGACAGCGATGTATGGTATCCACTGCCTACAATAATTCACCATACTCAACCAATGACGGACCTCCTTGGCTGTGGTAGGGCTGGGGAATCGGCATATGGGTTCAATCCTACTGGGTTTGCGACTTCTTTCTGTGGCGGTAAGTAAAACTACGAAGAACTTGACCTGTGTCTAAGCCACCAAAACCTTTGATTATGAAACAACGTAAAAAAAACGAGGATAGGTGGTTCAATAACTGGATCACATCATCTCTGTTACTGGGCTCGTCTGGACTCGCTACCAATAGGTCATCTGCATACTACACGAGAGTGGAACCATGCTCCAATGTAAAGGTCTGGAGTTGGGTCTGCAGGCATCTGGAGAAGAGCGTAGCTGAGATGACGCACCAAGAGGCAGTCGGGTCCAGGTCTACCGTTGTCCATTGTAAGTGAAGGTAAACAAATATTGGCTTTCAGATGCGAGTGGAAGGGCAAAGGAAGCGTGCTGGAGGTCAACTATGGCGGTGACCTGGGCTCGAGATTGAATTTGAGCCAGTATGTGGGCGGTATTAGGGACGAGAGCATGTAACGGCTGTGCGATGACATTGATTGAACGTAAATCCTGTACTAACCAATACTGATCCGGTTTGACTGGTTTGGGCACTCCAAGTATGGGGGTGACACATTCTTATTGGCAAGGCACCTGGAAATCCTGTTGCAACAGTTCCCGGATTAATTTGTCTATAGACGGGGCAGCTTGTGGTTTCAGGGGGTATTGCCGAATGCAAGGCAGCGTTCCATGATCCTTATCCGTTACCATAATGTGTGTAACGTTTGCCTGTCCCACTTATGATGGGTATTCTGCCCAGACCTGTGGGTTGACATATTCCAATAGTTCGCGTTCCAGGTGATGCTGAAATTGAGTGTTAATCATTTCAGGAACCTCAACATATTTTATGGAAGTGCCGTCGGGCAAGACTTGAAGTGCATACTCTGTTGGACCTGAATGATCCACTGCCCTCCTTACCATTGACTCCAGATCGTTGGCATATTATTGGTCGTGGACGTGACGTGTAATATGAGGACCTATAGAAGCTGACTGTTGCCATAAATGTGGTGGTATTGTAACAAAATCGACTGTACCTTCTTTTCCCGTGACTGTGGCTGCAAACTTGACTGGCCATTCGGTACCAATTAACAGCCGGTATTTGTCCTCCAACTCCCTGTTCTGTCCGGTTCTGACATAGGCCAGGGTAACGTCGTGCAGAGAATGTTGAATGTCTAACGTCCATCACCGGCGTATGTTAGATATATAGCACTGTTGTCTCATCCTCCATGATTCAACCGTTACCCCTTCGTCTCCGCACTCTTGCTGCAGCTGAAAGATACACAGTAAATCTCAGGCCAACAAGTTACAGTCCAATTCAGTAGTCACCACAAACTGATGATCTATAGACTTATTCTCATAAGTGACTGTCACAGGTTCAGAAATAGGATACTCACACACCTGGCCTTGGAACCCAGACAAATGCTGGGTGTGGTCGGGAAGTTCTGATTGCACCGAAGACATGGCTGCTCCATTGTCGATTACAAATGGAAAATGTTGACCTCCCATCTGCAGAGACATAATAGGTTCCCTGTCCGATTAAATTAGCTAGTCAGTCTTGTGTTGGAAATGCGTTTGCCTGGGAAAAGTCGTGTACCTCGTCTGTCCTCCCCTTGGTGGGTACCCCCTCCTTTGGGTCGGGTAGTCCCCTTCTGCTGCCCGTCTTTTAAAGGGGCATTCCTCATGCAAGTGATCTGGACGGCCACAAATAAAACATGCATTGTTCCCACTATATCTGCCCCGCCCTCTTTTCCTAATAGACCAATGGCCCATCAGAGGGGGCGGCAGTTGTAAAGCTGTTGGTGCATACGGTGGGAAATAAAGAGGGGCCGAGGGTCCATTCGGTGGGTTTGATATCCTCCACCTCGTTGATCCGCCCTCCCAAAGTCACAATATTGGGGTTCCAGCTGGTAAACCACTGTATCTGCCGCTGGTTGGGGTGTCAGATCATCCTTTTTCATTGAATACTCAGTACTAATCTTTGTAACTGAACCTCCTTCCTGGCCTACGCCCTCCTTCCAATAAAATCTGACTGCCCTGGCCTTCTGGGAAGGGTCGTTCTCTGTCCAATTCATGTTATTACATTTCAGGGCAGTAGTCACGGTAGGTGGTAGGCAATGCGTTAACATAGCACAATATTGAGGGGAATTCTGACCATTTTGGTACAGCAAGTCACCTGACTGCCCACGGTAGATTTCATTAAAGCATTTCAGGAATTGTGCTGGCTCCTCATTCTTTTTAGGTTTGAGGTCTAAGATAGCAGAGATGTTTGTGGGCTTTCGAAATGTGGCATTCAACGCATTCAAGATTTGTGCCTGTTGATCATCGTCCAAGGCATGGGCTTGCTGAAGTGCGGAGTGGTTAGCATAATTCAAGTGGTTGTGGTGACTGCGGTACTCGGCTGAGTTAAACAGCTGCTGGACTAGGGCCCAGAAGTCCCGAGAATCAGCTTGATTAACTGAGATGGTAGTTCTCAGATAGTCCACGAAATCAGCAGGAGATTTCTTCCTGTCTGGGATTGCAGGCAGAATAGCCATCATCTCAGTGGGTCTCCATGGGACATAAACGTCTCTCGTTCGTTGGGCTCTTTTGCGGATTCCTCTAGCTTTTCAAAGACTTCGAAAGCATTCCCTTCCGATAGGGGGAGCTCCAGCTCCTTAGAACCATTTCCGTCCTCACCCTTGGTTCTCTTACCTTTCTGTCCCATCATCTTGGCCTGAAGGCATCTAGGTGGTGAGCGTAGTTGTTCTGGATAGGATCAGGCCCCTTTCCCATTGTCCGTGATCGGGTCTGAGAGCTAATCGGGCTTGAGGAAGAGAGCTCCCCTTCTCTAACAGGCGGTGAAGTTGCAGAAATAGTACCCAAACTATCAACCGAAGGGACTCGAGAGGCTGGCATGATTTGAATCTAGGAACTAGTGACTGGATATAAGTTATGATACCCTGGTGATTCTGGAATTAGTGGGGGCAATGCCGCTAGTGCCGTCGGGACTCTACCCGACATGGTGCCATTCTCTTGGTCACCATTGTTTTACTCGAGTCTGCCCTGCTCGGTATCTCCCTCTCTTTGCTTGGGCGTTTTTCGAATGCACTCCTTTTTCAAGATCTCCACAGTTTTATGGTTCCCCTCTTCACTAATTGGAATCCCCATTTTAAGGGCATTTTCTTGCCAACTTGATGACATGATCTTATCCCTCTCCACTTGACAATATTGTCTCCATAATCCAATCAACACTTTGGCTTTCATACTTTGGTCCTTTTCCAGGTTTCACCCTGAATTTATTTAATAATCTCCAGATCCTTAGTGCCCCCGAGTGGCCATTCGTTACCCAATTTCTTCCTGAAAGTGGCTGGCATTTTTCTAAAATCTCTCGCTTTATCTGGATACATATCACATAATATTTGCAATGAACTGTTTGGATCACACGTGTTATCCAAGCAATTCCCCATAATCTCGAACTAGTCCTCAAGACTGCGTTGTTCGCCACTACAGTCCAAGGATACAATTTTAGCTTAACAATTATAGTTTCAAACTGTAAGGTCAGGCGCCTTTCCCATTGTCCGAGATCGGGTCCAAGAGCTAACCGTGCTTGTGGAACAGAGCTCCCCTTCTCTAACAGGCGGTGAAGGTGCAGATATAGCAGCCAAACTATCAACCGAAGGGACTGGAGTGTCTGGCATGATTTGAATCTGGGTAGCAGTGACTGGATATAAATCAAGCTTTTTCAAAATGACCAACACATCTTCGCTCCTAACAGGTATTTCCTCGAGCTTACCACTCTGTTGCACACTGTCCTCTCCAACAATATGGCCCCTCTCATTCGTAAATACTGAAGCAAAGTACTCGTTCAAGACCTCTACTATCTCTTGAGACGCAATACGCAATCTCCCGCTACTGTCCTGAATCGGCCCTACCCGCTCTCTACTCTAAGTATTGTGTTCAGTTTTAGTCTCCTTATCTGAAGAAGGACGTGCTGACGCTGGAGGTTGTGCAGAGGAAATTCACTAGGTTAGTCCCAGAGCTGAAGGGATTGGATTACGAGCAGAGGTTAAGTAGACTGGGATTGTACTCGTGATTTAGAAGAAGAGGAGGGATTTTATCGAAACGTATTAAATTAATCAAGGGAATAGATAGGATAGATGCGGCAGGTTGTTTCCATTGGCAGGTGAAAGCAGAACTAGGGGACATTGCCTCAAAATAAGGGGAAGTAGATTTAGGATTGAGTTTACGAGGAACCTCTTCACCCACGTAATTGTAAATCTATGGAATTCCATGCCCAGTGAAGCGGTTGGGGCCCCTGCATTAAATGTTTTTCAGATAAAGATAGATCTTTTTTTGAAGATTAAAGGGATTAAGGGTTATGGAGTTTGGGCCGGAAACTGGACCTGAGTCCGCAAAAAATCAGCAATGATCTCATTGAATGGTGGTGCAGGCTCGAGAGGCCAGGTAGCCGACTCCTGCACCTAGTTCTTGTGTAGTCATTCCCATATTTCTTACATATGTGGAAAAGTCCTCGGGGTTTTCCTTGATCCTACATGTCAAAATTGTCCATGCCCTCACTCAGCTCTCCTAGTCCATTTCTTCAGTTCCCTCCTGGCAATCTTGCATCCCTCCAACGCCCTGTCTGAATATTGTTTCCTCAGGCTTACATAAGTATCCTTCTGCCTCTTAACAAGACATTCAACTTCTCTTGTCAACCATGGTTCCCTCACTCGACCATCTCTTCGCTGCCTGACAGGGATATACATATCAAGGACACGTAATAAGCTTTTCCTTCAACAAGTTCCACATTTCAACTGTGGCCTTCCCTGACAGCCTATGTTCCCAACTGATGCACTTCAATTCTTGTCTGACTGCATCATATTTACCCTTTCCCCAATTGAAACATTTCTCTGTTCCACGCACCTATCCAGAGCCATTACTAAAGTGAACGTCACATAGTTGTGGTTGCTATCTCTAAAATGCTCCTCCACTAACATATCTATCACTTGTCCTGGTTCATTACCAATTACCAAATCCAATATGGCCTCTCCTCTGGTCGGACACTCCACATACTGTGTTCGAGAGGCTTCCTGGGCACACGGCACAAACACCACCCCATCCAAACTCTTTAATATCAAGAGCTTCCAGTCAATATTTAGGAAGTTGAAGTCACCCATGACGACTACCCTCTGACTTCTGCTCCTTTCCAAAATCTGTTTCCAAATCTGTTCCTCCATATCTCTGCTGCTTTTGGGAGGCCTACAGAAATCTCACAACAAAGTGACTGTTCATTTTCCTATTTCTGACTTCAACCCATACTACCCCAGTCGTCAGACCCTCCTCGAACTGGCTTTCTGCAACTGTTATGCTATCTCTGATTATCAATGCATCCCCTCCAAACTTATTTTACCACTATCCCTAATCTTATTGAAACATCGATAAGCAGGAACCTCCAACTACGATTTCTGCCCCTCTTCTATCCAAGTTTCCGTGATGGCCGCCACTTCGTAGTCCCAAGTACCGATGCATGCCTTAAGTTCACCCACGTTATTCCTATTGTTTCTTGCGTTGAAATATATACACTTGAACCTATTTCAGTGACTGTAAGTACTCTCCATTGCCAGTTTTACCTTCCCCACTGCCACACTACCCTTTGGACGTCATGAACATCGGCTACCTTAGTTTCTGTACGTTCCCATTCCCCTGCCAAATTAGTTTAAATCCTCTCGAAGAGTAATAGCAAGCCTCTCCCTCAGGATATTGGTGCCCCTCTGGTTTGGATACCACCCGTCCTGCTTGCACATGTACCACATTCCCCACAATGCGCTCCAATTATCCAAGTTACTGAAGCTCTCCCTCCGATACCATTCCTGCAGCCACGTCTTCAACTGCACTCTCTCCCTATTCCGAGCCTTGCTATCCCGTGACACCGGTAACAAACCAGAGATGAGAACTCTGTCTGCCCTGGCTTTTAACTTCCAGCCTATCTCCCTAAACTCGTTTATTGCATCCACACCCATTTTCCTACCTACATCGTTCGTAACAATGCGCACCACAACTTCTGGCTGCTCACCCTCCCCTTAAGGATCCTGAAGACACGATCCGAGATATCCCTGGCCCTGGCACTCGGAAGGAAACATACCTCCGGGAGTCTCACTCGGGACCACAGAATCTCCTGTCTATTCCCCTAAACATTGAGTCCCCTATCACTATTGTTTTCCTATTCTACACTTCCCTTCTGAGCCCCAGACCCAGACTCGGTGCGAGAGACCTGGCAGATCGGGCCGTCCCCCGGTAGGTCATTCCCCAATAGGAGCAAAAACAATATACTTGTTTTGAAGGGGAACGGCCACGAGGGATCCCTGCTCTGTCTGCACGTTCGTTTTATTTCCATTTACTGTCACCCAGGTTCTCTTGTCCTGCACTTCGTGTGTGGTTACCTCCCTGCAACTCTTGTCTATTACCCCCTCTGACTCGCGGATGAACCGAAGTCCATGCAGCTCCAGCTCCAGTTCCCTAACACTGTCTCTGAGGACCTGGAGTTGTGTGTACTTCCCACAACTATAGTCAGCTGTGGTATCCCTCACTACCCACATCCTACAGGAAGACATTGCAACTATCCGGGACTCCATCCCCTGTTTCCTCACAGAATATAGCTGCACTGTGCTCCAACTGGAGCTCCGCCCTCCGACTACGCTCCCAGTCAGCTGCACGCTCTGTAAACTCCCGGCTCCCTTCACGCTCTTCGATGAAATGAAAAGAAAGGAGCACCTTTCCCCCTCCTCACCTAACTCGCTCAGTCACCAAACTCTCACTCTCGCACTGAAGTGCATCCAAATTCAGCACTCAGTGCATTCATTTTAGTATTACTGGAACTACTCAATGAGATCTCCTCAGTCCCTGGACGCTGTACTGTGAAGCTGTTTCATTTTTGACTATGGCCTCTCTGACTTACACTTTCCCCCTTATTGTATATTGTTTCTTTTCCCGTTTTACTTCCCTCCGGCTTCTGGCATCAGTTCCCATCACCCCGCCGCATTAGTTTCAATGCTCAGCAACAGCACTCGCAAACAACCCCGTCTGTATATCGGTTCGAGTCCTGACCAGGTACAGATCGTAGGTTTGTACTGGCCCCATGTCCCACAGAACCGAATCCAATGCCCAAGTATTAGCATCACTCCCTCTTGCTCCATTCATCGTATCTGTCCTGTCATTCCGACGCAGACTATCTCGTGGCACTAGTAGTAACCCTGAGATTACTATCTTTGAGGTCCTACTTTTTAGTTTAACCACTACCTCCCTGAATTCAGATTGGAGGACCTCAGCCCACGACAGCTGGTAGTTCAACGCACCACCCTAAACCCCCAGAATGTCCTCCAGCTTCTGCGAGACATCCTTGACCCTTGCACCAGCGAGGCAATATATCATCCCGGAGTCTCGATTGCGTCCGGAGAACCACCTGTTTATTCCCCGTACAATGAATCCCCTTTACTATAGACCGGCCATTCTTCTTCCTGCCCTCTTGCGCAGCAGAGTCAGCGAGGGTGCCATGAACCTGGTTACTGCTGCCTTCCCCTGATGAGCCATCTCCCTCAAGAGTATCCAAATCGGTATATCTGTTATGCAGGGAGATGGCCGCATGGGACCCCTGCACTGCCTTCCTACTCTTGCTCTGTACCAATTTTTTAATCTGCCTCAGTAATTTTCACCTGTGTTGTGATCAAGTCAGCGAACGAGCTATCCACGACGTCCTCAGCATCGCAGATGATTCAAAGTGAGCCCGCCCGCAGCTCCCGAGCTATCAAGCGGTCTAACGGGAGATGCATCTGAAGAGTTGTATTGCACGTGGAGGAGCCAGGATCAGTGCACGTGTATCATAGCTCCTACATCTTACATAGTGAGCATTACACGTGCTTCCTGATAGAAGGAATGATGAATCTATGCCGCATAGCTTCGCACTATGCACGTCAGAAAGCTGTGGGTTTAAGATCAATTCCAATAGCTTGAACGCAAACTGGAAACCGATGTTCGCATTTCACACTCCTGAGAGTGCAGCTTCGCTGAGACGGCATGAAACCCGAGGGGCTATCTCGTGTTTATGTAAAATAATATTTCCAGTTAGGTATTGAGGAAACATGGTGAGCAATCGCCCCATGTTTGTGTGGATTTCGCCCCCCTAAACGCAAACATGTGCAGTCAAGGTGGAAAGGCCACGGTAAAATTGCCCCTGATTTGGAAGAAAATTGTTCTGTGTTGTAAATTTTAAAAAGTATATATTGGCTTCCATCAGAAACTTTCAGACAACATTTGTGATTGGCAACATTGTTCACACAGTTTGCCATCAGAATATGAATTAATATATTTCTCAGGATTGGAAGATGCTAATTGTGCTTTGCACATTTCATTACAAGGATAACATAAATATTATTGGAACCAATGTAGGATATTCGATCTTTCGACATGGTTCTGATGCAGGGAAGAGGTATGCTTTTCCGGGAGTAAGATGCCACGCAGATAAACCAGTTCATGGACAAAATGTATTTCTACGGCGTGGTTTTGCAGGAAAAATGCATAATTTCCTCGATGATCCTAAATTGTCGAGGTTACCTGGATTCTCCAGCTCGGGTCTCCAAAATGGCACTTAAACACAAAACACAATGCCACGGAAATAGGTTTGGGCGCAGTGTGAAATTGATTCCAGGGAGACGTTAAAGTGTAGACCATACATGTGAATTGACATTTCTGCTGTGTGCTGGATACTGATTCAATGCCAGAACATTATTTAAATATTAACGTGGTCAAGCAATGATGTACTTCAGTAGCAGGAAATTAAAAATATGCTCACATTGCATAATTGCATAACTTACCATATTGCTTAATAATGCCTCTCATTTTTATTATATCTGCGAGAAAATAGGAGTCACTTCATTGCAATAGGCTATGTAATTATACAACTTTGTTTCGGCGTGAAATAGTATATCAAGTAAACATCTGGGCATCGTTACTTCAGGCTTAATTCATATAAATTAGCAAAGCGAGCCTTAAATGTCCGGCAGCAGTGATGATCGCTATCAGTCTCCAAGAATAGCTGGAGATTAATTTTCATGGAGTTAGTTGATTTAGGGACCTTTACGTGCACGACCAAGATAACGGCCACTAATTGAGATTGCAGATGACAGGCAATGTGGTTAAAATATGGATGGAAGTGATGAAGCGATTTTGTCCTCAACCAGAAACTGCTGCAAAATCTATAACGCAGGATGTCACTATCAAAAAAGTTGGGACATAAATATTCTCCATTCATCCAATGATGTCTGTCTAGGCTGAAAAAAACAGCCGCACATGCTAATCAGAGCTTCTAATTCTGAGTTGCTGCTTCAAGCACCAATCCCGGTAGCGAATTAGAACATAAAACATCACTGTTGAAAGCCCATTCCATGATTTTACTCATGGTTGAGAGCAGACTCAAAGAGCATCAATTGGTCTGGTTGGATGTGTTTTCTTCTTTTTGCGTATCGACAATACCTGGGCAATTTTCCACATTTTCCGGTAGCTGTCAGTGTTGGAGCTGTACTGAAACAACGTTGTTACCGGTGTGGTTAGATTTTGAGAGCAGGTCGACATTATTATTTCCGGAATATTGGTAGGTACCATAACCTTTGCAGCATCCCGTGCCTTCAGACGTTTCTGGATATCACGTGAGTTGAAAGGATTTGGTTGAAGACTGACGTTCACGTGAGGTGAAAGGACTTGTTTGAAGACTGACGGCTGAGACACTAATGACCTCTGGACAGACCGATATTGATCAGATACGCTGCGTTTCTACTTGACGTTTATTGCACTGTATGACGCACTGTTATGATATACTCTTCCATCGTTGTGGGTAGGGATATTGGTGGCGCCACCACTTCGAGTGAGTTCAATTGTCCACCACTGGACATGATTGACTGTGGCAGCTTAGATATTTGCCCGTCAGAGCTTGTGGGATCACTTATATCCGTCTGCAAGCCGCCGCCTACGCTGTGTGGCATTCAAGTCGTCCATTCTGTCGCTGCACGTGTCAGATACTTCGTTTTCCGTATACCTGCAACTGCTCTGGGCATGCTGTCCTGCACCCTTGATGAACCAGGTCTGACCGCCTGGCGTTGATGTATTGTACAAGTTTGGATATTCCTGGCCATGAAGGTACCGATTGTAGCTGAGTGCTAGTCTGCAGCTGCTGATGGTCCACTATGTCGCACGAATTCCCAACTTTGAGATTCTAGATCTATTCTGAAGCGATCCAATTGAGAACGCTGAGGATGCAAAACGAAAGAATGGATGGTGTCCGCAATATAAGACAAGAATTCGCCTGCATTTGAACTGTGTGATTGCCACTCGCAGTGATAATAGAAGGGACTGGTGCACCTACGACGAGCAGGTTGGTGCCGATCATAATATTTCTCTTCCTGTTTATATTATTCTGTATCATTTCAGATAACCAAAGACTGGTACAATTCGGACTGGCACCTCCTTTCTACGCCTGCACTCAAACTGTAGTATCTAGTGTTTAAATGCATCGCTGATATCCTTTGAAAATGCTCTCATCGACCGACACATGTTACATATAATCTCAGTTTCGTAAAATTCAATTTAGTTTATTGCAATGAATAACGTTCACTTCTGCCCCTGTACCTCCTCCATGCTCATCATTACGGGGCCTGGATACGCTTTTCAAATGTGGCAGCGATTTCTGTGCACCTCCTACAATCTGGTCGATTGCATGTGCTGCAGCGAAATGTGGTCGACTCTACATTGAAGACGCTAAACGCAATCCAGCTGACAGTTTTGCTGAAAACCTTTGGTCCGTCCGCAATAAGGCCGCAGGCGTTCCTGTCCTTAACATTTGGTCTCACCACCTGCTCTCAGTACCTCAAGGCCGTGTTTCAGCTTCTGCAATGTTCCAATGAAGCCCAGCAAACACTGGTGGAACAGCACCTCATCTTCGGATGAGGAATGTTACAGGCACCTAACTCAGCAGTGAGTTCAACAACTTCCGGCTGTGAACTCTGACCTCCAATTTCACCGCATTTTTATCAATTAATTTATTTTCCTTTCTTCCATTGATCCGTTATTCCCGTCAGCATTATACGTCCTCCACCCACGCAAGTTCCTTATTCCTACTTGCTCTTTAACACACTGCTCCACTGTGTTCTACCATGAACACATTCTAATCACTTTTTATGCTACTTCGGCAATAGGCTTATAATTAATCACACCCAAATGGCGGCACCGTGGCGTAGAGGAAAGCACTGCGGCCTATAGTGATGAGGATCAGTGATCGATCCCGGCCCTGCGTCACTATGCGTGTGGAGTTTGTACATTCTAACATTGTCTGTGTGGGTTTCACCCCCACAACCCAAACATGTACAGGTTACGTGGAATGGCCACGTTAAACTGGCCCTTATTTGGGAAAAAATAATTGGGGACTCTTAATTAATTAAAAAATAATAAAAATTAAATACGTTCATTTATATTCTTTTTGTCTAGCTGTCAAAGATATATTTTTAAATTTCGACCTATCGTTGGCCCTCAATCCAACCCGACCTGTCCACAGCCTTCCGCTACAACAGTATGGTCTGAACATATGAGTTATAAAATCCCGACAGTGCATAAGGATTTCATTCAGCCCATCAAATTGACACCTGTCCTTTTGAATGAGCTCCACCATCCACCCTGCAAAATCCCCGTTACCTCAGCTTAATCTGTACATTAAAAAGCAATTTAGCATGGCCATTATTATATTCCATGCAACAGCATTAGATGCACGAAGTCCAACACGGTAATCAATTTTATCAAAATGTTGACGTTCATTCAGTGAAATTAACAAATAATTTTATTTCTCCTCGTTGCGTAAATTTCTTGCTGGAGAAAAATAATACCTGAAATGTATTTGAAGCTTCCTGTGTCCTCTCTGTCCATCACACGGATTGTAACCTAACTGATATTTAGGTAGTTACGAGGATGCTATTACGTTTCAGTAATTCATAAATATGCTTCCATATTTGCTCTTCTCTCTCGCGCGTTATTTGGGTTTTTCTGTTCCATTTCACGGAGTGTTGCACCACTTGTATTTCAGTATTTTAGCCATGTGGACAATCCACAGTTAATATGGTTGTCATCAAATAGCAAAGGAAATGTGTGTCAACTGATTCTATAACCAATAATTTTAGACTTGCACGCGATTAGACACCTCGCTAAGGTGTCAGATCACCTCAAATGCAAGAACTTTGAAGTGACAATTTGGCTGCTCGTGAAGTCGAGCTTCTTGGATATCTAAGTTATAATCTGCCCATACTTGTATTTATGACCTGAGGCGACCGTTTTTTTCAAATAAAAATTCGCATTGTATTTAAATGTATGTTTGTTTTAATCAGCAAACACCTGTGTCGTACGTTTCATCGAACGATTGTTGTGTCCAGCAGATTCACAGGTTATATTTATTTTCTTTTTTTTACTTTATTTAATTTATTTCCAATTAAGGGGCAATTTAGCGTGGTCAAGTCACCTATACTGAACATCTTTGTGTTTTGGCAGTGAGAACGTGCAAACATCCGACTGAACGTGAACAGGGACAGGGCTCAGCCCCGGTCATCGGCGCGGTGTGGTATCAGTGCTAACCGCTGGCTACATGTCTGTCGCTATCTCCCTGCTCTGCTTTTCTTACATTCGGAAACTACTAAAGTTCGCATTTCTCCTGCCAATGGAGCTCAAATCCTACACAACAGGAACACATTACTACACAAAGAAGTTGTCCAAAATGTCTGAAATTGAGTTCAGTTCTGTTGTTCAGATTTCGAAATTACCAGAATTCGCCTCAATGCCCTGAAATCAGTAGTCTTCCACGTTTCCCAATTGTGCCCCCCCCCATAAATTACACTTATGCATTCATTTTGTTTAGTAGGAGACGAATTCCCTGGTGACGACGGCGGTGGCGAGCGCACTGGCACTGGCAGAGGTGCAGGCGCAAGGGTGAAAGGAAGTGTAGGAGACAGTGTTGCAGCACGGTGCTCAACTTACCTGAATGGGGAAGGAGATGTGGAAGGTGATGGAGGTGAACAAGGATCTGCGAGGAAAATTGGAAGACTTGGAATACAGATCAAGCAGACAGAATTTAAGGTTTGTGGCGCTGCCCGAAGGAGTTGAAATGCCGAGGCCGACGGAGTATTTTGCTGCTATGCTGGCAAAGCTATTGGGGTAGGGGAAGGATCTCTCCTGATATGAACTGGATCGGTTCATCAGTCGTGGACGCCTGTACAAAAGGTGGGTGAGTCGGCAACAGTAGTGACTTTGTGCTTCCGTAGGTACAATGTGATGGAGAAGGTCCTGCGCTGGGCCAAGCAGTAGTGGGTGGTGAAGTGGGATGTAGCTGGTATACATCTATACCAGGACTTTAAGGTGGAGCTGGCGAGGAGGCGGGCAGCTTTCAACCAGGTGAAGAGGGCACTGTACACTACGAAGATGCAGTGCGGCATTGTATATCCCGCAAAGCTGAGGGTGACTTATAAGCTCAAGGACTTTTATATTTGGTGGTGGAAGCAGCGGAGGAATTTGCGAAGGCAGAAGGACAGTGGCAGAACTGAGAAATTGAGAAATGGCCATGTGCCGATGTAACCTCAGGACTGTATTTTCTTCTTTTTTTTTACTGCGTGTGGGTGTATGGGCTAAAGGAGCCAATGGTATGTATATTCGGAAAAGGGAAGTGATGGGACTTGCACTTGAAGTGAGTGCTCTTTGGGGTGTAGGTATATATGCGTATATATATGTGTAGGAATATATGCGTAGGTATATATGTGTGTGCTAAAAAGGGATTTCTGGGTTTTCCTAGGGTCGGGCAAGGGGGAATGGAACCCGGGTGGGGGCCTCCACGCTAGCCGGTTTAAACCGGCCAGTGAACGGCAGTGAGGTGGGGGAAGGGGCTGCGGCCATAAGAGCCTGGCAGAACAGGGTCCGAGTGGTCGAGTCGCGTGGAAAGTTGGAGGGAAGGAATCGAGATTGGTGGGAGGAGTTTTGCAAGAGGCAGTGGGCGGGAGGAGTTGGAGAGGGTGTTTACAACTCTTGGGTATCACTTACGGTACTCTTTTGGAGGTTGGACGGCATTGAGTGTGGGGGTGAGGGGGGGGTAGTCTCGAGGTTGACGATAGGCGGTCCCGGACTCCTTTTTTCCCTTTGTTTTTTGTTTCCACCGTGGGAGGGTTTGTTTTATTGGATGCGTATATTGACAGGTGGGCCGTGGTTTGGTTTGGTGGGAGGATGGGATCGTTGTTATTGATAAGGGGATTGATTTTGTATTTGTTACCGTTTACTGTTTGTGAGTGGGTGTGAACTTTGGTGGGAAATGTGAAAATGGAGAATAAAAACAATTTTTAAAAATGGTGTGTCGCCGTTCAGTGACATTCCAGCATCTGACTACAGAAAGGGGAAATTAATGCTGGGATCATATTTGCTACTGTAGAAGCAGCTGCTGCTCCTTTACCTAACGGATACCCTATGAAAAATGCTGTTCCTTTCCCTTTACTCCCCTCCTTTGTCGGTCAGCTGACCGCCGTGCCACATTTTTGATTCCGAATGCACTCCTCGATTACTCAACGAATCTAAATCCAAAAGAGAGAAATAAGAATGAACTGGAAACATATTTGACTCCTGTAATAACTATTTGATACTCTTGGATCTCTGGCGGTCAATAATTCCTTTCAGCATTCCGCTGCTAGCCTGTCGAAAAACTACCTATCTATCGGTTTCATTCAGGTAACTACATGGATAAACTATAATGAATCGCAATTTTATTGGAGCTCCAAAACCCACATCTGCATATTCCGCAGTTTCTGGCATTGTCTTCACATGCGGCGTTCTCGGTCACTGGTAGTGCCTGAGACGTCCCCCATAATGCAGGACAGGCATTGCACTCCACCAAGCTGCGGTGTCATGTGTTAGCTTTACTTCACTTCCATAAATTACATTTTACTCTCCATTAATTAAATTATGCTTTTTAACGAGAATTTAATACACCTGACAACCATAAAAAACCTTACTGGTCCTATTATATCCTATAAATGCTTAAGGCAATTTTCGAATTGCAACAAGGCACCTGCACAAGATTAAATAATTTGACTCTCCAGCAGGACCGAGTTTCAATTGGGACAATCGAGTTATTTGTTTAGGCCTTTTCGGACTCACCTGTAGTTTCCTGGCCTTGCGCCCTGACAGACTCTGCTGTTTGTCAAAGCTTCAGTCCGACATTAACCATTTGACCAGTCACCGGTTAATTTACCTTCCTTTAAAATAATTCATGTTTGGAATAATTTAATGTCCCCTGATACCATGGTAGGAATTCAGAATTTACTTTCAAAAACACTTCACTTAATGTTTAATCGACTGCAATTATTGTCTGATCGGCTGACAAAATACATAGTGGAGACAGGTGTTTCTAGGATAAGTAATTGCTGAACGCAATAAACTCGGAGTTATGAACTCAAGACCTACTTTCTTTACATATCATCGCGTTATGACGGGAACTTCACGATTCAACACTAACTTTTTTCTAAAAATTAAAATGAAAAATCACTTTTTTCAAATTTAGCGGTTATTTAACGTGGCCAATCCACCTATCCTGCACATCTTTTGGTGGGGGCGGGGGAGAAACCCACGCAAACAAGGGGATAAGCTGTAAACTCCACACGGAAGAGTGCTCCAGAGCCGGGATAGAACCTACGAGCTCGGCACCCTGAGGATGCTAACTAGTGCGCCACCGTGCTATTCTTATATTTAGCGATAACGTAACTAATTAAGTTCAGCTGATTTACAGATAGTTGCCCCGACCAGGCTGTTCATTTTCTAGCTTATACCAATATCCTGGGGGGGAGATTTGTTAGTGCTCTTTGGGGGGGTTTAAACTAATTCAGCAGGGGCATGGGAACCTGGATTGTAGTTTTGGGGTACGGGAGATTGAGAGTATAGAGGTCAGGAGCACAGATTTGACTTCGCAGGAGGATGCCAGTGTTCAGGTAGGTGGTTTGAAGTGTGTCTACTTCAATGCCAGGAGTATACGAAATAAGGTAGGGGAACTGGCAGCATGGGTTGGTACCTGGGACTTCGATGTTGTGGCCATTTCAGAGACATGGATAGAGCAGGGACAGGAATGGTTGTTGCAGGTTCCGGGGTTTAGGTGTTTTAGTAAGCTCAGAGAAGGGGGCAAAAGAGGGGGAGGTGTGGCGCTGCTAGTCAAGGACAGTATTACGGTGGCGGAAAGGATGCTAGATGGGGACTCTTCTTCTGAGGTAGTATGGGCTGAGGTTAGAAACAGGAAAGGAGAGGTCACCCTGTTGGGAGTTTTCTATAGGCCACCTGATAGTTCTAGGGATGTAGAGGAAAGGATGGCGAAGATGATTCTGGAAAAGAGCGAAAGTAACAGGGTAGTTGTTATGGGAGACTTTAACTTTCCAAATATTGACTGGAAAAGATATAGTTCGAGTACATTAGATGGGTCATTCTTTGTACAATGTGTGCAGGAGGGTTTTCTGACACAATATGTTGACAGGTCAACAAGAGGCGAGGCCACATTGGATTTGGTTTTGGGTAATGAACCAGGCCAGGTGTTAGATCTGGAGGTAGGTGAGCACTTTGGAAACAGTGACCACAATTCGGTGACCTTTACGTTAGTGATGGAAAGGGATAAGTGTACCCCGCAGGGCAAGAGTTATAGCTGGGGGAAGGGCAATTATGATGCCATTAGACATGACTTAGGATGTGTTGGTTGGAGAAGTAGGCTGCAAGGGTTGGGCACACTGGATATGTGGAGCTTGTTCAAGGAACAGCTATTGCATGTTCTTGATAAGTACGTACCAGTCAGGCAGGGAGGAAGGGGTCGAGCGAGGGAACCGTGGTTTACCAAAGAAGTGGAATCTCTTGTTAAGAGGAAGAAGGAGGCCTATGTGAAGATGAGGCGTGAAGTTTCAGTTGGGGCGCTTGATAGTTACAAGGAAGCGAGGAAGGATCTAAAGAGAGAGCTGAGACGAGCAAGGAGGGGACATTAGAAGTCTTTGGCAGGTAGGATCAAGGAAAACCCAAAAGCTTTCTATAGGTATGTCAGGAATAAAAGAATGACTAGGGTAAGAGTAGGGCCAGTCAAGGACAGTGGTGGGAAGTTGTGTGTGGAGGCTGAGGAGATAAGCGAGATACTAAATGAATACTTTTCGTCAGTATTCACTCAAGAAAAAGATAATATTGTGGAGGATAATGCTGAGACCCAGGCTATTAGAATAGATTAGAAGAATAGATGGCATTGAGGTGCGTAGGGAAGAAGTGTTGGCAATTCTGGACAAGGTGAAAATAGATAAGTCCCCAAGGCCGGATGGGATTTATCCTAGGATTCTCTGGGAAGCCAGGGAAGAGATTGCTGAGCCTTTGGCTTGGATTTTTAGGTCATCATTGGCTACAGGAATAGTGCCAGAGGACTGGAGGATAGCAAATGTGGTCCCTTTGTTCAAGAGTAGAGATAACCCCGGTAACTATAGGCCGGTGAGCCTAACGTCTGTGGTGGGTAAAGTCTTGGAGAGGATTATAAAAGATACGATTTATAATCATCTAGATAGGAATAATATGATTAGGGACAGTCAGCATGGTTTTGTGAAGGGTAGGTCATGCCTCACAAACCTTATCGAGTTCTTTGAGAAGGTGACTGAGCAGGTAGACGAGGGTAGAGCAGTTGATGTGGTGTATATGGATTTCAGTAATGCGTTTGATAAGGTTCCCCACGGTCGGCTATTGCAGAAAATACGAAGGCTGGGGATTGAGGGTGATTTAGAGATGTGGATCAGAAATTGGCTAGTTGAAAGAAGACAGAGAGTGGTAGTTGATGGGAAATGTTCAGAATGGAGTTCAGTTACGAGTGGCGTACCACAAGGATCTGTTCTGGGGCCGTTGCTGTTTGTCATTTTTATAAATGACCTAGAGGAGGGCGCAGAAGGATGGGTGAGTAAATTTGCAGACGACACTAAAGTCGCTGGAGTTGTAGACAGTGCGGAAGGATGTTGCAGGTTACAGAGGGACATAGATAAGCTGCAGAGCTGGGCTGAGAGGTGGCAAATGGAGTTTAATGTGTAGAAGTGTGAGGTGATTCCCTTTGGAAAGAATAATAGAAATGCGGAATATTTGGCTAATGGTAAAATTCTTGGTAGTGTGGATGAGCAGAGGGATCTCGGTGTCCATGTACATAGATCCCTGAAAGTTGGCACCCAGGTTGATAGGGTTGTGAAGAAGGCCTATGGTGTGTTGGCCTTTCTTGGTAGAGGGATTGAGTTCCGGAGCCATGAGGTCATGTTGCAGTTGTACAAAACTCTAGTACGGCCGCATTTGGAGTATTGCGTACAGTTCTGGTCGCCTCATTATAGGAAGGATGTGGAAGCTTTGGAACGGGTGCAGAGGTGATTTACCAGGATGTTGCCTGGTATGGAGGGAACATCTTATGAGGAAAGGCTGATGGACTTGAGGTTGTTTTCGTTAGAGAGAAGAAGGTTAAGAGGTGACTTAATAGAGGCATACAAAATGATCAGAGGGTTAGATAGGGTGGACAGCGAGAGCCTTCTCCCGCGGATGGAGGTGGCTAGCACGAGGGGACATAGCCTTAAATTGAGGGGTAATAGATATAGGGCAGAGGTCAGAGGTGGGTTTTTTACGCAAAGAGTGGTGAGGCCGTGGAATGCCCTACCTGCAACAGTAGTGAACACGCCAACATTGAGGGCATTAAAAAATTTATTGGATAAGCATATGGATGATAAGGGCATAGTGTAGGTTAGATGGCCTTTAGATTTTTTCCATGTCGGTGCAACATCGAGGGCCGAAGGGCCTGTACTGCGCTGTATCGTTCAATGTTCTATGTTCTATGTTCTAATGTAAATAATTATTTGTCCGAGCTTGAATCAGATTTTCCCGTCAAAATGTCTTACCAGACTGACCGCGTGAACCTATTTCGCTACTTACTACATGTCAGGCCAATCAGCGTCGTTCCTTCCGCAAATCCCCGTCTCCAACTCCCGCATTGGATAAATCAATCATACAGAACGGAGAGCAGTCATTGAGGCTATTCCACTTAACTTGGACAAATGAATGTGTACTGCAGGCAACATTTTCTATCAAATGTTTCTTTTATATTATCGTTCAGCCTGACCTTTGAAATGTCGTTATGATTTTTACCTTGAAGCAATTTGTACAATTCGCCTCAACTAGCTACTATTAACTCGCATTTCATAGTATAACGACTGCCTCGGTAAAGCAGCATGTCCTGGATTCTGCATTTTATTGTTCAGTGACATTTTACATCGTAAGCATGTACGTTTCGTCACCCCAAGTGAGAATTCCCTCCTTGACAATTCTGTAAAATCACCTCTTCATTTTAAAAACATCTAGTTGTAAGAACAGCAGGAGAACAGAGACCCACGCTATCCAAACTTGCTTAATAGCTCAGTCCCTAACCATTGATTGTTTATAAATTGGTGTTTACCAATGAAAATTCATTTTTAATTTCGCAAATAATGCCGCATGTAGACAAATTAGTTGTCTATGCGAGTGATGTGTGACGACAGTGATTACGATTCAGTGTCTCTATAATTACAGCGAAGTGCTTAATCTGTTTAAAAATGGCTTTAACAAATTTTGGCGGCGCTGTTTTAATTCAAGTCTGCAGCATTGGATATAATTTTAGTCTGCATTAGTTCATTTTGTGTCAAAAAAGTACAACGTCCTTGTTTGTGCGACAAAGACACAATAACGTATTTTATTTAGAGTTTAATGGCATTCCTACAGTGCAGCAGAAAACCATTCGGTCAGTTGCTTCTCCACCGACTCTCTGAAAGAGCAGTCTAGATAAGCACAAGGCCTCACCCGACCCGAACAACCCAACCAAGAGTTAATTTAGCAGTCAATTCACCTGATGTTCACATATCGACTGGAAGCAGAGCCTAGTGGGAAAGACAGTAGAACAGCAATGGCAGGAGTTTCTGGGAGTAATTGAGGACACAGTGCAGATGTTCATCCCAAAGAAAAGAAAGGTTATCAGAGGGAGGATCAGGCAGCCATGGCTGACAAAGGAAGTCAGGGAATGCATCAAGGCAAAAGAGAGAGCCTATAATGTGGCAAAGAGTAGTGGGAAGTCAGAAGATTGGGAAGGCTACAAAAACAAACAGAGGATAACAAAGAGAGAAATAAGGAAGGAGAGGATCAAATATGAAGGTAGGCTAGCCAGTAACATTAGGAATGATAGTAAAAGTTTCTTTAAATACATTAAAAACAAACGGGAGGCAAAAGTAGACATTGGGCCGCTCCAAAATGACGCTGGTAATCTAGTGATGGGAGACAAGGAAATAGCTGAGGAACATAATAAGTACTTTGCGTCAGTCTTCACAGTAGAAGACATGAGTAATATCCCAACAATTCAGGAAAGTCAGGGGGCAGAGTTGAATATGGTTGCCATCACAAAGGAGAAGGTGCTAGAGAAACTGAAAATTGATAAATCTCCGGGCCCAGATGGGCTACATCCTAGAGTTCTAAAGGAGATAGCTGAAGAAATAGTGGAGGCGTTAGTTATGATCTTTCAAAAGTCACTGGAATCAGGGAAAGTCCCAGAGGATTGGAAAATCGCTGTTGTAACCCCCCTGTTCAAGAAGGGAACAAGAAAAAAGATGGAAAATTATAGGCCAATTAGCCTAACCTCGGTTGTTGGCAAAATTCTAGAATCCATCGTTAAGGATGAGATTTCTAAATTCTTGGAAGTGCAGGGTCGGATTAGGACAAGTCAGCATGGATTTAGTAAGGGGAGGTCGTGCCTGACAAACCTGTTAGAGTTCTTTGAAGAGATAACAAATAGGTTAGACCAAGGAGAGCCAATGGATGTTATCCATCTTGACTTCCAAAAGGCCTTTGTCAAGGTGCCTCACGGGAGACTGCTGAGTAAAATAAGGGCCCATGGTATTCGAGGCAAGGTACTAACATGGATTGACGATTGGCTGTCAGACAGAAGGCAGAGAGTTGGGATAAAAGGTTCTTTTTCGGAATGGCAACCGGTGACAAGTGGTGTCCCGCAGGGTTCAGTGTTGGGGCCACAGCTGTTCTCTTTATATATTAACGATCTAGATGACGGGACTGGGGGCATTCTGGCCAAGTTTGCCGATGATACAAAGATAGGTGGAGGGGCAGGTAGTATTGAGGAGGTGGGGAGGCTGCAGAAACATTTAGACAGTTTAGGAGAATGGTCCAAGAAGTGGCTGATGAAATTCAACGTGGGCAAGTGCGAGGTCTTGCACTTTGGAAAAAAGAATAGAGGCATGGACTATTTTCTAAACGGTGACAAAATTCATAATGCTAAAGTGCAAAGGGACTTGGGAGTCCTAGTCCAGGATTCTCTAAAGGTAAACTTGCAGGTTGAGTCCGTAATTAAGAAAGCAAATGTAATGTTGTCATTTATCTCAAGAGGCTTGGAATATAAAAGCAGGGATGTACTTCTGAGGCTTTATAAAGCACTAGTTAGGCCCCATTTAGAATACTGTGAGCAATTTTGGGCCCCACACCTCAGGAAGGACATACTGGCACTGGAGCGGGTCCAGCGGAGATTCACACGGATGATCCCAGGAATGGTAGGCCTAACATACGATGAACGTCTGAGGATCGTGGGATTATATTCATTGGAGTTTAGGAGGTTGAGGGGAGATCTAATAGAAACGTACAAGATAATGAATGGCTTGGATAGGATGGACGTAGGGAAGTTGTTTCCATTAGCAGGGGAGACTAGGACGCGGGGGCACAGCCTTAGAATAAAAGGGAGTCACTTTAGAACAGAGATGAGGAGAAATTTCTTCAGCCAGAGAGTGGTAGGTCTGTGGAATTCATTGCCACAGAGGGCGGTAGAGGCCGGGACATTGAGTGTCTTTAAGACAGAAATTGATAAATTCTTGATTTCTCGAGGAATTAAGGGCTATGGGGAGAGAGCGGGTAAATGGAGTTGAAATCAACCATGATTGAATGGTGGAGTGGACTCGATGGGCCGAATGGCCTTACTTCCGCTCATATGTCTTATGGTCTTATGGTCTTATATGTTGAAACTTGTATAGAAATAGTGGCGCTTTTCAAATATATGATGGCAAACGATGTCTCACGCATACATTTGAGAATTCATTTTTCGTTGCAATGTTTAGATATCAATTATCTGCCCATTATATCAATTATCCATCATTTGTCTCAATATTTAAAAAAAAACATAGTTAATTTGTTAACTATATTATTGGCTTCTTTATTCTTTAACACCTATTTTCAGTATCCTTATTTCAAATGTTTAATTAATTTGAGTAAGCAGTTGAATGTTTACACAACAATATTGTCACGGATGGTTGCAGTCCTTGACGAGTAGGATGAAATCACACTGAAACAGTTTTATGGCAAATTATGTACATTGAATAGTTACTGACCGATGCTCAAACTTCATTTAATTTCCGCCATTCCTTAGCCCTTATCATCCTTGCCTACCGAAGTCTTAATGTGCTAATTGTGAACCGGTGCACCGAATAACATTGAAATGGGGAAAGTTTTCTGCGACATAGCAATGAAATTGAACTTCACTGTGCGATAACACTTAAAGAATGGTAGCACGAATAAAGTGTGCCCCAATACTTGTCAATATGTTTATGTGTTAAACGGCAGCGGAACTGAAATGGGACAGGTAGATTCACTTTCGATTATTTGACATTATAAATGTCCGTAGGTTGATTTGAAGCCATGTACCTACCATCGTTTTTATTGGTGAGATTTTGTTCTGTGAGTAAAATTATGGAGATACTTAGATTAACATGGTAATAAGAACACGAACGAAGCCCCACGTTTGCTATAATTTGGAAAGCATTGATTGTTTGGAATTCAGAGCTGTTGATCCAAAGGGAATCATGAGGGTGGCACTGATGTGGTTGTTGAAGACAATGAAGATCTGTTACAACGCATGTGATTGTTTGAATGTTTGGTGTCTAAATTCGAGCCATTGAGGTACGCCAACGATTCCATAATTTAAGAATTGATCATGCAGAAACTAGTTCAAATTACAAGTTGGAAACGTGTTATCATTTCCTCGGTGACGTCATTTTTCTTCCTTGATTGCATCGGTTTGCTCTTTCCCAATCCCGACTTTCAAACATCTGCATCTCTTGTGGAAGACTATGCAGTTCTTTTGTAAGCATTTGGAAGATAATAAATAACACGTGTGGGCGAGATTTATCAGCCCGTTCCGGGGCTAGCATGTCCCGGAATGGAAATCTAACTTAGAGGGTTGCCTGAGTAAGGGTCACAAGAACAGGGCTGCCAACTATATTGAGTTAATCGGAAAATATTTATTTACAGTGGACCTGTAAAAATAAGCAAACATAGATGTCCAGTGTACGAAAGCAGGCTATCTTGCCGAAAGAACACAACATATTTATCTTTTGATCTCGTAGTTCAGAATTTCGAATCTCATTCATTGCTGCAATTTCGGAAACGCAAAAGACAATGCTCCGGGAATAAATTTACCAAAGAGAGCACGGTGGTAATAACCAACACATCTATTTTTACTTGTTACATTATCTTGCTGTAACTAACAGAGTATGATCCTTCGTAATCATCAGATAAGACCACCGAGATTTGTCGCAAATTCGCAACACTCGAATATGTGCACAATAGGATCATTGTGCACCGACTTTGTTCACAAGGTTCGGCCGCCTTGCAGGTAATTACGGTTTTCTGCGTGGGTAATAATAATGCTCCCTCCGTCGATGAATAATTGCCAATAAACTGTACAGGTATAGGAGAGGCAAGATAAATATGTTGACGGAGTTAATTCTAATGGCAGGGAAACAGCCTGAACGGAGCATAAATGCATTAACTAGCCCGAATTACCACTTCCTGACCTCTTGTAACACCCTGAAATTCCACCCACTTAGTCGCAGACTGATAACATTAATCTTCCTGTCTGCTAATTAGTTCCATTAACACTAAGTGCAGCAAATGTTTCCGTGTTCTCAATCTTTGCTATTAGCCACGAGTTGAGGATGAATCTGCGTGTACACTGCTTCTTATGGGCGAACCTATCTATATTTTATATTTAGAGTACACAGTTCTTTTTTTTCAATTAATGGGCAATTTAGCGTGTCGAATCCACCGAACTGCACATCTTTGGATTATGGGGGCGAAACCCATGCAAAGAAGGGAAGAAGGCACCCACTCCACACGGACAGTGACCCAAAGCCGGGATAGAACGTGGGACCTTGGCGCCCTGAAGCAACTGTGCTACCATTGCGCTACCGTGCTGCCCTATGTTTCAAAATCAAGGGTTTAGTCAGATTGTTGACAGTGGGGAATCGAAAATCCAAACGCACGAGCTTACCAGAATTTGCAAGCTTGTTCTTTAGGTTCGCTATCACTGTGCGCAAAATGGAAAAAGATAGGTACATATAAGCTTCGAAACATTCAAGCACATGATGATATGACATTCAACTATCGTACTTGTGGAAATCTGGACGTGCGGTCCGTAATAATACGTATGCGAAACAATCAAATGTTTCTTGAAACATTTGCCGTACACTTTGCTCCGATTGACTTAATACAAATATATTGCGTGCATTGATTTTGGCTCCTGCAGATATCCAACCTCAGACCCCAATGTGCCAGCAAAATAAATAGGAGAATATTAGAACCGTAAAAATGTCTTTACCTTCACTTTGATTGATAATGTCTTGTTCTGTCAACAGCAGAAAACAGTGACTCGCATTAGAAACAAAACACACATTGAATTTCAAGTGTGAAATCAAAACAGTAGCAAAATTAAACATTCGAGCAAATGCATTATTATTATGTGAGCCAGTGATACATATTATATCTTACTATCAATGCTTTGATTGCAATGTTACTTTATGATTAATAGTCTGACGCGTCACAGAGACGTGGAATGGGAGAGTGGTTTTGGTTTTCAATTCAGTAGCCTCAGCCCACCTGGCCGGCCAACAGTGGAACTGGAATCGTTGCGTCAGATATATCTGAATTTCAACAACTGATATGAGAACATTGAATGGACGGGATTTACCGTGGTATTGGTTTGGTCATGAAGGGGTTCGAAAATGAGGAGGGGGCCTTCAAAATGAACGATTATTTTTTAAACACCGAGGAACTGCAGTTCAGCGAATCATGAACTTGGGCCAGCAAATGCACTAGCAGAGCCGTTTGGATAGCCTCGTGTGTGTTGACAGGTTCAGCAACATATTCGTATAGCCAACAGTCGGGTCTTCTCATTCTAATGATGTGCAAGTGAACAGACGTGAAACGGACAAGACGTGAACACACTTAGTAACCGTTGGATTACTGTGTTTAATATCAGGATTCGGAGAACGCAGGATACCCCAAAAATTATTATTAATAGCAATCCCTCATTTTCTGGCAGGACGATCATGTGTCCATTATATCTTCTATGTGCGCTCTTGGAAATTGCGGACATTGCGTATAATATGCAGATAATTGACATCTTTGTTATAATTCTCCGACCACAACGGCAGCTGACACTGTAAATGATTTTGATATTGACATGTCATTGACGGAATTACTTTCCAGTGACTTTAAAGAAACACGCCAATTATAAGATTATATTACAACATAAATTTGGGAATAAATGTGAATAAGGAGAAGAATAAAATATTTGGGAAAAATAATGGAGAAAATGAAAGAAAACATAATCTTGCAAATCGACTTTGCATTACGTAATGTAATAATTACACAGCACAAACAGAAATATAGGAATATCTCATTTTTTCAAGCAGAATAAACGTCATAAACGCACCATGTTCGTGGCAGGTCTCCTTCTGTTGCTGCAATGCTGTCACATGACAGAAACAAAAAGCATGATTAACCACGAACACATGGACCACATTGGGTTATGAGGCTTTCTGTGACTTTATCTAATTCAACTCAAACATGACAGAGCCAAATACTAACTTTTGTTCTGTGTTGGCCAGCATAATACGTCAGAGAATTTCGTCGATTTAATTTAAATGGCATCGCCAACACATTGTTGTTAATGTAAAAAATAAGGAATCCCGCATGCTCTTTGTGTAAACGTAACCCACTTCTATCTCAGAGCATAGAAAATCGGAGCAAGACAAGGCAAAATTAGGAGCATGGCTCGGCTTTCCGGTCCACTGTATCTGTTGCAAAAATCATCATGATTCTGACGGATCATCTAATTAAATTAACCACTTCCCGCTTTCCTCAAAATTGGTTGATCGGTTCAACTCCTCGAGCAATATCTATCTCCTTGAAAATGCGCAATTGCCTCAAATGCTTTCTCTGCTAGAAAAATCAACTGATGCACAATACTTTAGCCTCAACTGCTTTTTGTGCAAGAAAAATCAACGTGTTCAGAATTGCCTGAACGGTGGGATTTCGCGACAACTGTATCCAAAGTGGTCAACCATGCAGCTTTAGGCCGTGGCCCCCTGACTCGAGGTTCTCCCACCACTGAGTAAATTTTCCCCGCATCTACCCTGCCTTGATATTTTAGTACGTTATAGGTGTCCCTGCGCTCCACATTCAGTCGCATAATCTCCAGAGAATCCATACTGTGCCTTCTAAATCTATTCTCATGCGTCAGCACGTCTCTCCATAATGAGTCTTGTGGAGGGTACAATGCCTCCATAGCAAGAACATCCTTCTTCAGATTAGGGTACCAACGATTCACGAAATATTCCACGTGTCCTCTAGCATAGCCCTGGATAATTGCAGCAAAGCATCTCTGATCCTGTAATCGATGCCTCTAGGTACGACGTTTCCAAAAAATATTCCAATCGTCAATGATAAAGGAGCCCAGCACATCGGTGCAATTGAAAGGACAAACATTCCGTCAATAATACTGACGTCGTTGGCTCCACAAGCTGCGACACTATGAACCAAACTGCTCCAGTTCAGATACAGTGACATCACTGGCATATACCGGGGAATGTCAAGAATACCCCAGGTGCCTCCACGGCACAAAAAGTATGAGGAATCCTATCTGGACAATTTCCGGCCGATCAGTCCACTCTCTATGCTTAATAAATTGGTGGAAGGAGTAATCCACTGTGCTACCAAGCAGCACTTGCATGGAAATAACCTTCTCATTTAGGCTCAGTTTTGGATCCGCCAGCTTCATTCCGCTGCTGTCTTAATTACAGTCGCAGTTAATACATGTAAAAAAAGAGCTAAACTGGGAAAGTGAGATGAGAGTGACTGCCCTTGCCAGAAAGGCGACATTTGTTCGAGTATGACCTTAAGTATCCCCAGGAGCACTGACGGCAATGTGAATAAGGGGGAAACTCGCGACCCGTGGGATTCATTTTTAGCAGATCGTCAGATGGTCGTTATTGTTGGAGAACATTCACTTTAATACCGCGACCTCAGTGCAGGTGTTCATCAGGGTATTTCTCTTAACCAAAGCATCTTTAACTGCGTAATATATGACCTTCCTTCGACCGCATGGTCTGTTGTGGGAATTATCACCGATGATTGCACAGGAACCTGTATGAATAGACACGGTTGGCCATTGGCGTATCCTCTGCCGGCGTTATCTTTCAGCGCTTCATGGGTTGTATCGTGGGAGGCTTACCACTTGTTGCTCTTTATTTAGACGACGTATTTATAACGCGGACGTCGGAGCAGGAACTATCGCAAAATATGGAGGCTGTCCTTAGACGTTTCTCAGAGGTTGGAGTCCATTTACTGCGTATAAAGTGTATCTTTCATGTGATGAAATGGTCTACCTGTGTTATCCGTTGGACCTTGAAGGATTCCATCTCTTTGCAGAGAAGGTGCGTGCAATTAAACAGGCCCTGCCCTGATTGCCGCTTTGCATCTTCGTTCTTTTCTCGACTTGTAAACTATTACCGGAGTTGCTCCCCAGACTGGAAACTACGTTGTGCCTTCTTTTGAAAAAGAATCCCACCTGACAGCAGGAACCCGCTTTCTGGCAGGTGAAAAAGTAATTGTCGTCATCTGGGTTACTAACCCACTGAGATGATGAAAAGCCTTTGGTCATCACGTGTGATGCATCCCTATGTGACATTGGGGCCGTCCTGTCCCACAAAATGTAGAACATAGCCGAGCAGCTGATAGCTTTTTAGCACATTGACTGCAGAGAAAAGAAGTACGCGCAGATCGAGTAGGAGGGTCTGGCGCTGTTCCTTGCAGTGAAACACTTCCACCAGTATGATTATGGCCTCCACATTACTATAGTGACTGATTATAAGTCTCCGCATGTACATTTGCGAGAGAATAGGCCTATTCCGGCCAATGCTTCCACACGAATCCAGCACAGGGCTTTGTTTCTCGCTGCCGACGAGTATTCCTTAGATCACAAACCAACAAATACCGATGCAGTGAGCCGATTGCCTTTGTAAACCTGCTCCACGTCAAGCCTCACGACAGGTGAGGTGGTTGCAACCCTCAATTTTAATGAACTCCTTGCCTGTCAGGGAGTCGCAGGTCCGTGGGTCAACCCAGACGGATCCACTCCTGTCAACGTTTCGGCACATAGTCCTGCCTGGTGGGCAGCACAGACAGCTCCCAGGCAAGCTGCGCGAATTTTCCTGCAAGCTGTCAGAATTTAGCATGAAGACGGTATCATCTTGTGCGGGACCCATGCTGTCGTCCCCGATAAAGAATAGGAGCTGATACGAAAGGACTTGCAGGATGGGCATCTGGGTGTGACCAAAATAAAAATCTTGGCCCGGACTTATTTCTGGTGGCCAGGCTCTATGCTGAGATGGAGAAGATGACCCAATACTCCTCCATTTGCCACTATCGCCAGTAGCTTCCGCTGACCGCGCCCCGACAGCACTGGAAATGGCCAGTGCTGCCTTGGGCGCGCGTGCATGCCGATTTCGCCAGCCATTTTCAAGGAACCATGTTCCTTTTATTAATTGTTGCCCGATCTATATTGCGAGAGGTGCAAAGGATAGTAGGCACAAATTGTTCTACAAATCTCGAGAAGGTCAGTTTGCCTTTTAATTTCTCATGACCTCCCGGAGGTGCCCGTCACTGACAATGGCATTCCTTTTAGAATTGGTGAGATTGCAAGGTTCATGAAGATGAACCACATACGCCATCTTCGCCCCGCTCCATACCACCCGAATTCGAATGGTTTGGCGGAGCGTACAATGCGGATGATCAAACGGGAAATAAACAGTCTCCCAGATCTACCGTCTGTCTCGATTTTTCGTTTTCGTCTTGGATCATTCCAAATGCAGTGACTCGGATAGCTCCCGGTGAGCTCCGGTGAAACTTTGCACCCGACTTACCATGGTTTTCACGGACATTGACTCAATGGAACGCCGCACTTAAGACCGGCAGGGGCTTGTCATTTCTCGATTCGGCAGTTTGTGCCTGGTAAACCTGTGTTGGTGCGACATTTTGCCGGTCGTGTGTAGTGAGTCCCTTGCATTATCTTTCGATGGACGGTACCTATCTGTTTGCAGGTTCATGCCCAGTGTCCTCTCCAGCCAAGCATTTAGACCACAGTCGGCATAGAAGTCCGCCTCTTTCAAAGATTTCTGGCCGACGCACGTCACTTCTACAGCTGCAGACTCCAGACACAGTGGAGGTCAATCCGAACAAACTTCCTCTGGTACTGCGCTCAAAGCGTCTACAGGCTGTTGCAAAACCAGGTTAAGCAACGGACGCCGACTAGATGGAGGCTTTGGACTCCGACTTCGATTTGGAGACAGATGCCGCCTCCGAGTTGGAATCCTCGGTTCCACGGCACCTGGATGTACAACTATTATGCCGTTCATCGCAGAAGCGCCATTTTCCTTCTCGTTACACGGCGGCCAAACCAGCGCCTTGTGCGAATGCTATCCAGCCCACTGTGAAATGAGTACATCGGCAGTGTCTTCGGTGGATTCCTCGGACTTTGGGGCTGGGGGGGGGGGGGGGGGGGCGGAGGGGCGAGGGTATTATTACGTGCCTAATTACTACTGGTTGGGTACATTTGCCTTAGTAATCCCAAAATCCTTCGTAAGTATGAGATCACACAATGAGAAGAGCGTGGAAAATATTAGCAGAGTTACCTTCATAAATAGAGATGGCCGGTGTGGAACCATTTAGAGAGGAGTGAGCAGTGTTGCAGCACTGCTGCTGCTCTGTATATGTCATTGTAAATAAAGTTATTTCTTTCTATTCGACAAAGTCGTGTTAGATTCATCGGGCCCTCGTGGAAACGTCTCCCTTGCTTGTTGAGCGTAGCTCTAAATGCACTCCAGAGCACGACACCATCCAGAACAAAGCTGTCCGATTGATTGGCACTCCTTCCAGATACATTAACTCACCCCACCGCCGATGCAGAGAAGCAGCAGTGTGTAGGGTCTTCAAGGTGCGCATTATGATCTCACAAAGGCGCCTTCGACAGTGTCCTCCAAAGCCCCGATCAGTAGCATCGAGAAGAACAATGACAAGATATACATAGGAACAATATCATATGGTTATTCTCCTCCAAGTCACTCACCATCATAACTTGCAGATGTTTGGCCGTTCCGTTTCTGAGACTTGGTAAATATCATGGAATAACACTGTGGGAATACTTTTACCGATGTGGATCCTAGCGGTTCAAGAAGACAGCTCACGCTATTCTCTCACGGCAATTAGGCATGGTCAACAAATTCTGCCGGAGAGAGATGAACTTACATCCCATAGAATGTAAATGAAGCAATCTTCGATATATTTTCCTACGCAGTCAACTTGCCCAAATGGCGCTTCAGAATCTTTTCATCCTCCCCACATCTCTGTCTTCCATCCAGGATTGTGTCGTCTACAAATTTGGAGCTTCATCCGAACTATTAATACCAGACATACTGAGGATAGCTGGGATCTACTGTTCCCCACTATTCGCAAAATGTAATTTCGTTATATACCCCTTTTATTCCTAATCTTTATTTTATTCCTGAGAACCACATCTCAGCGCAGTATCCAATCTCATGTATTTTAATGTTCCATGCTAATCGCTCAATTGCGACCTTTTCGAAAGCCTGCTGAAAGGACAAAAATAAACCTAATTGATTAGCCAACCCCTCATCTACTCGACTGTTCCATCCTCCGAGAAATCCAGTGGATTTTGCAAGATTGGTGTCCGTTCCGCGACACTTTGCTATGCTGTCAGTGTTTTCCAAGTGTTCTTGTCTAAATATTTGATAATGCACTCTTTCATTTCCCCACTACCCACGACAAACTGAATGGTCTATAATTTTATTTCTTCTATCTACGTCCCTTTAAGGAATCTTATTACGCTAGCTACCCTATGAACCGTAGAAATGTTTCCAGAATGTAACATTTTAAAACTTCACCGCCAATGCATTTAGCATTTCGCGGTTCACCTCCACCTGGTTTTCTGATGAATATATTAGGCCCCAGCTATTTTTTGGCTTTCAATCCCATCAGGTTTAAAATCAACAAGACTCTTGATATACCTCATCTATTGTATGCTACTAATTCCAATTGCCCAGTTAAGAAGTAAATGAAAGTCATCCGGAATTGCAGATAATCCTTTAGCGCATGCGTTTCTACCTGTCTGTTTAGTGGCATCTACAACATGACCACTGCAGTTGAGCGGTGTTACACAACAGGCACTAACATTTTTCTTGTCTCTTGGTTTTTCTCAGGCTTTCCCATATCGTTTGCACATCTTTGCAGTTAAAACCGTTCCTCAGCATTGCATTAACTTGTTTTTGATCGGCAAACATCACCACCGACTCTTTCTTCCTTTCTGCTCTTGCAATATACCGCTTCATTTTATGCTCCCACTTGCAGGTATGCCTTCGTTATCCCAACTGTATTCTGCTCAGAAGTACGTGAGAATGCATTTTATAAATTCCAATAACATTTACTGAAGTTACAAATGTTTCCCCAATATGTTCAAAAAATAAAGTTGTAATTATCTTTAGATGCCTCACCATTTGCGTTTGGTACGGTCGACATGCGTATTATGCTCTCAAGATTGAAACTACTGAGAACTTTTGCTTCAAATATTATAGCTAACGCAGAAATGAATTACGCTCAGCTCCAAAATGAAGCTTTGAGCATTATTTTCTGAATAGGAAATTTCCCCCACTACCGTAATGGGAGTCATTATATCCCTTTGATTGATCTCGAAGACTTAACTAAACAATTGGGCCAGATAAAGTCGTTCCTTTTTGGCAGCTAGTCATTTGAAAAATGGCCATTGATATTTTCGGCGCACATTATAATATCCAGTATCGCAAGTCAGAACAGCATGAAAATACTTATGATGTATCATAATTGTTGTTACAAGTCAAGCATGATCCTGAAAAATATTCTCTCAAAACTTCGTATTTGTTTCTTGTTGATCATGTACCTGTGACTTAATTCCCAGTTCACAACGATATACGAGAACCCATATCGTGGTTGGAAAATTCATGGCTTCTGTCCATAAATAAACGCTATCGTGCGTTCAAATGAAAAATACATATTTATATCCCTATGACACAAAGACATGAATTGAAAGTCCGAAATTTGCCGAATACCCGTGATTAATTATCCGTCTTTATTGACAAAATTAATGTGGGATATCCTGATGTGGTACCAATGAAGGAATAACTGTACAGCTATTTTTGCTGACCAAAATCATGCACTCAAATTGAAGAGATAGTTGGACAATGCCATTCGTTTAAATCGTAAGCGACAGTTTAATATTACGCCGAATGCACCAGTGGGTATGACGAACACAGCCGCGGCAAACAATATAAAAGGTTTTGCTGGTCGACTGGCCAGTTCTTGATGATTGCGGAAGTGCACTAGAAATGACCAGATTACGCAATACTATCAATGGCATCTTAGCAGACAAATACGGGACAAAACAAAGTTTGTGAAGGATTCAGAACCCCGGAGCCATTTGGCAGTGATAATGGTTCCCAGGTTCCTGAAATAGAATTGAACGTGATGATACACACAGTATTAAATGAGCTTCATAGTATGAAGCAGCGAATAGAATGGCACAACGTTCCATACAATCATCAATATACGAAGCATCGAAGAAATAGAGAAAATTGTCAAGAAAAGTAAACACCTTTGCATGTCTTATCAAAACACTATGAACACAGTGAAAACATCAGAACATTCCGACACTATGTCCCCTGGCAGGGCTGTTGTTCAGAAGAAATCTACGAACTCACTTGCATGTGTTAATTTCAACGGATACTTCTGAAATGATCACATGCAAACAAAGGGCACTAATTGCGAAAAGGGATAACATCCCGCAAAGTTAATTATGCAGTCAGGGAGAGACTGTTAGCTTGAAATGAAACATGTGTGCCAGCTATGATCGTGGCAGTGACGGGTGTAATAGCCTATACATTAATGGCGGACAATGAAAGTGTTTGGCGACGTCACGCTGATCAGTTAATTGCTGCAATTAGTGACCCTGCATAAGCTTCTCAGGAGGATACTTCTTCAGCAATCTGGAGAGAAATACGTTGAAATAGAGACGAGACAAAGTGATGATTGCAGATCTTGCCTCTGCGACTTTTGAGTGACGACAGTAACAAATATTTAAACATCTACTCAACTAGTACCTTCCACTAAAAGGATGGCGAACATTTCTGGAGCCTGAAAGTTGCCAAATTCGAAACCGACGAATTGTTCCAAAAGGAAACATAAGTCCAACCCATAGATCATTGTATTTATTGTACATTTGCATCGAAATAAAATATCATGGGATCTGTTGACTAACTGATCAATCATGTCGATTCACTGAAGATGTAAAGAGGGAGGGGTGTTCTGTAAACTGAGAATACATCATTTTGCCGGTTCTGCGTCATGCGCTGTGCAATGACATCGTCAGAGATTTTGCGTGGTCTTTAGGGAGATAACAATATTCAATATCTGGACCAACATCCTCAATATATTTCTCGTCCGGTTTTTCAAGACTTCAGATTGGGCACACTACATTATGTTTCTGTGTGCTGTAACGTGCGCATATGACAAGCATGTATTAGCGGGGTCCTCAAGGAAACACTGGAAAACAAATGACGGAAACGAGGCCGACGTCTGTCCATTGTGCGGCGTGGGAGGTAGTGAGAGGGTGTTCCACATTTACTAATCATACCTAGAAACCAGCAGAATAGCTATCGTTGTTGGAGGTCAATCAACTAAATGCGACGTAGCAGTAGTTCCACAGGGTTTTGTCCAAAGCACATCCAACTTCAATTGGTTCTTCAGTTAACTTCCCTGAATCAAGAAATAATATGTGCAAGCATGCGATAAAAGCTCTATCATGTTCTGAATCATTGCGGCAGAAGAGCTACCGAAGCATTTCGTGCCTACATACCACAAGGCTTGGAAATGATTCAGTTTTGGGATATTATATATGAAGAAACATTCACGCTAGACAAGTGCCAGGCAATCGAAATTTTCATCTGGAGATAATGCAACCATATGTGTTTGCCATTGAAAGCCATTACCCACGCTGAAACCCCATACTTGCAACATGGGGTTTACATTTGGCCAGAAACTGAGCTGGATATGTAATATATGTAATATGCACGTGACGACAAAATCTGACAATGGCTGTAATGTTGACAGCGGACAACTTAGCTGCGGGTGCCCCAAAGCGTGTTACCATATTTAACGCAGAAGTTCGGACTACAACAGAATACTCTTATGTTGCCAGGGCGTGTGCGGCTACCAGAAACACGCACGATTATCAAAAACTACCAACAAATAAGCAATTCCTTTGACTGCCAATCTGAGCACAATATTTAACATAAAAATATGCATAAGGAGAGACCACACGGAGGAAGAATAAAAATAATTTGTGCCATAGATGAGCTGGTGCTTCATCCTTCCTGTCAAGAACTGGACAGAATAATGCCCACATTTATCATCGGATTGTGATTTTAGAAGTACAGGTTCAAGTCCAATGAACGAAACACCAAATTGAAGTCAACGTGCTGCACACCGACAACGGTCTCCACATTAATATTTATGAGGCAGAACATAGTCCACCAGTCCTTCAAATGTTCCAAAAGCATTATCTGCAATTATTCCTAAGCATACATGCCGCAGAACATTTAAACATGGAGAATTGAAGGGCTCTGAATTGGCAGTTGGAGAAATATTATATTTTCAGTGAAAAGAAATGCATAGCAATTACATCAGCTGAATTTTTCGGTGATTTGTAGAAAGATCGTGTGGCACAAAAACGATTAACGTGGAAATGGACAATTTCATGTGATTTTCCGTACTGCAGAGCAGCCTTGGACTGGTGAGAAACAAACGTGCAATCAAGAATTGTGACGACTCAACGCTCATATCATAAACTGCTGTTGTGTGTATAAGTACAACTAGTTAATGCACGATCGCTGCAACCATAAATGACTTACTGGAGGCCGACTGAACTACACAGACACAGAGTGTGACACCCAGCAGTTTTCAAATTATTGATCACTACATGGTCAAAAGACAAGGGGAGCGGATACATGAGAATAACAGCACTTGTAAGTTCACCTCCAAGTCGCACGACATCCTTATTTGTCACTTTATCAGCGTTCCGTATTTGTTGCTGGCTCAATATCCTGGATGTGCTCTTCTACCAGCACGAAGTGTGCACTTCGAACACATATTGCGAATCAATAAGGCGCACATCCACATTGAAAATAAATGCTACACGTAACACCTGCAGACCTTGCCAGTGCGACGTGTGGAAAACACATGAGAAGTATTCCGCTGTGAAATGTGACAGCGACCGTTAAGGTGTCCTGGAAATGACATGGAAGATTATTCTTTTTCGATTGAGGAGAGATTTACTGTCCTGGAAGGCCGGCATATGCGCGAACGTAATGATTGAACCAACCTGTTTCGTGCCAAAGGATATACAATGTAAATATTACAAAACCCTCTGAACACGGTATGCGTCACTAATTGGAAAGAAAACGGATACATTTACAAACATGCCGAATTGAATCATCGCAAGTTCCGACATTTCTGGAAGGACAGGTCTCTCTCCCCTACTGTAAATTGTACCGACTGCAGATGGATATTTCCAGGAGGTAGTTGTATTCAATAACGTTCCAGGTCAAAAAAGATTAGTTTTTGATTCTTGGAAATTATGTGGCAGAATAATTTAAATGCCATTGGCGAGCAGCACAAATGCTAGATACTGTTCCTCGAATTCCACAGGTCAATTCATGTATGAAAATGCGATTGCATGTCAGAGGCTCAAGTATTTAAATTAATACAGACCAATGTATGTTGGCCACGGGACATTTTGATCGTATTATTATAGTGAAACGTACATACATGGATGAAAGAAAATGAGCAATAGGACTCCATGGTCGCTCATGCTACCTCAGGAGATATGCAAAACATCATTCTCTATGTATAAATGGATAGTTGAGATTCAGTTGCATTATTGACAGACTGAGAAGAGCTGCCGTCGACGGCGGCTTGTTCCCTCCTTAATGGCAGAAGAATTGTTATTTTTCGGCACAAAATTAGCATTGACGTTTGATTACATGTCATCATGCCATCATTTTAATTTGCAGATGTTTTTGAATGGCTCAACTGAAATTCTCAATCTCCCATGTTGGGAACTTCGGCAGTTCAGTTGAATATAAATTGAGTAACATGGATGTTACGATACATGGGTAGTCAGCGATATTTGTTTTGCTGTAATGAGGAAAATATGCACTGGAATGCATACGATCCAATTTGGAATTTTCATTCACACACATACCAGCATTTCTTTCCTGCATGGACTTTCCTAAAGGAATAAGAAAGTGTGTACATCAATATAGAAGTGATAAAGTGAATACAAAACTGATACCGATTCATCGTTGTTACAAATCCCAATACTTGAGAAGGGCCTGGAAAGTACAGCCAGTAAAGTTACGGCTGCACTTTCCTGTACTGAACTAAATTATAAGTTTTTCAAGGCGAAAAATATTCCTGGATGCCTTCCAAATGCAGATACATAATGTGCAAGATAGAGATATTTGCATTCTTTATGAATTTGTGGGTGAAATGAATTGGCACAGCCAGTGATAGCAGGCTCATTCCTCATAAATGCGGATTTATTTTATAAGTGCATATTTCTACCAATACACTGGAGAACCAATATAATGGAACGGAGGTAGAGTTGACAACAGTTACGGAAGCGAAGGTCATTACTGCTGAGTACAATGTTAAAGTGACACAAAAATACAAGGATGTAAATATCTGGAAGCCATTGAAAGGATAATGAGTGAAAGATGTTGATATATATAGAGAGAACAGGGAGATATGAAGGGAAAGAGAAGGGGCAGTTGAGTGAGAGAGAGATAGATAGAGAGAGAGAGAGAGAGAGAGAATAAGAAAAATGAGCTGAAATACGCTTATTGTCACAAATAGGCTTCGAATAAAGTTGCTGTGAAAAGCCCCAGTCACCACATTCCGGCGCCAGTTCGGGAAGTCTGGTACGGGAACTGAACCTGCGCTGCTGACCCTGGTCTGCTTTACAGAGTAAGAATGAGAGTGAGAATGAGAGAGTACGAAGAGAGAATGGGGGGGGGGGGTGAGGTTATAGAGTGGGAAAGAGACACAGCACAAGCGATGGGAATAGAGTTTTTTTTTCTTCATTGTGAAGAGCACTGGTTTGCCATTAATTCATGAAAACGGCTGAACAATTAGAAGTCTTTCCTTACTCCAAAAATCAGCGCAGCAATATCTAATGACAGGTTGTAATGATCGACAAACGTATTTAAACCTATTCCAGTTCATTTCTGCGCATTGTTCAGTGTACCAGAAACCTTAATTATATGGAATTTAAATAAATTCTCTGTTTCACGGAGCTTTTAACTGTTTATTTCATCCCATTCCTCCTTTTCTTGGATTCCTACTGTGTTGCACAGGAGCCCAATGCAACATTTAAAGAATCGCCCCATTGTATAGAATTAGCGACATCTTGGACTGTTGCATTCCATTTTGATTTCAATGACATCAGATGAGTAATATCTCAACAAATATCTCATATGGTATTAAATATGTCGTAATCCCAGTTCCCCATTGCTGCAGCATGTAGCATTGGACACTCACCCCTATTAGAACATAGAATATAGAACAGTACAGCACGGAACAGGCCCTTCGGCCCTCGATGTTGTGCCGAGCAATGATCACCCTACTCAAACCCACATATCTACCCTATACCCGTAACCCAACAACCCCCCCCCCAACCTTACTTTTTAGTACACTACGGGCAATTTAGCATGGCCAATCCACCTAACCCGCACATCTTTGGACTGTGGGAGGAAACCGGAGCACCCGGAGGAAACCCACGCACACACGGAGAGGACGTGCAGACCCAGCCGGGAACCGAACCTGGGACCCTGGAGCTGTGAAGCATTTATGCTAACCACCATGCTACCGTGCTGCCCATTGTTAGAAGAGACCCGAGAATTTGAACAAATCTTTCAATCACTCCTTTACCATTGCCATCACCGAACCCCATTCTGTCGACTGCTGTATTTCCTTGTCGAATCAAAGATCGTCACATTCTTCTAGACTTCATGAAAGGGAATTAAACTTAAACATTTGGAATTAGATTCAACGTGACGCATTCACGACACTGAGCATTTCGTGGAGATGTTTTTTTCTGTAGCTTAGGAAGCTGGAGAAAGATAAAAGAAGATGAACACGCTATAGCCCAGCACAGCAAGGCAGAACGTAAATTGCACATTTAATCAGCTGTTAGAAGCACAGGGGAATTTGCATTAGAGAATTGGTCCCCAGTTTAAAATGATTCATTGTGAACATAATGAAACATCGTGTCAAAGGTGTGGCACTTCCTATCGCCCAGTAGTTTGTACAAGGAGTAATCATATGAAACCTAAGAGACTGACAGGTACAGCTTAGTCTGACGATTTAATATTTCATTTAGAACAATAGAAATGGGGAAATGCTTCGGCTCCAAGCAATACTGGTGATTGAAGTTTGTGAGGAACTGGGGACGTAGAATTAGCCGAACAGTGCTTAGTGACTGTATCACTAAAATGATGCCGTGCCAGGATAGATCATATCCCCCAACCGCTCCGACAAGGGAAAAATTAGTGTTTGGGTTTGGGTGACAGGATGGCAGTGAATTGAAACCTGTCAGCAGCATCGATATTACGGGTGATACAGTGAAAATGTCATGCTCGGAACTTAGCTTTCAAAAAATCCTGTCAGAATCAAAATGAAAAGCATTGAGGTAGATGCAGTAGCAATATCTTAAATGTATCAAGGAAAGTTTCGACCTGATTGAATCACTGAGTTAGAAAAAGAGCAATGGTGGCAATGGAAATCCGGAAGTCCTGGAGAGGGTACTTCTGAAATATGGAAGCAAGGATAGGAAGACAGAAATCATGAAATAGGGCCCTCTCCGCTTTGACCTGTTCATTTGGGTTCCAGATGAAACAACAATAATACAGATGACGATCCTGAACAACACTCTGGAGAAGAATATTTCAGACAGTATGGGAAAAAAACTAATGATACAATTGGCTGCATATTTGAGCAAATTAAATGATGGAGCCCGGAAGAAAAAGCTTACATGTTAGCACCAAATCAAAATATCAAATTATTACTGAATAGCGAAATCTCCGGTCAGATATCTCTAACTGGACGGTAGCTGATGGGTGATCTGTGGTCTCCAGGAGGGGCATATTACACCGTGGAATTATTAAGGGCCTCCGCAGACAGCAGCGTCTGACGAGGAACCACCGTATTTTAAATGACAATAGTTTAAAAATCTTGGCAGCTTGTTGCCACGAGAAGAATATGTAACCAATGCAGCAACCAATATAGCATTGGAGAGTATAACAGTTATTACAGATGAAATGTCCTGTGAGTTGTTAGGGACTGCTATGTATGGATTCAATTGGGCTAACCACAAAATGTTAACTGTATTAAATGTGCGAGTGGTGTTATAAAAAAACCAAACGAATAATAGCAAGGACACGTTTCATGCTGCAAGGAAAATTACGGACAAAAGGGGTTTGAAGAAAAGTGAGCTATTGTCTCAAGTAAGCCAGGGCTGGCAGGCTACATGGTTCTGTAAAATGTTCGACGTAAGTGTAAGGAAGTCAGGAATAGAAACAGGATCGCTTGAAGCTCCTGCAATTAATAAAGCAAGATAATCAGTTGATAATTAATGATATCATAATTTACCATTCCCATGAAAAACGGAAAGCACTTCCTACATTGAAAAAACACCAAGTGAGGGATAAAGACCTTTTGGTCGCCGATGGACTGAGTTGCGTGCTGTTTCTAAGGGACATGAGGAAGCTTTTACGGTGCTGCTACCCCAACGTAGTCAGATGCCTTGAAGTTAGTTGGACACACGGAAATTACTATTGTCTTACCTTCCTGTGCGGCGTCAGCTATGGTTCACGGTGATTGGACTTGAGGAAAGCACATCAGAAAGCATCTATAGACACTGGTCTGCGAGATGTATGTATTTACCATTGATTTCCGTGCACAGTTTACAAACCATGACATGTACACACGAATGACAAAGTTGAGGGATAGTTGCTGGTCAGTACTACTATAAGAGGGATATAAACCCGACAGCAGGATTCAGCTCAGAGTTAGCTCTCATAGCTTGGTCATGGGGTTTTACCTGATGCATGGATTGATAATACTTGTTATTATAATTGTATACTGTATAATCATTGAGTGCCTTAATATGTGTTGTTAGCTGGCTATGGCTTGGATGATGCCGATAGGCTTGGCCCATCATTATTCACCAAGATGGCATCCCGTTACTGGTGACCATCACACCAGACGGAAGAGGGACGGAGAGCCAGAGGCTGTAAAAATGCGATGAGGTGTTCAGGTACGGAATCCCAGCCCAGTTAAATTCTGATAACGGGCCCCATTTATTGGACAGATTAACGAGGAGTTCTGCTCCCGGTTGAGGATACGCCAGCAGTTCCACTGTGCGCACTGATCACGGACGGTAAGCTTTGTTGAGAGACATAATCAGACTCTCCAAACCAACTTGGCCAAATTACGAATGGACAGGGGGTTAACATGGTTTAAGTTGCTCCCCGTTGCCCTCTTAAAAACTGTGAGTCACACCTGCGGGATCGGCCTGGCTCTCTCCTGCCGAGGCCTTTGACAGCAGGCCCATTAGAAAACCCTGGAACCTGCCTGTTCCCAGACAGGTTCAGTTTCACCATATGACTAAAGAAAGGACTAACTATGTTCTAGCCCTCACTAAAGCCCGCAATGAACTCCATAGACAGGTTCCAGCGGCTCGTCCATCACCGTCCCCATTACATAGCTCGCTTGACAAATGAAAAATGAAACATCAGTGCAGTCTGGTAGTTATGTCATGGTTAAGAACTGGACTCGGAAAGGGTTGGAGCCACAGTGACAGGGGCCCTTCCAAGTTCTCCTTACCACCCCGGCTGCGGTTAAAGTGCAGAGGTTGAGAGCTGGGTCTACCTCCACTACTGCAAAATGGTCGGTCACTAACCTGCCTCCTTTCCCCAGCGCTGTATTACAGGTGTGAAGCATGACGGATTGGATACGTGCCACCTGTGCTGTCTTACGATTTCCCTCACTTGGAACACCATCTATACCTGCAATCCGGACCAAGCTACAAGGACATTTCACTTACGCAGAGGTGACGTCCTCTGATGCCTCCATGTACGATGGCATAGTATCGACTCATGTAAGGTTTTCAAGTTAATGGACAATGAAGGGCTCATGAAACAGTTATATCATACCTGGCTTTGGGAAGGGAGCATTGCGTGGACATTGCCTTGTTTTGCAGTAAATGTACATTTGATTTTGGATGTGATAAGACTGGTGCGATAAAGGTAAAATCAGACCGTGTTGGGGGGGGTAGGAAAAGGTTGTAGGGGAGAGAGGAGGAATAGCAAGAGGACGGAACGAGCATGGAGGGGGGCACGACGAGAACGCAGGTTATCAGGAGGTATACTTACTTTTCTGAGGACCCAGAATGAAGGGAAACTGGGCAGCATGAATCTCTTCTACCAAATCTACCACCGCGTGAATGGCCAGGGACTGTTTGTCAGCTACCCGAACCCTGCATTGGTGTCTAGGTTATTTCCGTCTCACCACTTTGGGGAACTGCCCAAAACGGTGGCTCACTGTCAGAGTTCCGAGTCACCGCCTGAGCAAGTTACTCTTTCTTACGATTCAGGCTCGACCCCACCAGCTATTTTCCTTCCACTTCCTCGGGATGACTCCCATTCACAGTATGATAAGCTTCAGCGGTGCAGAGCGTATATACCTAGCCAATTCACTCCCAATGGAGACTCCCGGTCGTACGAGAATTATTTCAGCTGTGAAGGGTATGGTTGTTTGCTGGTAGAGATGGAAATGAATATAACATATCTGTTCTCCACCTGTAATGATCGGCAGTGTCGCATAACCCTGACATCAGGTCAATGCGTCTGTTACACCGCCATGTGTGTCCCGTTGAAGGCAGGCCTTCAGCTTAGACGCTGGGCGAATGCCTCTCATATTACTGTGGGGACTCGGGTTTTCCACATTGCTAGGACGGCCGGATGGGCATTCTAAAGCTGGATAAACTGGGCCACTGGGGGATTCCAGCTCAACCGATATACCGATTGTGATGCTAGCGTGTATATGGTTCAAGGATACAACTTCCTTTTTAATGGGACAGCGACAAATACTTTGGCACCACAATTTCCCCTCCAAATCGCTATCAGAACTGGCCCCCTTCGTGAGGGCAGTCTCAGCAAAATTCTGCGAGGGGACTCCTGAGCACAGCTATGGATTGGACCAATAGGCTATCATGAAATGGTAAAAGGAGGGAATGACGAAATTATCAGAAAGGCATAATTGGTAGTTAGGCCAAGTTAGGAGAAAGATATTACTGCAGTAGTATAAGGAGTTAGGTTAGGGAACTGTTAAACATCAACTGGGATTCAAGGTAGGAAGAGGTAGATGGGCAGTCACTAAAACCATTTCTTTGTTGCCACGCATACTGGGAAAAGGGGCCTCAGTCCAGGTTGAGGAATGTGGGGATAGCCTATGGGAGCTTTCCATTTGTACCGTTACATTATTTGGGAAATGTATGTGAAATTTGAGGCAACTTGAAAATATCTGAACAGAAATGTTTTGCCGCTTTGTTCACTCTGGCTGTTGAACAGGCAGAAGATTGGTGGTGTTCCGCCTTCCCAGCTAGCTGGTTAAAACAAACAGTAATTGATATCTGCAAATCCGTCTCAAATATTATTGAGCCCAGACTGGCATCAAAAGAATCAGAATTGTCACAATGACGTGTGTTGCATAGCTGAATGTTTAAATGAACAACTTCATCCGTCGTTGCTAAGGATATGAATTCTACTTTTGACATGTTAACACTCCAGAAAGTATGTCCCGAGAAGAACTCATAATTACTGCTGCTTCTCTGCTGTGTGGAAATACGCCTTAATTATGAGCAGAGAACATATGGAGTTGATCAGGGTAATACAGCTGATGTAGTAAATTCGACTTCCTGGTGGCAATCGTTAAAGGAGACATAACACTCGTGAGAGAACATGGTATCCACGGCACAATGGCAATGTGAATATAAACGGAATGATAATTTGAAACAGGGATTAATGAACATTGGATTGATTGCCGGATGAATCGTTTTTCAGTGGTGCAGTTCAACGAAAGGCCTTTGGACCCTAATTTTCCTGGTTTATTTGTACCATTTGGCTAGTGTGCAGGGGACCACGTCAGAACATGCAGATGTTGCACCGGTTGTATGTTCTGGAAAATGATTAGAGGACTGTGTAGAATGACAGTAGCGCATACCCAAGTTTATGGACTGGGCAGTTGGTTGACACATGCGAATTAATGCGGTGAAGTGTACCGTGATACATTTTCATTGTGAAAATATTGACGAGGGAAAAGAAAATAAGTTCAACAATTCTTTGTGAGATGCAGTATCAAAGGAACTAGCTCATATATTTGTATGTAGTATTGCCGTTGACTGAGAAGGTGGAGACAGCAGTTAATATAACACATACTATCATGCTTTTTCAAAAAAAATTATGGTCCTGGAGGACAAGCGCATGCAGGCTATGTTCAACATATACAAGACAGTAGTTGTAGTTTAGTTATAATTTTTTGCACACTTCTGGGCGCCACACTTAAGGATGCATTTGAACCTGACAATCCTGATTCTTTTGCTGCCAGTCTGGGTTCAATAAAATCTGAGACGGATTTGCAGGTATCAATTATTGTTTATTTTAACCAGCTAGCTGGGTGACTCACTCTATTGGGAGAGCAGGACACAACCAGTCTCCTGCGTCTTCAACAGCCAGAGCGCAGACAAAGGAACAAAACATCGCATTTCATACACATTCAAGTTACATCAAGTTTCACCTACATAGGACCAAATAAGGCAACGGTGCAAATGCAAAGCTCCCATAGGCTTTCCCCACATTCCTTAACCTGGCCTGAGACCCCTTTTCCCAGTATCCCTGGCAACAAAGAAGTGGTCTTAGTGGCTGCCCATCCCTCTCTACCTGCCTTGAATCCCAGTTGATATTTAATAGTCCAATAAACCTAACTCCTTATTTTACTGCAGTAAAATTTTACTCTTAACTTGGCCTAACTACCCATTATGCATGTCTTTTCAATTCCTCATTCCCTCCTTTATCATTTCATGATAACCTATTGGTCCAATCACTAGATGTGCTCTGGATTCCCCTCTCGCAGAATTCTGCTGAGACTGCCCGCACGCAGAGGGGCAGGGGACAGTGGTAGGGACTAGAGTACCGATAGAAATTTGGCGGGGAAATGGAGGTGACAAAACTTTGGTCGTTGTGCCATTATAGAAGTAGTATCCTTGATACGTAGACAGGCTAGGACCACAATCAGTGGATCGGTTGAGCAGGAATCACCAAGTGGCCCAGTTTATCCAGCTTTGGAATGCCCATTCGGGCACCCAAACAATGCGGAGAGCCCTAGTCCCAACAGGGATATGAGTGGCATTCGCCCACCACAAAGGAGCTGAAAGCCGGCCGTCAATGGGACACAAGTGACGTTGTAACAGATGCATTTACCTGATTTCAGGGTTACGCGACACAACCGATCAGTACAAGTGGAGAACAGACATGTTATATTCATTTCCATCTCTGCCAGCAAACAGCCGTACCCTCGACTGCTGAAACAATTCTCGTACGACCGGGGATCTCTTTTGAGAGTGAAGTGGCTATGTATATACGCCCTCCACCGTTGCAGCCTATCATACTGTGAATGGGAGTTATCCCGAGGAAGCGGAAGGCAAATAGCAGGTGGGGCCGACGCCGGATCGTAAGGAAGAGTAACCTCCTCGGGCGGCGGGTCAGAACTCTGACAGTGAACCACCGTTTTGGGGAGTTTCCCAATGCGGTTAGACGGAAAATATCCTAGACACCGATGCGGGGTTCGGGTTGCAGACAACCTGGCCATACATGCGGTGGTAGATTTGGTAGAAGAGATTCATGCTGCCGAGGTTTCCCTCGTTCTGGGTCCTACGTGAAGTAAGTATACCTCCAGATAACTTGCGTTCTCGTCGTGCCTCCCTTCTTACTCCTTCCGTCCTCTTGCTATTGTTCGTTATAAATTTCCTTACAGCATGAAGTGTATACTTGCCATTATTCGTTTATTTTGTTTTCAATAACACGACTCGCACATTTAATGCAGTTAACATTTTGGGGTTACAACCCATTTGACTTCATTAATTAAGGTCCCTAACAACTTATAGGACATTTCTTCTGTAATAACTGTTATACTCTCGAATGCCATTTTGTTCTCTGCCGTGGCTAAAAAATTCCCCTCGTGGCAGCACGCTGCCAAGATTCTTAAGCAATTGTGGTTTAAAATATGGGGTTACTCGTCAGTCGCTGCTGTCTGCTGAGACCCTTAATAACTCCACTGCGTAATTCTGGAGACCACAGATCACCCATCAGCAAACGTCCAGTTAGAGATGTCTGACCGGAGGTTTCACTATTCAGTAGTAATTTGATATATTGATTTGGTGCTAACCCGTAAAGTTTTCTTCTGGGCTCTATAATTTAATTCCCTCAAATATGTAGCCAATTGTATCATTAGTTTTTCCCCCATACTGTTTTAAACATTCTTCTCCGGAGTGTTTTCAGGTTCGTCATCTGTATTATTGTTGCTTCATCTGAAACCTAAATGAACAGGTCAAAGGCGGAGAGAGCCCTATTTCTTGATTTCTATCTTCCTATCCTTGCTTGGATATTCCAGAAGTACCCTCTCCAGGACTTGCGGAACTCCATTGCCACAATTTTTTTTTTCTAATTCAGTGATTCAATCAAGTCGAAACTTTCCCAGCTACATTGCGGATATTGCTACTGCATCTGCCTCAAAGCTTTTAATTCTGATTGTGACAGGATTTTTTGAAAGCTAACTTCCGAACATGACATTTGCACTGTATCACCTGTCCTATTGATGCTGCTAACAGGTTTCAATTCACTGGCATCCTGACACCCACACCCAGACATTCCTTTTTCTCTTGTCCGAGCGGTTGGTGGATTATGATCTATCCTGTCACGGCATAATTGCAGTGATACAGTCTCTAAGCACTGTTAGGCTAACTTTACGTCCCCAGGTCATCACAACAGCATAAACTACGTACTCCCTCACTAATCGATACCACAAGTTTGTCACTTGTCCATAACCTTGCACAAATGTTCCCAATCACCTATCGGGAGCTAGGTTTTCTCTGTAGTAATTACAATTTGTCATTTGCACACCATCCAATGGTCAAAATTTATCTTGTGGTTACAAACGTCAATCATCAGTATTGATTTAGAACATAGAACATAGAACACTACAGCGCAGTACGGGCCCTTCGGCACTCGATGTTGTACCGACCTGTGAAACCATCTGAAGCCTATCTGACCTACACTATTCCATTTTCATCCATATGTCTATCCAGTGACCACTTAAATGCCCTTAATGTTGGCGAGTCTACTACTGTTGCAGGCAGGGCGTTCCACACCACTACTACTCTCTGAGTAAAGAAACTGCCTCTGATATCTGTCCTATATCTATCACCCCTCAATTTAAAGCTATGTCCCCTCGTGTTGGTCATCACCATCAGAG